>NC_141696.1:216888135-218088135 GCF_964263255.1 Lissotriton vulgaris | reverse complement strand
GCTAAGGCAGAGCACAAAATAATGGCACAATTAAGTTAGCACACACGAGGATCAAACCATTCAAGCCAAGTTTGCACTTTTAGTCACGGGGCGCGTATGTTTAACCCTCCTCCAGTTTGCCAATGACCATAGTGAGATATACGTCATACAAATGCCTCGTTTTGGCAAACACAACATGATACAGCTTTGAATTGTTTAGGAAACATTTATTCACTTAGCAGCAGCTGTTGATTATCAGGGCCTCGCTCTCTCTTATTCATGCATGTGACACAAAGCCCTTGTAAACGGGCTTAAATACCTTTGAAAAATTCCTGCCTGGGCCTTAACTGGGCTGGTAAAATGGCTGACTCCGGAGTTAACTTTAATCCAGTCCTACACCAAACAGCAACCTGCAGTCAGTGCTGTGGCAGTGGCAAGCAGCAACCACTGGGACTAGCTGCTGCCAGCACTGCAATAATGATGGACTGTCTCGGGACTCGAGTCAGCTCTAAAATGCAATCTGTCTCGCTGGAGTTGAATGATGACGCAGTAAATGCCTTCCAGTAAGTTACACCAGACACCACCACAGTGGAAAGTGGAGACTCACATGCGGGAAGCAATCTGAGGTCGAGTCTGCGCAGACTCGATTCCTCAGCTTCCTGCCTGCCACACCCCATACCAAACTCGTCACAGAGTAGGTCCCAGCACGCCCTGTAATGAGTTGGGAAAGGGGTGTGGTGACAAGCTCTCCACTCCCTGATTGACGTGGAGGGTTAGCAATATCGGACTTGGTATTAAAACGACCGTGGCTAACTTAACCTCTGCGCCATTAGGGGGTGGAGACTGGGCCCTGAAGCCAGGTCTTTGCCCAGCTGATGACATCACAGCCTTCAGGGCGGTGAGATTGTCAGCCGGCAAACACCAGGCTTCTTTCGGGCTGAATGCAAGGTGAGTCAGTCACAACACGTGACAACATGCATCCAGACTCCACAATGGCTACTATCAGGGCGGCAGTATCGGTGAGTGGGGCAGACAGTGCCCTGTGTTTTTAGCAATATTGAAGACAACAAAAAACGAGTATTTTTTTTATTAAATCAAAAATTAGCACTTTTGTTGAATTTAACGGGGCGGTACTGTCATGTTGACGGAACTGTCCATCAAACTTGCAATGCATTGGCAGGAACTTCTCAGATGGCAGTTCCTGCGATTGCTAGAAATGTCGGCTGGGCATACATACATTTCTAAATTTGGTGGGTGCTACTCTGGCAGGGAAACAGGCTGTGTGCCAACATATAACTATGCCCCAAGTCTCTTCTGCATTAATTACAAGTTGCATTCAAAGTTGTACACATTGTGGTGCTGAACCAACTGTGGTTGCAGACAATTATTTTTCTACTTCGTCTGTCAAGTTCTCATCTCTTGTTCCCAAGTTGACTACTATGTGTGAGTGTCTATGCTCTTTCTTAAACCAGCTTGTAATCTACTTCCTAATTTAAGATCTATGAGACTTTTGCATGCTATGTTCACCCTCTCAAAAAAGCGAGGCATATTCCAGTAAAAACCCTTTCTGCAATATTGGAATGTAATTATGTGGCTGTCCTACTTCTTTTCATCTGTAGATGCACAAAATACACCGATTTGGCTTTGGTGAAAATTTAACACTGGGAAGGGACCCTCCTTAAACCATCTGTGAATAACTCTGACGAGTCACATCATTGTTTCCTTTAGGCCTTCCATCATCCTTTGATAGCATGGCTCAGGGAGTTTGAACCTCAAAATATTAACAATGCTCTCTCCTTCCTTCTCGAATTGCACTCCATTTCTGGATGTTGCACATTCAGGATTCAGACAATCATATAGTACTGAGACTGCACTAGTCAATCAATCAATCAATCAACGCATTTATATAGCGCACTACTCACCCAGAGGGTCTCAAGGCGCTAGGGGAGGGGTCCGCTACTGCTCGAACAGCCAGGTCTTGAGTTGCTTCCTGAAGGCGAGATGGTCCTGGGTCAGGCGGAGGTGGGTCGGGAGGGAGTTCCAAGTCTTGGCGGCGAGGTAGGAGAAGGACCGTCCCCTAGTAGCAGTGATTAATCCATAGTGAGCGCCTTTTAGACAAAAGCTGTTCAGCAACCCTTATTCTTTTGGGCCTGTCTGCAGTCTTTGATACTATTTGTCATGAAATGCTCTTGATGCCTGGGATCTGGGTGCATGAGACTTAGGTCAGCATTTCAGCTTTAAACTGAATGTGTTACTATTTAAGCAATAGGACACAAACAGTTAAAACCGTCTAATCCATGTCATTTATCAAGAAGGTAAAGTGTAAAATGTAAATTGATACTTGTATAGCGCACTACTCACCCGCAAGGGTCTCAAGGCGCTTGTACGAATACTGCTGTGGAACCCATCTTGGCTTTCCCTGTGAGGCGTCCACTCCTGGGAACCCCCAAGGTGGAGGCCAGGCATCCTTAGCGTTGTGGGGGCCGTTGTGGAGATTAAGCAAGCTATTGCCCATAGTTGCAGAGTGGGACTCCATGATTGGAATAGGCACCGAGGCAAATAATATCAGGTCCATGGAATTTTGAGCCCAAGACCCGCCGAGGCGTGGAATTGAACCCTGGTCCCGGGCTAGACCTCTGCATCAGGGTCTGCCGCTCTAATCATTGAGTGTATAAGGCCTGGCCCCTAATGGCTGCCAGGACTCAAAAGTGCACTACTTGTAATAAACAATTACTCCTTTTTTAGCATTTCAATTGTATTTAAACCATTAGTATTCAGTTCATTTCACAATCAACATTTATCTTGACATATTCTTTATGACATGATTCAACAAAATAATAACATAAACAAATCATATTCAAATGTGTGAACCCAATGCATTTCGGGGCTTGAAAGCCCCTTCGTCGGGGGTCTGTTAAAGAAAAAAGAAAATCATATTACTCTTGGTGCTTATAAGTTTCACAGTTGCTACTTCTATTTAGCATCTTTCATTTAATTAAACTATTTTAATCTTACCTCAAACTTTGAGGGAAACTTTATGCTTTTAGCAGTTTCGATTCCTAGTATTGCATTGTGATCTGTATAAAAGTAGTTTGATTTAGTTTATTTTCTGATGCATTTTTTGGTGGAAAGAATTTTATAGTTTAATTCTAAAGTGGTTTTGTTTACCTGTTTCATGGTTCAAATTGATCTGAAATAAATACGAGTTTCATTGTTTTAGTCTCTTTCAAGTTGTTTTAGTAACAAAAAACCTACTATTGTTACACAAAATGATTTTTTAACGCTCACCTGCTGGTATCAAGATGTTGTTCCTATCTGTGGTGTTCCCCCTATTTATGATAATAAAGTTTTGTTGAGAAAAAACCATTCAATGCTTGGATTGAATACCTTTATTTATTCTGAATAAAATGAGTTACCTGAGAGCCTAAGCTGTGTAGCGTTGGTCTCGCTTAGATAGGGCAGTGTTATCTGGTGCTACAAAATAGAAAACTAGATATTAGAATTAGGTTTGCTAAATTACCATCCGATTATAGGCGTTAAATAACAGCTTTTATTTACCTTATGTGACTAAGCTCTAGGACTTCGTTTTCGTCAGCTTCGTGCTGTTTACAGAGACCTACATGGGGAATTAAAGAGGTGCAATTTCACTGTCTCTTGGCTTTTTACTTAGAAATACAACGTTGGTATCTGACACGCGCTTAAATTTATTACCTGCGGTCCTACGCTGCGAAGCTTCGGTTCCGCGGTATCTGTAATATTGCAGGTGACTGCAGAGTAAAGAGAGAAGGAGATTTTTAATTTTTAGTTAAGCGTCTAAACGCTATCATAAAACTAGTGCTTTCTTTAACTCAATATTGCGCTTACCGAATATTTTTATCGTTTGTTTGTCAACGAAGGCTTCTCCATGCTACTCGTGTTACTGCTAGGGGTTTTAAGTCCCTTATTTATTCTTACTAATTTTTCTCCTCTGCCGGCGATATAGTGAAAGGACTATGAGTTGTTGAAACGACATTGTCTATTCCTCGCTATGGTAGAAGGACTAAAGCTTTTTTTAAAAAGCGACGGCCATTATTAAAAGGTTATTTGGGAAATGCAGTAAATTAGTCTTATTAGGAAATTAGGTAAACAGTTTGAAATAACATTAAAGAGTACCTCAACATGTTGCGAGTATAACAGCAAACAATACAGTTAATTAATCAACAGTATGTAACTCGTGTTTTCTAACCTCAGATAAACATCATCTTCAATTTAATCTTCCTATTATTTAGGCGCACATTGAAATGAAATGAAATGAATGAAACTTATATAGCGCACGACTTACCCTGGGGCATCTCCGCGTTTGCTTAGGGAACCCGTCCTGGTATTCCCCTGTGAGATAACCCTGGCAGGGTATCCACAAGGTGAAAGCCAGGCATCCCACCGCGAGGGGCCGTTGTGGAGATTAAGCAAGCTATTGCCCAGAGTCGCAGAGTGTGAACCCGTGAGTCGAGAAGGCACCGGAGCGAGAATTAACGAGTCCGTGGAATTTTTGAGCCCAAGACCCGCCGAGACGGGGAATTGAACCCTGGTCCCGGGCCGAACTCAATCTCCAGGTCTGCCGCCGCTAACCCCTGAGCCACACTTCTCCACATTAATTTTGCATTTGTTAGGTATTAATACTCTTCCTGCCTATTTACAATATAATTCTCAGTATGATTTGACTATTTACAATATGAATTCTCAATATGTTTCTTGATGAATGGTGTATGCTTTCGTGACTTTTTTGTTTTGTGTGAATTATGCTGGGTGCATCGCGGGTCTGAAGTCCGGGTGCTTAGGACTGGCTATCTTTCTTTCTGCTTATAAAAAGCAGATCATCTCCATCTTGTCATTGAGTCCGCAAGGGACTAGTGTCCGTAATCTTCGTATCCAGTAGGCTTCCCTATGGAGAAGGGTCTTAGCATTGTCTGAACCTAACTTCTGCGGAACTTGTTCTACAATTTGGAACCTTAACTGTGCTATAGAGTGTCGCAATTCTATCCAGTGTTGGGCCAGCGGCGATGTTGCGCTTTTATTTCTTATTCGACTCTTGTGTTCTGATAGTCGTACTTTTAACTTTCTGTCCGTTTTTCCTACGTATAGGAGCCCACGTGGACACTTGATGGTGTATACAACATGCTCTGAATTTCAGGTCGCGTTGTGCTTGAGTGGAATTTTCTCGCCTGTTCTTGGGTGTAGTATATATTCCCGGGAATTATGTTATTGCAGTTCTTGCAAGTATGACATTTTGTTGTCCCTTTGTAAGTTCTTGATTCTTCTATGTTGCCTATGGATTTGTTAGGTTTGTTCAATAATTCTTTCAAGTTTTGGGCCCTTTTATAGGCAAACAAGGGTTGTTCGAGAAATAATGAACCAAAGTCTTTCTCAATTTGAAGAAATTCCCATCGTTTTTTGATTATCCTATTTATATCCCAGGATGCTGTGGAATATTTAGAAACAAACGCCATTCTTTTATTCATTTTCTTAGGCTTTTTTTTGTAAAAGCTCGTTCCTGGGAATAGTTTTAATTTTCTCAATTTGTGCCTCAAGTAGTTTCTTTGGGTATCCTCTGTCCAGATATTTTTGTTTTTGTTCTTCCAAGGTTCCTTCACAAGTCATTGGATCAGATGAGATTCTCTTTATCCGCATAAATTGGGACACTGGCAAGTTGTTGATCAGGTTTGCGGGATGGAAACTTCCATTCAGTAATGCAGTATTCCTATCAGTTGGTTTTTTGTATACACTTGTGTGTATGGACTTTTCTTTGATTTCTACCATTACATCTAGAAATGGTAAAGCTTCTGCGTGCATATTGTACCTGAATTGAATTCGAGGATTGGCCATATTCAAACTTTTGATATTTTGAACTAGTGTTGTCGGTGATTTTTTCCAGATTAAGAAGATGTCGTCTATGTACCGTTTGTAGTACACGATGCCTTCTTGCCATGTTGGGTCTTGCAGGATGTAATCTTGTTCGAACTTGGCCATAAAGATATTGGCATAGATGCAAGCTCCGGGAAATCCCATCGCTGTGCCATTTAATTGAATATAGAATTCATTTTGCCATGTGAAATAACTGTTTTCTAAACAGAATTCTAGTAGTTGAATTATCATGCATTTGACTTCTTCTGGTTTATCTCCACTCATCAATGCCCATTCCATTGCTTCAAGCCCTTGTTTGTGTGGTATAGATGTGTACAATGATGTAACATCAATTGTGCAGATGGTCCATTCAGTTATTGACTCCATGTTAATGGTTGTCAGGCTTCTTAGGAAGTCCGACGTGTCTTCCATGTATGTAGGCCATTGGTGTATGAATGACTGCATGTGGCTGTCTATAAATATGCCAAGATTTTCAAAAATTGAGGAACACCCAGACACGATAGGTCTGAACGGTGGATTTTTAAGATCTTTGTGGATCTTTGGAAAGAAATATATCCTTGGCCTGCTGGGATACCATTGCCTCAGGTAGCGCTTAGTTTATTTCTAAGACCTCTAGAGATCCAAGAAAAGGCATTGACAAGGGCCTGGGATCCTGCCAAGACCGCCTCCTTGATTCGGTGGGCCCTATTACCAAAATTTTCGAAATGGCGGAATCTGCCTACCTAGAAGATCGCCAAGTAGACCCCAAGGAACTCAGAGAATGGGTTCAGAGGGCCATTTGTTTAATTGGTAATGCCAATACTGCATTGTCTATTGAAAGAAAAAAAGGGATCCTCTTCAAAATAGATCCAAAATTAATTGAATTGGCAAAAGGCAATGGAGGGGAAAATACACATGGTTTCCTTTTTGGAGACGAATTCATTAAAGACATGGCCAGATATGTTGGAGCCTTCAGCTCTATTCAAAAATCACAAAAAGATATCAAGAAGGTCTTTCAAGAACGTGTTTTTACACGGGCCGGGAGGATGCGGGGTCGTTTCCCCGGCCGTGGAAATTCAAACACAAGACCCTTCATCTCCCGCGGAGGAGGAAGATTCAACAGTAATCCAAACTTCACTCAATTCTACCCGCAAAGACAAAGATGCCGTGGACGCAACTTTAGGGGAGAACGGAGACAACGTTCATTTTCTTCAGGTAAGGACTTTACCAGACCCTTTAGATACCCCTCCAAAAGTAGGGGGGAGACTACGCCAATTTTCTGGGAATTGGAATTTAATAACAAAAGACCCTTGGGTTCTCAATACTGTCAGAGGCTACAAAATAGATTTTATAACTACCCCTTACCAACCCAAACCTCCACGGGAAATAGTTTTCTCAGGAAAGGACAAAGCTTTGGAATCTCAAGAAGTTCAGGAACTTTAAAAAAAAGGTGTAATTATACTCAAACCGGCTTCTTGAGCAATATATTCCTTGTAGAAAAGAAAAACAAGGAACAAAGACTTCTCATAAATCTGAAAGAATTAAACCAATGGGTAGTTTATCAACATTTCAAAATGGAGGGAATTCACCTCCTACGAGACATCCTAAGAAAAGGGGACTGGCTGACAAGACTAGACTTGAAAGACGCCTATTTAACAATACCAATTTGGATACACCACCAAAAGTTTCTCCAATTCACATGGCAAGGCCATCTATATCAATTTTCAAGCCTTCCCTTCGGTCTGTCTTCCTCCCCATGGTGCTTCACCAAGGTCCTCCGCCCCGTCGCCTCGTGGCTGAGACAAAAGGGAGTGAGACTGATAATATATCTAGACGACATACTCATAATGGGCCAGTCGTCAAACACCGTTACCCTTCACACAGACCTTAGATCAACCTATTACAACATCTAGGCTTTGTGATAAACTTAAAAAAGTCATGCACAGTTCCGTCCCAACAAACTCAATTCTTGGGTTTTCTAGTAGACACTGTAAAAGCAGAACTTCGCCTACCAAGCGACAAAGTGAGAAAAGTAAGGAAGGAAATCAGGAAAGTCCTGAAACTAAAAGAATTTCCCCTGAGATTTCTAGCCAAACTGTTAGGACTTCTTTCCTCAACAATACAAGCCATAATCCCAGGCCCACTTCATTACCGAGCTCTACAAAGACTCAAAACACATTACTTGAGATTGAACCAATCCTATTCCCAACTAATCTCTCTAGATCAGGAATCCAAAACAGAACTCATCTGGTGGCTAAAGAATCTGGAGGCATGGAATGGCAAAGCCATTTTTGGGGAAGAACCAGATCTTATAATAGAGTCAGACGCGAGTTTGGAAGGATGGGGTGCCAGATGTGGAAACTTAACTACCGGAGGTCGTTGGACTCCTCAAGAGAAATTGCTACACATCAATTGCTTGGAACTACTAGCAGGTTCCTTTGCAATTCGTTCTTTTACTCAGAACTCAATGAAATGTTGTGTAACCCTCCACATGGACAATGTGTCAGCAGTTCGATACGTCTCGAAATTGGGGGGCCCTCACTCGAAAGACTTAACAGACCTAGCCAAGAGTCTGTGGGACTTTTGCTTGAACAAAGGTATTTCTGTTGTGACAGAACACATTCCTGGACTGAACAACGAAGTAGCGGACTGGTACTCCAGAAATTTCCGAGACTCCAGCAATTGGAGACTGAACAGACAAATATTTCTGACAATTCAATCCAAATGGGGTCCCTTCAAAACAGACCTGTTTGCGGACCGTATGAATACCTATCTAAAAAATGTCTTCAGTTGGCGACCAGACCCTCAAGCCCTGAGTGTAGATGCATTCCTACAAGATTGGAGGGGACTAGCACCTTATGCTTTCCCCTTTTGCAATGCTTCCTCGAGTTCTTCTCCATGCTGGACGTTACAAACAGAGTATGGTAATAATAACTCCTCTTTGGAGATCTCAAGCTTGGTTTCCCATTATCCTGGAAATGAGCATAGATTTTCCCATCCTAATTCCCGCTTTCAAAGAAATCCTACTGGATCCAGAGGGTCATATCCATCCACTAGTAGAACAGGGACTTCTTCCTCTGACGGCATGGAAGATTTCCGGCGACAATGGTGAATCCCTGGCCTTTCGTCTAATGCTTTCAGACTCATTTCTGAATCCTGGGCATCAGGAACAAGGAAAGCATATAGATCGGCATGGAATAAATGGGTACGTTGGTGCGTTCAACGATGTTACGATCCCATTTCAACTGATTTAGTTAATGTTATTAATTATCTTTCAGACCTTTTTACCTCCGGTCTATCTTATAGAACCGTGAACGTATACAGATCTGCAATCTCTGCTGGTCACTCCTTAATCAATGGGATTTCTGTAGGACAGAATCTTTTAACTAAGAAAATAATGAGAAGTATGAGGGTTATTAAACCACCCGGTCCTAGATACTGTACTCTGTGGGACGTTAACCTAGTTCTTCGAACCTTATCTTTGTGGGGAGATAATTCTTCTCTTTCCCTTAAACGTATCTCTTTTAAACTTACCGTTCTTCTGTGCTTAGTTTCTTTTAGAAGAACCTCAGATGTTAAAGCCTTAGACATCTCAACCAGAGCTTTTCAACCTGAAGGAGTTTGTTTTTTCTTGAAAAAGAGAACTAAAACACTTTCCTCTTCTATTTTCTATCCCTGTTTTCATGGGAATAATAGACTTTGTGTAGTTAAGTGTTTAAAAGAATACGAAAAAAGAACCAAAGTTTTAAGATCAAACGAATCTCAGTTACTAATCTCTTATAGATCTCCTCATAAGGGAGTCTCTGCTCCAACTTTAGCCAGATGGGTTAAAAATGTTATGTATGAAAGTGGTGTGGATGTCTCAATTTTTGGGGCTCATTCTATTAGAGGTGCTTCTGCATCTAAAGCTTTCTGTCTTGGTAGTGGATTACAAGATATCCTTAGAGCTGCGGATTGGTCTAATGATGCTATGTTTAAAGCTTGTTATTTCAGACCAATCAACAATGTGATTGACAATGTTCTTAATGCACTTTAAACTTGCATAATATGGCCTCCGTGTCGTGCCATAAAATTTAGATTTTTCACAGCCTGCTGGGCAGAAAATCTGGATTTTATTAAAGACACAGAGGCTAATATTATCCCTCCTCTTGCTTTGATATCCCACCCTATTCTTTATACAATTGTTATAATATTGTTCTTTTCTTTCAGAGTAAATTGTTTCTTCTCTTCTGGAAGTTGATATTGGAATTCTTGGTTCTCCAGTTATTTTGAATTCTACGCATATGTTCTTCATGATGATCTTTCTTCGCAGTTTTTGGACAAAGAAGGATGTGAGATAGTCTACGTTGGACTTTATACTACTTTAGAATGTTCATTGAAATTCCATGTTCTTCAATTGTTGCTGCTGAGCTGTGGTAATAAAGGAGATTTGCATAATATTAGCCTCCGTGTCCTTAATAAAATCCAGATTTTCTGCCCAGCAGGCTGTGAAAAATCTAAATTGTTGTATTGATCCAATTCAATTCTTCAGCTTTGTCCAAAATTTTATCCAAAGTCTGGGTAATTTCTAGTGTCGGGTCTCTGTCCAATTTCGCATATGTATTTTCATCACTGACATGCTCTGTGCCTTTGCGTAAATAAAAGGTAGAATCCATTATCGTTAGGCCCCCTCCTTTGTCCGCCTTTTGGATTACAATTGCTGGATTTTTTGCTAATGATTGTAATGCACTGTATTCAGCTCTTGTTAAGTTGCTCAATTTTCTTTTGAAATGGATTTTGCTTAAGTCCGCCTTGACCAACGTTTCAAATGTATCTAATGTTTTGTGTGAGATTGGAGCTAGAAATGTACTCTTAGGTTTAAATTTAACGCCTCAACTCTAATACAATATCATCGCGTCAGACGAATTCCGAGAGGCCTTAGACTAGCTATCCGACCTATGTTATACAGATTGAACAATAATCCGCAATTCATGGAGAAATGGTACTGCATTTTAAATAAGTGTTCACTCGACTTGATATTGCTACTAATTGAAGAACTTTCAAAAACTATTAAAGAATTGGAGGAGGAAATATTCAATGTTAAGAAGGATTTATCAACTAGACTGGAAGACGAATCATGAAATACATTTCTAGAGGACTTGGACATTAAGCTTGATAAATATGGGAAAGAGCTACAAGAAACGAAATTGCGCAAATTTAAACGCGATACGATCGATTACAAGCTTAATGAAGCCTACACTTGGGCGGAAGTCTATGCTAAAAGGAGATACACGAGTAAGAAACAACAACCTACATCATCAGATGAAAGTGGAGTATCCGACAGTGATACTAACACCACAAGGCAACCTTTGGGCAAAAAACAAACGGCCCCTTCAGAGCAATCAACTTCAGCAGAAGCAGAAACAACAGTTGCATCAACTCCCAACCCTTTTTTAGAGAAGGGCCAACCACCCAACAAACCACCGGATCAATTAACAACACAACAAACAGACAAAAAATGCGAAGAGGAAAAAGAAAAGGAAAGGGAAAGGAAAACAGGCCTACGGACCCAAACCAAGACCTCGTGAACAATATTTCGGAATACCCTTTAACAAAATTTGAGGAGAATTTGCTGAATAAAGGAACAACGTTTGTAAACACCTATCAAACTGACGAACTTGAGACAGAGGTGGCATTTTTCAAATTCATGCGGTTGCTAAGGCTCAAGCATTTCTTCACAATTGTGAGCCCAGTCCAAACAGATGAAAATGTGGATGTTAAATTTAAACCTAAGAGTACATTTCTAGCTCCAATCTCACACAAAACATTAGATACATTTGAAACGTTGGTCAAGGCGGACGTAAGCAAAATCCATTTCAAAAGAAAATTGAGCAACTTAACAAGAGCTGAATACAGTGCATTACAATCATTAGCAAAAAATCCAGCAATTGTAATCCAAAAGGCGGACAAAGGAGGGGGCCTAACGATAATGGATTCTACCTTTTATTTACGCAAAGGCACAGAGCATGTCAGTGATGAAAATACATATGCAAAATTGGACAGAGACCCGACACTAGAAATTACCCAGACTTTGGATAACATTTTGTACAAAGCTGAAGAATTGAATTGGATCAATACAACAACTAAGCGCTACCTGAGGCAATTGTATCCCAGAAGGCCAAGGATATATTTCTTACCAAAGATCCACAAAGATCTTAAAAATCCACTTTTCAGACCTATAGTGTCTGGGTTTTCCTAAATTTTTGAAAATCTTGGCATATTTATAGACAGCCACATGCAGTCATTCATACACCAATGGCCTACATACTTGGAAGACACGTCGGACATCCTCAGAAGCCTGACAACCATTAACATGGAGTCAATAACTGAATGGACCATCTGCGCAATTGATGTTACATCATTGTACACATCTATACCACACAAACAAGGGCTTGAAGCAATGGAATGGGCATTGATGAGTGGAGATAAACCAGAAGAAGTCAAATGCATGATAATTCAACTACTAGAATTCTGTTTAGAAAACAGTTATTTCACATGGCAAAATGAATTCTATATTCAATTAAATGGCACAGCGATGGGATTTCCCGGAGCTTGCATCTATGCCAATATCTTTATGGCCAAGTTCGAACAAGATTACATCCTGCAAGACCCAACATGGCAAGAAGGCAAACGGTACATAGACAACATCTTCTTAATCTGGAAAAAATCACCGACAACACTAGTTCAAAATATTAAAAGTTTGAATATGGCCAATCCTCGAATTCAATTCACGTACAATATGCACGCAGAAGCTTTACCATTTCTAGATGTAATGGTAGAAATCAAAGAAAAGTCCATACACACAAGTGTATACAAAAAACCAACTGATAAGAATACTGCATTACTGTATGGAAGTTTCCATCCCGCAAACCTGATCAACAACTTGCCAGTGTCCCAATTTATGCGGATAAAGAGAATCTCATCTGATCCAATGACTTGTGAAAGAACCTTGGAAGAACAAAAACAAAAATATCTGGACAGAGGATACCCAAAGAAACTACTTGAGGCACAAATTGAGAAAATTAAAACTATTCCCAGGAACAAGCTTTTACAAAAAAAAGCCTAAGAAAATGAATAAAAGAATGGTGTTTGTATCTAAATATTCCACAGCATCCTGGGATATAAAGAAGCTAATCAAAAAACGATGGGAAATTCTTCAAATTGAGAAAGACTTTGGTTCATTATTTCTCGAACAACCCTTGTTTGCCTATAAAAGGGCCCAAAACTTGAAAGAATTATTGAACAAACCTAACAAATCCATAGGCAACATAGAAGAATCAAGAACTTACAAAGGGACAACAAAATGTCATAATTGCAAGAACTGCAATAACATAATTCCCGGGAATATAATACTACACCCAAGAACAGGCGAGAAAATTCCACTCAAGCACAACGCGACCTGCAATTCAGAGCATGTTGTATACACCATCAAGTGTCCATGTGGGCTCCTATACGTCGGAAAAACGGACAGAAAGTTAAAAGTACGACTATCAGAACACAAGAGTCGAATAAGAAATAAAAGCGCAACATCGCCACTGGCCCAACACTGGACAGAATTACGACACTCTATAGCACAGTTAAGGTTCCAAATTGTAGAACAAGTTCCGCAGAAGTTAGGTTCAGACAATGCTAAGACCCTTTCTCCAGAGGGAAGCCTACTGGATACGAAGATTACGGACACTAGTCCCTTGCGGACTCAATGACAAGATGGAGATGATCTGCTTTTTATAAGCAGAAAGAAAGATAGCCAGTCCTAAGTACCCGGACTTCAGACCCGCGATGCACTCAGCATAATTCACACAAAACAAAAAAGTCACAAAAGCATACACCATTCATCAAGAAACATATTGAGAAATCATATTGTAAATAGTCAAATCATACTGAGAATTATATTGTAAATAGGCAGGAAGAGTATTAATACCTAACAAATGCAAAATTAATGAGCGCCTAAATAATAGGCAGATTAAATTGAAGATGATGTTTATCTGAGGTTAGAAAACACGAGTTACATACTGTTGATTAATTAATTGTATTGTTTGCTGTTATACTCGCAACATGTTGAGGTACTCTTTAATGTTATTTCAAACTGTTTACCTAATTTCCTAATAAGACTAATTTACTGCATTTCCCAAATAACCTTTTAATAATGGCCGTCGCTTTTTTAAAAAAGCTTTAGTCCTTCTACCATAGCGTTAGCAAAGAGGAATAGACAATGTCGTTTCAACAACTCATAGTCCTTTCACTATATCGCCGGCAGAGGAGAAAAATTAGTAAGAATAAATAAGGGACTTAAAACCCCTAGCAGTAACACGAGTAGCATGGAGAAGCCTTCGTTGACAAACAAACGATAAGATAATTCGGTAAGCGCAATATTGAGTTAAAGAAAGCACTAGTTTTATGATAGCGTTTAGACGCTTAACTAAAAATTAAAAATCTCCTTCTCTCTTTACTCTGCAGTCAGCTGCAATATTACAGATACCGCGGAACCGAAGCTTCGCAGCGTAGGACCGCAGGTAATTAATTTAAGCGCGTGTCAGATACGAACGTTGCATTTCTAAGTAAAAAGCAAAGAGACAGTGAAATTGCACCTCTTTAATTCCCCATGTAGGTCTCTGTAAACAGCACGAAGCTGACAAAAACGAAGTCCTAGAGCCTAGTCGCATAAGGTAAATAAAAGGTGTTATTTAACGCCTATAATCGGATGGTAATTTATTAAACCTAATTCTAATATCTAGTTTTCTATTTTGTAGCACCAGATAACACTGCCCTATCTAAGCGAGACCAACACTACACAGCTTAGGCTCGCAGGTAACTCATATTATTCAGAATAAATAAAGGTATTCAATCCAAGCATTGAATGGTTTTTTCTCAACAAAACTTTATTATCATAAATAGGGGGAACACCACAGATAGGAACAACATCTTGATACCAGCAGGTGAGCGTTAAAAAATCCTTTTGTGTAACAATAGTATGTTTTATGTAACTAAAACAACTTGAAAGAGACTAAAACAATGAAACTCCTATTTATTTCAGATCAATTTGAACCATGAAACAGGTAAACAAAACCACTTAAACTATAAAATTCTTTCCACCAAAAAATGCGTCAGAAAATAAACTAAATCAAACTACTTTTATACAGATCACAATGCAATACTAGTAATCGAAACTGCTAAAAGCATAAAGTTTCCCTCAAAGTTTGAGGTAAGGTTAAAATAGTTTAATTAAATGAAAGATGCTAAATAGAAGTAGGAACTGTGAAACTTATAAGCACCAAGAGTAATATGATTTCCTTTTTTCTTTAACAGACCCCCGACGAAGGGGCTTTCAAGCCCCGAAATGCATTGGGTTCACACATTTGAATATGATTTGTTTATGTTATTATTTTGTTGAATCATGTCATAAAGAATATGTCAAGATAAATGTTGATTGTGAAATGAACTGAATACTAATGGTTTAAATACAATTGAAATGCTAAAAAAGGAGTATTTGTTTATTACAAGTAGTGCACTTTTGAGTCCTGGCAGCCATTAGGGGCCAGGCCTTATACACTCATAGGTGTTAGCAAGCACCAATCAAAGGTAGCACACATATCGTACAATCGAACTAGATAGATAAAAGTGTGCAGCACCCACACACATTCATTGAGCTCTAATCATTGAGCCACACTTCTCCAAGGTCAAACACAGTGGCGGCTGGCACAGGTAAAAGTGGTAAGGCAGGGCAGGGTAAGGCAAGGCGTGGGGGAAATGGACAGATGACAGGATATGTAAAAGTGATAAAAAAATAATAAAACCACTTACCTTGCGCTCATCCCATCGCCAACTCGGCGATACGGCGCACACTACACCCCCCTTCTATCCCCGCCCAACAGCTCGTGCTCTGCCTCACCTCATCGCTCTTACCTGTGAAAGCCGCCACTGGTAAAACATGGTGACCCACAGTGCTCGTCTTTGAATACCATGCTGTTTAACGTCTACCACCCTTCTCTGGCTGAGCTGATCTAGTAGTTCTGTCACTTTTTCATGATGCATGTAGATGACACTCAATATTCAAGTAGCTGGGTCAGCAGATTTAAGTCAAACCAATTTTAAGTGTTGTCTTTCAAAAGCCGCTAAATGGATGCAAGGGAAAGCTCGCAAACTTAATACAGACGAAACTGAAGACCTGATTTTTGGGCATTCCAACACAGTTTTTTTGACAACTGGTGGTCTTCAATCTTGATGGACCATCTAGTTCTTCTTTCAGTTCCACTGTTAGAAACTTGGCATTCTACATCAGTAAAGTGCTTATACGTTTACCTCAAATCAATAAGACAAGCTCCATGTGTTTTGTTGTTGTAAAAATGCTGAAGAAAATGTCTGGATTTTTTTTCATTACAATATTGTAAGTTAGTGCTCCATTCGCTGATCAACTCGAAACTTGATTACTTGTAATAGTTTTTTACACTGAGTACTAAAAGAATTGAACGTGAAACATCAATTGATTGAAAACGCTGAGGTTCACATGATTTCTGTGCTTGCCCGCCAGTCAAACGATTCTTGTTAAAGACACTAATTACACTGGGTCACTGTTGAAAGAAGGATTTTATTTAAAACTCTAATCTGCTCTTTGCATGTTAAACATTAAACTCTGATCCATGTGCAAACCTGTGTCCGGAATCAGAATTATGAGTTGCGTGTCAATTATCACACCCCTGAAGTTTTCCCCTTGCAATTCTGACAGGTCAGCTCGCCAAAACGTATCACGTGAAAAGGCCCAGAAAAAAAGCCAAAACATCTGGAATTCACAGTATTAAAAACATATTCTGCATGTAAATCCTCATTTTTCTTTTGAAAACTCAGAATAGAAGGTATTCACCATATGTCCTAATTTCTACCATGTGCAGCACATACCCCACCCTGTTCTGAAAACTTCACTCTGGGGTTGTATGTGTCGCACACCAATTGCATATCTGCAAGAGAAGTTTCATACATGCATACATTCTTAACAAACTACTCATATCCCACAGTTCAGAAAAGCTAGAAGGGACTGTTGTACTTTTCATTATCTTGCAGCAAACAAAGGCACCCATTCTCTCGCTCCCTAAAGCAGACTTCTAACCACCTTCAGTTTAGAAAACGTCTTAAGCAGCGCCAGGATACCTTTCTGGGTAATGGAGCATTTTTATACATATTATGACATAACATGACATGTCAGAATATTGTATACAGAAATATAATTTGACATTAATATCATGTCCTAAATATTATTTTTATTACTAACCACAATGCCTCAATGTTTTTTAATAATATTTATTTCAGACGACATCCAGAAAATTATATTTTGGTATCACACCTTCATTGCGTACTGATTTCACTCCCAGCATTGGAAGGCATTGCAGAACCAACTCTAATCTGGTTACCTCATTCAGTGTCATAGAAAACTTTATTCGATCTTTCATTAAATCAGATCATAAAAGTACATAAAAAGTACATGAAACCACTGTATAAAATCACATCTAAACCCCATTCATATCCTAAAAAGTCAGACCTAATCAAGTTCATAAATCCATGCCCCATTACTACGCACTTAAGGTCATAAAAGATACAAGAGCCAAAAAAAGAAAAAGTTACTAAAAAGTTTTTTTAAAACCACCTGCAATGAAAGGATCCCCAAAATTCATTCATAAGCCACGTATTTCCTTTTCTGAATGCATGCCCACAAGAAGGATGCCACAGCAAAACAAATCAATGGGTTGGGTAATGATTTAAAAAAATATAACGCAACCTGACATAAGCTGAAGTGGTGCCTCTTTAAAATTGGAATAATACATTTCTCTCTTTCCTGGGCATACAGGCTACAGAAAAGTACCTAATGTAAATAATTTTGGGATGACCTATGATCACTAGGGCACAGGGACAAATCTGAATGCTTGAATCTTCTGGCCGGATACCCCAACATCAATGGAATCAGGTTCAGACGGAACCTTGTCAAGATAAACTGATGAGTTGAGAATTAGACCTCTGCGAAATAAGGGAACTGTCCGTCTACCAGTGGAGGGCTCATTCATGACAGGCTGCTCTCAGTCCTTTTCCTTGCCAATTATAATAGGTATCCCATCATGTCCATGAGCTCACGGGGCACATCTTTGTGATGATCTTGTGCAATAAAATTTAACCTGCGAATCTCACCAATAAATCACCTCTATGTTCACTTATGAAATTTACCAAGGATTTGATACATGTGGGGTATGTAGATGTAGTCTTCATGTTTCCTATATCACAGGGTGGAATAAATTAATTTACCACATGCACACTCTGAGAACTACCATAACACAGTAAAATAACATAGGGGCATATTATCAAGGGATTTATCTCCGCTTTTTTGGCTTTAAAAGCCAAGAAAGCGGAGATAAAATGATCTCCCTATCAGCAACAGGGTGCTAACACGCAAATTCGCATGTTAGCACCCCTTTTCTCTACGCCTCCCCTTGCATCTCTAATGAGATGGAAAGGGGGCGTTCCAGAGAAAAATAATAGGAGAAATGTTGTTAAGCGACATTTCTCCTATTATCAAGGATTTCGCTAACCCTGTTAGTCATAAAAAAAGCAGCGCTAACCACGGTTAGCACTGCTTTTTTTACACCTGGTATTTTCCTGACTTAGCCATGATATCCTATGGAAGGTGGATGTCATGGCTAAGTTTGTGAGCCCCTATTATCAAGCTAACGCTAAACTTTGAGAGATTATCGTTGGTTTTCCAGCGATAATCTCTCAATTGGCAGTTAGCGCGAGGATTTTTATCACTTCTGAGATAAACCTTGCTAATAGCAAGTTATCTCTGTGATAATTTCCGGCGATGCTTAGCGTTAAAAAATTCGTTGCTAAGCATCGTTAGTGATAAATATCGCTATACGTTGGTAATATGCCCCATAGTCCTTCCCTCATAGTTATGTTATGGTATATGTTATAAAGGTATTTATATCGCGCACTGCTACTCAAGAGTGTCCTGGCGCGTAGAAAAACAGTAACATGGGAGGCAGCAAGGGCTAGATAGATTGTTTAAACAGATGAGTTTTTAGCCTCTTTTTGAAAGTAGACAGTTCCTTAGTATGCTGAAGGTCGCCTGGGAGCGCATTCCATAGAGTGGCGGCCTTGACCGTAAAGGACTGCCCCCCAAGACGAGCTCTCCGAAATATGGGGATCACCAGCCGTCTTTGCATTGCAAAGCTGACCGAAGGGGACGGCTGGGAATGTAAAGGGAGAACCTGGAACTGATATAGGCAGGGCCCGAACCGTGAAGTGCCTTGTGTGTCATGGTCAGTGCTTTAAAAGGCACACACTGGGCAACAGGCAACCAATGCAGGTTGCTCAGCTGCTTGCGAACGCTTAGGCATCTCAGGATGGTAAAAAAGAGCCTAACTACAGCATTCTGGATGACCTGCAGCTTTCCCAGGTGGTACCCTGGGATGCCGAGGTAAAGGGCGTTGGCATAATCCAGGCGTGCCAATATAAGCGCCCTGGCAACCGTCTCCCTAGCAGAGCGGGGAATTAGGGGAAAAAATCTCCTCAGGGCTTTAAGTGTGCCAAAGCACACCCCTGACAGTCGCTTGATCTGCTCATGGAAGTCAAAATCGACCCCAAACCAAATTCCCAGATTCTTAGCCACACCGCAATCCCCTGAGGGACAAGGAAATCCAGGAGGCCAGAGAGACTCTCTAAAAGCAGGGGGGAAATGACCATAGAGGAGCACCTCCGATTTCTCTTCATTGCATTTCAGGTTAGCCTGGGCTAACCGCGAAAAAACCGATGAGAGACACCGATGGGCCACCTCAGTCTGAAGAACGTCACCCTTCCATGTGAAGAGAAGATGGGTGTCATCGGCGTAAGCGATAATTAAGGCACCCAGCTTCTCTGCCAAATAGATCAGGGGGGTAAGGTAGACATTGAACAAAAGGGGGCTCAATGTAAACCCTTGAGGAACACCGGTGGCCACTATACTATCCGATGAAGAGAAGGGGGGCATCCACACCTGTTGGGAGCGGTTGTCCAAGAAGGATTTAACCCATTCCCAAGCAGTGCCACTAATGCCGATGTCAGACAGGCGGGAGAGGAGCTGGAGGTGGGGTACCGTATCAAAGGCGGCAGAGAGGTCGAGCAAAATCAGAGCCGCCCTGCCGCCCGCATCCAGGCACTTCCTAATAGCCTCTTCAATCTCCACTAGCGCAGTTTCGGTGCTAAATGCTGTCCTAAACCCGGATTGCGCCGGGTGAAGAGCTCCCGAGGATTCCACAAATCTCTCCAGTTGTTTAAAAGCCACCTTCTCGCATACCTTAGCTAAGGCTAGAAGAAGGGAGAAAGGGCGATAGTTGGAGAGAAGTGTGGCATCGGCAGAAGGTTTCTTAAGGAGAGGGAGAAGTTTCGCGTGTTTCCATTGCAGGGGCACTCGTCCAGATTGCAGTGAGTTATTGACCAACTCCGCGACCTCCGAAGAGACTATCTCCGCCACCCCACTCAAGACCCAAGCAGGGCAGGGGTCTGCAGGCGAACCAGATTTTAATGATTTAAGGATGGCTAAGACGTCTCTCTTCTCTGCTGAGATAAAAATGCGAAAAAAGTTGGTTGGGTACAGTGGTGCATGCGGCGAAAGGTATAGAAGGAGGGTATTGCCCTGGTGGGGTAGTCCATAGGATGTCTTGTATCTTTTGGATCTTGGCAGTGAAAAAAGTGGATAGATCATCACACCATTGAAATGAACTAGGAGGGGAGGGGAGTTCCGCAGCAGGTGATAGGAAGCTGCGGACACTGGCAAAGATTTCTTTGCTATTGTTGTTGGCTTTAGAAATTCTATCTGCAAAGAAATTGCCTTTGGCTTCTTTCATAGCAGCGTAGTACTCCCTCTGAGCGGCGCGAAGTGCCATCTTCGCACGGGGGCCGTATTCCAGGTGCCATCCCCGCTCTAATTTTTTACATCCTAGTTTCAGTGATTTCATGGAGTCGGTGAACCAAGGCTGAGAGGGAGGGTTCCGAGGGAGGCATTTCGTGGAGGCCTGAGGGAGAGAGTTGACGGCCTGGCTAATCCAGTTCGAAAACCTCTCCACTGCTCCATCAAGGTCAGCGGCTTTGTCCGGAGACATAAGGGCCAGAGCTCTGGAAAGAGATAGGATGGTAATCTTTTTAGGATATTGTCCAGGGGCCTTGCCAGCCTGCAGATTGGGACTACCGATGTTCCATGAAAAACAGATCAGGAAGTGATCCGACCAGGTGACAGGCCTGGGAGCTGATACATTAAGCTCGAAGTTGGAGCAAACTGGATCTAATAAATGCCCGCATTTGTGAGTGGCAGCCAGGACCCGCTGGGTCATATGGGCCAAGTTACATAGATCCGACAGGTCCCTCGTCCCTGGGGCCTGCTGGTTCTCCAAATGGATATTAAAGTCACCCAACAGTAGAAACCTGGAGAACCGGAGTGCCCGTGAGGCAATAACCTCATCGAGGGATTTAAGAAAGGTACTTGGCGAGCCCGGGGGATTGGTAGGCCAGTACCCCGCCCAAAGTAAATTGTGGAGATATGTTTAGTGAAAATTCCAACGCTTCACCCTCCAAGATCTCCCCTGTGCATTCCTTAGTGAGCGTCCATATTTCTCTGAACACTATTGCAACACGACCCCCTCTGCCTGACTGACGGTCAACCCTTACTATCTTATACCCCCTAGGTATGGCTAATTCAACCACTGGGGAGCAAGAACCATTCAGCCAGGTCTCGGTGACAAATAAAAGATCCAATTGTTCGACAACAATCAGCTCGTGAACGTCTGCAGCGTGTTTCGCCAGCGACCGTGCATTAATGAGAGCCGCACAAATATTAGATTTCTGGGCTGTAAGGGGGGGATCAGGCTGGTTCATGAGAAAGTGGAAGTGGCAAGCAGGGCAAGTCCTCAGCTTATCATTAAGGACCTCCCACTCTCTAGCAGAACAACAGGAAGCATTGTCCAGTCTTAGTAATGTCTCCTGGTCGTAGGAGATCCTTTCTGACGCTTCCCTGGCCGTATCACGGCCAGCGTCACTGGCCCTCTGTACTGCCGAGGCACAGACGGGCTTACCGTAGGCGCACCTTCAGTGCGCAATAGGCGCGCCCGCTGCGCTCGTCCGCTGCGCGCATGAGGACACATGCGTGTTTTATGGCGTGCACCCCCAGCAGCTGGACCGCTAATTTCGGTCTAACCGCCCTTCAGGCTACACCCAAAATGGCGCCTGCCCTCTACACAATCGGCACGAACAGCCGCGGTGGACCGGGGCAGGGCAGGCCACACAGGAAGGTAAGAGATGCACAGATAATAGTACATTTTAAAAACGAAGCTTCAATGTTCAAAATATCAGTGGTTATAAAATGTTCAACGCCTGCATCTAAATCATGCAGGAGCACCAAATGTCATCCGCTTAAAATACAAATGTTGTCAATGCTGCCCCTCGCTGTCGCAGTGCCCCCAGTGAGATACAGGAGGTGCCACCACCTGATTAGCCCACAGTGAGACCTGTGAAGTCTGCCGCTTTATGGCCTGCACCCCCGAGCAGCTGGACCACTAACTTCGGTCTAACCGCCCTTCAGGCTACACCCAAAATGGCGCCTGACCTCCACAAAATCGGCACGAACAGCCGCGGTGGACCGGGGCATGGGAAGCCACACAGGAAGGTAAGAGATGCACAGATAATAGTACATTTTAAAAACGAAGCTTCAATCTGCAAAATATCAGTGGTTATAAAATGTTCAGCGCCTGCATCTAAATCATACAGGAGCACCAAATGTCATCCGCTTAAAATACAAATGTTGTCAATGCTGCCCCTCGCTGCAGCAGTGCCCCCAGTGAGTTACAGGAGCTGCCACCACCTGATTAGCAAGTTTAAAAGAGGGGATTGCTGATCCTGCCATAGCCCAGACTACTCTCCCCTGTAGCATGGTTCCTTATACAGTATTGAAATCTAGAAAGAGGGGAATACATGCATAACGATCAAAACACTGGCACTTCACAGTTGTTCAAAAGGTCTCTTGTTATAACTAGAGCTACTAAAGTTATTCACTTAATAGATACATGCATGCAAGGCGGATGTCAATATTTCTCAGCTACAATTGCATTGCTTGGGTGGTAGAACAACAAGCATTAGAAATGCAATAGGTCTCGCAGCATTAGAGTTAGTGCTTTTAGAATTGTTTATGGGTTTTTTTGTAAATCTTTAGCATTTTTGTTTCCTGTAGCCAATGCTAAAGAATTAAAAAAAAAAAGCCATAAACATTTCTAAAAGCTCTAACTCAAATTCTCCGAGACCTATTGCATTGGAAATGCAATAGGTCTCGCAGTAGGAAAGTTTGAGCTATAGGTGTTATTTATTTTTTTGTTTTTTATTTATGTGTTGTTTTTTCTAAATAGCTAAATTAATAGCTTTCTTCTTTACAAAGCCAATAGTTATAATTTTTGTAAATGTGACACCTCTAGCATTTGTAAAGCAACATGTTTTGTATTAACGGGACTTATATGTGACTTATATGTATTGATATTAAAAAAATCAATGGCTTTAAAAAACAATTAATAATTAATACGTAAATAAAATGGATTTTATTTTATATTGCCAATAGCTTAAAGTTTATTAAATATATTTAGTGAAGATGCTGTGGTTGCGCTGAGTGAGGGTGAGTGAGGGTGAGTGAGGGTGAGGGTGAGTGAGGGTGAGGGTGAGTGAGGGTGAGGGTGAGTGTGAGTGAGTGAGGGTGAGTGAGGGTGAGTGAGGGTGAGTGAGGGTGAGTGAGTGAGGGTGAGTGAGTGAGGGTGAGTGAGTGAGGGTGAGTGAGTGAGTGAGGGTGAGTGAGGGTGAGGGGGTGAGAGGGTGAGGGTGAGTGAGGGGGTGAGGGGTTGAGGGTGAGTGAGGGTGAGGGGTTGAGGGTGAGTGAGGGTGAGGTGTTGAGGGTGAGTGAGGGTGAGGTGTTGAGGGTGAGTGAGGGTGAGGGTGAGTGAGGGTGAGGTGTTGAGGGTGAGTGAGGGTGAGGCGTTGAGGGTGAGGTGTTGAGGGTGAGGCGTTGAGGGTGAGTGAGGGTGAGTGAGGGTGAGGGGTTGAGGGTGAGGCTGAGGGGTTGAGGGTGAGTGAGGGTGAGTGAGAGTGAGGGTGAGTGAGGGGTTGAGGGTGAGTGAGGGTGAGGGGTTGAGGGTGGGTGAGGGGTTGAGGGTGAGTGAGGGTGAGGGGTTGAGGGTGAGTGAGGGTGAGTGAGGGTGAGGGTGAGTGAGGGTGAGTGTGGGTGAGGGTGTAAAGCAACATGTTTTGTATTAACGGGACTTATATGTGACTTATATGTATTGATATTAAAAAAATCAATGGCTTTAAAAAACAATTAATAATTAATACGTAAATAAAATGGATTTTATTTTATATTGCCAATAGCTTAAAGTTTATTAAATATATTTAGTGAAGATGCTGTGGTTGCGCTGAGTGAGGGTGAGTGAGGGTGAGTGAGGGTGAGTGAGGGTGAGGGTGAGTGAGGGTGAGTGAGGGTGAGGGTGAGTGTGAGTGAGTGAGGGTGAGTGAGGGTGAGTGAGGGTGAGTGAGGGTGAGTGAGGGTGAGTGAGTGAGGGTGAGTGAGTGAGGGTGAGTGAGTGAGGGTGAGTGAGTGAGGGTGAGTGAGTGAGTGAGGGTGAGTGAGGGTGAGGGGGTGAGAGGGTGAGGGTGAGTGAGGGGGTGAGGGGTTGAGGGTGAGTGAGGGTGAGGGTGAGGGGTTGAGGGTGAGTGAGGGTGAGGTGTTGAGGGTGAGTGAGGGTGAGGTGTTGAGGGTGAGTGAGGGTGAGGGTGAGTGAGGGTGAGGTGTTGAGGGTGAGTGAGGGTGAGGCGTTGAGGGTGAGGTGTTGAGGGTGAGGCGTTGAGGGTGAGTGAGGGTGAGTGAGGGTGAGGGGTTGAGGGTGAGGCTGAGGGTGAGTGAGGGTGAGTGAGAGTGAGGGTGAGTGAGGGGTTGAGGGTGAGTGAGGGTGAGGGGTTGAGGGTGAGTGAGGGTGAGTGAGGGTGAGTGAGGGTGAGGGTGAGTGAGGGTGAGTGTGGGTGAGGGTGAAGGTGGGTGAGGGTGAGTGAGGGTGGGTGAGTGTGAGGGTGAGTGAGGGTGAGTGAGGTGAGTGAGGGTGAGTGAGAGTGAGTGTGGGTGAGTGTGGGTGAGTGTGGGTGAGTGTGGGTGAGTGTGGGTGAGTGTGGGTGAGTGAGGGTGAGGGTGAGTGAGGGTGAGGGGTTGAGGGTGAGTGAGGGTGAGGGGTTGAGGGTGAGTGAGGGTGAGGGGTTGAGGGTGAGTGAGGGTTAGGGGTTGAGGGTGAGTGAGGGTGAGTGAGGGTGAGGGGTTGAGGGTGAATGGGGGTGAGTGAGGGTGAGGGGTTGAGGGTGAGGGGTTGAGGGTGAGGGGTTGAGGGTGAGGGGTTGAGGGTGAGTGAGGGTGAGGGGTTGAGGGTGAGTGAGGGTGAGGGTGAGTGAGGGTGGGTGAAGGTGAGTGAGGGTGGGTGAAGGTGAGTGAGGGTGGGTGAAGGTGAGTGAGGGTGAGTGAGGGTGAGTGTGGGTGAGTGTGGGTGAGTGTGGGTGAGTGTGGGTGAGGGATTGAGGGTGAGGGGTTGAGGGTGAGTGAGGGTGAGGGGTTGAGGGTGAGTGAGGGTGAGTGAGGGTGAGTGAGGGTGAGGGTGAGTGAGGGTGAGTGTGGGTGAGGGTGAAGGTGGGTGAGGGTGAGTGAGGGTGGGTGAGTGTGAGGGTGAGTGAGGGTGAGTGAGGGTGAGTGAGGGTGAGTGTGGGTGAGTGTGGGTGAGTGTGGGTGAGTGTGGGTGAGTGTGGGTGAGTGTGGGTGAGTGAGGGTGAGGGTGAGTGAGGGTGAGGGGTTGAGGGTGAGTGAGGGTGAGGGGTTGAGGGTGAGTGAGGGTGGCGAGGCTCGTGGTTGTACGCAATTGACTGGGAAAACTCGAAAGACCATGATCTGTGGAACGCCCTGCACACAATGCAAACCTCACCGCCATCTTGGAACTATTTCCTTATCAAAACAATGGGAGTGATGATCTAAGCACTAATTAAAAAACAAAATGCAATTGTTTTTAAGTTTGTTGTTTTATTGAGCACTCTGACGATCTTTTAGGCTTGAATATGTGGTTTACAAAAAGTTTAATGAACCGGAACCCCTGCCTCATTTCCTTAAACAGCAGGCGCGGTTTGGAGGCGCTGCCCGTATAGTTAATTCCTCGTTTCTTTATAGTTTTGACACAATTTAGAAATTGACCTGCAGGGGGTTGGCTGGCTCGTAGCAAGGACTTTTCGCCATGCAATTAGAATGTTTCGAAACATCTTTCCGGGTGCGGTTGGCAGCAGAGTGCTTCCAAGTGAAAGATGAGGCAAGTTCACAATTCCCATGTGTAAACAAAGCCAGGCGTGAATAGCAAGTCCCTTTCCTGTGTTACGGTCCGATCATTCTTCCTCACTAAAACAAGAAGCAGCCACCATGTTGAAGCCGGGGCGTGACGTTGCAAAATGTGCCTGCTCCGTGCGTGAGAGAGATGGCTTACTACAGCATGAGTTGCTTAATACCCCAGTACTAGCGCGTAATTAAAAAGTCTGTGTCTTCTTTTATCAGTACGGCGCCCACTGAGCTTCATGGAGCGTGGGGCCGTGAAACGTGCACCGTGCTGACAAAAAGCTTGTGGCCACGCACAGAAGTGCCCCGTGTAAATAATAAAATAAAACTAAATGAAATTAAAAAAGAAGCACTGATGAGCAGCGGCAATGGGGGAAAGGAACATTAAAAAAAAAAAAAAAAAGAGAGAGATATCGCACACAACCACTTAAGAACCAGAGCGTAAGGAAGCTGTACTTTACCGGTGCACCTCAACCTGAAGGGAAGTGACATGTCGGAACAAGCCTTTCACCGTAACACGGCGGGCAGGGGAGGGGGCGGGCAGGGGAGGGGGCGGAGAGGGGAGAGGTGCGACACGGCAGGCAGGCAGGGGAGGAGAGTAGGAGGAGGAGGGGGGAGGAGAGTAGGGGAGGCACGGCCTAGCGGCAGGCAGGCAGGGGAGGAGAGGAGGAGGGGGGAGGAGAGTAGGGGAGGCACGGCCTAGCGGCCGTGCAATCAAGTAGTGAGGGGGCGGAGCTGGGGGAGGCTGTGAGAGAGAGTAGGCAAGGCAGGCGGCTGGGGGCATGTGCACGCGCATTTAAGCTCAATGCGCATGCGCATTGAGCTTAAATTTCTCGTGCACTGCAAGGAATCGCCATGATTCCTTGCAGTGTGGATAAAGAGCGGATAAGTGCCAATACTCTCGCCTTGCTCGATGCGCATGCGCATCGACAGGCGAGACCTAAAAAAGAGGTTATCGCCAAAAATGTATACCAAAAGTGAGTGTAACCTTGGGTGTTGTGAATCTGAAGTGGGATCTGGGTGTAAGATTGGGGAAATGGTGTGTATATCACAACTGTATATTGTGCATTCATGTAATAATTGTCTTAATTCTTGCATACAGAAGACTGGGACAGGGAGAAATCTGTCTCAAATGGGTGTTGTAAGGTGTTACCAGCATGTGTGGATTGGGCATATGGGGTTTGGTGTTTAATTGTGTAAAGAGCAGCACCTCAGTTGCCTGTGTTACAAAATTGTAGAAGGGTAGTTCCCTGTCACATATACAAGCATGGAGGAGTACTCCATGGTGTGTGAATGTTGGGAAGAGCAGCACCCTGTTGCAAGAGGATGCATGTGGTAGTGGTCCTTGGTGTGAAAAATGGGGGAACAGTAGTACACTGTTGTGTGACAATGCATGGGTGGCGCCCTGTGGTGTGGGTAATCAGGGAAGAGTACCCCTGTGTGTGAGGATACACAGGAGATTGCCCCATGTTGTGTGGAAGTGGGGAAGAGTAGTGACCTGTCACATTAAGTTGATTTGAGGAGTTCCCCTGCTGTTCACATTAGGAAATGTGGGGATGTGTAGCACACTGTGTGTTCTAGCCTGAAGCCACAAGTTTCAGTTGAGTGTGCTCTGGGACCAGTGATCCCTTTGAGTGGGAAGTTTCAACTGGTGCCCAGATATTGGAGGCAGAATAAATCAGTGTGAGGTATAGTGTGTCTTTGTTTTTTTATTGTGTATATGTTTAACCTATAAATGCAATGGGCCCAGTAATCACTTTCTGGAAATGGGAGAATTTGACAGGTGCGTGGTACTTAAGGCACTGTACATGGATGATTATCTTATGTGTGCCTGCAAATACATGTAAAGAGTCTAACCAATGTTGTGTTTTCAGAAGTTTCAGTCTACATGTCCTGGAGACTGTCATCATTGTGTGGGAGACATTCTATCTGATGTTTGTGCAGCTTCAAAAGGCATTGTGTTGGTTGCAGATTGGAACGCTTTCTACTTATGGCATATGGTCATGTTGTTTTGGCTAGGTAGTTTGACTGGGTGTTGGATGTGCAGAGGTGTGGTACTGCAATGATGTATTTGAATGAAAGAGGTGATGGAGTGTATTTTCTTTGTGGACATCTGTGCATTGCTTGGGAAAGAAATGTCTGGGTCATTGTTGCATTGATCTTTTGCTTGTACTGTATGTAAGGAAAAAGGATGATGTAGTGACGGTTAAGGTCTGTTTTGTCCTGTGTTTAAGTAAATGGGATTATGATGTTGTGACTTAGCATGTCTAATGTGTTCTCTGTGCAACAAAAGAGGATGTTGAAGTGATGTGATGTGTCTGCACATGCATGAGCAGTGACCATGATGTGGAATGTTGAGTGTGGATGCTGTGATAATATGATAATGCATGGAATGTTGGTGTCTGTGTGCCGAGTGAAGTCTGGGAGTTGATTACAGTTGGAGGGAGTATGGAGCCCTGACAGGTGCCATCATGCAGTGGCTCTGACCTAAGAGCCCAACAACAAATAAAGAATTTAGGGCCATATGTACTATTTAACAGTAACAAAATATGCTCGGAATTTGCACTTTTGAAATACTTCACTGAGATTTGCTAGTTGCCCCATGGACCACTGCCTATTCCACCTAAGGTTGCCACCCCAATTCGCCAAAGGAACGAGGGTTCCAAAGGGGAGCTAACATCCCAAATTGGGAGTCGGTAATTTAGCAATGGTTTTGGACTGGAATTACGGTTACAAAGCATAGATTCCTAGGGTACTGATTGCAATATGTAAGGACTCCCTAAACACGTCCCTTTCAAACTGCAATTTCGTATCCATTCCTCAACCCTTCTGAGTCGCTAAATGTGTTTAGTGCATTGGAAAAAAAAGTTTTCGCTTTCGCAAGCCCCTTAATTTACTGAATCGGAGACCTTACGGATGCAAAGCTCCTTCATACATGTGGTCCATAGTGCCGGAATGTAAACGCTGTGCATTTTAATACACATTTGTTAGATTTACCTTGCGGTAGGGTGTCGTTTGTTTCTTTACACATTTCTCCTACTTTTAAGTATCAAGAAAATATTTGAACAGAAATTATTACGCCATTATGAGCACCTTTCTTATAAGGGTTCGCATGATGTCACATATGTATGTGTGTTTTAATCCCGTGGCCCTCCGGCTGATGTGTTTTGTATTACAAGCGTCTGTCTCCGAGGGACCCCAAACGGGACGTGTCACTTCGGGTCAGTTGCCAAGACACCGAAACCACTTTTGTGTGTGTGCAGAGGTGACAAACACTGACAGGCTGCGGATGAGCAGCAACAGGCGAGGGGCCCGCGCTGCCCACTCCTGCCACCTCCGCAGCCAATATATCTCCTGCCTCCATCCTTGTGACGGAAGGGGCTGGCCGCGCTCCAGCCATGGAATTACTGTCAGGGGCACAAAAGAAACAAGTGTTTCTTAATTCTGAATAGGAACAACAAACAAGCGCCCCGTTGTGTTTACGGGGGATTGGTAGCAGCGGAGAGGCAGATGCGTGACCTATCTCTGCTTGAGAGCAGGCGCGCCGGCCGCCACTGGGAGCTAATGGTGCGTGCAGACCCCTGACAAGACAGCGCCTAATTGTGGTCTTTACCTAATCCAGCCAGCTAGGGGGAACATCTGTACCGCCGGGGCCTGCAGCGAGCGGCAGGGGTGTGCCTACAATTAAAGGCGATTGCCCCCGGAGTCAGCGTTTATTCGGAGCAGGCAGCAAGTTTTCGAAGTAATTGAGATTGCAAAATCATGTCAGCAAACTGGGATGAGGAAAGACGTGATAAAAAAAAAAACAAGAGAAAAGCGAACTCGATTTGACGCACTTCATCGGCAATTCCTGTTCTAACTCTGCAGTGCAGGTGTGTTCATTTCTTTCTGCAGGTTTGTACAGAGAGGAAAGCAAAAAGTGAGGGGTGGGTTGTCTGATTTCAGTTTAGTTGGTCTGCCTCGCAATATAGTTCAGCATCTTCTCTGCCCATCTTGCCACCTGACACAAGAACTATCCATGTTCAGAAAGTGAAGTATTCCTTGAGGGCCACTTCAGGGCACAAACGTGATCCATCTAAAGGGAGCATCCAAGACCAGTTGACAGACATTTGATGGGCACATTTGTTTTTAACACATGCTCTGACTGGCTTCAGGAATTTATCATTTACCCTGACTGACCGGTGAAATCTATGGGCAGGTTTTTGTACTGGAACAAAGTTGTGCAAAGCCATGATAAACTATTTACTTTCCTTCGCAAAACTTTTTGCATTCGAAAGTGAGACTATAAGTAATGTAAATATTGCTGCCTATCTGTCAACATTTTTGACAGCACTTTGCTCAAAAAAAGAACACCTCCTTGATGAAGGCACTAACTTGGAGAAATCTTTTATTTTCTCCTAACTTTACACACATTACATCTGTAGTGCACAGTACTGCCACCATCTAATGTGCAAAAAAGTTTCCAAGTTAGTCCAGGTATAGTTTTTTTGTACTGTACAAAACCTGTCCTAGACCTCACGCCAGTGCTGTCCAGGAAGTTGCCCGGGACCCTATTAGTATAGGGGCCCCATGCAGACCAGAATTGAACACAACTTATCCGCTAAACATTTTTATTCCTGTGAGTGGTTGTGTAGGCAGGGCCCAGTGCTCTGCTTTGCCCGGCAACCCATAATGCTGTTAATACGGCCCTGCCTCACGTGCACACCTTTGCACTATGATACAAAGGTGTGTGCTTGGTGCTAGGCAGCCTTTTTGTGTTCCAACACTGGGGAAGAGAGCAGCAACACTGCGATGCTCCTTTCCCCTAGTGCAACACAGAACATCAACGTTAAGTGCTGCACTTCATTTTGCCATTTTGTAATAAAAGTGCCCCTACACATGCATTGAATGAGCAGTGCAGATATTGCAGTTTTACACCTGCATGGCCGAGCAAATGTCATTTTAGCTCTGATTGGTTGGGACAAACTACTTTTTTACAGCTGTCGCTCAGTGCAAATATTTGATATTTGGGTCCACACAAATTGAGGACTACAGCTCTAATGAGACTACGGCTCAAAGCAAAGCAACATACCTGTCAATACAGACACAGCAAGTTTCTTTCTCATAGTTTGATGTGTTCAGACATTTGCGTACTGGTCGTACGTGTTTGTGAGGTTTCCTGGCCAGATAGGGATTCTGTCTGTCATTCTCGCAGGCTAAAGTAGGTTAAAGTGGGGTTTCTTTTAGAAAATGTGCTTCACTCTAAGGATGTTTGCTTGCATTTCTCAACAAGACAGGTTTCTAATTACTGTGTTGAATCTACGGCAGAAGCTTGACCACAGAGAGGCAAGAGACAAGAATTGAACAAGACAAGAGCTAGAAGAAGGAAGTAGCCCAGAAGTTCTCCTTGAACGAAGAAGTCTGGCGGCGAGGTGCACCTACTGTCTACAAAAGTAACCAAACAATCACTCAATAAGGGCGCACAGGCGTTTAATGATCCAAACATGATTCATAAGGTGCTTACCCTGGTGCGTCCAAATAACTGAGACACTCACAAAACAAGCACTGAAAACGGCAAAATGTCTGGCTGTTAATGTGCTAACTCATACAATTGCCAAGGGCTTATTCACAAGCCCTTTGCGCCACCGGTTTGTCACTTTTTAGCATGTAAAAATGAATGCACCAGCGGTGCAAGGGGCTTGTAAATAAGCCTGCAAGGGCTCAGGTTTGATGTTTGCCCGCATTACCACGTTAAAGCCAAACCAATTGGCTTTGCCAATGCTTTCAGCTCTTAGAAGTGAAGGGTCATAACTCACCCTTTTGTTTTTATGGTTTCACAAGAAGACACAAATGAGCGCGTGCTCACATCCAACCTATGTAGTTTTAGATTGTGGTTCCTAAAGCACCATCATATAATAGGTTGCAACTTCAGTGTACCTGCCAGACCCTGTTCAGGAGGCCACTGAGCATGAAGTATCTACTAGCACCAGAATCAATTCCAGTCCCACCACCAGGAGCGCTATAAGATCAATGTGCAGACGAGTGCTTCTCTTTGTAAAAAATACAAGTACATTATAACACAGAAAACCTACAGTTCCACTATACACTCAATAATGCATGAAGACCTGGTTCACACGTGTGAGTCTGTGTGCTCTAGGAGCCTCTGCCATTTTGGTATCTACCTGTCTCTGGTGGGCCATCCCTCTTTCTCTGAGTCCCACATTTCCAGGTTCAGAGATAAAGGTTGACTATGGGAGCAGCTTGTGCTACCACATCCCCCAGGTTTTTATTAGCTCTCCGTCTCTTGGGCCGAGGCCCGTTCAGTCTCTAACAAGGGTCATAGCAGCAGTGCAAGGCCATGTTCAGCCCTACCACACCACTACTATCTCACCTGTTGAAGGAAGCCTCCAGGCGCATGCTGCAGGAGTGTCTCTGGGGCTTTGCAGCAGCTGGTCCAGCAGCACGTCGCTCAGTGGGTTATGGCAGGAGCTGTCAGGAGCCCTGTTCTGGGTGGCGGGCTGCAGATTATGGCTCAATCCTACACACTAGTGCTTGCTTGAGTCACAATGCAGCTCACTCCAATACTGCAGCAAGTACTTGGGGCTTCTTCTTGAAAGTGATGGCCACCCACCAGCAGATGGGTGGCCATCAGAAGCAAGGCACACAGTGCTTCCAAACGGCAACCTGGATTCTGCACGAGTAGCCACCAAGGCACCTCTCAGGTTAGTAACTCTTCAGGACTGTCTCCGACCAGCCAAACACTTGGCAGGGTTGCAGTCACACAGTCTATTTGTGGGGCGCAAGGGCCACTATCAGGTACTTATCCCAGGTTCAGTGGACCTAACACATGGAGCACATCACTTCAGGTGCCTAGAGACTACGATGGGAATAAATGGTGAAGGTTACATTGCACAATTGGCAAGCGATCCTTCAGAGCACTTGCTTAGTGTCCCTACGCCCTTCCACGATCTGCTCCTCCTGCAGGGTAAGCACTTTCTTTCTTCTCTTTTATGCAGGGTATCTTGGCACCCGGGAGAGTCCAGTAATTTCTCCGTCAGATCAGACTCCACTCCAGGCAATGTTACCTCAGCTCTGGGAGGTTGGCTCTCAGTGCGACACAAACCTGTATTGGTACTATGCAGAGTATACCCTTCTCTGTGGACAAGACCACAACAAGGAAAATGATGGTCTTAGGCTACCATCTGTATACCGCGCACACAGAGGATGTGTATTCCAGGTCTTTGGTTCCTCTTTGATGTGTCATGGCCAGACCACCTTCCAGGTCTAGCCTCTGTCTGCAAGTATACGCTCCAGGTGGAGTCTTCCCTCAGAAGTACACGGAGATGAGAGCTGGCTTCACCTTGGAATATATGATGTTACCACGATTTCAAATACAACGCATGGCTTTACCATGCGAATTTTACATCGCAAATGTCTTTACCACGCAGAATAAAAGAATGCAGAATTTTACCACGCATAAAGACGTTAGATAACTTGGCTTATCTAGTAATGACTTTAATACATGGAAGTTTTTTGTTTAGTTTGACATATGAATAGGAGATATCTCCCTGAAAACAGTCCGTTTTTCATTTTTTCACAGATAATTTCCCTGATGAAGGGCTGGATAAGCCCGAAATGCATAGGGATGTAGAAAGAAACATTGTGGATGTATTTATTTACGTTTGAAGAGCACTCTCATTGTACGAATGAAAGTTACGACATTGCAATGAAAAAGTGACATTTACCATTACAAATTTATTTGGAATGAACTTTGTGTTTTTTTGAACTTACTTATACCTACGGGTACTCATAAAGCGGTGCACTGGGGGACAACTCCCATTGGGAATTGCTTCATAGAGTTTACTTCAACGCTGATTTGTCCAGACAGCAAAGCCCTAGCCTGCATGCAACAACCTCTTAACTTTTCAACCTGCGGTCTATACTAGCGGTGCGTGTCTTACCCCTTCACTGGTATATTTTATCTAAGACTGCCAGGAGGGGTAGCCTAGACCCCACTTTGAAGTAGAGAGCTGACCAGTCCATTTGCTTAAGAGGGGAACTGGAGATGTCCTTGCATGAGGAAGACTTTACCCAGAACAAGAAGGCAGTGAAATAGCTAAATCAAGAATCAGTCGAAGGCACCCATTGCAGCATCAGGTAAAGACCTGCACTATTGTGCAAAGACAAACGTGAGGGACCCCCGAAATGACCCTGCAACCATGACTACATGATATGAAAGCATTTGAACGACAGGGATTATTGCACTTGAATACCCTAGGATATTGGCTCCGGTGAGAACCATAGGCTGTCTCCCATATAATTTATGAGGAGAGTAGTACTAGCCAGTATAATTTGTTACTGCTGAGATTATATGTACTTTATAACAGTGTATGTTATACGTTTTATAGAGTGTACAGCTACACAAGACGGGTTTCCCGACGCTGACAGGAAAAATGGGATCATGCACAGAGTTATCTGAAAAGATAAGATTTTATTTGGTTTCTAAAACTTAACAGATTTTTGTTTGATGTGAGCTGCACTGCGAGAGAATTCCAAAGTTTACAGGATAGGTAAGCAAATGAGTGACCTCTGCTTCTCGCTCTCCTAATTCTACAGCAAGCAAGGAACAGCAAGTTATATTTGTTTTCAAGTAAAATTTGTATTCTTTGCCAAAGAATAATTATTGGCTTGTAATTGAATTATTGACATATGTTGGTTAACTTGTTGAAGGACTTTGGGGCATATTATCACGAAAGGGCCTTACATTATCGCCGCTTTTATCGGCAGGAAAGTGCCGATAAAGCGGCGATAATGGGCTTGATAATTTGCTCTATGAATTCCAATCGAAGCCCATGTTAGATGTAAAGACATGTAACATGGGCTTCGATTGGAATTCCATAGAGCATATTATCAAGCCCATTATCGCCGCTTTATCGGCAGTTTCCTGCCGATAAAAGCGGCGATAATGTAACGCCCTTTCTTGATAATATGCCGCTGAGTCTTTACTCGCTCCATCTCCCTGAGTTAACTTTCGACTTTTCGACCACGCCACACTGTGTGTCAGGTGCTAAAGGAGTTTTGTTATGTTATGTTACACGTATTTGTATAACTTACTAACACGCACTAGGGTATCCTGGCACTTAGCAGGTGGGCAGATCCTGCCCAAATGTGCGTTACTCAAAGACCCATGCTGTCAGCTTCTTGTGCTATTGAAGAAGAGAGGAGGAGAGTCTGGTGTGTGATGGAGGCCATTCCATGCTTTAGGAGAAATGTATGAAAAAGCTTGTCTACGACTCTGTTTCTGTGAATGTGTGGGATGTGTGTGAGTAGGAATCTGGCTGAAAGGAAGTGTCTGGCTTGTTGGTGGAAGGAGATGCGATTGGTCAGGTCTTCTGGTCCTGTGTTGTATAGAGCTTTGAATGTGTGGGTAAGGAGCTTGAACTTGGCATGATTGTGTCAGTGGAGCTGTCTGTGGTGTGATGTGAGCCTGTGAGGAAGGTTGAGAATGAGTCTGACTACGGTGTTTTGAATGGACAGTAGTATTTTGGGGAGTTGCTTGGTGATTCCAATGTTCAGGGCATCCCCATAGTGCTGTTTGCTGGTGATAAGGACATGGGTGACGGTTTTACCAGTTTTGCTCAGGAGCCATTTGAGCATCTTCTTCAGCAACATCAGGATGTGGAAGTATGTGGCTGTGATGGTGTTGACTTGTTTGGGCATGTTAATTTTTTCATCAAAGATGATGCTTAGGTAACGGGTGTTGGGGCTGCGGTGGGTGTGAGACTGCAGTCTGCTGGCCAACAGGTGGAATTCTAGTGTGAGGTTTTTTCTTGGGTGGGTGCAGGAAACGCAGGACACTCCCGCGCTCTAGCAGTCAGGAGGGCTGGCTAGAGCTCTACTTAAACCGAGCACGATGACGCGCAGCGTGTGCGCGCAGCGTGATCGCCGCAGCCACGCCGGAGTCACGCCAGAGTCCAACCCGTCTGCGCCCGTCCGCGCTGAGGACGGGCTGGACGGCTGGACCACTGGTCAGGATAAGGTAGGCTCCTATATATTGAAATATTCTCTACAGGATGTCCTACGGCTCAAACCCACACCTGCCCCATGCTTCCATCGTTACATCCCTGAAGACTTTCCAAGATTTCTTGGTTGTGCTTGTTTTCAGAAAGATGTGGAGGATCCTATACTATCCTTCCCCCCCACTCTTCCGGAGTCTTGTCCTCCTCCGGCACTCAAAGGGCCGAGCAAAAATTGCCTTCTTCTTAACGCTCGCTCGCTCATTAAGAACAACATTGTCTTTAAGGAGCTTGTTTTAGATAGGAAACCATCCTGGGTTTTTATCACCGAGACCTGGGCTAAAGACTCTTCAGGCCCTGATCTTGTCGAGGCGGTCCATGAGGGTTACTGCTTAACTCGACAGGACAGAATAGGCCGTGTTGGTGGTGGCCTGGCTATTTTGTATCAGGACAGGTTCCATTGCCACACTATACCTCTCTCTGACCCCAAGGATGTCTTCCAAGTTTTATACTTTTCCTTGTCCGACTCTTCCAACCCCGCGTTCAATGGGATTCTGGCCTACCGCCCCCCCGGCCCTAGAGCAGGTTTTGGGCTGAAACTTATGCAGGTCCTGGAACCCTATTTCGGCCGACAAAATCTCACCATTCTAGGTGATTTCAATTTTCACCTAGAGTTACTGGAGGCCCATGACACCATCTCCTTACTGGAAGTAATGTCAGCTTGTGGACTCACCCAACTGGTGAATGGTCCCACCCACCGAGCGGGACATACGCTCGACGGAATCTTCTCGAACGATCAAAGGCTGACAGTCATCAACCCCTTACATCTCTCCTGGTCGGACCATCTGGCCGTTCCCTTTAATATGACTAATCTGACCCAGAACTCTGTCAGAAGGGTCCCGAGTACTAGGGAAGTGCGAAGGAACCTCAAAAACATCAGGGAAGATTCTTTCCATCCGTGGACATCTAGTCTGTCCACTACCCAGGAGACGGACGTTTCCTCAGCGGTCCTTAAGTATGAAAAAACCATCTCGGAGGCCCTGGACGAGCTGGCTCCAGCTAGGTCTTGCTATTCAGCCAGGAAAAGACCCTCAGCTCCCTGGTTCTCAGAACAACTCAGGCTTCGTAGACAGGAAGTAAGGAGACAGGAACGCCTATGGCACTCTAGCTGGGCCCCTAAGGATAGAGAAGCTCATAAGGTCTTGCTTAAAAACTACAAATTGGAAGTGATTAAGACCAAGCAAGAATACTTCACGGCCCTCACTTCCTCACTTTCGTCTCCTAGGGAGCTTTTCAGGATCGTTGACTCCCTTACCTCACTTCAGATCCCAGACCCTGTGGTTGCCTCTCAGGAACTGTGCAACAACATAGCCTCCTTCTTTCAGTCCAAAATTGCGGACATTTACACTGCCCTGGAAGCTCAAAGATCCTCTACCGCTGTGCCTTCGGTGCCCGCTCCCTTGGAGCCTGATGATGCTGATCCATCCCGACCTCAGGATCTGGAATCCTTTCCTCCTCTCTCTTGTCAGGATCTTGAGATCCTGCTTAACAAAACCAAATCTGGCTCTCCGCTTGATGTCTGTCCGCTAAAGATCCTTAAGCAGTGCAGAGAATCCCTCCTTCCCCCACTGGTTGACATCATGAACAGGGCGATGAAGGAGGGCACTTTTCCCCAGCAGTGGAAAAACGCTGTGGTAAAACCTCTGCTCAAGAAGTCCTCTCTTGACCCTGGGGTATTAAAAAACTTTCGCCCCATCTCACTGCTCCCGGCTCCCGCGAAGATGTTAAAAGACCATCTTAATAAACATCTGGCTGCATTCGTGGAGAGCTCGGGCTGTTTGGATCTTTCCCAGCATGGATTCAGGAGGGAACATAGCACCGAGTCTGCCCTCACCATAGTGCTTGATAACATCCGCACTAGGGTTGATGGGGGACAGACCTCCCTCCTGATCCTTTTAGATCTCACAGCTGCCTTCGACACCCTATCCCCCTCGGTGTTAACATCTCGACTGAGGGAGATTGGGGTTCGGGGGTCGGCCCTGGGACTCCTTTCCTCTTTTCTCGATCACAGAGAGCAAAGGGTAATGCTGGGCCCGTTTCTATCTCCATCCCTGTCTGTGCAATGTGGGGTCCCTCAAGGGTCAGCGCTTAGCCCTACCCTTTTTAACATTTATGTGACCCCCCTTGCCAGACTTATTAGATCTTTCGGGATGGAGGTAGTTTCCTACGCGGATGACACCCAGATCCTCGTCTCTCTCTCCCAGTCAGTTACGTCGACTGCCGCCAATTTTAGATCTTGCATGGAGGCAGTCGGCCAATGGATGATTCACAATTCATTGAAACTGAATGGGGAGAAGACGGAGGTGATGGTATTTGGAGGAAAGGAAGAGATCTGGTCTGCTGAGTGGTGGCCGAACTCACTGGGTGCCTGCCCCGATCCTACCTCCTCTGCAAAAAATCTGGGGGTTATGATCGATTCCACCCTTAGTATGTGCCAACAGGTCAACAGGACTGTATCGACCTGTTGGGGGATCATCCATATACTAAGAAAAATCAGGCACTATCTGTCCCTCCAGGCAAGAAAGCAACTAGCCGTCGCACTTCTGGGCTCCCGTCTGGACTATTGCAATGCGCTGTATGCTGGACTGAATAAGAGTCAGCTACAGCGCTTGCAGGTGGTCCAGAACGCGGCAGCGAGATTTGTTCTCGACTTGCCCAGACGTGCCTCTGCCACCGATGCCCGGAAGCAGCTCCACTGGCTCCCCGTCGGGGATCGCATCCTCTTTAAATCCATGTGTATGGTGTACAAGGCCCTAGCTAAAACTAACCCTACGGGCATTGGATCTATCCTGTCTCAGTACAACCCCGGTAGGAATCTTCGTTCCTCACATAAACTTCTACTTTCTGTGCCTCGTGTCAGGAAGACAAGATGGGGAGGCAAGGCCTTTTCCAATCTGGCCCCTAAATGGTGGAATGCTCTCCCTCTGGAAGTAAGGTCCCGCCCCACTCTACAAGCCTTTAGATCTGCTTTAAAGACCCATCTCTTCACACGCGCATACCTGTAGTGGTGCTCTGCAAACTTTTTGATCTGTTTTTGATAGGCGCCTTGACACCTTCGGGTTTAGTTTGCGCGATACAAATTGCTAATAAATAAATAAAAAAATTCCGAAGATCACTCCTTCTGTCTTATCAGTGTTAAGCTTGAGACAGTGGCACTTTAGGTGAAATGTTGATCATGTAGGCAGTGAGTCTGTTTCTGGTCTCGGGGGTTTTGTCTGAGAGGGACAGGATAAGTGGCATTTATTGGTATATGAGAAGATGTTGTCATGTTTGCAGGTAGCGCTGGCTAGTGGTGTCATTCATGTGTTGAACAGGGTATGGCTGAGGAATGAGCCTGAGGCACTCCGCAGATGAGTTTGCGGGCTTCGGAGGTGTGTGGTGTGAATGATGCACTTAGTGCTCAATTTTCAGTTCAGTAGTAGGTTTAAGCTCCGGGACAACTGTGGCAAATGTCTCTAAAACCAGTGGTAAAGGTCTCTGATTGACATAATCTCAACTCTGACTGCCGTGGGACTCAGAGAGCCATACATTTTCATGTACCACACCTTTGTCTGGATTCTTCCTGCCAGAGAGGCATCAGCGAGAGACACCAGTCATCACATGAGTGTTCGACCATCACCTGTCCTCCCTGGTTCCACAAAGATCTTCTCTCTCGTGGAAAACAACATTTGGAATTTTCTCTATTGTTCATGATTGGCAACAGCAGCAAACTCCATTCTGTGTAACCCGTCACTCGGCTCCGACAAAACAGAGCGCTAACCCGTCCTCCTTTGCTTCCATGTGCAAGGTGCAGGCATACCACTATACTTGAAACAATAATATAGAAGACAATGGTCCCTTCAGCGTTCAAATGGGGATATTTAATTGTAGGTCAAATAATGCATATCTATTTCATATAAGATGTTCAGTAGCATAAGCATTACATTTGGAACAGTACAATTTCATGTAGCGATGATAAAACCTTTATACAAAAGAAAACAATGATTTTAAATAATCGGGTGGATTTTTCCAATGTTACGAAAGGCAACAAAGATTGTAATCCTAATCAAGGAAATTCCCAACAAAGTTACAGTGGTACACAATAAAAGTGACAGTGTAGTGCTTATCAATAAAATGTAAAAAGTGTTTGGCTGTGAAATTAGCTTTCCATACAACATAGTTAAGCTTGTTACAGGATCCCTATCTTAATGAATATCTCTTTGGGAATTTTACGGTCCAAAACTACAAGTTGTCAACATAGCTGTATGTTAGACAATTATGTGATATTTGCTATCGAGGTGTGTGGCTCCGGCCCATGTTGGGAGCTAGGAGTACAGGTTTTGATTGGGCTCAAGTTGTGTGCTTCACACAAAAGAGTGCTTGCCCTCAACACAGCTGAGATAATTTTGTTGTTTTACCCAGCTGCCTGAGGTTGAACTTTCAGGGCACACAAATGACACTCTAGTGCCATGAAAGTGTCTTAGATAACTAGATAATTTATGGGGTTTTTCTCTGGCAGCAGCATAGATGGGAGGGGGTAGTCATTAACCTACATGGAGTTGTAGGTCTGGCTTGCCAATTCATTTATACGGCAGAATGATTGGCATTGCCAATGCTTGATTAGGTTTTCATTGGCAATGCTTATTTACCAGAGAATCTTCAGTAACCAACAGAATTAAGGGCCCTATATTTCACAGTGGATTTTACTACGAGCGTTGACAAATTCAGATAAAATCCCTAAAAATGAAAAGGGAACTTCCTTTAAGAGCGAACATTTCACATGTGCTCACATATTCCTTTTACTCATGATCCATTTCTCAAAAGGTATGAATAAACTGAAATTTCAGCAACATGATACCAATGCTACAATGCAGGTAATCAGGAATTGCTTTTCTGATATGAACACATGGATTACTCTCTTTCGGCAATGTTTAATTCAATCCTACCTATTAACTTATCTGTCAGAGTACTGTTGATTTTACCATATATTATTGTTGTCCGAAGCTTTCCTAACTCGTTTTGATTACTGGGCCCATCTCTCATCCTAACAATGCCACATTCTTACAGGGATTTGCAGGCACATGAAAATTGCATGAAAGGAAAAACTGATCGCAAATGGGCAGATTCTCAGAATCTTCCCCTTTGCGCCGGTATTTTTAGGTCAAGCCTAAGGCATTGCTTTTGCACTGCTTGTTGGCGGGATTAAAGTAGGGTCTTTCAAAAGTGCACCCAAAGTGCGGATCGGGTACAGTGCATGTGAGCACAACCACGCGCATTGTGCACAGCTTCCATTTGCCACCAGACACTTCGTGCGCGCACGCTGCACTCTGCCTCTGCTGCCACACGCAATCAGCTCACCAGGCTGCAAACCCCCTCACCCCATATGCTCGCTCATGTCCCTCCCATCCTTCCTTTGATCTCCGCTACGAGTTCTCACAGGCTCCTATCCGCCCCCTTCCTTTAATGGCCCTCCCCCTCCCCCAGCACAGAGCGCGCATCGCTTTTCCTTTTATCACAGAGGGCTACGATCTCCTTTTTCAAGGTAATGTTCTCTAATTCTGCCTGAGAGCTCCCATGACTGTTACATGACAAGCCTCTTTCAGGTCAATAGAAAAAGGCGTCTTCCTCCAATCTAGACCTGGTGCACTTTCCACCTTATTGGCACAGGCCACAGCAATCATTTGTGTTCAGCTTGCTTTTAGGGATGTGGCTCCATTCCTTGAGCTCCGTTTTCTCACTTTGACAGTACACGTTCTGTTGAAAATCTCCGATACAGATCCGGTCAGATGCCCAAATGCTACGGTTTGTCCAACTGCTAGTAACTTTCACCATCCCTTTTCAAGTCTGCCTCAGAACATTATTTGCTGCCCAAGTTTTATAATTTTGTCGCTGGATCTGCAGCTCAGATGGTTAAATTAACCTGCTCTGTTGACACCTCTTATTATTTCCATTTCTATAAGCCAGGGTCCTTCTCAGCCTCCGTGGTTAACCAGTCTCAGCCATGCCACTATCTCTCTATCACCGCTCCCCCTTCGTTTACTTTTTCAGTGCAGGGACAGGCACATTTTCCATCATTTCTTTGTTTTGCTCTGACAATGTTGGTTAGTTTTTCCATATCTCACCATCTATTTTACTTTCAAACTCCTCTTCCCAGACATCAAAATGGAGAAAGCTAGGCAGTGACCTGCCTCTCATCATCACTGTTTGCAGCCATCTTGCATACTGATCTTCTGGAGTTAAGCATGATGCACTTACTGCTGGGGCCTTATGCCAAAGAGAAGCAGATTGAGTATCACAGAAAGCCAAGTGTCCAGTGTGCGGAAATAATTGTAATTTCTACGGAGTAGGGCTTGTGGTAGACATGGGCTATTTTAACTATCCTGAATTAATACTAAATAAGCATCTTCTTCCTAAATATTCACTAAGCGTGTGCAAAACATTCAATAAAACCCATCACCCCCTTCTCATCTGTGTGAGGCCATCATGTTGCTTTCTTGTTCCCTTAATTGTCACAGAACTGTTTGTATGACTTTAAATCGTTTCACTCTCGATTTGCTTTTTATTTGCATATTTGGAAACAAGATTTGCTCGTAGGTTCCTCCGGATAATGTGGCTTTTGATAAAGAGTGCATTCCCCCACCACCCCCTTCACATGATGAATGACTCTAGTCGTTTTACTAGAGCGGGTCATCTACAACCTCCAGAACAGGACAGAGGCTCTTCCTCCAGGACTCTGCCCACTAGTCTTAACTGTGTGCCCACCCATCCCTAACGGGTTGGCTGGTTGCAAAATTGTACCACATTGACCTCCACCTTGGGAGCCTACCTGGTCAAGACCTTTGCAGATGCGTGCCTATAATATTTGCTTTATCTTTCCCCCATGTTTCTACCTTCTCCAATTCTATCTTCCTTCTTGTTTCCCATATTTTACTATCTCCAACATTTTTCTCCCTCTCTCTCTCTCCCTTTTCACTCCTGTTCTTTCCTCTCCATCCCCTCTCCTATACCCCCCCCTCAGACGTGTGGGTGTGGATGCAAGTATGGTCTTCCTGCTTATTTTCTTCTTTTTCTCTTTGTTCTCCTCTGTCATGGTTTCATCTTCCTTTCAATACTCTCTCTTATCCCATTGAATATTTTGTATGCAATTGTGGATCCTCAAGCCCTTCCTCGCTCTTCAAGGGTCTTTCAGGCACACGCATCAAGGTAGAAATTTGCGAGTCCTTAATTGCGAAAATGAAGGAATCGCAATTAAGGACTCTCAAAATCCTATGCATCCCTACAAAAATAGCAATTCCTACATATTCCTTTTTTGCGAGTCTCAAATTGCGTGTCGCAATTAAGGAATGGCTTCCCATTCATTCATTTGGGCCTACAGGTCCGTAGGAATGAATGGGAAATTGCATGCGCAATTTGTGAGTACCAGTAGGTACTCGCAAATTGCGCATGCAATTTCAAGGGTGCAAGGGTGTCAAAAGGATACCCTGTTGCACCCTGAAATTGATCCGTGCACATATGTTGCGCACACACATGCCCCAAGGGCATGTGTGTGTGTAACCTACAACTTCGAAAAATGCACTTTAGTACATTTTTCAATGTTTTCGCTATTTACCATCTGGTATGATTTCGCAGTAAATAGTGGGCCAAAATAGCTAAATCGCAATTTTAAAAGGCATCTTGCATTGGATTTAACGAATCACAATTTACGATTCCTTAAATGCAATCGCAATTTGAGAAATCGCAAAATATTGCGATTTCTTAAATTGCAAGTGGCAAGTTTTTTCATGCATCGCTAAAGCTAATTTTGCGATTGCAAACAGCCGATTTTTGCGAATCGCACCATTTGCAATTGCAAAAAGCTTTGATGCATGTGCCTGTTTGTTCCATTGGAACTCACATGTCATATGGCCAGTATTTTGTTTCATTAAGTGTTATATTCTTTTGTGCTGTCCTATTATCTCATCAATTACATCTCATGTTTCAAGTCCCCTCCCTTTGTTATATTGGATTGCTCTGATTTCTCTAAAAAGAATTGTGATAGAAAAAATGAGTGCATTCATTGATCTTCCTGCTGACACAATCAATCATTCTGAACATACCCAGTTGCTTCATCCTGACTTCTTAACTGGGATACAATATTTAGGTTTCTTCTTGTGAACAATGACAGTTGCTGCACTTGCTACAAACACACAATGCATGCTTCTTGTTTACCTCAGGGAATACTTCCCTACAAAAACATAGCCATATTGGGCATATCCTGCTTGTGCAGAGGTGAGCCTATAAAACTGCTGGTATCCATCCATCCATCCAGCATCAAATGTGCCCTTTGCTGGTAAATAACCACCCGTTCTTTTGCTATGAATCAGGTTTTCATTCAGTGGGGAACTTCTTGGATTCACTGGAAGAACTGTGAGGCCTCACCCCCAGAATACAAACAGGCAGGTGACATCACAGAAAGAAGCTCAAACACAGTGCCACTGCCCCAGAAGGGAAACACCCATCACAACGCAACTATTACAACAACCTTCCATTACAACAAAACTATTACAACGCAGGTGCCATTACAACGCATGCCATTGCATCCCAGATGCTATTACAACGCATACCATTAACGTAAGTATGGGTAAGTATTTTAATTAATTAATAATAATTATTTTATATTAATTAATTAAATTAACATTTAAAATTATTATTAATTATAAAAAAAAGATATTAATTACAATTATTTCAATTTAGTAATTTTAACCCCTACACTATCCAACACTTACCCTACAATTACACCCCCCTGGAGTTAGAATAGTAATTTTAACCTCTACACTATCCAACACTTACCCTACAATTACACCCCCCTGGAGTTAGAATAGTAATTTTAACCCCTACACTATCCAACACTTACCCTACAATTACACCCCCCTGGAGTTAGAATAGTAATTTCAACCCCTACACTATCCAACACTTACCCTACAATTACACCCCCCTGGAGTTAGAATAGTAATTTTAACCCCTACACTATCCAACACATACCCTCTTATTACACCCCCCTGAAGGTAGAATAGTAATTTTAACCCCTACACTATCCAACACTTACCCTACTATTACACCCCCCTGGAGTTAAAATAGTAATTTTAACCCCTACACTATCCAACACTTACTCTACAATTACACCCCCCTGGAGTTAGAATAGTAATTTTAACCCCTACACTATCCAACACTTACCCTACTATTACACCACCCAGAGTTGGAATAGTACTTTTTACCCCTACAATTTCCAACACTTACCCTACTATTGCACCCCCTGGAGTTAGAATAGTAAATTTAACCCCTTCACTATCCAACACTTACCCTACTATTACACCCCCCTGGAGTTAGAATAGTAATTTTTACCCTTACACTATCCAACATTTACCCTAATATTACACACCCAGGGAGTTAGATTTAAAAAATTTTTTTTAATAAATTTAAAATTAATTAAAATTATTTAATAAACAATTTTTGAAATGTATTTAAAATTAAAAAAATAGTAATACAAATAAATACTTACCTATACTTACGTTGGAATGGCATGCGTTGTAATAGCACCTGCGTTGTAATGGCAGGCGTTGTAATGCCATGCGTTGTATTGGCACCTGCATTGTAATAGTTGCGTTGTGATAGCATGCGTTGTGAATGTATGCGTTGTAACGTCATACATCCTCCCAGAAGGACCTTTTTCAGCCAGCAGCTCTCAGCAAACCTCTAAGAAACTGGACAGTTATGGAGAGAAAAAGAAAAACAATGCACAGTAGATCTTCCCCTCTGGTATCCAAGTTAGTTTTCTGTACAGTGGTGCATGCTACTGTTACACCTCTACAGACTTCTCCAATGCTCCGGTTACTTACCGGTAATCTTCATCACTCCGAGTATAGTCTTCCTCACCACATGACTAACAAAGTGAGCTTCAACTCCACACCAGAACCCTCCGAAGCAAAAAAAGTCAGCCTCCCATGCCTCCCATTCCTTCCCAATATGGCCCACCCATTACATCCTTGACCCCTATAGGAGGCGGGCCGGCCCAACCCATCAGCCTGAAACTACCAAGCACAAACATGAAGCCGATAGCCAGACAGGGAGGGAGGGATGGTAACTCATGTGGCGAGGAAGACTATACTCAGAGTAATAAAGATTACCGGTAAGTAACCGGGGCATTACCTTCCTTGCCACATGATTAACAAAGTGAGCACATACCAAAGCCAAGCGGCTTCATGGAAACTCACAAGAAACCAACAGACCAGAGTGGGACTCCCACAAAAGAGGCCAAATCCAACAGACCAGACGAGTGGAAGGACCACTAAAGAGAGGCAACCACGAGCAGGAAGAACCAGCCCGGGACAGAAAGACATCGGGAAGGCTGAAAACCCGGACCCCAGTGACACAAAGTGCCTCCAGAAAATCCGCCCCAAAAGCAGAAGGAGGACAGAGAAGGCATAGAACAAGACCGCCCGGAGCCAAAATCAACAGCAAACAGGCCCTAGGACAGAAAGCAGCAAGCTGGCCCAAACTCATCAAGATAGCCAACGGACAGCCTAAAGTGAGAGGGGAGCAAAAGCCCAGAGAGAGGAACTCAATGAACAGAGGGCATCCCCACCACAGTGACCCAACCAAAAAAAAGCCACAGCAGAAAAAAGAGACACAGTCCGACAAACACAGCAACACTGCAAGGTTGACAACCACCTGCGAGAGAGCCGAAACCACAAGAGGAACGGGGCAGCGGAGCCAGATGCAATAAAACAGACTGGCAAGAGCCGCAAGAACAAAAAGGGGTGCAAGGGAACGCACGCCGACCGAACAACCCCCCAAAAAAACGAGGGTCACCACAACCACACCCGCAAGAAGAGAAACAGACGGGACACACTCACGGAAGAGGTGTGGGGCAGTGACTAGGGTGCCTGACTCTAGACCATAGGGTTCACGGGTCAAACCCCCGGCTCCGGCGGCAGGTAAGCCCAGAACCATGTGACTCTGGGCAAGAGCTTGCTCAATCTTCCCGACGGCCCCCAGCGCCGGGATACCTCCGACATAGGTTGCCGAGCGATTAACAAATGCTGGATTATACATTTACATAGACCCCAGTCACACAAAGGACAGCCCAAAAGGGATTGCGACAACAAGGAGAAAACCCAGGCAGGCACAAGAAAAAATTGACCCAGGAAGGCGCCGAAAACAACACTGAAGAGACCCGGCCACCAAGGGATTCCAACCGGCTAACAGCGAAAAGTGGAAAACCCATGGGGCTGCCCACGTTCGGAAGGAAGGGAAATGCAGTACAGCGGCCAGAGACTGCCCCGCACAGGGACCAAGCAACCCCTCCCAGGAAGGTTCCATAAGAAGGAAGCAAGCCGCCGAAGCGAGCACCCAGGCGGCCACACAGCCAGCCAGCCAACAACAAGGCCCCGCCCAACCGAACAATGAAGAACCGACAGGTCAGGAGCACACAGGGAGAAAAAGCCACAGGCAGAAACACCAAAGGCCAGAAGGGCAGGGCGAAACGAGCCCGAGCCATGTCAAGGCTCCCAGGGAGCCACCTGAGCAAACAGGCCCCGGGACCCCAAAACCAGGGACAAAAGAGGAGGATACATATCCACACTGGAAGCGCAGGGCCCTGCCAGTGAGATGAGAACTGGGAGTCCCAGCACCCCCAGATACCCAACAGCACTGCTGGAAAGCAAAACTAGCAAGGGAAAGCCAGAAAGCAGGGGCAGGACACAAAACCCACGCCCACATAGGCAGAACACAAACCAATGAGCAACAGTTCCCAAGACGACCACCGCAGCAGCAGATGCCAATGGAGACGCACCCAGGCGAGCACCACCAAAAGGAAAAACGCTGGCCAGGCCAAACAAGCCCAGAACCCCTGGAAGAAAAAGGACCCCAGGAAAGGCCGAAGAGCCTACACCGGGGACCCAAAGGAAGCAGACTGCAGCAGAGGCTCCCAGGAGAACTCCCATCCAGGCACTAAAGAGGCCCGACCCACAAATCGCTCCATGAGAGCAAATGGGAACATGAGCATTCAGGGTGGGACGGCCAGAGCCAAAAGCGACCCAGGCAAGGATAGCACCATTGCGCCAAAATGTCAACAGGGGCGAACCCCGCAAACACCCCGGAGCACGAGGCAGGGGACAAACCATCCAGAATAGCAACAAAGAAACCCCAGCCAGGCAGGGGAAAACCCCAGAGAAGCCAAGGAATGGCAAGCAGAAGCCAGACCTGAAACCAGGGGAACCTACAGACCCAAAACAGATCGAGGAACCCAAGCGTGCCCCCCAGGACGGCAAATGCCGCCAACACTCAGGAAGGAGGCACTAGAACAGAAAGACCACTGGCCGCACCAGGAGACAGGGCAGGAAATGACCATGTGTATGTTACTATGCCATCGCGCCGAAGGATGCAGGGGTCCCTTGAGCGAGCTGTCCATCATAGTGGGTAAATGGCGGGAAGACGGTGCACACCGCTAGTGTGTGGGCGGGACCAAATGGGCAGGGCTTCTATGAGAGTTCACAATAAAGATGCGGATTGCGCACTCCTCTGTTTAATCCCAAACTGAAAAGGTGTGGTGTGCTCCAGGGATATCACTCCCCGACATCAGAAGTGTAGTAATCAGATTAATGTCTGTGGCACTTAACGTAAGTGCCAGCTCCTTGGGCACAACCTTTTAGAACATGTTCCTCTTGTTATTCCGAAATAAAGAAATTATTTCACATAAACTCTTGTTTCAGATTCTTCTTTTCATTTATTTCATGTTGTCTTCACATGAAAACGATTTTTCTCAAATGATTATAATCAACAACTTTCATGCTTTAAAGTTGATACAACACATCTAGGTACATCACTACCCAATGCATTTCGGACGGTCTGTCCTTCGTCAGGGGTATTCTGTAAACAAAATGAACATTCTATGTATCACATCCTCCAAAAAATGTCTAATTACATGTATATACGACATACGTGCAGCAAGTTTTTAAAAGTGCTTTTAAATCGCTTCTCACATCCCAAGTTATGTTCAGTGGTTATTCAATGTGCTCTGTGTGGTGCCCGAGTATTTATAAAAAGTGATAGACTCAGTTACGTGTCTAAAATAGAGTATAGCCCATAGTCTCGGTGACCCAACCATTAGGGTGATCATTCGACGTGGTTGCGTGCACAAAATAACGAACATAGCATAAATCTCAAAAGGGAACAGTAACATGCATTCGTGCGCACGAAGTAGACGCATGAGTCTATACTGCTTCACAAGTAAGTTCCAGAAAGAATGCGCACGAATGCATGTTACTGTTCCCTTTTGAGATTTATGCTATGATAATTCTCGCTCCGGTGCCTTCTCGACTCACGGGTTCACAATCTGCGACTCTGGGCAATAGCTTGCTTAATCTCCACAACTGCCCCTCGCGGCGGGATGCCTGGCTTTCACCTTGTGGATACCCTGCAGGGGTTATCTCACAGGGGAATACCAGTATGGGTTCCCTAAGCAAGCGCTTAGATACAGACCTCGGTCAGTGATTTGCGCTATATAAATACATGTACATTTACATTTACATTTTGTGCCAGGTAGGGTTTTGAGATCGTGTGGGACTGGCCTACTGGCAATCCCTAAGATTAAGAAAGCGAGAATGGGCGGTCGCTCATTTCGCTTTCTAGCAGCACAAAATTGGAACAAACTCCCGACCTGTCTTAGGGTGGAAAGGTCGGAAACTCATTTCAGGAGCCTTCTTAAAACTCACTTGTTTACCCTTTAGTTGTTGGTAAAAGTCTAGGGTCTGTGTCTTTTTGTCTGACAGTCTTTTCTCCACAGCGCGAGGACACGCCGAGATGGCGTAACCAGGCGCTTTACAAATGTCTTTATTATTATTATTAACTACTTGCTAATGCATGGCATATAATAATGAAAAATAAGGCATATTTCCAAAGTGTTCTGCAAATTTACACACCAATGATAGAATGCGAGAAAGGCTACCTATTTATTCAGCCCTTTCATGAGTGCAGTAGGTGCATGCGTTAGATCCCTTGCAATTCATATTTTGGAGTACATTGCAATAATTATATTTAAATGTGTCATAATAAAACAGTGTAAACAGATACTGCGTGATGCAAATTAGGCTATTGAGCCAGTGCTCAAAATATCATAACGCGTTTTTCCGTGGTGATCTTATTTGGCTGAAAGTGGCACAATGAAAAGCAACACATGGTATTATATCGATGGAGAGAATCCACACTGGCAGCCAGCACAGACTGGAAGAAACCTACTGGAGCCTGACAAACACACCAGCTGAAAAGCAACCGCCAAAAGTAATAAAAATAATTAACTGCAACCAGCACCCGTGTTTTTCATCTAATTAGGTAATCTGCCCAGGTGTTTAGTACCTAGGAATCTTTTCCCTAATTGGAGCAAGTTAAGAATAGGAACTAATTAGCCGTGCTAATAAGCAGGGAAAAGTATCCTGATCATTAACCACAAACCACTTTCACCGTCGGGTTGCACCATTGGCAGGCGTTGGAAACAAAAGAAATGAAAGATTTTTGTCCCTGAAAGCCCTTGCATTTCGTATCATCCCTTCATAGTGAAAGACGAGCCTGCCACCTGATCCAATTGAATCAAACCTGGGCTCAAGGCACATGGCAGGAAACAGATCCCACTCTGGAGGGACGGATCCAGCACGCCCACACTCACGAAAACAAGATGTGGTTTCATGCAACCAGTTCAGCTATGGGCTTTGAAGAGCAGATGGAATTTCATCACTAGGTCAACAGAATCAGTCACAGTGAGGGAGTGAAAAACATTTTATTTTGTAATTTAAAAAAAGAACAGTTTCACAATTGAACTCAACAAAACATGAAGTTTAAAACCAAACTCCAGGACTTACATCTAAGAAATCAGTATTAGTATCTTAGTTAATTTGGTTCTCTGTAACTCTCATAACACAGAGATGATGGTTGCTGTACATGGAGCAAACTGGCATCTGTAGTATCAATGTCTGTGTGCGACAATGGTTGTGTGTTGTTTTCTGTTATATTATATATTATATGTTATGAGTATTTGCATGATCCCGTGGAACGAGTGAAAGGAGCAGCTCGCGTTGAATCTTGACGTGTATGCGTGGGTAGCAACTGTTATGCTTCTGGGTGCCTGTTGAAAAACGAGGCAGCATCTGTGAGGCCTGCACAAATAACATGACTACATTTGTCCTTCACTGGGAACCAAACACCCAATTGTAGTGCCTGACTCTCAGAGGGTAGCGTTGCAGAGCAGTCTGAGGCTTACTCAAGGGAGGTGGTGTGGGCTAGTAATCGCCATTTGCAGGTGCGCAAAAATAACACTCAATAATTGATTGTCCAGTCTGCACTTTGCTTTATAAAAGGAAGAGTACATTGATTAAACACACACACTACTCATCCTCATCGTGGGGGGGCACAACAGCGCTCCCCCGCCTCCATCATCAGTTGGGGCCAGGGTGGGCTCCTAGCCCACCTGCAGGGCACCTTCATGGGGAGCGCGACGGCACTCCCCGGCTTTACTTCTCCTTGGGGCAGTCCCTGGGACCTGACCCACCCCGGGGGCATCTCTGAGACCGGCGGCGGAGCCCCACGCGCTTCGTCGTTGTTCTTCTTAGGGGTCAAAGGTCGCCTACCTTCCGGGGGCCATATCACAGACCCTGGAGGTCTAATCTGCCCCATTTTCGCATCTTCTTGCTCCTGGTGGCGTCCCCCAATCACTGGGAGCACTCTCCCTTGCTTTCCAGGTCTCCAAGAGGGTGCATTCTGCAGGGAGCGGTCTTCTCTGGCTTCCTGCTCCAGCCATTTGCCTGGCTCTCCTCCTGGGCCTCTCTTCTCCCGGCCTAGAGGCCACTGCTTCAGCGCAGCGGTCCTGGGGTCTTCTTCTGGCGCTGTTAGGGCCCTGGGAGGCAGTCAGGGGTACCTCCTTCCAACTGCCCATTGCCAGGCTCCAGCACCTTTCGCCTCCGCAGACAACACCCCAGAGAGAGCTTCTCCTCCTGTGCAAGTACTTTTTAAAAGTTGAGTAGGGGGCTGGCAGGAAGTCTCTGTGTGTCCTATCAAAGAGCGACACATCACTTCCCTGCCCCTGCCCGCTCATTCTTGTTCAGCCTCTGGCCACATGGCCTCTGAAATCCAACTCCTTCCCCACTCACTGCCTTTACCGTGGTTCTGCTTGGTGCCTGGCACCCAGCGACTGAGGTTGATGGATTGGCTTGTAGCTCCACCTATCTCCTTTTTTGGAGGGAAGATCTTCGCTCAGGGAAGAAAGGGCATTAATCTAACCTGCCACGGCCAGACCCCAGCAAGGGACTCAGACAAATATGACATTGCTGAACGACCCAAAAGCAGTACAAATATGACTTTGGACTCTACAGTATACTTATTTTCACCTACCTTACAATGGACTTTAGTGTGTGTCTGGATTATGTAGGCCTTGTGGAAGTCATTCAGCCATGGACCCCACATCCCTATAGGGGAATAAGGACGTGAAAACACAGTAAAACACACTGACTTGCCCTGGCATGTTTCTTTCCAGTGTATAAAGCCTATTCCTAGGCTTTCCTGTTTTCAGTTTCTATTTTTGGTAAATTCTCGTGGTGTTTTTTCCAGTGTTTTCAAGTGATTTCACTATCTTAAAAAACAGTTGTTATCAGTGATTACACATTTTCGCGCCGCTAAAAATAACAGAGAAAGTGTTTTTTTCCGGGGTTTATGGAACGTTTTGCTTTCATTATTGCTTGCTTTCTGCACTAATAGAACATGGTATGTAGACAGTGTACGTGCAGTGTATGTGAGGTCCAAATAGATTTTTGCAAATTAAACTTATTGTAGTACACCATACAATACTTCTTCAGTGAGTCTTTGGTCATGTGCGCTCGCTCTTACCTTCCCATGTAAACTTCTGTGAAAAGGCCCTCTCAGCATTGGCACTTGAGACGAGCAACACCAAAAGAGATAGTACACAATTTGTTAACTCTGGCCACTGACATAGCTTTCCATGCCAATACTGCTGCACTTGAAGATTGCGATTCTCAGGGCAGGTTCTGCAACATTTGCTTTGAGCTGGGTGCTTATGCCCTCAGAGTTATTGAAGCGGTCAGAAATGAAGCAGTACTTTTGAAACTACGGAGGAAATTCCCCTATACTGAAGGGCTCTAGAACTTGTACAGAGTACCTCAGTGAAATTTCATTGACTTCAGATTACATTGGTGCTGAAGGGACATTTCTATGCATCATTGCAAGCCATTTCTCATACATTGTAAAATAAGCGTTCCTGAATTGCTCTTCAACATTGCTTTGCTTGCCAAGTGGCAAGCACTCTAACATGGAACATGTTGCAGTGTCAAAGTCATTAAAGGTGTCGCCCAGCCTACTTTCAAGGAGATGTTTCACATCTACACCAATTATGCTGAACACTTGGCAGACAAGGGTTTTTTCAGACTCTAGTTTTTTTATTATGTCCACTACAGAAGTTATGTTTTCCTGTAAAAATCGAATAATGCATTAGAGTGTACTTTTTTCACATCACTATCAGTATGCGACCAAAGATCCTCACATTTCTTGCATTTGGCATCATCACTCAGCAAAAATTCTGTAAACGGTTGCCACATGGATAATGTAGCATTCATAGCCCCTTAGACTGAGAACCATCAGCTAAGGGACACAGTTGGGATGACTCTTTTTTGATGCCACACAAAGCATGAAATTATAAATATTTGCGATTTAGTTCCTGTGCATAAAAAAACAGTGCACAAAGTCCAAGAAATATCCCTGGAAAAAGAAATTCACTCACTCACACTTAGAACTCCTAATAATGTTTCTAATAACTGGTCACAAACTAGTTTATACCGTTCACAGACTTTTTATTAAAAAGAACATGTAGATAAAAAAGATTTCATTACATATTTGGTTTCACAATACATATAAAATCAAAAACATTTCACTTTGTGCAATAAATTAAAACAATCTTAAAAAGTGTTCATTACTATATACAGAAAAAGCAGAAAAAAGGAATCCACATTCTAAGGTATCAACACAATCCTATCAAAATTAATAACCACATTGTCTAAGGCACAACATATAAGACCTATAATCAAAAGCAAAAACCCCAAAGCAAACGAAACACCTATTTCTATTACGGATTTTGAGATTCAGATGCCCTTACAATATTTCAATTACAAATCCCATGCTTCAATGTGCCTAATATTGAGGATTTCCTGGGCTTGAATTCTAAAAGACAAGAAAAGCGTTGACGCGTTTCGGTGTATCTGCCCTTGGATATTGGCACACCTTCCTCAGGACAATTCAAAATCGTGCAGGGTTAAAGTCATGTATCCTTCCTGTGTGTTAGAAAAGGATTTGATCAAAACATGGAATTTTTTATTATTTAATTCAAGGTCGGGGTTGTCATCATATTTAAATAAAATGCTGTACCCTAGGTTAGAATTCTGTCTAGACATTATAGGCACATCCATGTTAGACATTGCAGACATATCTATCTTAATAACCACATTTGACGTTCCGTTACATATTTCCCTGTCACCTAAGTGGTGACGGATTATCCTACTGCTATGCTCTATTGCTCATTACTTACACCTCCGTTATAACGTAGTTAATGACCAGTTTATTCTAGATAGTCTCAATCACATCATTCACTCAAATTCACTGACCTTAAAATTAAGGCTCTGATTCTATTTTAGATTCTGGCCATATCCAAGTAGTGCTAGATCTTGAGCTTGATCTTTGGATAATAAGTAGTCTGATAAAATACACAAAGATTTGTGTTATAGATTTGAATATTTTCAATGTTTTAATTTCTATGCATCTTTTCACATTCATAACTCGTTGTATGTAGAATGAATTTGGTTATATCCTTTCTAAGTTTTTAGGTTTTTTTATTCGTTAGATATTCGCAGTAGCCGTTCATATCCTGATTTATCTCCTCTATCTTTTTCTTGGCCTCTTCTATTACATTAGTTTCAGTTAAAGTTTTCTCCAATTCTTCTATCTCCCTCTTTTCTATAAGTATGGTGTTCTGAGCTGTTTCTATTATAAGGATCATCCAGTCCCGACTACATCTGTTCAAGATGAACGTCCAAGTTTCTAGAAAGTTGGGATTATTCACAAAAAGACCTGGTTCATTGCGAACTTGGAGCCCCACAGGAATGGTTCCGGCTCTAACATATTGTGCCATAAATTCGGCATGTAGTTCTGTGCGAATAATTTTCTTTTTAAGGTTTACCAATTCATTCCATTTCTCGCCCCCATTAAGGATTACTGTTATGGAGTTACCACTTCTGTTGGCCCCAAGAATTTTATTTAACTGGTCCTCGCTGAGGCCAAAGGTCGCTATTCCAAAGAATCGGTCTAGACAATATACTGAAGTTCCCGTATCCAGAGAGCCAGAGACCTATACGTCAGGGTCTTTGAGTAATCCAAAAGAGAAATAAGGGCAAGTGAACACTCCCTACAGTAATATATATTTAGATTCTACATACAACGAGTTATGAATGTGAAAAGATGCATAGAAATTAAAACATTGAAAATATTCAAATCTATAACACAAATCTTTGTGTATTTTATCAGACTACTTATTATCCAAAGATCAAGCTCAAGATCCAGCACTACTTGGATATGGCCAGAATAATCTAAAATAGAATCAGAGCCTTAATTTTAAGGTCATTGAATTTGAGTGAATGATGTGATTGAGTCTATCTAGAATAAACTGGTCATTAACTACGTTATAACGGAGGTGTAAGTAATGAGCAATAGAGCATAGCAGTAGGATAATCCGTCACCACTTAGGTGACAGGGAAATATGTAACGGAACGTCAAATGTGGTTATTAAGATAGATATGTCTGCAATGTCTAACATGGATGTGCCTATAATGTCTAGACAGAATTCTAACCTAGGGTACAGCATTTTATTTAAATATGATGACAACCCCGACCTTGAATTAAATAATAAAAAATTCCATGTTTTGATCAAATCCTTTTCTAACACACAGGAAGGATACATGACTTTAACCCCGCACGATTTTGAATTGTCCTGAGGAAGGTGTGCCAATATCCAAGGGCAGATACACCGAAACGCGTTGACGCTTTTCTTGTCTTTTAGAATTCAAGCCCAGGAAATCCTCAATATTAGGCACATTGAAGCATGGGATTTGTAATTGAAATATTGTAAGGGCATCTGAATCTCAAAATCTGTAATAGAAATAGGTGTTTCTTTTGCTTTGGGGTTTTTGCTTTTGATTATAGGTCTTATATGTTGTGCCTTAGACAATGTGGTGATTAATTTTGATAGGATTGTGTTGATACCTTAGAATGTGGATTCCTTTTTTCTGCTTTTTCTGTATATAGTAATGAACACTTCTTAAGATTGTTTTAATTTATTGCACAAAGTGAAATGTTTTTGATTTTATATGTATTGTGAAACCAAATATGTAATGAAATCTTTTTTATCTACATGTTCTTTTTAATAAAAAGTCTGTGAACGGTATAAACTAGTTTGTGACCAGTTATTAGAAACATTATTAGGAGTTCTAAGTGTGAGTGAGCGAATTTCTTTTTCCAGGGATATTTCTTGGACTTTGTGTCTGTAGTACCCTGTTCCCTGGAACACGTGGGGTCTTCTCTCTTCTTGTTAACTAAAAAAACAGTGCACCAGAATGGACTAAAAAGTCAATAGCATCCCTCATTAACTCTGAAGATTGTAAAGATGCTTTCAGCATATCATCTAACAAGTGGTAAGGATCTCCTACAGGGAATCACTTCAGCTTGGTATCAATTTTGACAGGTAATGACACAGCTTTTTCCTATACGTAGCTGAATCACTGCAAATACATACAATGTCACTCCAATCTTTGTTGAACTTGGAAAGAACCTTTTTTGCAGAGCATTCCAAGTGACACTGCATTCCATGTTTTCCAAAAGTCTGGTGTCATGTTTTCACCACTATCTCAGATGCTTGGTGATAGCGCTCTTTATACATATACTTGTCCCTATACCTTGCATCGAATGTCTAAAGCCTGAGGTGCTGGCAATTCACCTGCTATCAATACTGACCCACTAGAAACTGTGGGCTGATTTATTAAGGGTTTTTACCCATTCTCTGTGGATAAATGTGATGACACATATTAGGAAAGATTCTTATTAAACCAGCCATTTTACCTATCAGTTAAAAAATTAAACGCAGCCAAAATATCAAATATGATTTTGATATTTCCTGATTCTCTACAGTTTATGCTCATAAACTCTGCATCTTTAGACCAAAAACCACAAAAGTGAAAAAAGCAAAAGGAAGAAGAAACAATGTTTTAGTGCATCCCTAAACAGCAAAACTCAAGTAGAATAATGTTAGCCCAGTCTTTCTTACTGCTAGCTTGTATAACAAAGTTACATTGTATTGGCCCCTTCAGGATGAAAAAAGGACTCTTTCACTCTCTTTTTCCTTTCTTTGAATAGCATTTAGTTTGTGAGTTGTGCTGGTGTTCTTTCAGTGTTTATATGTTTTCACTGGTGGGGGCTATTTCTCTTTCAGTGGGGTTTTATCAGTTATTATAGGGTTAAACCTAAAACCCCGCAGCCTACCTATTCCATGTCACCACCCAATTCTGCATATGTCCTGCCACACCATTCAATTTGTACCTGCTCCTAGACTGCGCATGCTAGGGATCTCCCCTGCGCAGCCTCTAAACGTGTGCACACGCATATATACATGTGTCTGCATGTAACCAGCCCGGGGCCCCATACTCCAGCTGCTGCGCAGTGGCCTAGTCAAGCCGGGGGGACACCAATAAAATCTCCATGCAGTCTCCTACATTATGAGTTCACTGTGGATGAGTCCCAGATTATGAGGCTCCCCACAGTAAAAGCTCAACGATTAGGTGCTCAAAAAGCGAAAAATCCGGGCGGCCCTTAGTGTCAGAACCACCTTCTAACAGTGCCCATGCAGGGTGTTGACTGAGATATCTTGATCAACGGATGTCAAACTTTTAATTCTTCTTTGACTACCTGCTGAATGAAAAGAATTCTAGAATAGAGACATGGTTAACCTTAGTGGCCAAACCCTATTCAAGATGGTGAGTTGGTATATTAAAGGAGGTTCCAAATCGAAGATGTGGCTAAATTGTCCCTGTGAGGTTAGCCCCTATTGCTATTATGTACATGAAGTGCCATTTTGAAGAGCTAGATGCACTGCAATTCATTTGTTCCTTATTTTCCATCACAGTCATCACCCCTTGCTTCCATTTTTGTCCTAGATGTTTGCTCTTAGCTTTTCCATGAGTGTTCTAGATTTTTCATCTGGAGTTTCCTTCATTCTTTTTCCTTTTCTGATGTCAACAGGATTTTGATGCTTGCTGCTATTCTTCAATTCAACCTCCGTCTTCAGTCAAGAGCCAAAAGATTGGCAAGCAGGTTTTTCCCCTTGTGAGTTTTTTCTCTCAACTGTGCCCCAATTAAGGGCACATTTGTCACCTTTCATGCATATTGTTTTGTGCTGGGCGGCAGTGTAGATACAGGGAGGAATTGCCCTATATTTGAGAAATCAAGAAGCTGACTAAACAGACCTTCACAGCATCCATTCCATGATGGTATCTCTTGTGTACGTCAATGTACGGGTGTCAGCATATGTAGGGGTTCCAGGTCTGTAAATCTCTAAATGTCTTATGTTTTTGTCAATGTCAATGTCTGTCAATTGATTTGCTTAGAAGTGGCAGTGGAGGTGTCCTTGCATGAGGAAAACATTACCCAGACCCAGGAGGCCGTGAATTACCTAAGGAGGAGTGTGTGTGTCACTGTGTGCGTGTTATGCATTTGATGTGGGAATTGCACTCTACTCTACTGGCCAAGACTTTTGTTAATTAAAATATTACATTCTAGAGACTGAACTGGACATGGTGCTCTGGATTTACAGCTCAGGTTTGGTCTAGTAAATCATTGAATGTAGTGTCAGAAATCAGCACTATTATACATTGTTCCACATTTGCTAAGATGTTTCTCAAGTGGCCATGAAATAGTTATTTCACCAGTATGTTTTTTCACCAGTATGAATTTCTGCTTTCGAAACGACATTCTGATCTCTATATTCTCTTGAAAGTGAATGCAAAACAAATGAGTGCGTGAGTGCTAATACTTAAAGGTGCTGTAAACATAGGAAAGACACACATATAGCAGGTTAATTATTACATATGTGTTTGAAACATGTATTTATAATTTATTGTGTTGCATTGTTGTCCCGGAACCCAAAAAGCAAAGCTCAAGTTATGAATTGTTAGGGACCATGAATATGTAAGAAGTGGAGAAAACTGCACACCTAAAATCAAGAGCTATGAGGATGCACACAAACAACTCTGAAGTTGGACCGGCCAGAAGCCTGCCCCTGTTATCAAGTTAAAGACTTGCACAGCTCACCACTTGCTGGAAGTAAGGGTAAGTATGCACCTGCCACCAACACAATATAAGGTCCAGACAAGGTCTCATAAAATTGACAGCTGGCAATGGGCAGGCAGGCTAAACTTAGGAGACAGGTGTGTAAAGCACTTAAAACATCAATGCATTAAACAAGTAAGACACAACACAAAAGTCCACTACCAATTTATGAAAATAGGAAATATGTTTATGATTAAAATGCCATCAAAATGACAAAAATCCAGTGCAGAGAATCAGAGATATGAATTTCTAGACACTTTCTAGTGCTTACAAACATATAGTGCCAACTTGGGACATCTGGTCGCGCTGACTGGGACAGTATAAAAGTTTGAGACCGACTGCGATGCAGACCTGGTCGGATACACTAAGCAGGATACCCCTGTCAAAATTTTACCTTCACACATAGAAACCTTTATGGAGGATTTTCTCTTGTTGTCGAGTAAGGCTCCTCTTCAGGCTGGGATTCAAGTCGATGACAGTGGCTTGGCTCATCGCAAGGCCTCAGTGAAATCCTGAAAGTCATAAGCGCTGGAGTTTTCAGTGGGGCGAATCTGAAATCCTGGCTGGGTTGCGTTTCGACGTTGGCAGCCTGAACTCTCGTCGACGGGTCAGTCACCTTATGGAGCTTTTTCTAAAAGTTCCTCCAAACTTCTCAAACCTCTGAAACTTCTTCCTGAAGTTCCTATTGATGGTTCAACTTGTCCAAAACACAGATCCAATGGTCTAAAAGCTGTGAGATGGTCCTTGGAATTTGGGACTACAGTTCCCACAAAGCACTTTGCCAAATCCTTATAAGTCCACTGGATGCACTCCATGCTGGGGATTTTTGGGGGGATGTACAGGTGAACTCTGTTAATTTGCTGCCTTCAGGGAGTCCACTCCTTAATCCTTTCTGAAGCAAGGCAAAGTCCTCAGGGCTGTAGTTCCAAGTGTGTAGCAGGAGCAGTCCGTCAGAGGGCAACCCTTTTGGGTGCAGACCAGGATTCCAGCAAGGCAGTCCTTCTTCCCCTTGTAGTTTCAGGCAGCAGATCTGGTATGCAGCTCTCATATATTTAACCAGGGTTCTCAGGCAACAAGCAGGGGGGCACCACTGACCAATGGGGTCCAGGGTGCCACCAAAAATCATGCCAGCTTCCTCCAAATTGTGGCGCATTTTTGTCCCACAGAACACTGAACTTTAAAATTAAATCATGGAGAATTTCTCTATTTTTGGAGTAAGACCTGGCTAAGCCAACCAACTGGTGTGGCTCATTTCCCCTAGCACTCCCTCACCATGCCCCCTGTAAATTCCATTTCTAGGACTCCCATCTGGCTGGGGGGTACAGAAAGAGGGGGTAGGCCTGGCTGGCATTTCTTACTGTCCTGCTCTCTTTGAAGATCAGTTTGTCCCCCTTCCTGGATGGTTAGTTGCAGCTGCAGAGCCTTCATCACCAGATAACCTCTGTCTCAATGCAGGCCACTTATCACCTTATCAAAGCAGTTTGGCTCAGCCTGTTAGGGGCTGGCCAATCAGGAGAGGCTGTTCGAAGGCTGGACTTTGGCTCACAGAAAATAATGTTCTATGACTTCTTTTCTGTATTAGTCATGATAAATTAAACAGTGTCATGTTGTTGGATTTAACATTCCAATCTTTTAAGTTCTTGAAGTATTATTTTAGCACACTCCTGTCACTAGTTATACTTTATTAAAGTATTCCCAAGTTAGCCTATGGAGCTGAAATGCTACAATGGGAGAAACAAGATTGGCAGTTTTCCCCCGCCAGGGCATTTAAAACATATTTTAAAAAGTCTGCTTATGCTTATTTGGCACCCTACTCTGGGGACACCTAGGGTAGATCTTCAGGGTGACACTTATGTAAAAATAAGGCAGTTTCATACTTTGGAAGTACCAATAAATCCAAAGTTGAATTCGCATATAATGTCAGTTTAAAAAACAAGCAGCTTGCAACACATGGCTCACTTGCAGGCAACACAGCTGTGCACACTTAAGTGCATGAAATCTGCTGGGCTTCTAAACCTACATGCTCTACCATATACTAGGCACATACAGGTAGGTTGTCGGTGCCAATTGTAATTACACCTAATTAGCATATACCTGTTTAATCAGAGCACTGGCCCTGGGCCTGGTTAGCAGGACACAGCCATAGTCAGCTACCACCAGTATCAATAACAAAATGGGGTGATCAGGGCAAAAAGGATTGCATTCTCACACCACTCATATGCTATCCAGGGTGGTCTTTCATCCAAGTGTTAACTAAAACACTTCCTTTGGGTCTTTCATCAATGTGTGTTCTTTTTTCATCTTTCTCTTTACCCCTGCTATCAGGCATCAAATAGCCAGCCTAACAGCATCTCAAAAACATATTTGTTTCTAGAGGTGTTCTCAACTTGCAACCCGGCTCTTCTTTTATGATAAAGAGTGTCTTAAAACAAATAAAACATTCCAGCAAAAAAGCTTTTGGGGAATCATTTTGCCAAAGGTGCACATGGGAAAAACAATAACTAAGCATTCTTGAGAAGCGCAACATTATGAAGTTCACGCAATTCAACTAGTGCAGCTACAATTTCACATATCCCTGTAAAAGGACTATGTCCTTGCTCAGCAGTGACACATTAGTATCAAACCAAGACCCTATAGAAGTGTTAGATTGTTTTTCAGGGTTTTATTTTGTACACTAATAATGATGACTAATATTTTCTTTTTTGCAAGATTGATGCCATCTCTGTCACTCACTCCTGTTCCCCTTCCCCCGCACACATCTTCTCCCCACAGGCTCTGCAGAGCACATTGAAGCTGACTTGTAGTAGTTTATTTCCACTGTTATGATTATATTGCTTTCCAGGAACTTTTTCCAGTTCTCTATGACTTGTAATTTTGTCAAGGTCCCTTCTGTTGCCTTCAGCTGTGATCAGTAGTTTATTCATTTGCTGAAAGTTTTTATTGTTCAATGTTTCATATCAGTTCGAACATCTCTGACATTAGCATAGAGAGTGTTGAATAATTTTTTGAAAACAGGAATGATGCTTATGTGTTAAGGTAATGATGTGCATTATTCTTGTGTTTTGATTTGCTTAACAAAATGATATGTTTGCTCAGATTTCAATAATTTTGCAGTTTTGCTAATTTGTTGTGCAAGATTGTGTAAAAGAACCCTTTGATTTTGGGGGTGAGCCAGAAGACTTTCCTCAGCTGACAGGGATTCTGCCCGACTTCCTTCTAATTTTGTTGTTCAGACTTTCCTCAGCTGACAGGGATTCTGCCCGACTTCCTTCTAATTTTGTTGTTCATTTTCACCTGAGATCCTTAATAGCATTAACTTTGTACTGCTTATTTTGAATGTTTATAATAAATCCCTTTACCTTTTCTTTTGTTCTTGAACTCACTTCTTGACTGGGCCCCATTATTTAATGCACTGTTTTACTGTACCAATTTATGTTTTTCTGGACTTGCCTTGATTTGTAATATGAGGCGGAACCGTTTAAGGTAAAACTTTGGGGTGTTCAATTTTCGGGTTGTCTAAGTTTTGGGTTACGGGTTTGCTTTAACAAATCTTGATAACAGAGGTTGGTTGCTCGTTAAAAAGCACCTCCTTTTGCTAGGAGCCCTTTTTTGGCTTCCTCTTACCCCTTCTGCCCCTTACAGGAAGATAGCAGATTTTCTGATGGAATTCTCTGTGTCAAGATTTTGCTTAGAACCCTGATTTGCAGTGGTGTTCCTGAATGATTTGTAGTGTAAGTATGAATAAAGCAGTATGTTTTTGTAAGTTGTCAGTTTTTGTAGAGTTTGGGATTTGCTTCTGAAGTTTGGGTTTGTGAGATGAATTGGCATGTTGGTTGTGAGGCGTTTGGGTATGTGATGTTGATTCTTGGCTCAATCGGCGGTTTGATCACTGTTGTGTTGATATATTATACTTATTTGGGAACTTTGTTTTAAAAATAATTTGTTATAGTATTGGTTGGTTTGGTTTTCAGATTAATCGAAATCTCAACAAGTATGCCACTGCCGCCTGAAAGATATCAAGAAGAACCCCTTAGCAGACTGCATCAAAGCCAGAGCAAATAACTTTTTGCAATAGTGAAGGAGTTCATCAATCCGGCAACCACAGAGAACTACATCACACCCTCCCAGAAATTGTGCATTAACCTCACAAGCGTCTTCCACGACAAGATCTCGGCTATCTCCAAAAATGTGGAGCTCTAATCCTCTGCCGCAAATAGCATCAACCAGCTGACACTCAAGAAGACAAACCCAAACACCTTGTCACCCACTGGGAACTCCTCACCACGCAAGACACTATCTCCATCATGAACTGTGTGCACTCGGGAGCACCAACAGATCAATGCCCCCCATGTCTTTAACCTCGGAAGCAAGACAATTGCCAATGAGCCCAGTAAGGCCCTGAACACCTCCATCACCGCAACCTTCTTCCCTGAGGACTGGAAACACACTGAAGTGAGGCCCCTCATGGAAGAAAACATCCGCCGGCCCAGCCGAATTGAAGAACTATTTGCCCATCTCTCTGCTCTGCTATCCAGCAAAGGTCCCCGAGAAAGCAATCAACCAGCAACTCACCCAACACATAGCAGACCACAGCCTCCTGGACCCCTCCCAATCTGGATTTCGAGGTAATCACAGCACCGAGACAGTCCTTATCGGAGCCACAGATGACATCAGAACCACCCTGGACCACTGGGAAATAGCAGCCCTCATCCTCCTGAACCTGTCTGCTGTGTTTGACACCGCCTCTCACCACATCCTGATTAACAGACACCATCAAATCGGGATTCAATGAAACACCCTCAAATGGATTGCCTCGTACCTCATTGGCAGAACCCAAACGATCCACCTCCCACCGGTCACCTCTAAGCCCAAGAAGATCATCTGCGGAGTCCCCCAAGGATTGTCTCTCAGCTTGACCCTCTTCAACAACTACATGACCCCCCTTGTCATCGCCATCGGATCATACAGATTCAACATCATCTCCTACGCCGATGAAACAGAGCTCATCCTCTCACTGCCTAACGAGACAGTTCACCTGTTTACCTCGGGCCCAGCTCTGCTAGACTTCCCGCCCTTTACGATATCCTCATCCCTAGCATTGATGAGGAATCTTAAATCTGGCTCACCGCGTGATCCGTGCCCAGCAATATTTCTAGCGAGAATGGCAGATGTTGTCAACCCCATAACCAATCCTATTCTTAACCTCTCCTTGGGTCAGGGAGCTTTGCCACACTCCTGGAAACAGGCCATGGTTATTCCTCTTCTTAAGAAGCCCAACCTGGACCCGGAAGCCCCGTCCAATTACAGACCGATCTCGCTCCTCCCAGCACTCACCAAAATCTTGGAGAAACACGTTCATAGCGTGCTTTCTAACTTCCTGGAGTTGAATGAACTACTCCATGAGTCCCAATCGGGCTTTCGATCTAACCTAAGCACCGAGACGGCGCTCTTGGAAGTCTCTGAGATTGTGAAGGAGGTGCTGGATGCCGGAGGCAGGGTGATGTTAGTCATGTTAGATCTGTCGGCGGCTTTCGACACCGTCCCCCATGAGGATCTCCTCGCTAGACTACATGACATCGGTCTAGGGGGGACGGTGCTCAACTGGTTTCGTTCCTTCTTAGCCAACCGCCGACAGACGGTCTGGGCCTCATCTGGATCTGCCGAAATGCCGCCATTGGGAGTTGGAGTTCCTCAGGGCTCAGTATTGAGCCCTACTCTATTTAACATCCTCATGACCCCTCTGGCGACATTGGCGGAGTCCTATGGGGCCCGGATCGTCTCATATGCTGACGACACCCAGCTTCTTTTCACCTGCCGCAAGAGCGAAGATTTCGATGGGGAAAGTATCCGTGAGTGCCTTGGGGCTGTTTTCAACTGGTTCCAACTGAACAGCCTCAAGTGCAACTCGGATAAATCCGAGATACTTTTCTTCGGATGCCCATCGGAACCGGATTGGCACGGTTGCTGGCCCGCCGACATGTTCCCCCCAGCTCAGTCATCTAAATGGGCTAAGAACCTGGGAGTTAAAATCGACAACGAGCTCACGCTCAAATCCCAGGTGGCCACTCTTACAGGGACGTGCTTCGGTATCCTCAGGATGCTTCGAAAGTTCTTCCCTCTACTTTCTGATGAACATCGGAGGATAACTGTACAGGCACTCATAGGATCCAGATTGGACTATGCTAATGCTTTGTATCTGGGTCTGCCCGAATATCTCTTACAGCGCATGCAGGTGACCCAGAACGCTGCAGCACGAGCGATTTTTGGCATGCATCGCCGTACTAGTGCCTCTAACCTGCTCCGATCCCTCCATTGGCTTCCCATACGGAAGAGGATAATGTTCAAAGCCATGACTCTAGCCCACAAAGCCCTGCATGCCACTGGTGCAAAATACCTCCAGAAGAGGCTGGACTTTTACCGGCCAACACGATCTTTAAGATCGGAGTCACTGGCACTTGCTGTGGTGCCACGTATAAAGAGGGCCCGACTGGGCGGTCGGTCCTTCAGATTCCTGGCCCCTCAGCTATGGAACTCCTTATAAGCATGGGCGAATTTTGCGAATCTCGCGTTCGCGAATTTTGCGGATTTGCGAACTCGCAATCCGCAAAATCCGCGAATTCTCGCGAATTTGCGGATTTTTTTTGTGTTCGCGCGGGTTTCTGCCAGTTCGCGAGGGTTTTGTACAATTTCGCAAACGCGAACTTACCTGTCGGGTCGCAAGTTTTGCGAACTTGTTGTTTCTACGTGTCCAGCCTGTTTGGGATACTCTTCTTCATCACTGCCACCCTCTGTCACCACTGCCACTCTCTGACTACTCATGCCACCCTCTGGCCCACCCATGCCACCCTCTGTTTCATCACAGCACCCTCTGGTTGTCCAGTGTACATTATTGTGGCAAAGCAAAGCACACCTTCCCTGCCTCAAGTGACCTGAATTAATTTGGGGCTGATTAATGTGTCACAGAATATTTTTTTAGCTGGCACCTGCTTCCTTAGTGCTTCCTGATTAGTGATCTTTTGCACTTGCTAAGTGCTTTCATTGTTGCAAAATTAGTTACAACACCTGCCCTGCCCCAACTGACAATAATGAATTAGGGGCTGATTAATGTGTCACTGTTGGATTTGAACTTCCAGCCTGGCTCCTGCTTGTCTCCCTTAGCTGTAATTCAGGACCTTTGTGGCATATGTGTAACTATTCTGAGGGTCAGAGCAGGGTCACATAATAGTTGCAAGTAGGCAACTGAACTCTGGAGGGGCCCCTCAGGAAGCACTACAGGAAATGGCTACTAATGATGAGCTTGAACTTTTGAACCTGGTAAGTAGTTTCAGTTTTGCTAAGATCGTATTTCTGCAATTTAGCGCTTATTCGCGGGGCGCGAAGTTGAACTGGGAAGCCGCGAACTCACGCGAACAGTGCGAGCAAGCCATAAAATCCGCTGCTCGCGGATTTGCGGATTTTGCGGGAAATTCGCGAATCTCGCGGATTGCGAATTTACCGAAAATCCGCAAAATCCGCGAGCGGAACGGATTTTCCGCCCATCCCTGCGGGCCACATCTAATCTGCTTGCCTTTAGGAAGGGTCTAAAGACTTGGTTGTTCTCTGGCTAGTGCACTTCCTCTTTTTAGCCTCTGTTTTCTCTACTGTTATGTTTTTCAGTCTTCTTCTGGGTCTGGAGCATAAAGCGCCGGGACACTCCTTTGGAGTAGCCGTTGCGCTATACAAGACTCATATATAACATAACATAACTGTCTGAAGATCCCTCCACCACGAAAAGCTACGTTCCAAAGATGTATGATGAATGTCACGGACTGTTTGAAGGACAACTGTCTCAAACTCAACACCAAAGAAACAGAAGTCCTCATCTTTGAGAACAACACCTTGCCATGGCAGACACTTGGTGGCCGGTGGAGCTTGGCACACTCCCCACCCCAACAGACCATCCGCTGCATCCATGAAGAAATAAGTCAATGCAGTCTCATCCACCTGCTCCCACACCCTTCGCATGCTCCACAAGATCTTCAGGTGGCTACCAGCAAACACAAGAAAGACCGTCACGCAGGCCCTCATCGCCAGCAGACTGGACTATGGAAATGCCCTCTATAAAGGAATCACTGCAGACCTCCTGAAGAGACTCCAGACAATACAGAACTCAGTGGCAAGACTCATACTCAACCTCCCCAGAAGGACCATCATCACACTCCATTTGAAGAACCTACACTGGCTTCCGATTCAGAAGAGATGCCAGTTTAATATGCTGACCCATCCCTGCAAGGCCCTGCACAATGAAGGACCAGCATACAACAACTAATGCCTGACTTTCCACCAACCAACTAGACACCTTCGAGCAGCTTCCATCTTCTTCGCAGACACCCCATGAATCTGTTGAGCCAACAGCACAGGACGTTCCTTCTCGCACCTGGCAGCCAAGACTTGGAATAACCTCCTCCTGCATATCAAGACTGTACTGATGCTCTAGTAACTCAGAAGAGAACTAAATACCTGGATGTGTGAATGATCAAACCTCCACACAGCAAGAATCAGCTCCAGTGCCTCAAGACCCTCACAGGTGATTTGCCGCGCTCTATAAATGTTTGCTCGATTTGAGTAAAAATAATGGGTGCTGTATTGAAAAAGCCTCTGGTTTCTGTTGCACCTACTGTGAGTCAGAAATTACCTGCAAAGTGAATACCTGAATATGAAATGATAACAGACATTGGTTCAATACATGCTCCTGGATTTCTGAATGGCATAACTATAAAACTTATTATAAAGACTTACTGTATCCGTGAGAAAGTACCTTTAACATTAAAATGCTAGATTTTCTGAGACAAGCAATAAACAAGAGAAAGGCGTTGTCTAGACCCACACAGTTTGAGGCATTAAAAATGGGTTTGAATGGCTATAGAGAAGTAAAGAAAGAATAAAACGCATTAAAGGTGTGTTTAGACAGTGGTTGGAGAATAAGTGGGATAGACAGGAGAAATACTGGAGGGATGATATAAAACAGGGTGTGACAGTTTTAATCGAAATAATTAAAGAATCTGAAGACAAAAAGATTCAGAAGAGGAGGATAACTATTTACCTGATCTTTTGAATTCCAGACCTCCTTCATTTAAGGACAGGGCAAAGGAAACATGTGCAAGTGGTGACACATATAAGTGCAGCAGGCAACAGTACAAAGGTACAGATACAGAGCCCCCATACAGCTGTATTTGTTAGTGTAATAGTGAGTGGTGGAGAAGCGTGGCTCAATGGTTAGAGCGGCAGACCCTGATGCAGAGGTCTGGCCCGTGACCAGGGTTCAATTCCCAACGCGGCAGGGTCCTGAGCCCAAAATGTCCACGACTTGATCATTCTCGCCTCGGTGCCTATTCTAATCATGGGGTCCCACGCTGCAACTCTGGGCAATAGCTTGCTTAATCTCCACTACGGCGGCCCACCCGCTGCGGGATGCCTGGCTTTCACCTTGGGGATGCCCAGTAGGGGTTATCTCACAGGGAAAAGCCAGGACGGGTTCCCAAGGCAAGCGCCTTGATGCCTTCGGGCGATACGTCCGCTATATAAGTCGCAATACATTTACATTTACATTTACATTTCCTAACAGTGCAAATCACTATTTCAGGTTGTTAAGAAATGCAACATGGTGTTTTGGTATGTACGAAAGGCATTTTTGTTTGTGTAATTTGCGATTTCCGTTATGCAGGAACCACGTTTTTTGCATTTCAAAATTGGAAATAGAAAATGGTATTACAAACTTGGTAAGAGGATAACAAACTCAATTCATACAGTGTTCAATAGCATGTTTGTAAAATAATCAAATTGTTTCTCCATCTGATGCCATACTTTAATCCAAGACCCAGAAGTGGAAGGGAGCACAACAGGGCATGAAAAACAACACAATCAATAACTGATAATAACTAAATGGACTTTTGTAATGCTAAAATTATGTTTTAGATGCCTGCATAAGACTGGTGGAGCACTACTCTACAGACAGAGACCTGTTGTAGACTCATTGTCACATGTGCTATTCTTCACAACATAGCCATGTGGAAGGGTCTTCACAATTAAGCATGGGCGAATATTGCGAATCTCGCATTCGCGAATTTTGCGGATTTGCGAACTCGCAATCCGCAAAATCCGCGAATTCCCGCGAATTTGCGGATTTTTTTTTTTGTGTTCGCGCGGGTTTCTGCCAGTTCGCGAGGGTTTTGTACAATTTTGCAAACGCGAACTTACCTGTCGGGTCGCAAGTTTTGCGAACTAGTTGTTTCTACGTGTCCAGCCTGTTTGGGACACTCTTCTTCATCACTGCCACTCTCTGTCACCACTGCCACTCTCTGACTACTCATGCCACCCTCTGGCCCACCCATGCCACCCTCTGTTTCATCACAGCACCCTCTGGTTGTCCAGTGTACATTATTGTGGCAAAGCAAAGCACACCTTCCCTGCCTCAAGTGACCTGAATTAATTTGGGGCTGATTAATGTGTCACAGAATATTTTTTTAGCTGGCACCTGCTTCCTTAGTGCTTCCTGATTAGTGATCTTTTGCACTTGCTAAGTGCTTTCATTGTTGCAAAATTAGTTACAACACCTGCCCTGCCCCAACTGACAATAATGAATTAGGGGCTGATTAATGTGTCACTGGATTTGAATTTCCAGCCTGGCTCCTGCTTGTCTGCCTTAGCTGTAATTCAGGACCTTTGTGTAACTATTCTGAGGGTCAGAGCAGGGTCACATAATAGTTGCAAGTAGGCAACTGAACTCTGGAGGGGCCCCTCAGGAAGCACTACAGGAAATGGCTACTAATGATGAGCTTGAACTTCTGAACCTGGTAAGTAGTTTCAGTTTTGCTAAGATCGTATTTCTGCAATTTAGCGCTTATTCGCGGGGCCCGAAGTTGAACTGGGAAGCCGCGAACTCACGCGAACAGTGCGAGCAAGCCATAAAATCCGCTGCTCGCGGATTTGCGGATTTTGCGGGAAATTCGCGAATCTCGCGGATTGCGAATTTACCGAAAATCCGCAAAATCCGCAAGCGTAACGGATTTTCCGCCCATGCTTATTCACAATGTCCACATAGAGCCAGAATCAGACAACAAACTACCACCACTACAAAATCGGCAGGATGGGACACATGCAGCAGAAAGTTGAGCACAAGATTATAAACAACAATTTTTAAGGTAAGAATGATGACCACATCTAAGAAATAGACATCACACATGATCGTAATATTTTTCCATTACTGAAAGATAACCATTTATTCAGGTTTTAATAATGTATTGTCATAGTGTATCATCAACTGTATCCTTATAAAATGTCATTGTTTAAACAGAGCAGCAAAGTTTGAGAACACAAACATAACAATCTAGTACCATACATCTGAGTGCATACAAAAGTTACTTTTTTCAACCTGTGGTCTTGGTCACCTTCTCAGCAGCTGTTGGGTGGTTGCCAGATGTGTGTCAGCATGTTCGCCTTGTACAGCATGCATCTGGCACATATATGCCACTGAGGCTAGAGTAATCTTTGCTTTAAGGTGGTGGTAATCTGCTGGGTACAGACAGGTTATGTGTCTGAATGTTCTTTAGAGCTATGGTCACTTGGGCCAGCCCACGTGCTACATCTTGGTAGCAGTGCCCGTGTCATTTTGGATATTCACAGTTCTTCTGGCAAGAGTGGTGGTGGCTACCGCCAATCAAGTTTTTGATTCCATAAGTGCATCATAGCATGCCATGTGCTGCATGTGCCTGCAGCTTTGCCTACATTGCTCCTTCTCCATGACAGCAATCCAACACTCTTGACCTTTCTGCAATTGCAGAATAGAATGTGACATTCTTTGCAAATGCCCATTCACTGTTATTATCTGTTTGGCTTGCAGGTGTTGTGAATGTATCTAGGGGCCAGATGTAGGTAAATCACATTTACCGATTTTGAAATACCGAATATTACCGAATTTTACTGATTCGGTATTTCAAAATCGGTAAATGGGATGTAGGTACCAACATCTGGATTTTTTACCGATTCCTTAAAATTCGGTATTTACCGATTCGGTAAATACCGAATCGGTATTTGCTATTGAATCCTATGGGCCTTGAAGCCCATTGGATTCAATTCAAATACCGATTCGGTATTTACCGAATCGGTAAATACCGAATTTGTCAAGGGTGCAGGGGGTGTCACTTTGACACCCTCTAGCACCCCCAAAACGGGCATGTGTGCAATGTGGCACACAGACATGCCCTAAGGGCACGTCTGTCTGTCACATGGCACATGTGTACATGCACAGATGTGCATGTACACAGGAATCGGTATTTTACCAGGGATTTGTATTCCATGGTAAAATACCGATTCTGAAAGCCATGTGCCAATGGAAAATTGGCTACCCACATTTCAATCTTGCATTTTCGGTAATTTTACTGATTCGGTAAAATTACCGAATCGGTAAAATTATTGAAATTGCCAGATTTAAGGGCCCCTACATGTCAATGGCCATTTACCGGTCGGTAACGGCCGATTTCGGCCGTTACCGGTCGGTAAATGGCTATTTTCGGCCACCTACATCTGGCCCTAGGACCCTAATTAAATATTCCTGATTCATGCCCTTATGCGGTTATGATAAATCATGTCCTAATGAAGGCATACGAATCTTACCCATATTCAGCCATAGCCCACGCAGCCCAAATACGGCAAGGCTACTTCCTTAGATTCCTAGAGAGCACAACAAGTTCTTTTGACACACCAAACCTTCAGCAACCTGGGAATTCCCCATGTCTTTGTTTTGATTTGTCATTGAACTCCTGCGAGCACTAAAGGAACAGTCAGTTCTAAGTGACATCTTTATTGACGTCTTATGTCCAACCTTACGTCAAACGCGGCACCTTCCAGGTATAAATATACCAACACTTGCCTTAAGCAAACACACGGTGGTGTGGAGCAGAGCGGCTATCTACTTATCCGAAGCCAAGCTGATGCGAGAGCCGAAGGAAGCCTCCCCCTACCCTTTCACACACTGGAGAAGCTGCCTTTTCTCACGCCGATAAATTCAGCTCCGGTGTTTTCCAGTCACCCTTGCGGGTTACTGGAAGATCGAGTCCTGAGAAACGAGATACAAGACCTCCTTCATTCTATAACCAAGGTACGGAGCTGATTCAAACCTTAAAGAGAATTCTTAATTCAGATTCTTGGCAAAAAAACAACTTAACTTAAAACTGCAACTTACTTACTCCTTCCCACGTATTAGGCTTAGGTCAGGTACACCGGGGTAGGCGTATCTTAGAAGCACCAGTTGAGTTTGTTAGTCAATGTTTTTATGTATGTAAATATTTTATCCGTTTTAAAGTATCATATGGCTAAGAAACCATACCAATGCTTTTAAAGTATTATTTTATAATACTCCTTTTACTGTACGCACTTTACTTCATGATAAGTATTGCAATTGTGGCAATTCATTTCTCTTGCATGAGAAAGAAGACTGCTCAATAAAATAACACCTTTTGTTGAAAACGCCCGTCTCTCTATTTCTATGCACCCTGGTGAAATTAAGCATGCACGATTGACTGAGTGAAATAGCTGTCTATTGTTTTCACACGACTCTGGAGATAAACTCCTTATTCTGGGGGAGCAAAGTTGTCATGTTATATGGTTGTCAGAATCTAATCCCTTCTTGTCTAAATCAGGGAAGTTAACCCCTCCCTATTCATTCGAGAAAGTTTCTAGTGACCTCTGAGCTAGCTGGCAAAACTAATTAAGTCTAACATAGTCAGTAGAGACCTAGATGACCTCAGTTCTACGTCTACACTGCTGTTTATGTTATTCCAATGCGCAGAGCCTATTGGGAATTTAGGAACTACACTACACAGGCACTGTACTGTGATGACTGATTTCTCAAGACCACCAAACAATTGTGAACAATCTGACACGTCATCAGAGGCATCATCACTGTGAACTGTTCACTGTTGGAATCTACGCTGTCTTTGTGTCCTGCACACAGAAGAAATTGCGTTCCTGTCTTCACCTGCCTCAAAGTCTGATAGTGGTGCCATGTTTGCTCTCCTAGTAGTTGAAGTTTGAGTTATGGGCTTATAAGTAGCAATTGTGCTGTCATCAATTTCCACTTGTGTGCCAATTGCTTCATCTGCCTCAATGTTTTCAGATTCATCCTGGGTGGAATCTGTGGAAATGTTTTGTATTGTATTGTAATTGCATTTATATAGCGCTTACTACCCCTGTCGAGTTGTCGAAGTGCTTTTTTGGCGTGTTGCACATTACTCTGGAACCCCTTAAGAATTAGTGTTGAATTAGTATAGTGAAATATGAAAGCAATTTGAGTGGTGGACAGGTTAGTCAGTTATTTGGATTCAGAAGAATAGCGGAGGGATAGAAGAGGGAAAATGGTTTGCATTTATATAGCGCTTGTTACCCCTTATGGGGTGCTGAAGCGTTTATTTTTTATGAGTAGCACGCTAATCCGGAACCCATAAAGGATTAGTGGTGAATTAGTATAGTGAAATATGAAAGTAATTTGAGTGGTGGGTATTAGTCAGTTATTTGGATTGAGAAGGATACCGGAGGGATAGAAGAGGGAAAAAAAAGGTTTGCATTTATATGGCGCTTGTTACCCCTATTAGGGTGTTGAAGCACTTTCTTGGTAAGTAGCGCGCTACTCTCGAACCCATAAAGATTAGTGGTGATTTAGTATAGTGAAATATGACAGTAATTTGAGTGGTGGACATTAATCAGTTATTTAGATTGAGAAGGATAGCAGATGGATAGAGAAGGGAAAAAGGTTTGCATTTATATAACGCTTGTTACCAATGTTGGGGTGTTGAGGTTCTTTTTTGGCAAGTAGCACGCTACTCTGGAACTCATTAATAGGATTAGTGTTAAATTAGTATAGTGAAATATGAAAGTAATTTGAGTGGTGGATGATATGTTAGTCAATTATTTGGAAGTATATAGTTACTGTAAATAAACGGCTACTAAGTTTGCCTAATATTGTTGATAATGTGATTTATGTGTTTTTGACATTAAGATAAAAAAAGGTATATGTAGTTTATAAATCAACACACCCAAAATCATACAACTAAGTTGTACTACAACTCCCATAATGCATTTCCAAATTACAGCAAACATCTAATGGAGTTTTTGTAGCTAAGGTGGTGTACTTGAAGACTAACAAACAATATGTTCTGGAAAAAAGTATACAAGAAAATAATTTAACTTGACTGGAGCCTGAAGGATTGAAGGTGTCCGACACTCCCATCACACTTTCAGGTTCAAATGTCCCCTCGATAAGTGATCAAATCAAATATTCTTTACTGTTTTCAGTTAGTTAAAACCATAACAATTTGCTCTTAAAATTAATTATACTTGTTTTAAAAGAAACATGTACATGTTTTAAAACGTCATTTGTCGACAGTGAATAGTTACAGACTCATTTAAACGTATTGAAAGTGACAAGGTATGATAAGACTGTAAAACAAGTAGTCTGTTTTGTGAGATGCAGTCTCAGAAGAGTCTATTGAGCTTATCACCTCATTTCATTGTACTTATTGAATCTTGGTATGATACAATAAAATCGAGGAGGGCCGGAAATGGTCCGTTGTATGACACATGAACTTCAAGGTGCTATTATGTGTCTCCCCTCAAGCCAAGCTTTACTGATTTTTCATAAAAAATAAAAAATTTAACTAGGTTACATTTGAGCTGTGGATTGTTTGGATCGAGACATTTTGGTATTGCCAGTCTACAGGTGTGAATGCCCCTTATATTAAAATGTTTTTTCATTAACAAAAGACGATCTGGTTTTAAGATTGGACAAATTCAAATTAGATGAACGAAGTCCTGCATCAGTGCTCCACAAAGGCTGTATGATATTGGGACTTTGTATTGCCAGCTTGATAGGTCAGCATTTGATGGATTTAAACCAAATCGTAGTGCTAAGAAGTTTGGGGCATATTATCAAAGAGGGCGATAAGAGATTATCGCTGCTTCAGCGTCCGTTTTCGGCCACTAAGCGGCGATAATTCTATCGCTCTATTAGCAAGCTGTCGCTAACAGTAGTTAGCGACAGCTTGTAGGCGATAGCGAGCGGTTTGGGGCCCGCTTTGCATGTCAGCGATATTTATCGCTAATGACATGCAAAGTGGGCATACCCAACCTGTTAGCGACTGAAAGCAGTCGCTTACATCGCTATCGCCTATTATCAACGCAGGCGTAGCGATGGAAATATTCGCGCTAAGCGTGAATTTATATAAAATCTAACGCCTGCTCAGACCATTTCTTAGCCATTATATCCAATGGGAGATTAATATTCTGGCTAAGTCCCCATTGGCGATAATGCATGAATATCGCTGGATTACCAGCGATATTAACACATTTCGCCGATAACGCCGGAAATTTTATCGCATTTGAGATAAACGTTGCTAATAGCACGTTATCTCTGCGATAAAATCCAGCGATGCACGCAGTAGAAAAATTGTCGCTAAACTTAGTTAGCAATAAATATCGCTACTTGTTGATAATATGCCACTCTGTTTTTAAATATGGGGAGTACGTCTGACCTAAATACGTTGCCAGTTGCTGTTTAGTGTACGATAAGTGATTCCATTGGAGTGGGAGGAGGATGTTTAGAGGGACCACTACTTGTGCCATGAGCCTGAGCCATCCTGCTGGACACCTTATCTTTAGTACGGGATCTTAGGTCATATATTTCCGGTATGGTCCTCTGGGTGACAACAAGAGAGTTCCCTTTTTCCAGGATACTGTTCCAAATTTTGTTTTTCTGGAACTTAGGTACAGAAAAAAATTATTTGCCAAACAGCTAGTAAATTTGTGTCACTCATTCCCCAGTTAACAGCTCCAGCTCTTTATTAGAAAATGTCACTTTCCGCTTTCTGCTGCCTAGCTCTTTATCTCCTTCAACACACCTTCCTAGGCTTTTGAGTTGTGGCCACACCCTGCATTTCTAAACTTCCTGCATCATACATCATCAGTTTGCATCGAAAATGCAAATTTTCCTAACTGCAATTTCCTATTTGGAATCACATCAGTTCGATATCCAAATAGGAAATTTCTTAATTGGGATTGCGAATTTGACTGAATCACTAATAGTGGAATACTTAACTTTGTATATCTAATTATTTGATTTCCAAATACCGATTTCGATTAAATCGCTATCTGGAAATCGCAAACAGTAACTTTCGTACATATGGCCCTATATCTACTGTTATGACTGCTTTTCTCTCCCCTAGACTGGTGCATTTTTGGCGTCTTGGACAACACACCACTTGCAAGGGTGTGTTCTTTCAAAATATACATTTTGTATTGGAAGGGTACTCTTCCAGTGCAAAACAATGCTTTTACATAGTTTCGTGCTTGTTTCACTTTGTATGTGTTCTGTAAATTGCATTACATAGGCAAAGTTGGGAAAGGAAAACCTTTCTCAAACCTTATGCCTTTGCCGATGAGGCATACATTTTTAGCGCAAAACCCTGTCTACCTTTTTTTAGTAGCTAGGGCTTGCATCAAAACCCATGGGTAGTTTTACAGGAATACCCATGTAACACTCATGAAACACCCTCTTAACAGTAAGCAACACAAATTAGTGCATACTGCTATTTTGCTTAATTTAGGCAACTTTCTGATGCAAATCATGAAAGTCAATACATTCACAGCACTGTGTGCTGGGTTGGCACCACTTTTTTATGCAAACCCACTGCAACGTGTTAACAAATCTATCCCCAAAGATTTAGGTGGTCTGTGGGAAGGGTGATGATGTGGCCATGCATTATATGGTGAAGAGCTCTGGGACCATACCTAGGAAGAAGACTGATGGCACAGCACAGTTCCTTTATAAAGTCATGGGACTTCGACGTGACTTGCAATAGCCTCAAAATGCAGCACTGGAGGAACTCTACCTCAGATACAAATATTCATAAAGAACATGGGGCAGATTTATGTTGGGAATGCGCCACGTTTGCGTCACGCAACTGCGGCGTAAACGTGGCGCATCCCTACGACCCATTTACAACGTGACGCATCTAGGCAGATGCGTCACGTTGTAAAGCCCTGCGCCACTTTTGGGCGTTCCGGCGCAGGGTGGGCGTTCCGGGGCAGGTGCGCCTTGCAAAAGTGGCTGAGTGAAATCTATAAGATTTCACTCAGTCATTTTCAGGCCAATGCTGCATCAAAACCCTGCGCCTGCTTGAAGCAGGCGTAGTTCTTGAAGCAGCATTGTAAAGATGGGGCACCCCCGAGCTTTGCTGGAGCTGCGTCGCGCTTGCGACACAACTCCAGCAGTGCGTCACCTTTACTGCACAGATGCGTCACGCATCTGTGCCGTTTTTGCCCCATGGTGCGCTGCATTGTAAATGCGGCGCACCATGGGTGGCGGAGCAGTGGCGCAAAATAACTGGCGCATCCCTGGGGATGCGCCAGTTATCATAAATCTGCCCCCATGTATCTTGCTCAGAAACACAAAAATGAAAAAAACCCGGCCTTTAAACACCATGGCGCCCTTTTTTATGATATATAAGTCTCTGTTGGCGCCATCTACTGGAGAGCTTTGTGACTCACAATCTTGTCATCATATATGGGTCTAAGTGCTTCTGCTTTCATCATTCTGAGATAAAGTGCTGCTTTGATTTGTCTGTGTGATCTCTACAAGGTCTGCCTCTCCTTTGAAGAACTGTCTCTCAGGAGATTTGGAAAGAGAGGGGCGGGAAGCGGAAGCAGGAAGAATGAGTGATGTAAACGCAAGGCAATCTGCAGGTCACACAGTTCGAAACGCAGCTCACCCTTACATCCTTCCAAAGTCGGTAAATTGACTACTATTGACCTGATGTTAGTAACACCTATTATTTATAGAAATTTGTAGCAGTAAGAAGCGTTGTATAAAAAAGACCCGATTATTAACGTAAAAGGGTGTGCCCAACATATTGACGGGTACAGAGTTTGTCTATAAATGCTATGTCAATTTTATTCTCTTTTTAGACTTTTGTTCGGTTAGCATTCCTCTGAGATTTATTGTTACCAACCATAGCTTTCAGGGTTCTGTACGAGTGAGAATGTGTTATTATTGGCTCGTCCTTTTGCTCTGATGCAAAATAGATACAGCTGTTATTTAGATGCGCGGCTCCTCACAAGGGAATATCCCGTGTCCCACATTCCACATCAAGCACGAGAGAGCGCACGCGGCACCATTTGCCTCCAACGCTGATTGGTCCCCGGAGGCGCGGTTCAGATGTAAAGATTGCAGACAGTGGAGTCCCAGCAGACGCACGTGCACGCTCTTGATTGGTGTTTATTGTGACACTGTGCTCTTTTAAATGCAGACATGAAAAGTGAGATTAGGGCCCTTGTTATGGCGGATAAACACACACAAGAAGGCAGCCCCACATTCTTGGCCTTCAGCACCGCCAGACAGGAGCCTTGCACTTTACAGAAGACTGGCTAATGAACTCACCAAGCCAAGTGTGACCTGAGTCAACATAATTATTTACTGTGACCAGTAGTCTAATAAGTGTGAACAAGCGTATAGGGGCACTTGAATTACGCCGATTCAAGAATAAACACTCTTTGGGGACTGATCACCTTATCCCTAGGAGGACAGCGCCAGCAGAAGAAGGGGGTGCGAAGAGGCATTACACCAAAGGCTCTGCGCTTTTTTCTGGGCACTGTGATTGTGCTACAAAATATTTTTTATATTACCCATTGGCTACCGGTCACCACTAGGTAGTTGTAGTTAGGACCACGTTTCCATAGGAAATTGATTTTGTTGTTTGCTTATAACTTTGGCCCATATGATGAATCTTCCCAAATGAAAATAAAAGTCTCATCTACCTCAGCTCTTCCCTGCAAAGTTTTGGAGTATTCCAGCAAGTGAGGACCAAGAAAAGGGTAGGTACCAAAATAAATTTTCCATATCCAATTTTCAATAGAAAAACTAGACACAGCTAGAGCCAAAACGGCTGAACGGAATTACAACAAATTTGGCCGCAAACTAGATCTTGGTTCAGAAGGAGTGTTTTTTGCAATTTCGTGTAAATCCATTCAGTAGTTTTGAATAAATTAAGGTTCAAAATATTGGTATATGTCACACTGCAGAGGGTCCATGGAGCCAACAGATAAGATCTGATTGGCTGACCCCACATCAACAAAGAGGTAGCGGCTGGCATTTTAGGACTTGGGAACTCAATTTTCTGTCCTGAAAAAAACTAAAAAGAAATATGGGGAGAGCGCAGGGTAGGGATATCCTGCCTACCCCCGCCTTGTGGGAGGGGGGGGGGGGCGTGGGACCCCGGCATCATAGATGTTACCATTTTTTTGATGGGACAAAAAAAATACTGGCTCCTGCTCTTTTAGCATAAAGGCCCCTGGGGTGGAACAGAGCCTGAGTGGGTCACCACAATTTTTATATAGGAGAGGGGGTATGTGGCCCCCTACCGAGTATTCAACAGAAGCCGGTGATCGCATCACTTGGGCCACAACACATTTGAGAAGGGGAGGGGGGCATGCAGCCCCCCTCCCCGAGCCATCAACAGGCCCTGGATCACCCATACTTCAGGGCCGCAACACATTTTAGAAGGGGGGGTGTGCAGCTTTCATCTCCTAGCCATTAGCATTCACCAGGGACACCAACCCGTGTGGCAGCACCACTTTTTACACTTGCCGCAGGTACCCTAGTGCCCACCTGGGACACCCACAGCAGTTGCTGCCCATTAGGCTGTATGGGAACCCCTGGTCTTCCCTGCCTGCACCTATCACGGTGCAGCACAAGATGGCCACAGTGGTGTGCTCCCTCCCAGTGGAAACAGCTTTCCTCTGCTCCTGCCGGGCAAAAGCAAACCTGTGTTTGCTCCCTGCAAAGGCATGGGCAGGGAGTTAAAGTTCTCCCTGTTCATGCTGTTGCAGGCAAGGACCTGCAGTTTCCCAGAGGATGGCGTCCCCATCACACTGCTGCCATCGAGCCCCAGGGGATGGGGTCCCTTAGGCCACTGGATGGCTCACGGAGGGGGACCGCACTCCCCTATCCAACAAAAACACAAATTAACCTGAGGAGAAGAGATCTCCAGGACCCTTAAGAGATTCGGGGAGGGGTGCCCCCCACCACTTCTCAAAATCAGACATCAGTCCCAGGGCATGGGTTCCCCGTGGCCCTTATGTGGCTCAGTTAGGTGGAACCCACGACCCTCTCCCCATTAAAAAAGGGCTCAGCCCTAGGGGATGGGGTCCCTGGGGCCAAGGAATGGGTCAGGAGGGGGGTCTCATACCCCCTCCCTAAATTGAAAAAAGGCTGGTAATGTAAAGTGAGAGGAGTTGCTGCTTATTTCATTATTTCACATTTTCTGTCCCAGCTGGGTAAGGCTCCCTAATGCGCTGGAAGGGTTTTTTATAGATAGTTTTAGGATCCTGTGTTGTCCTTAGAAGGGGCAGGAACACCACTAAGTATTTATTTCATGTTGTGGAGGGCTGCAGTGAGTGCAGCAGGCCCCGGCAATATAAAAAATACAGTAATTATCATGAGGCATTGAATCCATGACCCCAGTACAATATGCCAAGCTGTAGCTGTATGCACTTCAGCTAGAGTACAGGGATCTCTTGTAGTTGGTTTTGTGCATGCATTTTCTGGCCTGAATTTATTTTTACACAAAGACTCAAAGAAATGTTGATTGTTTTCTTTTAATAAACCTGTATAATTGTTTTAATGACAATCACTTTTATTAAACATTGAAGTGTTGTAAATTAATGAAATATGCATGCCATTATAAATATTGGTTATTTTCTCACGAAGGCATGTGCTTTATATCAGGGGCTGGGAAACAGTGTCCCGGGAGTGGGCACCCCAGGATATAAGAAGTGAACCAGCGCCTGGGGTATGTGGTACCCGGGGCCTTTAGGGGCTCAGAGAGGGGGGCCACGCATCTCCCTCCCTTTTTTGTAAAATAATCACTCTGGAGTATGGGGTCCCTGGGCCCTGGCCCACCCTGGCCCACCTCGAGGGTCATATTACTTTTTAAGAAAATTGCGTCATTTTGTTTTTAAATCACTCTGAGATCTTGGCTTGGAGGTCAGGGAATACCTTGTATAATTTTTTTAAAACATTTACAGGACAGGGGACTAAGTCCCTGAGTTCTGTAATGGCTTCTGCAACATTTTTAGGTCTCGTCCTAAGCCATCCCTTTAGAGATGCTTTGGCGAGATTAAAGTAAGGGCTTTCAAAAGTGCATCCAAAGTGCGGATCGGGTACAGTGCATGTGAGCACAACCACGTGCATTGTGCACAGCTTCCATTTGCCACAAGACACTTCGTGCGCGCGCGCACCGCGCTCCGCCTCTGCTGCCACACGCACTCAGCTCACGAGGCTGCACACCCCCTCACCCCCCAAATGCTTGCTTGCCACGTCCCTCCCACCCTTCCTTTGATCTCTGCCGTGATTTCTTACAGGCTCCTCTCTGCCCCCTTCCTTTAATGGCCCTCCCCCTCCCCCAGCACAGGGCGCACATCGCTTGTTTTAGGACTTGTGCCCTGGTCACAGCAGATCCATGAGACTCCGGGGTCTGAAGCGCATCACACAGTAGCTAGCGCTTCAAAGCCCGTGATTCCTAGAACTCGCATTAAGCAAGGAGCAGGAGCCGCTGCAGCTCCGTCAAGCCCTTGCTGCCTATAAAACACAAGCCGCTGCAACTCCTTGTTTTCTTATGGTGTTTGAATTATTGTTTATACAGTTACATGAAGGTGAAAAAGACTAACAACATACTTACAGAAGAATATCTTGTGTTTTTTAGCCTCTCTTTTAACCCTGCCCCACGCTCACCGACCATGCCCTCATTAAACTCGGGATCTCAGTTCCCATACTGTTTGAATGACTTCACCGCGGGCTGTAGTGGACGCGCCTTAGCAGGTGACCGTCTTTAATCGTCGTGCCAATCAATGCCAGCGCCGAAGGACCCGCACTGTGGGCTCAGACAAACAACTAACTACTTTCACATAATGATGTCAAAAGACGCTAATCTCTTGTCTCCATGACGCCATGAACAGAATGTTAGCCTCGCCCAAAAACCGCAGCACTGGCGGAGCTGCCCACTTACCTCGCTCACACTGGGGATTAGCACGGTATGGGTCTTTGCGCTAATTTTTCTAAATGCCCTGTTCCTGCTGAAACGGAGCCCTATTTGTGATTCGTGCCACAAACCGCAAGTTTTCTCACTGTTTTTATAATATTACGAGGGAGCTTAGCTCCTATATTGCTACTGAAATGTTCTCCTACTGTACAGTGGGGTTTGCTTTTAGTGATAGAAAGCAGGGAGTGGGATTGTAGCAAGGAGCACAGAGGACCAGGCGAAGCGTCACCACCAGACCCACCACCACCAAGTCCACCACCACTACCGCCACCACCACGTCCACCACCACGTCCACCACCACCATGTCCACCATCACCATGTCCACCACCAACACCACCACATCCACCACCACCACCACATCTACCACCACCACATCCACCACCACCACGTCCACCACCATGTCCACAACCACCACGTCCACAACCACCACCACTATGTCCACCACAACTACATCCACCGGCACCATGTCCACCACCACCATTTCCACCACCACCACCACACCCACCTCCACCACCACCACGTCCACCACCACCACCACCACGTCCGCCACCACCATGTCCAACTTCACATCCACCACCACCACGTCCACCACCACCACGTCCACCACCACCACATCCACCACCACATCCACCACCACCACCACGTCCACCACTACCACGTTCACCACCACCACGTCCACCATTGCGTCCACCACCACATCCACCACCACCACCACGTCCACCACTAACACCACCACATCCACCACCACCACCACATCCACCACCACCATGTCCACCACCCCCACGTCCACCAACACCACCACGTCCATCACCACCACGTCCACCAGGTCCAACACCACCAGCACCACCACCATGTCCACCACCAAAACCACCACATCCACCACCACACCTACCACCACCTCCACCATCACATCTACAACCACCACCTCCACCACCACCCCAAATACCACTCAGTGCCACATAATTACACGCCACATAATTACACTGCACTCAATGCAACATATACTCCAAATACCACTCAGTGCCACATAATTACATGCCACATAATTACACTCTACTGAATGTAACACACACTCCACACAATACCACTCAGTGCCACATAATTATATGCTACATAATTACACTGCACTCAATGCAACATACACTCTAAAGAATACCACTCAGTGCCACATAATTACACGCCACACAATTACACTCTACTGAATACAACATACACTCCACACAATACCACTCAGTGCCACATAATTGTATGCTACATAATTACACTGCGCTCAACGAAACATACACTCCAAATACCACTCAGTGCCACATAATTACACACCACATAATTACACTGCACTCAATCCAACATACACTCCAAATACGACTCAGTGCCACATTACACACAACATAATTACACTGCACTCAATGTAACATACACTCCAAATACCACTGAATGCCACATAATTACATGCCACGTAATTACACTGCATTCAATGCAACATACAGTTCAAATACCACTCAGTGTCACATAATTACACAGCACATAATTACACTGCACTCAGTGCAATATACACTCCAAATACCACTCAGTGCCACGTAATTACACACCACATAATTACACTGCACTCAATGCAACATACACTCCAAATACCACTCAGTGCCACATATTTACACGTAACATAATTACACTGCACTCAATGCAACATACACTCCAAATACCACTCAGTACCACGTAATTACACGCCACATAATTACACTGCACTCAATGCAACATACACTCCAAATACCACTCAGTGCCACATTACACGCAACATAATTACACAGCACTCAATGTAACATACACTCCAAATACCACTCAGTGCCACATAATTACATGCCACATAATTACACTGCACTCAATGCAACATACAATCCAAATACCACTCAGTGTCACATAATTACACGCCACATAATTACACTGCACTCAATACAACATACACTCCAAATACCACTCAGTGCCACATAATTACACACCACATAATTACACTGCACTCAATGCAACATACACTCCAAATACCACTCAGTGCCACATAATTACACACCACATAATTACACTGCACTCAATGCAACATACACTCCAAATACCACTCAGTGCCACATAGTTATATGCAACATAATTACACTGCACTCAATGCAACATACACTCCAAATACCACTCAGTATCACATAGTTATATGCAACATAATTGCACTGCACTCAATGCAACATACCTCCAAATACCATTCAGTGCCACATAATTAAACCACCACTATGTCCACCACCACCACCACGGCCACCACCAAGTCCACCACAAGGCCACTGCCACATCCACCACCACCACATCTACCTCCACCACCACTACATTCACTACCACCAACACATCCACCAACAAGTCCACCACCACGTCCACCACCACTTCCACCACTACATCCACCACCACCATGTCCAACACCGCCATGTACATCACCACCACATCCACCACCACCACCACGTCCACCACCACTACATCCACCACCACCACGTCCACCACCACTACATCCCCCACCACCACGTCCCCCACCACCACGTCCACCATCACCACCAGGTCCACCACCACCACATCCACCACCACCACATCCACCACCACCACCACCACGTCCACCACCACATCCACCACCACAACCACCACCACCACGCCCACCAGCACAGCGTCCACCACATCCACCACCACATCCACCACCACCGCGTTTACCACCACTGTGTCCACCACGTCCACCACCACCACCATGTCCACCACAAACACCACCACATCCACCACCACACCCACCACCACCTTCACCACCATGTCCACAACCACCACCTCCACCACCACTCCAAATACCACTCAGTGCCACATAATTACACGCCACATAATTGCACTGCACTCAATGCACATACACTCCAAATACCAGTCAGTGCCCCATAATTGAATGCAACACACACTCCACACAATACCACTCAGTGCCACATAACTATATGCTAGATAATTACACTGCGCTCAATGCAACACACACTCCAAACAATACCACTCAGTGCCACATAAATATACGCCACACAATTACACTGCACTCAATGCAACATACATTCCAAATACCACTCAGTGCCACATAATTACACGCCACATAATTACACTGCACTCAATGCAGCATGCACCCCAAATACCACTCAGTGTCACATAATTACATGCCACATAATTACACTCTACTGAATGCAACACACACTCCACTCAATACCACTAAGTGCCACATAATTATATGCTACATAATTACGCTGCACTCAATGCAACCTACACTCCAAACAATACCTCTCAGTGCCACATAATTACACACACAATTACACTCTACTGAATACAACATACACTCCTCACAATACCACTCAGTGCCACATAATTACATGCTACATAATTACACTGCGCTCAACGAAACATACACTCCAAATACTACTCAGTGTCAAATAATTACACACCACATAATTACACTATACTGAATACAACACACACTCCACACAATACCACTCAGTGCCAAATAATTATATGCTACATAATTACAATACAACATACACTCCTCATAATACCACTCAGTTCCACATAATTATATGCAACATACACTCAAATATCACTCAGTGCCACATAATTACACGCCACATAATTACTCTATCTATCTATCTATCTATCTATCTATCTATCTATCTATCTATCTATCTATCTATCTATCTATCTATCTATCTATCTATCTATCTATCTATCTATCTATCTATCTATCTATCTATCTATCTATCTATCTATTGCCCTCACTCTATCTATCTATCTGTCTATCTATCGCCCCCACTCTATCTATCGCCCTCACTCTATCTATCTATCGCCCTCACTCTATCTATCTATCACCCTCACTCTATCTATCACGCTCACTCTATCTATCTATCAATCGCATCACCACAGCATCACTCAGCACCACCACAGCATCACTCAGAAGCACCACAACATCACTATGCACTACCACAGCATCACTGAACGCCACAGCAGCACTCATCACCACCACAACATCACTCAGCGCCACCACAGCATCAATCTGTGCAACCATTCGACAACAACTGGTTCAAATATGTTCTCTCAGTGTTTCAAGCTTTATTACAAATGTCACAAAAAGATGTTAATATTTCACTTCTTTTGCATCCCGGTAGCCATATCTTCAGCACAAACGAGACCATAGCGGTGGGACGCCTATAAGCATCACATAATTACTGTCCAAAGGATAGCGGGTACGACCGGCATATGGTCCGAGATCCGAGGCGCCACCACAGAACTAGAGATGGTTGGACATATATCCGAATAGCCTTTTGTTTAATGCCTAGATGTTCATAGTTGGCTGATAGAGGATTGATCGCGGACTAAGACACTACGACAATCTCTGCACTATGATGTGACATTATGATTTTGGATATCTCTTGTCTTTTAACTTTACACATAAACTCTGATGATAGCATTAATGGATTACCTCAAGATGAAATTGGATATTTATCTTTAAACTTATCATGCTCTTAAATCTTACTCATATATGGAGGTAATAGCACCGTACACCACGTATAAGCACCCCGAACACCGTATATAATTGTAGTGCAATGGACGGTCACCTGATGAAGGCAGCAATTCCGAAACGCACGTAGTCTACATCTACTGCATTGCCCCCATCAATTTTACGTCTAATATATTTATCAATTTTTTGATTGATATGTTCTCAGTACATTGATTTTATGTAAAGAATGAAATAGTTTTTATATAATGAGAAAAAAACAAAGAAACATTTCAATATATTTTTCTGATAAGATTGTTTTGAAAGAATAAAATATATATATTTTTTGGAGATACGCTAGTGTCTTTGTATGTAATAGTGGTTACTGTCTACAGGTATATATATATATAATTTGTTGATTGTCTCAGTTTACAAGCTATAGACCTTTACCTACTGCAATATTTCACTTCTGTTCTTGGATTTTCGTCACAATAAAATACACTGAACATAATCTTCACAAAAGGTATTTACAAAAGTTTGAGATTGCCATTATAAATTACAATAACTTTTATTTAAGTATTAATTATTAAACAAAAATTAAAAGCCATTGTTATTTGTAATATTAATACATCTAAGTCACGTAAATACAACACATATTGCATTACAAATGCTAAAGGTGTCACATTTGCAAAAGTTATAACTATTGGCATTGTAAATGACAAAGCTATTAATTTCGCTATTTGCAAAACCAACACATGAATAAAATATGTGTCATTTACAATACCAATAGCTCAAACGTTCCTAATGCGAGACCTATTGCATTGCAAATGCTTGTTGTTCATGTTACAGCACACCAATCACAGCAAATGACCCAAAGGAAAAGGGAAACAAGCCTCTTCGTCCAGTCAGAATGCACTATTTGAACTCAACCGCCAAGATATACCTTTTTTTGTACCTTAATTTCTCAAAAACTACTGAATGGATTTATACCAAAGTACAAAATGCACGCTTTCATGGGGCTGTTGCATTTTGGGATCCCCCGTTTTTTCGATCCCCGCTTGACAGATGACACTGAAACTTTACATGAAGGAACTAAGCAAAAAGGAGCACTTTTTTTGTGTTGTTTCATTTGTCAAATGGCACCAAAATTATTAGCAAACTAGTTTTCTATAGAAATGCATACCTTTTCTCTCACAGACACACAAGCACCCACGCACACACACACACACACACACACACACACACATTTATACACTCACACATAGTACCTACTGGTGGTTGCCAGTGGGTAGTTATTGTTAGGACCTAGTCTCCATAGGAAAAACGCTTTTTGACTTGCTTATTACTTTGGCACTGTTTGAGGTCTTAAGGAAATTTTCCAAAAAGAAGTGTCTTCCTGATTCTTGTTGTGCATGAAAGGTTTTGGGGTGATCCACTAAGCATGGGCTGAGAAAAAGGGGGGTAAGGGGGTGGGGCAAAAAAAGTATGTTTCCCATGTTACTTCCCATAGGGATTTTGAACACAACTACAGCCTGAATTGATGGACGGAATTACTCCAAATTTGCCAGAAAGCTATCTCTTGGTCCAGAAAGAGCCTTTTTGTGATTTTGAGTGAATCTGTTCAGAAGTTTTTGATATATTGAACGAAAAAGAAATTTGTATATCTGGACGGAGCCTAAACATAGATCTCATGATAAGATCTGACTGGTACCCAGCACTTCAACCAGGAAGTGCTGGCATCCATCTTGGGACAAATCTACATGATAGCACCCCATTGAAATGCAGTGTACTGAATGGTAGGTTTTGAGGGACAGAAAAAGGAGAATGTATAAAGGATGATTACAGATTTTAGTTACAATATAAATCATTTGTTAATGGTACCATACTAGTTTTATGGATTGTGGTATGTTTTAATGTGACTTTACCCTGTGAAAAAGCTTTCTGTTGGGATTTCATCAATCATGTTTGCGAAAAAAATGCTTTCTCATGATTTTCCTATAGAGTTCATGGAACGTTCTACAAAAGCTAAAATTAGAGCATGTTTTTTGTGAATTCATGCTATCTTTCTCAGCTATATGAGAATTAAGTCTGACGTTCTCAGTAAAACATGTACTTCCAACAGGAGCAGCCTGTCAGGTGATTCCCCAGTGTACTACTGCAGTCTTCCAGAGTGTTCTAAATAATAACTAGAGTGTAACAGTCTTACTTATGATAAAACTATGGCAAACTTGAAGCGATCTTGATTGAACCAAACTGGTAAAATGTAAAGCATTTAATTTAGGAAGGAGCAAAATGATGGGGTTAATTTTGTCATAGAAATTATTGTTAGTGTGTGATGAAGGGAACAGGAGGCTTTCAGTATAATTAATTGTGAAGTTTATTTCAAAGGTAAAAACTCCACCCGGACACGGAGCGTCCGATCAGCGGCAAGCCAACAGTTACAATGGCCAACCGTAGATCAGCCGTCCATGCACTGGAGACAACGTATTCATAAAATAACAAGTATATCCACGGGCTGCGGCTCGTGTTAATCACGAGCCGAGCCCCATAACCAGAATGGTCATACGCCGCGTGAAACATCACGCTGTGTATGACACGCGAGTAGTACATTACATAGTGCTTATTTTCCTCTTCTATGTCATTTACTCCTTCACTGCTAGGCCTCCACCCAAGCGAGGACAGTGGTCATGTGGTTCTGTGGGAGGGTTGCTAGGGACTGATGGGCGATGCGCAGATCTCTGGTGGGAGTTTGGAAGCAGAGGCGGTGGTTGAGGTATGCGGGTCCGGCGTTGTGGAGGGGTTTGTAGGAATGTGTGAGGCATTTGAAGGTGATTCTTTTGTTGACCAGGAGCCAGTGGAGCTCTCTCAGGTGGCTGGTGATGTGGCTGTGGCAGGGGATGTTCAGGATGTGTCTGGCAGAGGCGTTTTGGATGTTTTGCAGCTGTTTTTGGAGTTTTTGTGTGGTACCGGCATAGAGTGCATTACCGTATTCGAGTCTTCTGCTGACGGGTGCGTGGGTGACCATTTTCCTGGACTCCGTGGGGAACCACTTGAAGATTTTCTGGAGTAAGCGTAGCAAGTGGAAGCAGGAGGATAAGACAGCTTTGATCTGGAGGTTAATTGAGAACAAGGAGTCCAGGATGATGCTGAGATTTTGTGCGTGGTCCATGGGTGTGGGGGGGTTCCAAGGGCTGGGGGCCAACAGGAATTGTCTTAAAAGTGGATGGGGTCAGGCCCAGGATGAGGACTTCAGTCTTGTCTGAGTTGAGCTTGATGCAGCTATCCTTCATCCAGGTGTCTACTGCCTTCATTCTGCTGTGCAAGTTCTTGGCAGCTGTGGGTTCCCCGGTGAGGAAGAGAATCAATTGAGTGTCATTGGCATAGGGGTCGATGTTGAGTCTGTGGATTCTGATGATGGTTGCAAGCGGGCCATGTAGATGTTAAATAGGAGCCCTGTGGCACTTTGCAACTGATTTCTATGGGTTCTGAGAGAAAAGGTGGAAGTTTGACTCTGTGTTGGGCTGTTGAGGAAGGAGCGGGTCCAGTCAAGGGCTTTGTTATGGTTACCGGCATCATGAAGTCAGTGCAGAGGGTGTCATGGGAGATGGTGTTGAAGGCGGCTGAGAGGTCCAGGAGGATGAGGGCTGCGGTCTCAGCACTGTTGAGGAGGATGGAGATTTTTCATTGTGTACCAGGTATACAGCAAATCATTGGGTAAAATATAAAGAGTAAAAAAAGGTATCAAGCATACCTATGTATTTCCACAATGGGCACACTATATGGAGTTTAGAAGCAGTAGTTATTTGCACATCTTTGAATATATGGGTACCCATACTAGCATGTGAATTACAGGGCATTTCTCAAAAGGACTTCATTCTTACACACTGTCTTACATTTGTAAGGCACAAATGCAGAGAAAGACAATTGGTGATACCACTTGTTCTACTATTCTGTGTTTCCCTAGCTCTCCCAATAAAAATGGTACTTCACTTGTGTGGGAAGACTTAGTGCCCATGACAGTAAATGGACCAAAACGCAACATGGACGCATCGCATTTCACACTAAGAATGGAGCCTTTTTTTCTAATTTGGGTAGCTCTAGATTTTGGACCCTAGTTCAGCCTGCACATATGGAAACCTAGCCAACCTGTACATTTTTTAAAACTAGAAAACTAGTAGTATCGAGGGTGGGCTGACTTGCGTGGCTCTCACTCCATTTTTTTACCCAAATTCACTTGCAAATCTCAAACTCTGACTAAAAAAATGTTCCTCACATTTCTGTGTTGGAGAGTTCTGGAATCTGTGGGGCGCCACAAACTTCCATTGACCCAAGTCTCTCAATAAGAATGGTACCTCACTTGTGCGGGCTGGCCTAGTGACTGCAACAGGAAATGGACAAAAATGCAACATGGATGCATCACATTTTTCCTCCAAAAACAAAGCCTTTTTTCCAATGTGGGTAGCTGTAGTAGTAGTAAAACAAAGTTTATTTAGACAATAGTCTATAAACCATACACAGAACCATGGATCCACTTAGCAATAGAAATGTTACACCATAATTCATTTTAACACTCTATACACATTTAAAACCATAAAAACACTAAATTGGCATGCTCCGTATTTTAAAATTTTAATGTCTTAAAATTTCCCAACCTCCTTGGATGCCTCCATTACAGCTTCTCTTGTTGTTTTAAAAAATTTCCCCAACGCAATTGCGACATTTCTGTAAGGGGAGCAACAGCCTCCGCCCGTGTGTTCACCTTGTACTTTAAAAATATTGGGCGTAAAAACATTTTACGAGCAGCTAAAATCAATGGGCCCGATTCACAGAACTAACTTAAGACAAAATCCTAAACTTACTACTTTTGGTATTCACAGAAGTTAGGATTTTGTCTTAAGTTTGTCTTAAGACAGACTTAAGACAAAATCCTAACTTAAGTCTGTCTTAAGTCTGTCTTAAGACAAACTTAAGACAAAATCCTAACTTCTGTGAATACCAAAAGTAGTAAGTTTAGGATTTTGTCTTAAGTTAGTTCTGTGAATCGGGCCCAATGTACAGGCCAGGTGTATATGTAAAATATCATTCTTTACACCTAGGCCACATTTACAAATACCATCTGGTTGGATCAAGGCTACTTTTAATTTACTATTGATCTTCCATGGGTTTGAGCCTACCCGAACCTTCATGATTTCGTACCTTAACCATTTACTGGGTAACACATCCAGATATGGAAACCGGACCTCCTTTTCCCATTCATTCCTTACCCAATTCACTGATTTTTTTAACTTCAGGTACTCCAAGTCTTGTGATCTGGAATATTCGTGCCCTCGGTCACTAAGCATTTTCTTGGTAGAAACTAAATCCAATGAAGGTTGTTCGAGGTTCAGTTTTAGGTGCACAGCTACTAACTGGAGGGTTTTCCTCACTTCCTGTGCCCAATGTAAGCTGCTTGCTTGTATTTCCTTTCTGCACCAAATTGAGACCTTCAGTTCACCACCGGGCGCCTGGCGGTTCCAGAATCTTAGCAATGACATTTGTGCCTTTACCTCCCATGCCGTCAGTCCTACCTCCAATCTAATTGCTTGCAACATGGAACCGTTAGGTAGACACAACTGCATTTTAATTATCTTTCCTTCATCCCGGTCCCACCCCCTTTTATCACTCAGATAGAGCACTTCAGCACCGTAAAGAACTTGTGGGGGTATCATAGCTTCAAATGCCCTTAGCATCGGTCTGTGAGACATGTCACCATAGTCCTTATTAAATGTTTTCAATCCACAGACCGATGAGAACGCCTTTGAAGTTTGTGCCGCCACGTGGGTATTCCACTTTAATGCACTGTCAAACCAAAGGCCTAGATATTTATATTCACTTACTGCCTCTAATTTGTCCAAACCTAAACACCAATTACATTTTCTTACCCTCTGTCGCAAACCAAGTGTTGTGCTATTCCCAATTCTAACTTTATTAAATTGTGATCACTACATTCCATGGCATTAATGCTAAAATCTTTCACTAACTCAAAATTCCATGCCGGCATAAACACATAGTCTATTGGGCAATTGTGTGCAGTTGTGTGCCCCATATTTAAAAGTTTTCTTTGCCGGGCGGTCTTGAACTACCCTTCCATTTAGACAAAAAAAACCTATTGTTTGATAAATAATTACCCGATTTCACCGCATCAGTAGAGATTTTTGTTTCCATAAACTCAGCATTTTTTATATCATATGCCTCTAGAATTTCTGTGTACCACTGATCAGACAATTTTGGATTTAATTTATGGTTAAAATCTCCCATTAACACAATCAAGTCATTTCCATACTTATCACAAAGTGCATCCATATCATTCTTAAAATGTAACTATTCGACCCCATATTCCTTCGTTGAGCTCCATTGCATATACACATTTAGGATCAACATAAATGTATATTTCTTATCAGCGTATGTAGTTTGAATTCTGCAGGCTAAAATCCACTTACACTTTACAGATATCAAAATGGTTTTAGTTGTTAAAGTTGTTGATATCATAGTCAACAAGCCACCTGCAGAACGCCCAGAGTTCAATTTTACGGCTGCACGGTGGACTTGTCGAAACCCTTCCACTACTAGGGGTGCACCACAGAGCCAGGTCTCTTGAATACAGATTATTTCATTCATTTTTGCAAGTTCTTTCACGGCTTCATGTTTTAGATGCGTTCAAAGTCCATTTATGTTCCAAGAGACCAATTGTGTGCTCCGTGGCTACCACATTACCTATTCTACATCGCTTAAAGGCCCATTAATTACGGAATCCTCCCTGTAACTATATGAGGGTCCTGCTAGGCTGGAAGTATTACTCCAATTCTTCCATGCCTCCAGCATATCTGAATTGTTTATTACTATGTTAAAGTTTTCTCTCCCTTCCTCTATTTCCTTTCCTGGGAGCTTCACCTGCCTCTTGCCTAGCCCCGCATGGTACCTTAGGAAAGATTTCTGCTGGGGCACCTTAAACACTAGCGCTAACTCTTCTTTGGGCACTAGTCGAATCCCCTCTTTACGGATTTCTTGCTCTGCATTTTCTATTGCGGACATCACCAAGCCCGAATAAAGCTGTACCTTGGTGACCTCCTTGCCATCCCCAATTGTTTGGAATCCGACTTTTCTTAGATCTTGAGAGCCTATTCCGTTTAGATTTGGGCAATGGGCAAAAACATTGAGTAGGTCTGCTCTATTTAAATACCCACTCTTTTTACATTTTTTGCCACCCCTTCCCAATTTTACGTGTTCGAAATAAAGCCACTTATTCCCTCTATCAACCAAATCTTCTGACTTTGTAACCCCCTGATAGTGTTGTATGTTTAATCTAAATATCACTTCCGGGCTACTTTCCCGGTTTACGTTACTTTTATTTTTGATGGGGGGCAGCCGGGCCTGAGATTTTGACCCTAGCTCAGACAGCACCTGTGGAAAATTAGCCATCCTGTACTTTTATTTAAACTAGACACATAGGGGTATAGAGGATGGACCGACTTGTGTGGCTCTATAACATTTTTTACCCAGAATCCCCTATAAACCTCAAACTTTGATTAAAAAAACACTTTTTACTTACATTTCTGTGACAGAAAGTTACGGAATCTGCAGGGAGCCACAAACTTCTATCTACTCGGCATTTCTCCAAGTCTCCCGATAAAAATGGTGCCTCATTTGTGTGGGAAGGCCGGAAACGCTTCAAACTGCAACATGGAAGCATTGCACTTTATCACCGCGGGTATTTCTATATTTTGGACCCTAGCTAAGCCGGCACCTATGGAAACCGAGCCTACCTGTACATTTTTGAAAACTAGACACCTAGGATTTATCTGGGTTTTTTTTAAAGCCAGAAACCCTTGCAAACCTTAAACTTTGACTAAAAACACACATTTTCATCACAATTCTGTGATGGAAAGTTCTGGAATCTGCAGGGTGCCACAAACTTGCATCCACTCAGCATTCCCCAAGTCTCTCGATAAGAATGGTACCTCACTTGTGTGGGTAGGCCTAGGGCCCGCTGCAGTAAACGGCTCAAAACACAACCTGGACGCATCACATTTTTCCACCGGAAACTGAGCTTTTTTTCCAATGTGGATTGCTCTAGATTTTGGACCATAGTTCATTCTGCACCTATGGAAACATAGCCAGCCTGCACAATTTGTAAAAATAGACACCTGGGGTATTGAGGGTGTGCTGACTTACGTGGCTCTTACCACTTTTTTTTATTCAGAATCCCTTGTAAACCTCAAACTTTGACTAAAAAAACACATTTTCCTCATAATTCTATGATGCAAAGTTCTGGAATCTGTGGTTAGCCACAAACGTCTGTCCACCCCATATTCCCCCAAGTCTCCCAACAAAAATGATACCTCACTTGTGTGAGGTAGGCCTAGTTCCGCAACAGGAAACAGCCCTAAACACAACATAGACGTATCGCATTTTTTCACCAAAAACTGAATTTTTTTTCCACTCTGGGCAGCTCTAGCTTTTGGACCCTAGCTCAGCTGGCTTCTACAGAAACCTAGCCAACCTGCACATTTTTTAAACGTAGACACCTCGGTTTATCCAGGGTGACTGACTTGCATGGCTCTCACCACGTTTTGTTACCCAGAATCCCTTACAAACCTCAAACTTTGACTAGAAAATATGTTTTCCTCACATTTCCGTGATGGAAAGTTCTGGAATCTCTGGAGAGCCAAAAGCTTCCATTAACCCAGCATTTCCCCAAGTCTCTCAATAAAAATTGTACCTCACTTGTGTGGTTAGGCTTAGTGCCCGCAACAGTAAACGGTCCAAAACGCAACATGGACGCATCACATTTTTGTACCGAAAAACAATGTGGTTTTTGGGCCCCAGCACAGCCAGCTCTTTGGGAAACCTACCAAAGCAGCACATTTTTGAAAACTAGACACCCGGGGGAATCCAGGGTGGAGTGACTTACGTGGGGTTCACCGGCCATTTTTACCCAGAATCCCCTGCAAAGCTCAAACTTTGCCTAAAACACATTTTCCTTGCAAATGCAAGTCAGCTACAAATTATTTACCACACAGCGCTCCCCCAGGTCTTCCGATACAAATGCTACCTCAATTGTTTGGGTAAGCCAAGTGCCTTGACAGGGAAGGGCCTAAAAGTATTATGGACACATCATTATTATCTATCCCAAAACGACCTGCTTTTGCAAGGGGTGGGGGGCACCTGTGTTTTTGGTCCCTAGCTGTGCGGCGATCTTAGGAAACCTACCAAACCCACACATTTTTGAAAATTAGACACCAGGGAAGTCTAATGTGTTGTGGTTTGCGTGGATTCCCCAAAGTTATCTTACCCAGAACACCCTACACACCTTAAATGTAGCTTAAAAAATCACATTTTCTCACATTTCCATGTAAGAAAGTAGTGGGACCTCCAGGCTGGCACATATTTCCTACCACCCAGCATTCCCACATGCCTCCTAATAAAAATGCGACCTCAACTGTGCGGGTGGGCCAAGTACTTGTGACAGGGAAGGGCCCAAAACGTTTTCTGGACACATCAAACTTATCCATCACGAAACAACCTGTTTTTACAAGGGGGCACCTGTGTTTTTGGTCCCGGCCTCAGAGGCCAGCTAGAGAAACCTACCTAACCCAGACATTTCTGAAAACTAGATACCGGGGGGCATCCAGGGAGGTGTGGCTTGCATGGATCCCTCAAAGTCTTCTTACAGAGAATCTCATCCAAACCCCAAATTTAACTAAACAAATCTATTTTCCTCACATTTCTGGGTGGGAAAGCTGTTGGCTCACATAGAGGCACCCGTCAGGGACGCCTACTATCGCCGTTATTATATACATTGGTCGCTGAGCCACTTGCCATGTGCCCTCCCGGAGTACCATAGTCGGAGGAATACGCTTCCCGGGCTATAACTTAATCATATCTATGTATGCTGACGATACACTACTATATATTAGGAATCCAGCGGAAAACCTGTTGCCTGTGCTCTGAGAGGTGGTCAAATATGGAGAGCTGTCGGGACTTCAGGTTAATTGACCTAAATCCATTATATTCCCGCTCACCTCAGCAGTGCTGCCCTTTGAACCTGAATACCCTTTACAATGGACAACCGAGCCAGTGCGATTCTTGGGAGTAAAGATACATATACAGACCTGGAAAGAAAACTATGGGAGGGCAGTAAGTAAGCTAGAAGAAGACATAGCAAGATAGAATCGTCTGCACCTATCACTTGCTGGGCGTGTGTTACTCATGAAGATGGTCATACTCCCTAGATTATTGTTCTTGTTCACAAATATCTCAATGGTCCTTCCTAAATCCTTTTTTAAAACAATCACATCCCTACTAGTAATTTAGCATGGGCTGGAAAGCACGCAAGGGTTTGCTGGAACTTCCGTACTGCATGGGCGGCCTAGGCGCCCCAGACCTGGACTTGTATTACAGGGCGGCACAAAGTTTGCAAGCCCACTATTGGATACATGAGATCCCAGGGTTTCCCCATATACAGATTGAGAGGATGGTGGCATCTCCCCTCCCATTGCCAGCCATGCTGTTCAAACCCACTAACCGCAGAACTGGGGTATTGGATTCCATAAATACAGTTGTGCATGCTTGGCAGCATCTAATCAAACTACAGGTGGGAGCAATACTATACTCTCTACTGACGCCAATAGAATGGTGCCATTGGTTACCGTTATGCGGTGAAAAAGGAGTTACTCATGCTCTAGAATCTGTGCACATTAAGACGATAGGGGATATGTTCCTGGAGGGTACAGTAAAAGAGTGGACGCATGTCCAAATGGGAGAACAGCAGGGCACAATGCTCACAAGATTTCATTATAATAGGATGAGACTAGCACTGAACTATGTGCTAGGGAACGACTTAGCAGAACCACCAGATGTGACTGCCCTCACATACATAACAAAGTCAGACACAACCGTAAAAATAGTTTCCAGTATATATAAAATCATGCAGGACTACCGGAAGAATTAGTACACCAAAGCCAGATAAGAATGGCAGGCAGACTTGGGGAAGACCCTAGATGATGATATGTGAAAATACTGCTGTGAAAAGACGAAGCAAATCTCCTTAAATGGGCGTCACCGATTAATTCACTTTAAATTCCTAAACAGGGTTTACTACACCCAGGAATGACTACATAGATACAGTCTGCGGGAGACTGCTGAATGTGAACGCTGTAGAGAAAGCTCAGCAGGGTTTCTTCACTTAGCCTGGCTGTGTCCAGGATTCGCCCGTTACTGAGAACAGATATTTACCTCCATGACACTGACCCTAGGCCCTCTGTTGGCATTGTTAGGCTACTCCAAAAGCTTGCCGAAAGCAGTGAGAAGTTTAGTGGATATAGGGCTATTATTAGCTAGGCGCAGAGTAGCGATTAACTGGGCCCGTGGCCCGACTCCCACAATGGCGTGTTGGTCCCAAGACATGGTATACTGCAATACACAGACAGAACTTTATAGTGAATTAGTCCCACCTCGGAGCCGGCCCAAAAACCTTTGGGGGCTCTATCAGACCTACATGTCCACAAAAGAAACAGTCACACCGAACACAGATAGCCCTAGTAAGGGTGCAAATACTATACCAGACATGATACACTGAAACAGTTCTATGGTAGAGGACCCCTGATAAAGTTATCACACCCACTGAAGACTGTGGAAGCCACCGAATGGGATTAGCAGACTGTGTTTTGTCTTGATAGGAATTTCTCTATAGTCAATAGCGTTGAAAGTCTATATACACAGTGTTACTGATGGGTTGCGTAGCCTCTACAGAATTAATGATGTAATTGTTCATTATATGGGACAAACTAAAGAAGATGTAATGCAAGATGTTTTTATTTTCTATGCCAAGAGAAAGGCTTGTATTTTTGAATGCCAATAAAAGTTAATAAAAAATACATTTAAAAAAGCTGTGGGCTCACCGGCCTGGTACAAATTTCCCACCACCCACCGTTCCCCCAGGTCTCCCGATAAAAGTGCTAGCTCACTTGCGTGGGTGGGCCCAGTGCCCATAACAGGGAAGGGCCCAAAGCGTATTGTGGAGACATCAAAATTATCTATCACAAAACGACCTGTTTTTGCGAATGGGCTCCTTCGTTTTTGGTCGCGAGCTCTTCAGCCATCTAAGGAAACCTAACAAACCCAGACATTTCTGAAACCTAGACACCATGTGGAGTCCACGGAGGAGTGGATTGTGTGGATCTCCCAAAGTTCTCTTACCCAGAATCTCCAGCAAACCTTAAATGTATCTAAAGAAGTCAAATTTTCCACACATTTCTGTGTGGGAAAGTTGTGGGATCACCGGGCTGGCACAAATTTCCTACCACCCAGCGTTCCCCTAGGTCTCCAGATAAAAATGCTACCTCAATTGTGTGGGTGGGCCAAGTACCCGTGGTGACACGAAAGGGTCAAAAACCCGTTGTGGAGACCTCAAAATTATCTATCACAAAATGACCTGTTTTTGCAAGTGGGCACCTGTTTTGTTTGGCCAGGGTTCGGCGGCTATCGAGGTAAACCTACCAAACCCAGACATTTCTGAAAACTGGGCATCTGGGTGAGCCTACGGGGTGTGACTTGCTTGGATCTTCCAATGTTTTGGTACACAGAATCCTCCGATAACCTCAAATTTAGCTAGAAAATCACATATTCCTCACATTTCTGTGTGCCAGCACACATTTGCTACCATTGGGCATTCCCCTCAGTCTCCTGATAAAAATGATACCGCACTTGTGTGGGTGCCCAAAGCAGAGTCAGCCTTAAAATTTGCCTTAAAATTTGCCCTTCTGGACCCGCTTTGGTTCCCCGACAATCTCTAAAAAATGTTTGGCCCTTCCCTGTCGGTGGCACTTGGCCAACCTCAAAAGGTATCATTTTTCTCAGGAGACCGAGGGGAATGCTGGGTGGTATAAAATTGCCAGTGCATTAATCCCACTCAGAAATGTGAGGAAAATCAGATTTTATTAGCCTAATTTTGAAGTTTGCATGGGATTCTGGGTAAAAATACATTGAGGGATCTATACAAGCCACACATCTCTGAACTCCCCCGGGTGTCTAATTTTCAGAAATGTCTGGGTTTTGTAGGTTTCCCTAGATGGCAGCCAAACCCTGGTCCAAAAACGCAGAAACAGGTTGTTTTGTGATAAATAATTTAGATGTGTCCACAATGTCTGTTGGGCCATTCCCTGTCTCGGGCACTTGGCCCACACACACAGGTGAGGTAGCATTTTCACCGGGAGATCTGGGGAAATTCTGGGTGGTAGGAAATTTGTATCAGTCCAGTGATCCCACTACTTTCCCACACAGAAATGTGAGGAAAATTAGAATTTTTAGCTAAATTTAAGGTTTGCAAGGGAATCTGGGTAAGAAAACTTTGGGTGATTCATGCAAGCCATACCTCCCTGGAATTCCTCAGGTGTCTAATTTACAGAAATGACTCGGGTTGGTAGGTTTCCCTACATGGCAGCTGAGCCCATGACCAAAAAGGCAGGCTCCCCTTGCAAAAACAGGTTATTCTGAAACAGATAATTTTGATGTGTCCACAACACATTTTGGGCACTTCTGTGCTGCGGGAACTTGGTTCACCCACTCAAGTGAGGTATCATTTTTATCGGGTGACCTGGAGGAACGCTGGTTGATCAAAAATTTGTGCCGACCCAGTGATCCCACAACTTTCTCACAATGAAACATGGGGAAAATGTGATTTGTGATCTAAATTTGAGGTCTGCTGGGGATTCCATTTAAGAAAATGTTGGGGGATCCATACAAACTACACCACCATGGAGACGAGTAACAGAAATGTCTGAGTTTGGTATGTTTCCCTCGATGGCTGCCAAACCCGGGACCAAAAATGCGAGTGCCCTCTTGCAAAAACAGGTTGTTTTGAAACAGATAATTTAGATGTATTCCCCTGGGTGTCTAGTTTACGAAAATATCTAAATTTGGTAGATGTTCCCTACAGACAATGTACACTCCAGCAGTGAGAGGCAGAAAACACAAGTATTACTTCACAACCATCAATTCCTCAAGTACAGATATATACTTGTTGGATTGGGCATGAGGTTGGGTATTAACAAGAGATTTCACAAAAACTTAAATACACTGTTAATAATTGAAATGTCATAAAACTGTACCAATGACTCGCAGCTCGTGAGCTGTAAAGCCGCGTCAAAGGACCAACCATTTTACATGCCATTCACATAACTTTCATGAGTGATACACACAAGAATATTCACACTGCCAGCCATGGGCCCAGCACATTACAACACTCACATCAAAAGACAGAGCCATTCAAGAGCCCATCACTTTTATATGCCCATATGACTGACACAGCAATCACACTGGCTGGCGGCTGAAAGAATGTGTGAACTGGGATTTGGCTAGCAGTGTGTGTAGAGACCAGCAGCAAGTCACTACTTACACACCGCCAGCCAAATGCCAGCACACGCACATCACCAGCCAAGCTCCAGTTCACCTACACCACCAGTCAAACGCCTGTCCACATGCATACTGCAGCCATGTGCCAGCTCACGCACACCACCAGCCAAGCACCAGTCCACGCACACCACCAGACAAGCGCAAGTCCATGCATCCCACCAGCCAAGCATCAGTACCACAGACAATGCCAGTCAAACACCAGTCCACACACACTATCAGCCAAACGCAAGTCCACACACACCACCATCTAAGCACCAGCCCGAGCACAGTGCCATTATATTTTTTTTAACAAAAAGGAAAACACAAAGCAATTGGAAGTAGATACAAAACTATAACTACAAAAACAACAGCTCTAACTAAATACATCACACTAATGCCAACCGTGAAATTTGAAAAAAAATATAAAACAATACAGACCAGTCAGCTTACTTTTATGCTCACAGTTTCTCCCAATAACTCTTTTGTATGTGGTATGATTTAAAACATGGGGCACACAGAGCCCAGGTTTAGAAGGACACTTGGGACAATACATACAACTCTCCTTCCGCACACCTCTTCAGATACAGACTCTACATCCCCTACTGGGAAACACTTCTTTGGTGTGGGGGAAATGTGATTTGGAAAGTGGCTATCTTTCAATCTAGTCACATCCTCCACCACTCCACCTCTAGGAACATTTGCCTGTTCCACTACAACAAGGTTGCCTAACACAGACTACTGAAACTGAACGAATGTCATCTTTGACTCTGGAGAACAATCCTTGAATATAACAAAAGCATTCAAGGTTGCTAAATGGATAGGCAACTTCTTATACCAAATGCAAGCCTTATGAACAGCAGTGTAATGTTCCAACCTCTGATCTATTCTAGCTACACCTCCCATGTTCTTATTGTACTCTAAAATGCACACAGGTTGTGCACAGTTCAGCAACCTGACCCCAAATAGCACAGGTGAAGTACTTTCATCATGAATGGTAGTCAGCATGTACACATCTCTCCTGTCTGAAAGTGTCACAGCTAAAGGTTCATCACTGCGCAAGGCACTGCACGGTCCCCTCTGCAGTTTTTTACAGACAAGCTCTTTGGGGTCTTTGGGGTAACCTTTATGGTTAGAGCAGATTGTGCCACAAGCAACAGTATCCACTTTGAACAATACCCTGAACAATTGCGCATCAGTGAGGAAGTTATCTACATATAAATGGTTCCCTTTGTTAAAATATCCTCTGCCAAGTTCCCACAAAATGTTCTCACTAAGTCTGAAAGTGGATAGGCATCCATGAGCGACCTCCTCTAAAAGAGGCACTCCCTCAGCACTGAGAGTGGCTTCATCATCAGATGATTCCTCTCGGACAGAACATTCACTGCCAGAATCCTGGACTTCCTTCTGTGCCTCAGAGGCAGAGTCAGTCTCATAATTGTGGTCAGATGAAGACTGGAAAAGCATACCAACAACCTCCTGAATGGTCATCCTGTGGCTAGCCATAAACCTTAGTGAGAAACGTAACTTGACAAATAAGTCAACAATACCCAACACTGTATAAAGTAGGTAATAAAGTATGGCTTCATCAAACAAAAAGTACTGACATATAGCAATTGCAAGGTAAAGACAATCAATACAAAGCACACAAAAAAACGGTATACTGTAAAACAATACCACTCACTTGACAGAGAAAGCTAGACTCACCAGTACTTACTCTTCACAGAAACAGCAAGAACCAACAATGTCCGGCTAGAAAGGAAAAGCAAAAGAAAATTACACACAAGACAACACAATACACATTGTGCACTAATCAAAGGAGAATTTCACACACAGTCAAGCAGAAGTTAAATATGCTGCAATTATGACAGCATTTTCCAAAAACACATTCATGATACTCATTTGGAGTAAACAGTACAAAAAACGTTTTCTTACCAAACACATGCAACTACACAAACTGCAGACAGACCTACCAGTGCTGAAACCAGTAGCAGGAGTCACAGAATAGGAAAATAAAAGCATTGCACTAGAATAAAAAGGAGAAATAAAACATTATGAGCACAAATGATGAGAAGAAATACAACATGTAAAATTATAAAACACTACCTGCAGCTGCGCCACGCCCTCCATGTGCATCTTCCCACACCATCCACCCTCCCCGAATTTAGCCCCCTGGAGGCCCAAGTAATGATGGAAGATCTGGGGAGGGGGGGAGTGTCCCGTATCTATTGCGTCCTCGTAAATAACAGCCCTGTGTCCCTTGATCATCTGCGGGCCCGCTGGGAGGAGTGGGTGGGCCCCCTGGAGGAGGCAGACTGGAGGGATGCCCTAATGGCCCCACGCACCCTGACCACGTCCTCTAGGCTACGGCTGGTGCAGATCTACTTCCTACACATGTCCTATCTCACCCCGGAGAGGTTCTTTTGTGCCCATTTGAGAGCCTCCCTGGACTGCCCTAGATGCGGACACTCCCCGGCTGATTTCTTCCACATGGTCTGGCTGTGCCCGGGGCTGGAGCGGTTTTGGAGAGGGGTGGAGAGAGAGTTAACGCAAGCCCTGGGGTGGGAGGTTCCCCATGACCCGCTTCGGCTACTCCTGGGAATCTTTGCTGGCCTGGATGGTACTAGAGCGGATAAACGCCTCCTGGGGGCGGCGGTGGCCGTGGCCAAGCGGGATATTGCGCGTCACTGGCTGTGAGACACAGCTCCCACGGTAAAAGGCTGGAGACGAGGGGTGGACTGGTGCAGGGCCCAGGAGGAGGCCCTCTGCGAATCCCGGGGGTCGCCTGAACAGTTCACCAGAATCTGGGGGAAGTGGTTCAATCTGCTGCTACCGTGAACACTAATAATAGCTCTGTCTCAAGAGTCTGTGCTAATGGTCTGACGTGTGTCAATCCCTGATTTTTCCTTTTCCTCCACTGTACCTTTGATTGCTGATCTGCTGCCAATGATTTGATCTGTCTTTGTTTTGCCTATAAATGACAATAAAGTTGATTTAAAAAAAAAAAATTATAAAACACTATGAAGTCTGCCCATTACCGTTACAATGCCAGTCACACACATCATCAGCCAAACCAATTCCACAAATAACACCAGTCAAGCGCCAAGCCACAAACACTGACAGCCAAGTGCTAGTCCATGCTCACCACAAGCCAAGCGGCACTTCATGCACACCGCCAGCCAAGAACCAGTCGATGCACACTGCCAGGCAAGCGCCACTGCACACACACCACCAGCCAAGCACCCCTTCACACACACTGCCACCCAAGCACTTTTTCACGCACACCACCGGCCAAGCGCAAGTCCACGCACACTGCGAGCCAAGTGCCACTTAATGCACACCGCCAGCCATGTTCCAGTCCACACATATCGCCAGCCCACACCCACCTGCAGCCAGGCACCAGTCCGTGTACACTGCCAGCAAAGTACCACTCCATGCACACCTTCAGCCAAGCGCCAGTCTACACACACTGCCAGCCAAGCGCCAGTCTATACACACGAACAGGCAGGCGCCAGTCTACACACACCGCCGGCCAAGCGCTAGCCCACATGCACCAAATACACACAGATCATTAGCTGAAGTCCAGTTCACGTACACACAGCAACTCTCCCTGGTGTCTAGTGGTTTTCTGGCACCCTTGAGGGCAGATGAGCCTAAAAATATGGCTGATCTGCCACCAAGGGCGGCGGAAAATGGGCAAAGCATTTCCCAATAAAGGTGAGCAAATGTTACCCAAAGGGCTACTCCCAGACATATAAAAATACAATCCCTGGTGCCTACTGGCCTTCTGTCCCCCATCCCCAGATTGAACTAAAATTAAAAACAGGCAATCTGCCCTCTGGGGCGGTATTCCCCAAAAAATGTCCTACAGGGGAGCAACCCTTGCCCAAAGTTTCGACCTCCGGGGGGTGGGGGGTCAGACTAAAAAATGGCTGAATCAGCCCCCAGACGTAGCTGAAACATGAATAAAACATGCCCCTGGGGAACCAATCCTTACCTAAGGGACCGCTCCCCCAACAATATTTAAAAAAAACACTCTGTTGGTCCAGTCATGTGGATTCCTGCTCCACGATCGCTGCCCCACCCATGATCATGAAGCAGGAATCCACTCTATACAGGGACAGGGGGAAGGTCCTTTCACAGCCTTTCACCCTGTGTCTGTAACCCTGAAACCCTCCCCCAGAAAAGGACTCGATTGAATGCATCCTTTCTCGATGCGCTGGAAGCAGATGGCTTCCAGTAGCACGCCGCTCCTCGACAACACAAGCACTGGCCGAGTTACACTGGCTGCCAGTAGCCCAGAGGATCCTGTTCAAATCTCTATGTATAGTGTTCAGGGCACTTCATGGGCAAGGGCCCAAGCTGATTCAAGATAGGTTCCAATGCTATGAACCTACACGTACTCTCCGTTCCTCTTCTGCGAGCCTGGCCAGAATCCCCAGGACAAAGAAGGTTACCCTGGGGGGGAGAGCTTTCAGCGTGGCAGCAGCCCGCCTCGGGAACCGTCTTCCCCTGGAAATCAGGAGTATTCAGAGTCTGACGTTGTTCCGTAAAAGAGTTAAGACCTGGCTCTTTCCAAAATTCAGAAAATCCTGCCTCTTACCCTCTTAGTAACAGAGCTCTTTCTTCTGTAGATCACCCTTCACATTCTTTAACAGTTCCCTCCTGGCCCCTTGCTATCTTTCCAGCGCCAGGATGCCCGCAGGGTTGCAGTGCGCTCTACAGATGTCAAATTAATAATAATAATAATAAGTATGTCCTTAGCTGCATTTGATGACGTTGATGTGCCGTGAGCATGCCAACGTCATTAGATGGCTTAAGGGGGTTTGGGGGTGGCAACGGAAGCACCACTTCTGCCAATCCTGGGCATACTCAGGCGGCGCGCTAGTGCTTTTCCTATGAGTATGTGCTGTGCGTCCATCATGACTCAGGACAGAACGATATTGTCCTCAGCACGGAACGAGTTAATACATTCTGACATGCAGACGGAAACATGCACGTTCAACACCAGCAGCGGACAGCCAGTTAACTCCCTGGTGATCACCAGCTTTACTACAGTGTTCTAATGATCAACTACAGTGCTAACATTCTGAATTTATGTCAAAATTGTCGCACATCTAAACGCCATCTTGGTGATATCGAAGTGGAAAACTGAAAGCATTTTCTACTGAGAATACTGTAATAAATCTACTACAGACTTAACTTGAAGGTATTGGAGCGCTTTATATGAGCATCAGTTATGTTACACAAGGACACATTCTTTTTAGTTTTAGGCATAATGGGCCCGATTCACAGAATGAACTTAAGACTCAATCCTAAACTTACTACTATTTTGGTATTCACAGAATGCACTTACTCATTTTGGTATTCACAGAATGCACTTACTCATTTCGGTATTCACAGAAGGCTCTTTCTCATTTCGGTATTCACAGAAGTTAGTAGTCCTAACTTTAGGACTCCTAAATGCCTTCTGTGAATACCGAAAGTCTTAAAATTAGGATTTTTCTCAGTTTAGTAGTAGTAAAGTTAGGACTCCTAATTTTAGGACTCCTAAATGCCTTCTGTGAATACCGAAAGTCTTAAAATTAGGATTTTTCTCAATTTAGTAGTAGTAAAGTTAGTAGTCCTAACTTTAGGATTCCTAAATGCCTTCTGTGAATACCGAAAGTCTTAAAATTTGTATTTTTCTCAATTTAGTAGTAGTAAAGTTAGTAGTCCTAACTTTAGGACACCTAAATGCCTTCTGTGAATACCGAAAGTCTTAAAATTAGGATTTTTCTCAATTTAGTAGTAGTAAAGTTAGTAGTCCTAACTTTAGGACTCCTAAATGCCTTCTGTGAATACCGAAAGTCTTATAATTAGGATTTTTCTCAATTCAGTAGTAGTAAAGTTAGGACTCCTAACTTTAGGACTCCTAAACTGAGAAAAATCCTAATTTTAAGACTTTCGGTATTCACAGAAGGCATTTAGGAGTCCTAAAGTTAGGAGTCCTAACTTTAGTACTACTAAATTGAGAAACATCCTCATTTTAAGACTTTCGGTATTCACAGAAGGCATTTAGGTGCCCTAAAGTTAGGACTAATAACTTTTGTGAATACTGAAATGAGTAAGTGCCTTCTGTGAATACCGAAATGAGTAAATGCATTCTGTGAATACCGAAATGAATAAGTGCATTCTGTGAATACCAAAATAGTAGTAAGTTTAGGATTGAGTCTTAAGTTCCTTCTGTGAATCGGGCCCGGGGAGTTTAAGTGATTTGCCCAGAATCATAGGATGTCGAGCTGATGCCCAAACTCGAACCTGGTTCCCCAGATGCAAAGTCTGCAGCTCTGGCCATAAGGCCCCATCCTCTCTTAAATGTAACATATAATCAAGAGATCAACTGGATAAAAAAAACAAGATAGCAAATAATTTAAAAGTGCTTTACCGCTATTTAAGAACTTAGAAAATATGTCCTCATTTTAGTTTTTTAGAGCACTAACCATAATTTCATAGGAATAAGACAATCTCATTTTTAGAATTTCTAAAGGAAATGCTTTCAGTATTACAGTTTTATTTACATCAAGATGACATCAGGCGTGCCACACTTTTGTAATAAATGTAGAATGCCAGCAATCTAGTTGTTCATTAGTTACTGTTAGGAGGCCAGGGGCACAGATTCAGATAATTGAGGGCAGGGAGGAGGGTGCAGCGGTAACAAGTTGACCACGCTGGGTAGGTGGGAGGGGTAGTGGCAGTACAAGGGACCAAGGAGAGCAGGGAAAAGGGGGGAAAGGGCAACAAACCAACCATGCAAGATAGGCCAGAGAGGCTGTGGCAATATAACAGACTATTGAGGGGAGAAGGAAGAGCCAATGGCAGTACAATCATACATGCCAACAGACCCGATTCAGGCATGGCTTTAATTTATCTGTCTGCAGCCTAAAATCTCCTCTTTTCAATGTAAATCAATAAGGAAAATCAATTCCCTGTTTTTCTTTTTTCACAATCTCTCTCTACCAAGTTCAAAATGTTTGGCAAGTGCGGTACATTGGATAACGGAGGGCAGGAGGAATGGGATAGGAGGGAAATGAGCAGGGGTACCAAACTGACCTTACAGGGCAGGCGTCATGGGTTGCTGCATCACAGGTCACCACACAGGCCAAGTGGGACTGCAGTGCAGCACAACGAACCATGGAAATCCATAGGGAGTGGACAGGGCCATGCACATGGATAACAGAGTGATGAGAGGGGAAAGAGGCAAGGGCAGCAAGCTGACCATACCGGACAGACAGGAGGGACCGTTGCAGCCTAACGGACCATGAAGGGCAGGAAGTAGTGGGCAGGGGAACGACAATGGACCAAATAAGACGGGGGGAGGGAATAGGGGTCTGCACATGGAAAACGGAGGGTAGGGTAGCTGCAGCAAGCTGACCATGGAGGGCAGGCGGGATGGGCACTGGAAGTACAAAACACCATGGAGGGCAACATTGAGACTATAATGGCATACACACAGACAATGAAGGGAGGATGGGAGGGGGTCTGGGGGATCAAGCTGGCAGCACAGAAGAGCATTCATGGCAAGCGGGAGGGTTAGTGGCAGTACAATGGCCAGGGTGGGCAAGGGGGAGGGGACAGGGGCATGCACAAAGGACAATGGAGGACAGAAGAGAGGGGTAGGGTTTGGACACAGACAAGAGAGGACAGGGGAAGGGGCTTTACCACAGACCATGCAGGGCAGACAGGAGCAGCAGTTGTAGCACAGCAGAGCATGGAGGGTAGAATGGTGTGACAGCAAAATGGACCATAAAAGGCAGGAGGGAGTGATGAGGGCATGGAGCTCAGACAGGCATAGATTGCAAGGGCAGGTGGCATCCATCTGGCCATACTAGGCAGGTGAGAGGGCAGTGGAAGCTCAGCAGAATACTGGTAAAGCAGCAGGCTTAGACGGGATCCCAATGGAATTCTACATCAAATTCACCAGCCATGTAAAAGAGATATTATTAGCATTATTTATTCATATATTCCAAGGGGGTCGATCACCAAGATCATGGGCTAAGGCTAAAATGATAGTGTTTCCTAAAAAACATAAGGACCCTACCGAGCTGGGATCATACCGTCCGATAACTTTAATAACATGTGATTCAAAAATATATTCTAAACTACTAGCTATGCGATTATCCCCTAATATTGACAAAATAGTTTCAACTAGACAGCACGGGTTTATACCTGGAAGGGACACCACTGATCACATACAGAGGGTCATCGCATTATTTGACTGGACAGAAGTTTCAGGAGACCTTATGGCCCTTATATTGTTAGACACCGAAAAGGCTTTTGATAGGGTCTCCTGGAACTATCTCTGGGCAGCAATGGTCAAAGTAGGGATTGGGGCACCAATTATTAGAGCAGTTCAAAATCTATATCAGGATACCTCAGCTGCTGTTATGGTGAATGGACTAATATCAGAATTTTTTCCAATTAAAAGAGGAACAAGACTGGGCTGTCCATGTTCGCCCCTTTTATTTGCTATATATAGCGACATTTTCATATGAAGATTAGAAAACAATCCAAAGATCCAACCAACCTGAATCAGAAATCAGGCTACAAAAACGCTAGCATATGCTGATGATATTGCGTTAGTCACCAGTGACCCAGTGAATGCAATTGGTCTGATTGAAGAAGAAGCCAATATGTTTGGCCAGATCTCAGGGTATAAATTAAATCAAAATAAAATGCAGATCATTCTCAATAGAAAGACAGAGATGATAGATCCACGGGTGGTAAAAAAAGCAATATACCTCGGCGTGAGTATAACCGCCAAAATAGAGAATCTTGTCAATGATAATATTGTCCCTTTAATGCAGCGTACCAAAAAAGATATGACTCTTCTTAATAATCTACATCTTTCTATCTGGGGCAGGTCTAATCTGATTAAAATGCTCTATCTGCCTAGATTTCTATATTTCTTCAGATCAATCTGTTTAGAATTTCCATTGCAGCTGTTCAAAGATGTAGACCACATGTTCTCTAGTTTCCTATGGGGATATAAGAAACCCCGAAGATCATTCCAAGCAATTACTTTACCTAAGGATAGGGGTGGATTGCCATTACCCAATCTTAAATTATATTATTGGGCAGCAATATTGAAGTACTGTACTACCTTACTTGATACGGATGCAAATAACGAAGGTAAGATCCCACCACCACAAGAACTTATTTTAGGTAAAGAATCGAGAGGTGTGTTATGGCGCCACATCAACAATAAATATTTCAAAAAAGTTCGATTCAAGTCACTATTAGGCATCTACACGGCGTGGAACTATATACGGAAATTAGCCGGCTTAGGACGACTATCATACTACACTCCAATTTATGAGAATAGTAATCTCCCCGAGATCTTCAACAATGTGTGCATGTAGAAATGGATATACAAAGGGATAACACAACTAGGCTGTCTTTATTTCAAATCAGCTATAAAATCTTTTGGGGAAATACAAATGGAACATAATCTTGATCAACATGATTTCTTTAAATACCTGCAAATCCGCGATTATCTTTTGAAGAAAGGAGGGGGAGGGAAAGGATTTCAAACAGTTGAGTTAATGGAAAATATTATTAAAAAGAAAAATGTCAAAATTGGGACGATAAATGAACAACTGATTTGCTGTCTCCCAGATGATTTGGATAACCATATGAGTACACAGCAGACTAAACTTGGAGTCCCGGCTGAAGCCGTTAACCATTATTTTACTTTATATCAATCTAGTTTAATGTCCACCAAATTACAGGCTCAATATTTTAAGACTTTTTTCCATTTCTATACGCCAAATAAAATTGCTAAATTGGGGACCGGGAAGGGAACTAGATGCCCAAGATGCACTTCCACAGAAGCAGATAGTATACAAATGTTTGCCTCTTGCCCGGTACTTAAGAAAGTCATGGATGATATTTCAGACTATTTGTCAGAATTACTCAACACAAATATAATAATCTCTGCTGAGGAGATTATGCTAGAATAGCTAATCCCCCACGACCACAAGGTATGCGTGGCTTGATATTTGTTGCAATGGCGGTTTTTAGACTATGTGTGGCATCAGCATGGCTCGACGCAAATGCTCCAGCCTTTCAACAATGGAGATCTAGATTGCTGGCCACTTGTAGTTTGGAGGTAGCATTTACAAAACAAAGGCATTCGTAAACGGAAAGAGGGGATGGCAATATGGGATCCTATATTACAGTGGTTACAAATACAGACCATTCAGGTCTAGAATTGCATTTGGATATAAAAGCCGTGTAAGTTTTGATTTATTATTTGACCTCGTTAATATTTTGCTCTCCGATTATATATTTACCCGAAATGTAATGTGTATACTGAAGATATCTTGAATCTAGGTCTGATCTGAGCATTGGGGTGGGGGGGGGGGGTGGACTAGGGGCGAAAATGAAAAAACAGGACAGATGTAATGTATGGTGTTAATACAAATCATTTTATCATGGTAAAAAAAAAAGAGGAAGGCCCATGGAACATGGTGGGCAAAAAGGAGGGAGCGGGCATGCACATAGACTTCAGAAGGCAGGTGGAAGGAGAGTAGGGGCAGCAAACTAAGCACAAAGACCAAGCAGGAGGGAAAAGATGGGGCATAGAATTGGACACACCCGAGAGCAGGAGGAGTTTGCAAGGACATTCAGCTGAATGGAGGGCAGTGGCAGCACATTGGACCATGCAGGGCAAGAGGGAGGGGGCTGGTGCATCATCTTGGACAACAGAGGGTAGGGAGGCGGTGGATGGGGCTGCAACCTAACTATTCATGGCAGACGTGAAGGGCAGTGACAGAACAACAGCCACACAGGGCTGTAATGAGGGATCAGGGGCATGGACTTGGACAATGGTTGGCAAGGACAAGGGGGGCAGGAGCTGCAAGTTTGGGTGTGGGCAGCACAATGCTAGGCCATGCGTCCAACCCCCCACTGTGAACTAGAACTTCACTGGAAAAAAACAAATGTTACAGGGGTGTTATAGTTAGGAAAATGGATTTAAAAACCTTAGAAATTTACTGCAAAAAACAAATGTTACAGGGACATAATAGTTAGGCACAGATTTCACTCGTACAAAGCCAGTAAAATTCAACAGTTTTAATTGCCTGAGCTAACTATAATTTATACCCGCTCAATGTACTGCTTATGACCTCACATATTACATCACTCATGACATCACTGATGACATCTCAAATGCCATCACTTATGACATAATCCAGGTTTATGAGTGTTAAACATATATACTAAGGTACTGCAAAAGTTAAATTAGTATACTTACAGCCACATGCATCAAACGATTTTGGAGTCGCAAACGGTGCGAATCGCAAAATTCATCCGTTTGCGATTCCAAAATCACTTTTTGGGATGCATTAAACAATTTTTTAGAAATCCCAATTTTTTGCGATTTCTAAAAATGCGATTGCATTTAAGGAATCGCATTTTTGCAATTCCTTAAATGCAATGCATGAATGTTTAAAAAAATGCGAATTCGCAAATAGGGGGAGCAAATTAACACAAGGGTGAACCTCGTGTTAATTTGCAAAATCTTTCAAAAATGCTCAAAAAAGCATTTTTGAAAGTGTCATGTTACACAAACACATGTCCTTTGGACATGTGTGTGTGAAACTTGCACTTAAAATAACATTTCAAGGGTGCGGGGGGTCCTTTGTTCCCCCCTCAGCACCCTTGAAATGCATTAACAAATTGCGATTCGCAAAATGAAAATCGCAAAATGTTAATGCCTTCCCATTGATTCCTATGGGCCATTTGGCCCATAGGAATCGATGGGAAGGTTTTCCTTAATTGCGATTCGCAAAATGTGAATCGCAATTAAGGAAAATTAAGAAATCGCAAAAAATATTTGTGAATTAATCATGCATTGCCGTTTGCGATTTCTAAATTGCGATTCCTTAATTTTCGCAATTTAAGAATCGCAAAAGGGTGCAATGATGCATGTGCCCGTTAGTGTACTACTAATGAGTGATACTATTTCTAACATGTTATGTGAGTAGCTGCACGGCTGTGTGTATCTGTGTGTAAGTAGATGTTTGAGTGGCTGTATAGGTGTGTGAGTGGGTGGGTGAGTCCTGTGTGGGTGAATATGTGGGTGTGGGAGTGGCTGTGTGACCCGCTGTATTGGTGAGTGAGTGTTTCAGTGGTTGCATTGGTGAGTGACGCTGTATGGGTGAGTGTGTGACTGACTCTATGGATGAGTGAGTTGGTGTATGAGTGGCTGTATGGGTGAGTGAGTGAGTGGCTGTGTCAGTGTCCATATGGGTCTTTAAGTGGATATGTGTGTGGCTGTATCAGTGACTAAGTCGATGTGTGAGTAGCTTTATGGGTGGGTGAGTGCTTTAATGATATTCTCTGAGTACCCCCTGGCCTTAAAACATGTGATCATTTCTGTCTCAATTGCAATGTCTTCTTCCTCTGTGCTACAGAGTCTTCGGGCCCTGTAGAATTATCCATAAGGGATGCTTTCAATCATGGGTGCCGGGTGACTACTATGTGCATGAGGCTTGTGTTTCCTGCCCATGGTTTATTATAAACAGTAGTGGTTAATGATTCACCTTTTACTTTTACTAGTACATCTAAGAATTCAATCTCAGGTTTGCTGATTTAACTAATACAATTCAGGTCTAAATCATGTTCGCCACTTGACCCCTGCCGCGCCAAATTCCTGGCCGGGATGGCGGCGGTGGTGAATCCGCTGGTCAACCCCATCCTCAATGCCTCCTTGAGGGAGGGGAGGGTCCCTAGCTCTTGGAAAAGAGCGATGGTGATCCCCCTCCTAAAAAAACCGGGTCTCGACGCCGAGGCCTTGGCCAATTATAGGCCAATTTCGCTTCTTCCAGCTCTAGCGAAGATCACGGAAAAACACGTCCATGGTGTCCTGTCGAGCTTTCTGGAAGCTAACAATCTGCTCCACACATCCCAATCCGGCTTCCGTCCTAATTTTAGTACGGAAACGGCTTTGTTGGAGGTCACCGAGATCATCAGGGAGACCTTGGATGTCGGCGGTAGGGCCATGTTGGTCATGTTAGACCTTTCGGCGGTTTTCGACACCGTCCCCCATAAGGCGCTTTTAGCTAGGCTGTATGACATCGGCCTGAGGGGGACGGTGCTCAGGTGGTTCACATCTTTCCTTGAAGGCCGCCGCCAGACGGTCTGGATTTCCCAGAGTTCTGCCGAGATGCCGCCACTGGGAGTTGGGGTTCCACAGGGTTCTGTGTTGAGCCCCACGTTGTTTAACATCTTTATGTCCCCTTTGGCGGCCTTGGTGGAGGCATACGGGGCCCAGATCGTCTCCTACGCCGACGATACGCAACTCCTCTTCACATGCGGGAAAGACCAGGAGTTTGATGGAGAGAGAATTAGGGACTGTCTTGCACTGGTCTTCGACTGGTTCCAACGGAACAGTCTGAGGGCCAACTCAAGCAAGTCTGAGGTTCTATTCTTTGGTTGCGTCGCCGATCCGGAGTGGCAGCAATGGTGGCCGTCCGACATGAGCCCTCCTGCACAGTCCTCCTTGGTGGCTAAAAATTTGGGTGTCAAGCTGGACAACCAGCTGTCGCTGAGAACACATATTCTTGGTCTGGCTGGCACCTGTTACGGAATCTTGAAAATGCTCCGCAAATTCCTGCCCCTGCTGTCTGAGGAGCACAGGCGGATTACTGTGCAGGCTCTTGTTGGCTCAAGGCTTGACTATGCTAATGCCCTCTTTCTTGGCCTCCCTGATTACCTGGTTCAGCGCCTACAGGTGGTACAGAACTCTGCCGCCCAGGCTATTTTTGGCCTGCGCAGACGAGCCCGAGCTTCCGGGCTGCTACAGGCTCTACACTGGCTGCCCATCCGGAAGCGGATTCAGTTCAAATCCCTGACTTTGATGCACAAAGCCCTGTGTGGATCAGGGGCTGGATATTTGCGGCGGAGACTGGCTTTCTATCGACCAGTCCGCTCCTTGCGTTCGGAATCCCTCTATAAAGCGGTAGTCCCGCGGGTGAGGAAGGCACGCGTGGGAGGGCGTTCTTTCAGCTGCAGAGCTCCCCAGCTGTGGAATTCGCTTCCTCTTTCGCTCCGCAGCATTGCCAGTTTGTTCCAGTTCAGGAAGAGCCTGAAAATCTGGCTTTTTATTCTTTAGGCTGTTCTTACTGTTTTCTTTTTGGTTCTTCTTTCTTTTTCGCTGTGTTCTGTTATTTTTACTCTGAGCTGCAGGTGGAAAGCGCCGGGACACTCCTTTCGAGTAGCCGTGCGCTATATAAAAGTCTCATAACATAACATAACATAACATAACGTTAGCTAATCTTCTTCACAAAAGCCTCAGCTTGAGACTCTGTAGGTCTCCATAACATAAATAAGTCATCACTGAACCTTGGTTCCAAGACTATATTATCCACCGATTCCTCCATATTGCCCAGCATCTGTCCCTCTACTCAGCCCATATGCAAATTAGCATAACTGGGGGAAAAGCGGGTGCCCATAGCTGTTCCTCTTAATTGATGGTACAATTTATTATTACAAATAAACATGTTCTTTGTGAGGCACGATTACATCATTATCAATAATATTTTCTTATGCTCTACAAATTTCATGGGCCTCATTCTCAGATAGTGCTTGGCTTCATGTAGACCATCACAGTGTCTTATGTTGGTATAAAGCATAGCTACATCCAAAGTAGTGATACATATTTCCCTTCCAATGACATCAAATATTCTGCATAATAATTCTGCACTATCCTGAATATACGATGTTAGTATCTTTCTTACAGGATTGAGGAAAACGTCGATATACTTTGATGCATTTTCAAAGTTTCTTTCGTGGGTCGCTATAATAGGGTGGTCCATTAACTGTGGTAGCATCCTTGTGCACTTTTAGAATGAGATAAAACATTGGTAACTTAGGACGGTTTTGTTTTAGGAAATTCAGTTAATCCCAATTCAAAAGTTCTTTCTTACTCCATTCTTTGAGTAGATCCACATAATCTGCATTGAGTTTTTGATATTCCATGGTAGAGATAATGCTCCAGCATTCTTTGTCTTTCAAATGTTTATATGCTTCTTTTAAATATGAATGTCTGTCTCACAATACTATATTTCCTCCTTTATCGAAAGGTTTCACAATTATATTGGTCAATTCCTGTACTTTCACCACAGTTTGTTGTATTTGCACGTGTTCCTTATTTGGTCACCTTTTTATCTTATTGACTCTCACATAAATATCTTGTATCTCTTTTATCATGTTGTCTGAGAAGGTGTCTATGTTAGCTTTATCTATTTGGGGGATATATTTAGATTTCATTCTAAAAGATGTATCTCCCCCCTCACAAGTATCAATGTTAGATAACTCTTGCTACAGCCTTTCTACCAGGCTCTCGTCTCCTCCTCCGGGATCTTGTTCTTTTTCTAAAAGGTCTTGCAGCAATTCAAAATCTGATGCAAGCGGTTTTCCTACACTGAGCTTTTTCACAGTAAGATAATCCCAAGGATACATTTATTTATGTCTACCTACGGTATTACTCTGTGTGTAAGGGGTCATGGTGTCTACTTTCAACTGCTCCTGGGATTCCTCACTGAAGCTCCTTCCTTTTCGTCTCGTTCCCTGGCCACCTCTTCCTTATTGCCTTCTCCTCCTCTCGGTCTGCCCGGGCCTCTCTTGGTGTTGAACTTGGAATTCATCTGCCTGGGATGTATGGCTTGTTATCACTGCCTTTCCTCCTGCTTCATCAGACTCTGAACCAGGATCAGCGCTGACATCACTATAGGTCATATCCTGTTGCGTTTTATTCACATCCTATACTCATTGTCACCTCAAGGAATCAAATCTTTAGCAAAGGTGTAAATCTTTCCCTTTTCATAATTCAAATGATCCTGTTGGAATTTACTTGCTTTCCTAGTTTTTATGTTCTGTTCATATTTTGCCATTCTTTCTTTCAACAACTTCATAAATTTTGACACTTTCTCTGTGTCTTAATCCCTTTCCATTATTGCAATCAGGTCCCTTATTTTGCTCAAAACTTCCGATCTCTCTTTTCTGCATACTTTATCAGGATTTAAGCATGTCTTAGGAACTCTGGGCATTGTGGTCTACCCATTCTTTCAATAGATCTGCATGGGGGTTCTCGTAGGCAGGTACTATCATGATACGCAGTCCATACGGCACTCGTTCCACTTCAACATGTCTTTTCAAGGAAGTGCTTTCTCACCAGTGAGACATCTTATGCTTTTTCAACTTTTGCAGTAGCTGTTATTTCTGCCATAAATTATTAGATGCTTTTCCTATCACATTTGTGCTGGTGCTCGGTGTGTTTTCACTCCCGCTCTCCGTGAATAGCTCCAAAGCTGCCCGTTCTCTTTCTGTGCATTCCTCCTCGTTCATAGCCGGATGTCTGGTTACACACTTGATTCCTTAACCACCATGCAGTCCCAAACTCCGATGACTGTGAGTGTGGTTTGTACTGCCTCCCGCTGTCCTGAAAATTCACTATGCCCCAAGGTCTTATGGCGGTGTGATGGAGTGCTCCGACTCCCTTCACACTACTGCTTCCTCTGGTCAAGTCTGTTACAGGCTACGCAGGGGCATGCCAGCTGTCAATATTCTTTCTGAAATGCTGTTAGGATCAAAGTAGCTAGCGCATATGGAAAGCAAGGTCAGACTAAATGCCATTCAGTTATCAAAAGATTCAGAAAATACCCCCATTGGTAAAGGTTTCACTCTGCTACAAAGACTGCATTGAAATTTTATTTAAACACACTTCGCTTGTTTTCAGCAGCGAATTCAGAAAGCTTTCATTCTACCCCAATCATGTAGGTCAGCTGTCTAGTGCTATCAGGCGCGAGGAAGAAGGAGCGCACATCGCCCATGTGCTACAAATGAACGCTGCACTTTAACTGGACTCTGAGAGGCACCGGTTGTGTCTCTCGTCTGTGCAGCCTTCTGACAGGAATGTTTTGTCAGTTAAGACACTAGATAGTGTCTCTTCAGGATGCTTGCTTAGCTCAATTTACAGTATTCCTATTTCGCTGCCGAAATTCATACAGGCAGTGTTTCTCTTGTGTGCATGAGTGAAATTAGTCTCGAGCTCGAGAATATAAAATTCTCCTCAGTTTTTGTCATCCAATTTTATTATTCAGAGAATTCAAGAGTACACCAGCCAAGCTGTTCTACTGAGAAAGTGTTCAAGAAAACTAAAGGTTGCCTTTATAGTTGAATGAAAAACGTTTTCATGTTAAATCCTACTCAGGATAAGGAATTTTCCTTTTTACTCTGCAAGATAACTGTTTTCTAATTTACTCTTTGTGAACAGAACCAATTCAAGTATTTACATTGATTAAATTCATTGAACAAGAACTTTATTTACAAGGATAAGGGCAACAATTCTCATTTACCTTTCTTTACAACACTTTGAGAATAGAGAGAAGCATTAGCCTTGCGCTATTGGGTATTTAGAATATATAGGAAAAGATTGAAGTATATTTAAATATTTGGAAAAAGTTATGTATGGAATTGTTGAGCATTGTGTGTTTGTGCATTTGTCTTCCCATGCAGGTACAACAAAATTAACCCAGTAGACGAATAGAAGGAGATGGAAAAAGACATACCGAATATCTTCCTCACAAAGCTGTCTCTCTCTGTCCACATCCCCTTCCCCCTACTGTTGTCCAGCATCTACAGATTGTATTCTGTGTTGGTGGGTACTGGTGGAGGGGCTTTGGGTACATCATCGGCTCCTGTGGAAATTCTGCTGGTATCTTCTGACAAAGGCGGATGTAGTGGTGTCACCTGAACCAGCGCTTATGCAAACACGCTGTAACATCCACACGTCTCATATTTGTATTTATGTTGTGAAAACAAAATGACAGTCGATCGTAGCAAAGTTTGTGGCTGGCAACTAAAACATGTTGATGTCCTTGTGCCTTATATATGTAGTTCCGACGAACATCAAGCAGTGAGCAACAATTGAATGGGTGGGTGTGGCGATCTATACCCAATGGGACAGTGGCGGGGGCAGTATATAAGAGTGAAAAAAGTCTCCAGGACAACTTTGACGGCATCTGAGGAAGGCCGTAGTCAGGCCGAAATGCATTATGCCAAAATCAGCCAATAAAGTGTTTCCACCGGTATCCCCGCTGTGGCCTCTGCTTCTTCACAGGTGGGAGGAATTGCATCCATATTTTCGCGCGGTGTCCAGAAACGCGCTACATTCGGCCCGCTCTACCAAGAGGCCAGGGCTCACCTGGATCCCGTTTTGGCAGCTTTCTTTTTGAGCAAGGTATTTCTATAGCCCGGAGCCCGCCTCTCAACGCATTGAAATCCAGGGCGGCTGCAACAGCGGACCGTGACTTCACGGAGGACGGAGAACAGCATTGTCTTTACCTTCCCTGCCCAGCTGACAACTGCAATTAGGAGGCTGGAATGTATGGGGGCCGGAGGAAGCACTCTGCTAAATTAATTTCGGGATATTGACTCCTTTGCTCTGAGACTCTGCCATGCATCGCTAAACCATTTGGACACACCACATGCAGCACTTACCTGGACATTGGTTTCTGGGGCCTGTAGTTCCCACGAACAGCAAGCAGTGTGCAACAATTGAATGGGTGGGTGTGGCGATCTATACCCAATGGGACAGTGACAGGGGCAGTATATAAGAGTGAAAAAGTCTCCAGAACAACTTTGACGGCATCTGAGGAAGGCCGTAGGCAGGCCAAAATGCATCATGCCAAAATCCGCCAAAAAAGTGTTTCCACCGGTATCCCCGCTGTGGCCTCTGCTTCACAGGTGGGAGGAGTTGCATCCATATTTTCACACATTGTCCAGAAACACGCTACAGAGGCCCCGTTCTACCAAGAGGCCCGGGCTCATCTGGAACCTGTTTCAGCAGCTTTCTTTTCGAGCAAGGTATTGCTATAGCCCGTAGCCCGCCTCTCAACGCATTGAAATCCAGGGCGGCTGCAACAGCGGACCGTCACTTCACGGAGGACCGAGAACAGCATTGTCTTTTCCTTCCCTACCCGGCTGACAACTGCAATTAGGGGGCTGGAAGTATGGGGGCCGGAGAAAGCACTCTGCTAAATTCATTTCTGGATATTGACTCCTTTGCTCTGAGACTCTGCCACGCATCGCTAAACCATTTGGACACACCACATGCAGCACTTACCTGGACATTGGTTTCTGGGGCCTGTAGTTCCCACGAACAGCAAGCAGTGTGCAACAATTGAATGGGTGGGTGTGGCGATCCATACCCAATGGGACAGTGGCAGGGGCAGTATATAAGAGTGGAAAAGTCTCCAGAACAACTTTGACGGCATCTGCGGAAGGCCGTAATCAGGCCGAAATGCATTATTCCAAAATCAGCCAATAAAGTGTTTCCACCGGTATCCCCTCTGTGGCCTCTGCTTCTTCACAGGTGGGAGGAGTTGCATCCATATTTTCGCGCGGGGTCCAGAAACGCGCCACAGAGGCCCCGTTCTACCATGAGGCCCGGGCTCATCTGGATCCTGTTTCTGCAGCTTTCTTTTCGAGCAAGGTATTGCTATTGCCCGGAGCCCGCCTCTCAACGCATTGAAATCCAGGGCGGCTGCAACAGCGGACCGTGACTTCACAGAGGGCGGAGAACAGCATTGTCTTTTCCTTCCCTGCCCGGCTGACAACTGCAATTAGGGGACTGGAACATATGGGGGCCGGAGGAAGCACTCTGCTAAATTAATTTCTGGATATTGACTCCTTTGCTCTGAGACTCTGCCATGCATCGCTAAACCATTTGAACACACCACATGCAGCACTTACCTGGACATTGGTTTCTGGGGCCTGTAGTTCCCACAAACAGCATGCAGTGTGCAACAATTGAATGGGTGCGTGTGGCGATCTATACCCAATGGGACAGTGACGGAGGCAGTATATAAGAGTGAAAAAGTCTCCCGAACAACTATGACGGCATCTGAGGAAGGCCGTAGTCAGGCCAAAATGCATCATGCCAAAATCCGCAAAAAAAAAGTTTCCACCGGTATCCCCGCTGTGGCCTCTGCTTCACAGGTGGGAGGAGTTGCATCCATATTTTCACACATGGTCCAGAAACACGCTACAGAGGCCCCGTTCTACCAAGAGGCCTGGGCTCATCTGGAACCTGTTTCGGCAGCTTTCTTTTCGAGCAAGGTATTGCTGTAGCCCGGAGCCCGCCTCTCAACGCATTGAAATCCAGGGCGGCTGCAACACCGGACCGTGACTTCACGGAGAACGGAGAACAGCATTGTCTTTTCCTTCCCTACCCGGCTGACAACTGCAATTAGGGGGCTGTAACGTATGGGGGCCGGAAAAAGCACTCTGCTAAATTTGTTTCTGGATATTGACTCCTTTGCTCTGAGACTCTGCCACGCATCGCTAAACCATTTGGACACACCACATGCAGCACTTACCTGGACATTGGTTTCTGGGGCCTGTAGTTCCCAGGAACAGCAAGCAGTGTGCAACAATTGAATGGGTGGGTGTGGCGATCCATACCCAATGAGACAGTGGCGGGGGCAGCATATAAGAGTGGAAAAGTCTCCAGAACAACTTTGACGGCATCTGAGGAAGGCCGTAATCAGGCCGAAATGCATTATTCCAAAATCAGCCAATAAAGTTTTTTCACCGGTATCCCCGCTGTGGCCTCTGCTCCTTCACAGGTGGGAGGAGTTGCATCCATATATATATATATGTGTAACGATAGTAGTCTGATTGCCCTGCTAACCGGCGATCTCTTGGCGGTGCGGTTTCCAACGGCAGGACCACGCCGTTAAATTATTACCAAAGCTCCTGGAAACCAGGATAAGATGAGTCGCACTCACCAAAAGAATTCGTTTCAGCAAAGTTTCTTTTTATTTCTTAGCTTTATATTTCCATCGGTTCACTCGGCAAGACAAACAAAAAGCTGACGCGTTTCGCAGCAGCCGCTGCTTGATCACGGTAATTTACAAAGAATAAATTGCTAGTGGTTTACATACATTTGAAAGGGTCATTACATCATTTCCTGTACAAATTAACCGATACAAGGCCATAAGCTTTATGGGACATGTAGTTTATATGTTTTAACCGGTATGTGCATTGTGCAAACTTACAAAACCATAGTGGGTGATCTGTCAGTAAAATGTTTTACATTTTTATAAAACACAGTGCTGCTAACCCCATTAGTTATTGGTATAACATCTGATATAAACAATTTTGTCCATTTTGATGTGCAGTGATTTTCAGATATTGAATCAATTGTATTCGCAATTGCATAATATTCATATATTTGTTTATTATAGGTGCAAATATAATTCCTCTGACTGATTTAAGCCAAAAGGGGTCATTTTCTTGAATTTTAAGATGTGTCGATATTCTTTCTGACGAAGCAATTTTTCCATATTTCCTCCGCGTTTATTGTCTGTCACTTGGTCAATACCATAAAATTTCAGTGTTTTCCAGTCCCCCTTGTGGGCCAATTCCATGTGTCTGGCTATGGCGTTGTTTTTGTCCCTATTTGTGGTTGCACGAGTATGTTCTAAAATTCTCTTTTTTTGTTCGCATGTTGTACTCCCTATATACTTTAGTCTACAGGGACATTCTACTATGTACACCACATATCTGCTTTGCAGGTGATTAGGTTTTGAATTTTCCACATACTTTTATTGGCCATTTGGATTTCCGAAGTCGGTTTGGCTATTTGACAGACCTTGCAACTGTAACATATATATATATTCACTGAAAAAACCATAGGTTTCACATCTGTTATAGTTAGGAATTTGCATTTAAAAAACCTATGAAATTCACTGAAAAAACCAGAGGTTTCACACCAGTTATAGTTAGGAATTAGCATTTAAAAAACCTATTAAATTCACTGAAAAAACCATAGGTTTCACACCAGTTATAGTTAGCTGGAAATTTTACTGACATAAAACCATTGAAATTCCACGTTATAGTTAGTTGGACTCACTATAACTTGCGCGTGTAATGCACTGCTGATGACGTCACATATTACATCACTCATGACATGGTCAGTGACATCACTCATGACATCACTGATGACACCATCCAGTGAATGTGTGTCTTTCTGAAAAATAAATATGTTCCTGTTGGTGACCTATTCTTAGGACACCCCCTCACCGCACGGCCACCAGCTGTCGCGTGTTCTCCTGCCTGCCGCTGCTCTCAGCCTCGCTGAAGCCTTCCTTCCTTCTGGTCACGCCCCCCGCCGCCGCTCGTTGTTCTCCCGCATTTGTTGCTAGTGTGCTGTATTGTGCTGTACTGTTTATTGGTATGGTAATTGTTGGTATTTCCTTTATTTTGCCTTTATCCTGTGTTGTTGCCCCCCCTGTGCAGTTTCCCCTGCGCCCACCCTCCCCGCTTCCCGCGGCCGGGAGTGTGGACACGCCCCCTTCCTTCTGTGCCCTCCCCGCTCCCGCCTCCCAGCTGCTCCTCCCTCCCTGCACTTGGCCATAAATGGCGACCGTGCGCACGGGCAGCGTTGACGCGCAGCGGGCACGCCGATTGTGCGCCGAAGGCACGCCAAAGGTAAGCCCGTCTGCGCCCATCCGCGCCTGGACCGCGCCCAGTGCCAGGACCGCCCTGGCTCCCGCCGACACCAGCCCACCCGCCGGACCTACGACGCCACCGAACTCTACGCACTCAACGCCGGCTGAATCCCGGGCTGCTATCCAGCCACCCCGAGACGCACCCACGGACCCTTTAGCTGCCACTCCTGCAAGTTCACCTGCATCCGGACCTGCACTACACCAGCACCGACCAAGCCGAGCACCAGCAGCAACCACCTCAAGTGCATCCTGCTCAACACCTGCTCCATCCACAGACACGCCGTCGAGCTCTGGAACCTGCTCGACACCACAGCCCCAGACGTCTCCTTCCTCACGGAAACCTGGATGAATGCCTCCTCAGCGCCCGAAATCGCCATCGCCATCCTGGATGGCTACAAGGTCATCCGGAGGGACCGCGTCAACCAGACAGGAGGAGGCATCGCCATCATCCACAGGAACACCATCCGAATCACGACCAACACCGACGACACCCTCGCACCCGCCGAACACCTGCACTTCCAGATTCACATCAACCCCAAGACCACCCCAGAGGCACCCTCATCTACAGACCCCCGGGACCACGCACACAATTCAGCAAAGACATCGCCGACTTCATCAGCCCGCACTCCCTCTCTGCTGACTACATCCTCCTCGGGGACCTCAACTTCCACCTGGAGAACAACAACGACCGCAACACCACCCCCCTGCTGGACAACCTCGCCATTCTCGGTTTCAAGCATCTGGTGACCACCCCCACCCACTACGCCGGTCACACACTCGACCCCGTGCTCTCATCCAGCAAGGACATCACCTTCAGCCACGCCACCGGACTCCACTGGACGGACCACAGCTGCGTCCACTTCAGCTTCAGAAGGACCACGATCCACCACCACCAGCAACAGGTGGCACGCAGAAGCTGGAACAAGATCACAGCCGACCAGCTCGCGACTTCCCTGAGCATGAACCCTCCCACAAGCACAATGAACCCAAGCCAGGCGGCCACCAACCTCACGAAGTGAATCAGCAACTGCGCAGACGACCTCGCCCCTCTGAAGACCCCGCCTAGCAGACCCGGCAGCAAGAAAGCCCCATGGTTCACCGACGAACTCAAGAGCTCCAAGAAGCACTGCCGAGCCCTCGAGAAAGCCTGGCGCAGAGACCCGACACCGAACAACATGACTGCCCTCAAGCTCGCCACCCGAAAACACCACCAACTGATCCACGCCATCAAGAAAACTGCATTCAAGGAACGACTGGACAACAACGCCCACAACAGCAAGGAACTCTTCAACATCGTTAAAGAGCTCTCCAACCCCAACGCCGGAAACAACGATGTCACCCCTTCACAAGACCTCTACAACTCCCTCGCCTCCTACTTCCACAACAAGATCGCGGACATACACAACAGCTTCAGCACTCAATCGACGCGCGCCACGACTGAACTAACCGCCCCCCACCACCACCCTCCGCACCTGGACCCCGATCAGCACCGAAGACACCGTCCGCACGATGAACTCCTTCCACTCCGGATCTCCGACTGACCCCTGCCCTCACCACGTCTTCAACAAGGCCGACGCTGTCATCGCACCCCACCTGCGGGACATCATCAACACCTCCTTCGACACCGCTACCTTCCCGGAGAGCTGGAAGCATGCCGAACTCAGCGCTCTACTAAAGAAGCCATCAGCCGACCCCACCGACCTCAAGAACTACCGCCCCATCTCGCTGCTCCCGTTTCCTGCAAAAGTCATTGAGAAGACCGTCAACAAGCAGCTGGCTGCCTTCCTCAAGACGAACGGATCCCTCGACCTCTCGCAGTCTGGCTTCCGGGCCAACCACAGCACTGAGACCGCCCTAATCGCAGCCACCGATGACATCCGAGCCCTGCTCGACAACGGAGAAACAGCAGCCCTCATCCTCCTAGACCTCTCCGCGGCCTTCGACACTGTCTGCCACCGTACCCTAGTGCAGCGCCTCAGCAACGTCGGAATCCAGGAGAAGGAACTGGATTGGATCATCTCGTTCCTCGCCGGAAGGACACAGAGAGTCCGCCTCCCCCCGTTCAGATCAGAAGCCACCGAAGTCATCTGCGGCGTTCCTCAAGGCTCCTCACTCAGCCCAACCCTCTTCAACGTCTACATGAGCCCCCTCGCAGCCATCGCACGCCAACACAACCTCAACATCATCTCCTACGCCGACGACACCCAGCTGATCCTCTCCCTCACCAACGACCCCGCCACCGCCAGAGCCAATCTACACGAAGGGATGACAGACGTAGCCAAGTGGATGATGAACAGCCGCCTGAAACTGAACTCGGACAAGACGGAAGTCCTCATCCTGGGATCTTCGCCCTCCGCCTGGGACGACTCCTGGTGGCCCCCCGCACTGGGCAGCGCACCCAAACCAACAGACCACGCACGCAACCTGGGCTTCATCCTGGACTCCTCCCTCTCCATGACCAGACAAGTCAACGCCGTCTCCTCGTCGTGCTTCAACATCCTGTGCATGCTACGCAAGATCTTCCGGTGGATCCCCACCGAGACCAGGAAGACGGTCACCCAGGCCCTCGTCACCAGCCGTCTGGACTACGGCAACTCCCTCTACGCCGGAACCACCGCCAAACTCCAGAAGAGACTCCAGCGGATTCAGAATGCCTCAGCACGACTCATCCTGGACATCTCCCGTCGCAGCCACATCTCCGGACACCTGAGAGATCTGCAATGGCTCCCGGTCAACAAGAGAATCACCTTCCGTCTCCTCACCCACGCACACAAAGCCCTACACAACCAAGGCCCAGGATACCTCAACAGCTGCCTCAACTTCTACGCTCCCACACGCCAGCTTCGATCGAGCGGCCACGCCCACGCTGCCGTCCTCCGCATCCGAAGAGCCACCACAGGAGGAAGGTCCTTCTCCTACCTGGCCGCCAAGACTTGGAACTCCCTCCCGACCCACCTCCGCCTGACCCAGGACCACCTTGCCTTCAGGAAGCAGCTCAAGACCTGGCTGTTCGAGCAGTAGCGGACCCCCTTCCCCTAGCGCCTTGAGACCCTCCGGGTGAGTAGTGCGCTATATAAATGCTATGATTGATTGATTGATTGATTGATTGATTGTTTTATATATGTATATGTAAAGTTCGATGGCAGATAAATGTTTAAATATGTGTTTTAATGAATGTTTTTTTTTTTTTAAATTGATTGGTTAACTGGCTTATTAAGTGTATCTTAGTGAATACATATATTAGCGAGTAATGTTTAAATATTTAAATATATGTATCAGTGTTTCACTTTGTGTATAATTGGCTGCATGGGTTGGTGAGTAGCTACATGTGTGTGTATATGGGTTATTAGATTTTTTTTAGTATGAGTATGATTGTCTGTATGGTTTGGTGGGGGTATTACTTAGCACATAGATGCATCAATGACTGACTCACTGTTTGTATGTGTTTTGAAGACAGCATATGTGCAGGACTGTATGGGTGGATGAGTGTGTATATGTGTGTGAGAGTGAGTGAATGACTGTCTCACTAGTGTCTTTATCAGTAACGACATATGTTTCAATCTAGTATATGTGAGTATTGATGCATATAAGTGAGTATATGTGAGATTGTAAGAGTTCCTGTTTAAATAAGTATGTGTTTCTATAAGTGATTGTTTAAGAGAGTAAGTATGTGTAAGTTTCCTTAGAAGTAAGGTGGTAGTGTGTGCATAGTTGTATATGCAAATAAATGGATGTTCAATAGTGTATTTGCATGTGTGAGTATGTGTGTGAGTAACTTTTGGATGACTGTCGGTGTGTAACAGGATGTATAGGTGTATCACTACATATGATGAGTGAGTATATGTATGAGTGACTATATAGAACTGTTGGTGAATGAGTGGATGTGTATATAGATGGTGGTATTACTGAATTGGTTGTTGTAACTGGTATGGATATCTCCATTTTTTTGAAAATGTTAATTTCTATTTTCGGATATGTGTTTTAAGGGTTACATTACACTGAAAGGAGGTCTGTCACTCTGTCACAAGGATGGTGTCATCAGCGATGTCATGAGTGATGTCACTGACCATGTCATGACTGATGTAATATGTGACGTCATCAGCAGTGCATTACACGCGCAAGTTATAGTGAGTCCAACTAACTATAACGTGGAATTTCAATGGTTTTATGTCAGTAAAATTTCCCGCTAACTATAACTGGTGTGAAACCTATGGTTTTTTCAGTGAATTTCATAGGTTTTTTAAATGCTAATTCCTAACTATAACAGATGTGAAACCTCTGGTTTTTTCAGTGAATTTCATAGGTTTTTTAAATGCTAATTCCTAACTATAACTGATGTGAAACCTATGGTTTTTTCAGTGAATTTCATAGGTTTTTTAAATGCTAATTCCTAACTATATATAAGGCCCCAAACCTATGTTTTTTTCTTTGAATTTCAAAATCTGGTTAATAGCAAATGTCTATAGCTATGAAATGAAATATTTTTGAAAATGAATGAATCCTATATTTTATTTGTATTTTAAACAATTTTTTTTTTTACCCTGGTGCGCTCCCGGGGCGCGCCCCGGTAAGTTCCCCGGAGAGCGTAGTCTTTTGAAGCGCCCCGGTGCGCGAACCGGGAAGCGTCCCGTTAGCGCCAATGTCGCGAACGAAAACATGTTCGTGACGTATCGCGTAGCCGCGTCCGCGTGATACGCACGGCGTAAGCGCACCCGGAAGCACTCGAGCGAATACGATCGCGCAACGTAAACGTCCGACGCGCTTACGCGACGCGCCCCGGGGCGCGCCCCAGAGCGCGCTCGGGGCGCGTCGCGTAAGCGCGTCGGTCATGTGACCTGAAAATAACACTTTTTATTGGTGCAGAACAGTTTTGGTTTCATAATGATGAAATCCTTGGTCTTGTGACCTGAAAATAACACTTCTCATTGGTTCAGGCCTTTTTTTTTTCCAAATGATGAAAGACCCCACCTTTTTTCCTTATTCTGACTTTGTCCTTTGACTGATGAAGACCTGTTTGTACCTCTCTGTACCTTTGTGAACTATAAAATGGCTTCAGTAGCAGCAGCAGCTGGAGCATCTGCACCACCACCACAACCACCAAGAGGACCACCACAAGATTACATTGGTGGTCAACAAGAGGAGGAAGAGGAGGAGGAGGAGGAGGAGGAGGAGGGGAGGAGAAGATGGCTTGAAGAACACAATACTCCATATCAGCCAAGACCACACATTATATGGGAGTTTTTTTCGATCCCAGAGGGGAAAAAAAAAGTCAATGCAGCCAAGGTGACTTGCCTAATCTGTGGCATGGAACTTTTTTGGGGGAACCCTAATAAAAAATATTCATTCGGAAACAACACAATGATTAGACACATGCAGCGCAGGCATCCAATCAACTATTCTGCTGCAGAGATGAGGGAACTGGCCAGAAACCCTCCCCAAACTACAAGCACCACCTTCAAAAGAAAACAACGCACTCCGTCGGGACAAGAGGCAAGAGAGACGATCCCTTGCATTTAGCCACGGTTTGCGGATTTCCGAATAACCTGTAAACATTGTGGGAAGACCATCTCCTACGGAGAACAGAGCGTAAAGCTCATCGTCCTTGCTGGGGACAACCACAAATGCCCCAAAAAACCCTAATTATTTATTTTCTTTTTGTTCTTGCTCCAGTTGAGCCATTTTCAATTCCCTGTTTTTTCGTTTCTCCCCATGAAAAATACAAAAAAATATAAAACTGTTCAGAAAACCCCAAAAAAGTTTAAAATGTTCAAATAACAATAAAAAAATATAAAACAACAAAAAGAAGAAAAAAAACAGTTCTTTTTAGAACTACCTCCAATTTATAAAAAAAGGCTACATTTTTTAAAAACTCTGTCATTCTTTTTTCCCCATGGTCCGCTCCCCAGTCCGCTCCCCGGTGCGCGTACCGGGGCTCCCCCCGCGCAAATAAAAAAAAAAAATATATATATATATATATATATATATTTTGTACCGCGGGGCCCTTTTATAGCCCCCACATCAAACCTAGGGGGTCAGGGGGGATCTACCCTGCCCCCTTATGGTCGTTTCCCCCTTTTTTTTCCACCTCTTGTGTCTCTTTCCTACCGAGACACAAGATGGAAGCCGGTTTCAAATGTTTACAGACACCCGAGAGCCAATCAGCTTTTCGTGCGCATGTCGCGTGGCGCGCCCAGAGCGCTCCCCGGTGCGCGTACCGGGGCGCTGCCATAGATATATATATTTTTTGGAACCTAAATTACTCAAAATCCACTGGAGCACATATCTTGAGACATAGCAAAGGCACATCGGGCTACCAGTCCCTACAATTTTGCCAAGTTTGGTGGAAATCCATTCAGCCGTTCGGGCTAAAAGTGAATTTGACCGCCCTATGGAAATTAACATGGGGAAAACACGTTTTAGGACCCCCTTTTTATCTCAGCCCCCACTTCACAAATCCCCCCCAAACTCTTAGGGAAGGACTGGAGCTCGACGAGGCAAATTTGAGGAAATTTTCAGGCAGATTCGTCAACCGACGCCAAAGTTATTCACAATAGAATTTTGAGATTTTGCATTTAAAAAAATCCTAACTATAACTACCTACTGGCGACCGCCAGTAGGTAAAAAAAAAAAAAAAATATATATATATATATATATATAAATATATAAAATAGTTTCTGAGAAATTTAGGGAGAAATCTAATTGTATATTTTGGCTGCTGGGTCTTGAGACTCTTGCGGGAAAGGCAATTTAGAAATAGAGCATTTTCATTGGCCCGGAGAGCTTTATTTCCTTTGGGCCATCCTGCTCCAGCAGAAGCGAGACTACCGCAACAGCTAGTGCTCTGATAGGCTGCCAGCAACATGAGAAACGTATTACTGGGAGCAATTACAAGACTCTGGGACTTAGTCCCCTGTCCTGAAGGTATAAAGAAATTAGGATATATGGGGGCTATCGAAAAACAAAAATGGCAGCTAGGCTGCATTGATTCATTATAAGCCCCGGGGAACCCACCCCTGGGGCTCAGTTCATAAAGGGGAGGGAGTCTGTGTGGCCTCCCTCCCTGAGCCTCCAGAGTCCCCAGGCAGCCCACCCCTGGGGCCAAAAATAATGTTTATGGGGAGGGGGGACATGTGCCACTACTCCGAAGCTATTAGAGGCCCGATGATCCCATCCCGGGGGCAGACATATTATTCATGGGGCAGAGGGACATGAAGTCCCATCCTCGATCCATAAGAGGTACTGGGGAGTTCACCCGGCAGCTGAAATCATTAAAGAAGGGGAGCAGCCAAGTGGCTCCCTCCCTTTGCCACAAGAGGCCCCGGGAAGCCCACCACGTGTGCTGACTTAGCTTACATGGAGGGTTTGAAACTGAAGCAAATGGGGCCTTCACCACAAGCTTCTGTAGGCCACAGGGAGCTTATCCCAAGGCCACACACCCCCTCCCCTTAAAAATAATGCTGGGCCGTGGGAGATGGGGGTCCCCTGTGACCGAAATCAGCCCAGGGAGGGGGACCGCATACGCCGCTCCCCATTGTTTACCCTGGGTGATGGGGTACCCAGAGCCTAACAGCGCTTGGGAAGGAGGGCCACATGGTCCCACTCCCCTTTATTTAAATAAGTCTGGGAGAGGGGCCACTATATTCTTTAAAAAAATTCAGCTCTACGGGATGGCGTCCCCAGGGCCTAAAGAGCTCAGGAAGGGGTGCCGTCAAAGAAAACAAAAATGGTGGCCCGGGGACCCCCCTTCCTGAGCCCCTATTTGCCAAGGAGACTCCATCCCACAGGACCCAATCTATTAATAAGGGGGGAGACACGCTACCCCCTCCCTGAGCTGTATGCCGTAACAACGCCAAACAAAAATCCTTTGATTCTGGGCAAATCAATTAATCTCCCCGTGCCTAACAAAAAAATGAATGTGTGTCCTCATGTAACGTAACTGGTGCTATGTAAAGCGCTCTGATACCCCGATTCGGTTCAAGTTCGCGCTATATAATAATCTAAAAACAAACAAATAAATAAATAAATAAATAAAAGGGGAAATGTGGCTGCATGACCCCAACCCCATCCCCCAGGACCAAGTAATTAATAAAGTGAGGGGGTGTACAGCCCCCCTTACTGAACCGTTAAAAAGCCCTGGGGACCACATTCCCCAAGGCTGTGCCTTTAAAAAAGTGAGGGGGTGCGTGACCATTCTTATTGAGCCTCTAATTGCCCCTGGGGACCTCATCTCATAGGGCCGTGCCTTTAAAAAAAGGGAGAGGTACTGAGTGGCCCATCTTCTTGAGGCTCTAATGGCCCCTGGGGACACCATTCCCCATGGCCGGCTCACCTACTGTGTCCTGGGTCAATCCGCCCCGGAGACACAGTAGTTTTTCTGCCCACACCAGCACAGGAACAGAAAATTGTGTTTGCTCCCACCTCATTTTTAACACTCCCGCCAGACAGAAACAAACACGAAGTCTGCTCGCTGTAGGCGGAAGCTTTAAAAATGCTTGCGCTGTCTGGGAGTAGACTTGAGTTCGGTTTTCTTGCACGCATTGATGCAGGCAGGGAAACAGATCAACATGTTGCTCCCGCCTTAAGGTAGAAGCATAAATAGCTGACCCCTGTGGGCAGAAGCAATGATGACCCCTGCTGCATGCAGGGAGATGGCTGGGGCATGGAGGCCCTGGGCTCCCTTCGTGGCCCCCAACGTGCTGTTTGTGGGTGCTCCGGGTGGGCACCGGGGCACCCATCTATATTAGAATGAGGCCTCAGTGAATGGGTTCTATGGAGCAACAATAGACTGGGCAGGGGGACCGTGCAGCAACCCTCTCCTGTTAAAAAGCCAGCTCTGGGGAATGGGGTCTCCAGGGCTTAATCAGGCTCTGGGAGGGGGGATATGTTGTCCTCTCTCCTTTAAAGTAAAAACAACCCTGGCAGATGGGGTCCCCCGAGCCTGAAGAGACTCAAGGATGGGGGCAACACAGCCCGCTCCCCTTTAAAATAAAAATGGCCTTGGGGGGATGGTATCCCTAGGAACTAAAGCGGCTCAGGAAGGGGGGCCTCTTGGCCCCCTCCCCTTTAAAATGAATACAGCCCTGGGAGATGGGGTCCCCAGGGCCTAATGAGGCACGGGGAAGAGGGACCATGCAAGCTCCCTCATCTTTAAAATATATATGGCCCTGGGGGGTGGCATCCCCAGGACCTAATAAGGATTGGCATCCCAGGACCTAATAAGGATTGGGGAGGTGGACCCAAGGCTCCTCGTCTCTCTTATTCACATTCCCCCCTCCCTTTATTAATTAATCAACTCCGGGGATGGGCTCTACCGGGGCCTAATAAGACTCCAGTGAGGAGGGCCATACAGCCTCCCTCCCCTTTATAATGTAAAGTAGCCACGGGGGATTGGAGCCCCGGGGTCCAAGTAAGGGTCAGGGAGGGGATTGCATGCCCCCTACTCTTAATATATAATTTTTACCCCAGGAGATGGGGTTCCCGGGCACTAAAGGCAAACCCTTATGCTGTGCACGCCAAAGGCTGCTCACGGTCTGGGGTTAGCTGCTCTGACAAATGATGGACGGAATGTTGAACAAATCAAACATTCACCCCCAGTCAAGAGATCTGGGTTAAATCCATTGTTCTTTTGCTCACTGTCATTTATTGTAGATTTAATAACAGAACATTCAATAACAGAGTTTTTGTTGCCTAAATTATTTCTCCATTCAGTCGGCGGTATGTTATATGTTGTTTTAAGGTCAAATGCACAACAATAATTACTCTTGTCACTACACTGCACCATGATTTTTTGGAGCACATACCTGTGTTTTACTACTGTATCAAGTAAAAAGAATACCATTTTATATTTCTAATATAGTTGTATGTATATTTGTCCATCTAAATATTTGTGTTGCCAGAAGAGCTTAGGCTTAAAGTTGTAGCAAGGGAATCGTATTTTTTTGATCATAGCTCACTTCATGGCATTAGCATTAATTCATGGGGTGCAGAATATTATAGGACTCAATATTCACTCTATGAGATAAATTGATCCCTGATACTCTGAATGGATGGAAGCACTCGCAACAGCAGCAGCTCATGGGAGACTGTTAGTTGAATGATCAAATGCAGATATATGAGGATATATGGACACCTTCATCCGAAACTAGAAATAAGTGCAGGCCACATACAACTATTTTACTTCTTCCCTCTGGATGGAATGAAAAGGACACCAAGATAATGAAAAAGAATAAGGTAATTGTTGTAATTTACATTATTCTTTTTCAGTATTCTGATGTTCCGTCTTATAATAGGAAGGGCACATTAACCCCTTAAGCGCTGCGCCCGTCCAGCGGCCGACGGCACCACTACCTCGGGAGTGCTGCCGTCGGCCGTTGGACGTTCCAACTGCACCTGCGCAATAGAACGTTCAGCACTGGAGCTGGACGTTCCAAAGCAGCTAAGGTGTTAACAAGCACGTAGGTGCTTATTTACAAGCCCCTTGTAACACTTTTGCTCTGCCATTGTTTAACTTTTTGTGATGCAGCGGCAACGTAAACATTGTGCCAGGTTGCGCCCTATTTACAAAGTGACGCATTTAGGCAGATGCATCACCTTGTTAACCCCTGCGTCACATTATACCTGCACCAGGTATAATGTATCGAGGGTGGGTGTTCCCACACCAAAAAGCCTTGTAGAAGTGTTTGCCAGGGCTGTGTGCTAGCGCCCACCCTATTATCTCTATACATTAATGATGTTGTGGACACCCTAGAACATCATAGAAATGACTCTCCAATTTTGAATAACAAAAAGATACCTATTTTACTTTTTGCTGACGATTCTGTCCTGATATCTAAATCTCCGATGGGCCTCCAACCAGAAACTGGTATATAAGATTTTGTTATGGAATTTTACCATTGAGAATCCTTACAAGCAAATGGTCGGCAAACCAAGAAACTGAAATCTGCCCTATTTGCAACTTGGCACCTGAAGACGAAAAGCATGTACTGTTTTTTTGCAAGGAGTACTTTTACATACTCCGTAAAGTGCTAGTTCCCATCTGTCGTAGCATGGCCACAGGCAGTCACCTAGAAGCCTTTAGGATCCTGAAAAGTGATACATCACAAAAAACAGTATTTGCTGTAAGTACATTTTTTGAAGCAATGTGGTATAGGAGAGCAAAAATCCTAAAGGCTTTGGAATAATGAGTTTCATTGGTTGATCTTTTTCCATTATTATTGCAGTTATTTACATGTATTTTACGCACTATGCATGGTCACTTTTTTGTACATTTTCACAGCCCTTATATGGTATGTGAAGATAGAATTGCTTATGCACAGGAGGGAAATTTTTGCTGGTTCAAACAAATGTCTATAAAGTGAACCTGATGGTCAAAGCGGTCGATACCTCAAGTATTATATATTTTAGTTTGTTGTACTTTTTATGGGATATTTTTATTGTGTTTTTAAAATGTATTTAAACTGCCTGGAGGGAAATGTTTCAAAAAAGGGGGTGGTGATGAACAGAGTGTCTGAATTAAGCAGACCACTCTTACCCAGTCAAGAGATCAGGGCTTGATCCATCACCGTTATTTAGCTCACTGCATCACCCCAGTTCAGAACCTGGCTATATGCAAATTAGTCTGACCCAGTGCCTCATGGGAACAGGGCAGACCAAACTACCAAGCAAATTCTTCACCGGAAAGGAGACAAGCTTCCGGGGACCGGTTTCCGGCATTTCAGCCATCGTCGGCCCGGCTTGCTTGAATCCTGGTGGTGCAGTGAGCAAGGGACTCATGTCTGAGTATACCCTGCCACACTTGTGGTGGCCAAAAACGATTCAAAAAAGGGGGTGGTGATGAACAGAGTGTCTGAATTAAGCAGACCACTCTTCACCAGTCAAGAGATCAGGGCTTGATCCATCACTGTTATTTAGCTTACTGCATCACCCCAGTTCAGAACCTGGCTATATGCAAAATAGTCTGACCCAGTGCCTCATGGGAACAGGGCAGACCAAACTACCAAGCCAATTCTTCACCGGAAAGGAGACAAGCTTCCGGGGACCGGTTTCTGGCATTTCAGCCGTCGTCGTCCCGGCTTGCTTGAATCCTGGTGGTGCAGTGAGCAAGGGACTCATGTCTGAGTATACCCTGCCACACTTGTGGTGGCCAAAAATGATTCAAAAAAGGGGGTGGTGATGAACAGAGTGTCTGAATTAAGCAGCCCACTCTTACCCAGTCAAGAGATCAGGGCTTGATCCATCACCGTTATTTAGCTCACTGCATCATCCCAGTTCAGAACCTGGCTATATGCAAATTAGTCTGACCCAGTGCCTCATGGGAACAGGGCAGACCAAACTACCAAGCCAATTCTTCACCAGAAAGGAGACAAGCTACCGGGAACCGGTTTCTGGCATTTCAGCCGTCGTCGGCCCGGCTTGCTTGAATCCTGGTGGTGCAGTGAGCAAGGGACTCATGTCTGAGTATACCCTGCCACACTTGTGGTGGCCAAAAACGATTAAAAAAAGGGGGTGGTGATGAACAGAGTGTCTGAATTAAGCAGACCACTCTTACCCAGTCAAGAGATCAGGGCTTGATCCATCACCGTTATTTAGCTCACTGCATCACCCCAGTTCAGAACCTGGCTATATGCAAATTAGTCTGACCCAGTGCCTCATGGGAACAGGGCAGACCAAACTACCAAGCCAATTCTTCACCGGAAAGGAGACAAGCTTCCGGGGACCGGTTTCTGGCATTTCAGCCATCGTCGGCCCGGCTTGCTTGAATCCTGGTGGTGCAGTGAGCAAGGGACTCATGTCTGAGTATACCCTGCCACACTTGTGGTGGCCAAAAACTATTAAAAAAAGGGGGTGGTGATGAACAGAGTGTCTGAATTAAGCAGACCACTCTTACCCAGTCAAGAGATCAGGGCTTGATCCATCACCGTTATTTAGCTCACTGCATCACCCCAGTTCAGAACCTGGCTATATGCAAATTAGTCTGACCCAGTGCCTCATGGGAACAGGGCAGACCAAACTACCAAGCCAATTCTTCACTGGAAAGGAGACAAGCTTCCGGGGACCGGTTTCTGGCATTTCAGCCGTCGTCGGCCCGGCTTGCTTGAATCCTGGTGGTGTAGTGAGCAAGGGACTCATGTCTGAGTATACCCTGCCACACTTGTGGTGGCCAAAAACGATTCAAAAAAGGGGGTGGTGATGAACAGAGTGTCTGAATTAAGCAGACCACTCTTACCCAGTCAAGAGATCAGGGCTTGATCCATCACCATTTTTTAGCTCACTGCATCACCCCAGTTCAGAACCTGGCTATATGCAAATTAGTCTGACCCAGTGCCTAATGGGAACAGGGCAGACCAAACTACCAAGCCAATTCTTCACCGGAAAGGAGACAAGCTTCCGGGGACCGGTTTCTGGCATTTTAGCCGTCGTCGGCCCGGCTTGCTTGAATCCTGGTGGTGCAATGAGCAAGGGACTCAAACAAATGTCTATAAAGTGAACCTGATGGTCAGAGCGGTCGATACCTCAAGTAATATATATTTTAGTTTGTTGTACCTTTTATGGGATATTTTTATTGTGTTTTTTAAATGTATTCTAACTGCCTGGAGGGAAATGTTGACATTATTTACATTATTGCTATTATGAATATCTTAATGAAGTGATTGAAATGTTTTTGATAATTGTAGTGAGGCTGTATTGGTGTATATAGGACCCAGTATTTTTTCCAGTGAATTGATTGTCTGTTTGTGCTTGTTTTTATTTGTTATGTGTACTTTGATTGTTATTTAAGCGAATACAATTATTCACTCACTCACTCACTCTTGTCACTAAACTGCACCATGTTTTTTTGAGCACATACCTGTGTTTTACTATTGTATCAAGTAAAAAGAATACCATTTTATATTTCTAATATAGTTGTATGTATATTTGTCCATCTAAATATTTGTGTTGCCGGAAGAGCTTAGGCTTAAAGTTGTATCCAAGGGAATCGTATTGTTTTGATCATAGCTCACTTCATGTTTACTCTATGAGATAAATTGATCTCTGATACTCTGAATGGATGGAAGCACTCGCAACAACAGCAGCTCATGGGAGACTGTTAGTTGAATGATCAAACGTAGATATATAAGGATATATGGACACCTTAATCCGAAACTAGAAATAAGTGCAGGCCACATACAACTATTTTACTTCTTCCCTCTGGATGGAATGGAAAGGACACAAATATAATGAAAATAAAAGGTAATTGTTGTAAATTACGTTATTCTTTTTCATTATACTGATGTTCTGTCTTATAACAGGATGGGCACACTGACAAACATGTATGGGCTTATCTACAAGATTTCACTGCGCCACTTCTAGGACACCACTTTGTCAAAACCTTACGCCTGCGTAAGGAATGACGCAGTACAATAAGAATAGGCTTCCCCCATGAATTGCTGGAGTTGAATCATGCTTAAGCCACAACTCCAACAATGCATGGGTTGTGCACTGACAGATACATCAGAATTTCTGATGCATCTGTCAATCCTTGCTCCATGGTGCGCCGTATTGTAAATATGGTGCATCCATGGTGGCCCCAGGTTTTCTCTCGCAGGCACAAGGAAACTTGTTCATCAGTTTCTTGTAAAGAAGTCCCTTAGAGGGTAGAGTACAGTGACAAGCATAAGGAATACCACACCTGGACTCCATCTTATTTAATACAAGTGATGATGGAAACAAAATAAATAGTACACTGCCAATAATGCTTCTTTGGGGTGATCCCACACCTTTGGGTTGCCATTTATCTTATTTTTATACTTTCCTCCTAGTTCTGCCCCCTACACCTTTTTCCCTTTTACCTCCCGCCACCTATTACTCTTCTCTGACATAATAGCAAGAACAGTATAGTAGGTTGGGCTAATGGTAGCAAAAAAGGTCAAAATGTTTCTATAGGGATGAATTGTGTGTGGCTGTGGTACCAGACCATCGTGGAGCTAGAGACTGGCAAACATAGTGTCCTGAATATCAATTATGAAAATATTGCCTCAATGAAGTTAATAACACAATTTGTAAGCACGATTGGATGATATTTTCAAACAATAAGGACAACTGAGCAGAGTAAACAAAACGAAAATTAAATAAAAAAGCAAAAGGGTTATTTTAACCAAATGATAAAGGAGGGAAGAAAAATACCCCATAAAAAAAGAGCATTATCATTTTTTCCTAGCACTTCCCATGTTGTTGTACACAGTCTAGATTTTGGGATTACGAATGGAAAATAAAAAAACAAAAAACACTATTGTGCCTTTTTTGGTCACAAAAATACTACTAGCACAATGGTTTCCATGGACAATTAGTTCAAAGTAGAACTTGTGAAAGTATTGGAACAAAACACCAATTGCTAAGGCCACAAACAACTATATATGCTCATTACATCACTATGGAATCAGCACAAAATTACAGGTGTAAACTTCCAGTAAATTATTTCTTTATACTACCTTATTAATACAATGTTGACTTTTTAATCCCAAATATTACTAATGTTGGGGTCTTCTTCAGGAGGAAGGTAGGCTGCAGAGTACTTCAGCAATTGGTTAGGTCGAACCTAGCGCAGCGCACATGCGCTGCTCTATGGGAGGCTTCTTGTAAGTACTCAAAACTTCTCCGTGTGGGTCTGACTCCTCCCACTGATCGGATTGGCTTTTGCGTGTGTCTTTCACTAATGAAAGCATGCAAATGGCTAAAGGCGGGTGCATGGCCCACCTCTTTTTGTAATGTTAACTTCCACAGCGTTTTGCTCTCTGGAGCGAGCAGCGGCGCGCAGGGCGGCAGCTGTATTCCTGCTGCTGCCACCAGCACTCCACTTGAGCTGCTTGTTTTCTTTAGCAGCCTTTGCTCCACGTTTGCACCCTCTCTCACTCTTCTTTGTTTGTTATTTGTAGCCCAGTCTGAGTCTCAGCTTCAGCTCAAAATCCTGTGATCCTGGGCAAATCACTTAATTTCCCCAGGCCGGTTTGCCTACGAAAAAATGCACGTGGCCTTGTGTAATGGAACTGGATCTTATGTAAACAACTCAGATACCGTCGGGTAGAGTTAGTGCTATATAAAAATTGAAAAAAAACAAATAAATACATGCAAGTGCATTCTGATTCAGGATAAAGACTTTTAAAAGCTACCCACAGCTTTATTGTAGATTTTCGAAGTGCTTACTGCCCCTGATGAGGCCTTGAAATGTCAGTGATCGAAAAGCGCCCGCCCCTTTTTTTCATTTAACGACTTTATTGAGAAGTTGACAAGAGAAATCAGGACACCAGCAAAATGTTTACAGTAAAGTGAATCTCCTCAAAACGAGTGGGTGACAGTCTGGTGCATCTTATAGGTCCATTGTTGGCTCGTACATATAGCTGTGTTCGTAAATAATGTGTGCCAGCAATTTGAGCCCTGTAACTCCGTAATGAAGATCTGAGAGAAACAAGCAAAAGAAAAAGCATCCAGCATTGCGTAGAGCTTGTGGACATCTTGTAATGCATGTTTACTGTGCCCTCAGGGGCACGCTCGTAGTTGTACCCATATTCATTGATTAGAGGTTGCGGTGTAACGGCCTGAGCTGTGGACTTCAAAACTGAGGAACAAGGTCTGAGTCTCAGTTTCAGCTCAATATCCTGTGATCCTTAGCAAATAACTTAATTTCCCCGTGCCGGTCTTCCTCCGAAAAAATGACCGTGACCGTGCGTAATGGAACTGGAACTTATGTAAACCACTCAGATACCATCGGGTAGAGTCAGCGTTAAATAAAAAATGCAAAAATCAAATAAATACATGCAAGCACATTCTGATTCGGGATAAAGTCTTTTGAATGCCAAAACACAGCTATATTGTAGATTTTCATAGCGCTTACTACACCTGACGGGGTGCTGAAATGTCAGTAATCGAAAAGCGCCCCCCCACTTTTTTTTTTAAACAACTTTATTGCGAAGTTGCCAAGAGATTACAAGACATCAGCAAAATGCTTACAATAAAGTGAATCTCCTCAAAACGAGCAGGAGACAGTCCGATGCATCTTATAGGTCTATTGTTGGCTCGTACATACAGCCGTGTTGGTAAATAATGTGTGCCAGCAATTTGAGCCCAGTAGCTTCATAGTGAAGATCTGAGGGAAACAAGCAAAAGCGAAATCACGGCATGTTGTGTACAGCTTGTGGACATCTTGTAATGCATGTTTACTGTGCCCTCAGGAGCACGCTCGGGGTTGTACCCATATTCATTGAAAAGAGGTTGCGGTATAACGGCCTGAGCTGTGGAATTCAAAATTGAGGAACAAGGTCTGAGTCTCAGCTTCAGCTCAACCTCCTGTGATCCTGGGTAAATCACTTAATTTCCCTGTGCCGGTCTTCCTCCGAAAAAATGACCGTGACCGTGCGTAATGGAACTGGAACTTATGTAAACCACTCCGATACCGTCGGGTAGAGTTAGCTCTATATAAAAACTGCAAAAGCAAATAAATACATGTGAGCGCATTCTGATTCAGGATAAAGACTTTTGAAAGCAGAAACACAGCTTTATTGTAGATTTGCATAGCGCTTACTGCCCCTGACGAGGCGCTGAAATGTCAGTGATCGAAAAGCGCCCCCCCCCCTTTTTTTTCTTAAACTACTTTATTGAGAAGTTGACAAGAGATTACAGGACACCAGCAAAATGTTTACAATAAAGTGAATCTCCTCAAAACAAGCGGCCCATTTTTGGTTCGTAAGTAGAACGTGATGTCAGTAGGAGTCAGCTGCCCCTCCTACCAGGACATATACCACCAACATACACACCAGCAAAACACACTACACACATACATCCCACTAACACACAACATATCACAACTCACCAATGCATTCCACACCATGTCACTGCCCTTACGTCACTACACTAAGCACAACTTGCACACAAACTTTACATTACTGAACACAACAGCTACATTGCTCTACAACATACATTAAAAACATTGCCAATATCTCTGACTAAACACTTATAAGGTCCCAAAGGCGAGACCTATTGGCTATGTCAATGCTTGCTTTTTAAATGCGGATGGCAGGCATTTATTCCCTATGTGTCTTTAACTCCTAGGGTCATCTTACCCAGTTTGCGTCCCTCTTGAAATGTGGTGCAAGAGTGATGCAAACCTCAAGTTATATTTTTGAAGCCACGTAAAGCCACTTTGCGTGATTTTAGTGACTCCAAAAATATGGAGTAACGCAACACAAAGCTCTGCATTGCATTACTCAGCTCTGGGTAGGTATTCCATGGCTGTGGTGTTGCTGTACTCACACAACTCCCATGGTTTTTGACGCATTCCCGGATTTACAAGACCGTGTAAACCTGGGAATGCGCAAAATGATACTCCTCCCCCAGGGGAGGCATTCTGCAGCACACATAGAAAAAGGAAAACACCTCTCAGGATTGTTTTTATGCAGGAAGGTGCCCCTTTCTGCGCAAAAACAATCCTGCCTACAAGACAGGCACCCTTGCACCATGGTGCAAGAGGGCCTGCATTAGCGCTAGGCTGCAAAAACTGCACCATTGCAAGGGAAAAGGACAGGAATGTGCCGTATTGGATAAATACTGCGCATTCCTGCCCTGGGGGAGCTGGCGTCGGTCGGTCCGGACTGTGGTATGGGGCGGGCGGTGGATCGTGAGACTTACGAGCGGTGTCCTCAAGCCATGATATGGTCACGGGAGTTGTGGTACGCCTGCAGCGACGGCGTCAGTGAGACCAGGGCAGCGTAGTGAAGCGAGGCAGTGCGGAGTCCACAGGTCACAGTGCAAGCAGCGGCTCGTGGCGGCTGTCATCATCATCGGTGAGACTAGGGTTGCGGTGTGAGATGCACCGGTGCCATCAGCGATGCCTTCAGGACATGGAGCCAGCAACAGAATTGTTGCTTTCCTCCCTAGTGGCAACTGAAACCGTTTCAGAGGTGGTACCCAGAGGTAGATGGAGTCTTTGTGGACCCTGATACTTCGGAATAGGAGGCAAGCTCTACGTTAAGCCCTTGCAGATACTCAGCAACATGGTTAGAAAGCTCAGTCCAGTCATTTTACTGCCTAAGGTAGAGGCAGGAACTGCAGGCCAACCCAGCAAAGCAACAACACAGCAAAGGGGCAGTACTCCACCTAGCAGTTCTTCCAGCTCTTCTTCTTGGTAGGTTCCTTAATGCAAGCCAGTTCTATATTTCTGGGGTATGGGCCCCAATATTTTTACTCAGTTTTGCTTTGTTCTCTCAGGCAGAGAGTGTCTGTGCCTAGTCCATACCAAGTAGGTCCTCTCTGTGCCAGCTACCTGGCAGGAGGTGGATACAGCATGGTGTAAGGCAGATCAGGCCCGTTCAGGTGCAAGGAAATCTCCTCCCCCTACTCTAAATGCAGCCCTGGTCTACTCAGCCCTGCCTTGACTCATCCAGGAAAGCAGGACACACCACGACCCCCACCCCAGAGGATGTCTACAGTGAATGCAGATCCCTAGCCCTTGTCACTCCAAAGCCAAATAATCAATCCACAAACCAGCAGAGGCACACAGGATGGCCAAGCAAGAAAATACCTACTTTCTAAAAGGGGTATTTTCAAACACAGAAAATAAAAATCATCTTAACTAAAAGATGCATTTTTACATTCTGAGTCCAGGCGTACTAAACTCCATTTCACTATCTTGTGCCAATGAGAAGTTATGCTTATAAGATGTTATAAGCAAACTCCCATTCTATCCTATGGGACAGATAGTCTTTCCATAGTGAAAAACAAAATACGCTGTAATTCACTACCAGGACATGTCACACACACTAGTGCATGTCCTACCTTTAAGATACACAGCACCCTGCCCACAGGGGTACCTTGGGCCTACCTTAGGGGTAACTTACCTGCAAGAAAAGGGAATATCAGGGCCTGGCAAGTGGGTGAGCTTGCCAGCCCGACATGGCAGTTACAAACTGCGTTTAGACACTGCAGTGGCAGGTCTGAGAACTCTTTATAGGGCTGTTTGTGTGGGTGGCACAACCAGTATTGCAAGCACACTAGCAGTATGTGATTTACAGGCCCACTTTACTAGGGGCTTACTAGTAAATCAAATATGCCAGTCATGCAACCACCTTTCCTTAACACAATTTACAACAGGAGCACTTGCACTTTAACACTGAACAGCAGTGAGAAAGTGCAGAGACACTAAAACAGCAAAACCAGAGTCAGAATGCAAAAAGACAGGGGACACACCAAACGACGCCCGGTCAAACAATTCTTGTGATTACATACCTGCTCCTGCGGCGTGTACTTCCTCACTCCGTTCCTCCCTCCAATGTCATAGTCTTTCCTGAGGCTGGAGAGACCAATAGAAACAACATTTCATTGATCATGATTATCCTACAAAACTAGCTAAGATTGAGTGTCTGCAGAATGTTGGTGTGGTGCTGATATAAACATTGCCACTAGTATCTATGAGGCCTGATGTGCAATAAAAACTGTCTGCCAGGAGCAAGTACAATTGAACCTGCTGACTTGCCTAAACATACACGAAAAACGTCCCCACAACTCAAACAATCAAGCATCGGGTCTTGTAGAGTATACCTTGTCACCCCAGTGGGTCTCCAGGCACTTGAAGGGTTGTTTGAGCCTCGTTCCTAGAGCGATTGTGATTGAGGAGCAAAGTCTTGAGCTGCTTTTTGAAGTCCTTCAGAGATGGGGTGGTGCGCAGGTCTAGGGGGAGATCGTTCCAGGACTTGTTGACGTGGTAGGAGAAGGAATGGCCTCCACAGCGGCTAAGAAGGATGTGGGGTATATGGGCCAAAGTGACAGTGGAAGATCTGAGCTCTCTGGTTGGTTGGTGGAATGTCAGGCGGTTGTTGATATAGGAGGGTCGGGATTTGTGGAGCACTTTGTAGGCGTACTTAAGGAGTTTGAAGGGGCATCTTTCATGGACAGGGAGCCAGTGGAGAGCTCTGAAGTGACGGGGTGATGCTGAGCTGCTGTGAATTGGTGCTTGGGTAAGCACGAAGCTCTGAACTATTAGATTTGAAGCTGTACAGCAAAATGTGTAACTTATGCTGTGGTGCTGGTTTTCAAACAATGAAATAATGCAGCTTTCAGAAGCTATGCTTATGTATTTAAACAAAAATAGGTGCTCTTTTTTCAGTTTGAATGAGTTCTTGCAAATAGCGGCCATTGCAAATCTTACTGGCTGATGGCTAATTACTGCCCATCAGCCGTGGTGCATTACTAGTGTCTGGCATGCAGTTTACCATCATGGACCACCTGTCCTTTGCTTATTCTTTGTGTTAGGTTGCGCTGCTGTCCATGGGGACTCACGTCTGAGTATACCCTCCCACACTTAGTGTGGACAAAATCGATTTTGGAAAAGGGGGTGGTGATGGACAGAGTTTCTGAATGATGCAGAATACTCTTACCCAGTAAAGAGATCAGGGCTTGATCCATCACCGTTTTTTAGCTCACTGCACCATCCCAGCTCAGTACCTGGCTACATGCAAATTAGTCTGTTCTTGTCCCAGTGCATGATGGGAACAGGGCAAACCAAATTACCAAGCCAATTCTTATACTGGGAAGGAAACAAGCTTCCGGGGACCGGTTTCTGGCATTTCAGCCGTCGTCGGCCCAGCTTGCTTGAATCCTGATGGTGCAATGAGCAAGGGACTTACGTCTGAGTATACCCTCCCACAGTAGGAGTATTCTGCATCATTCAGAAAACTCTGTCCATCACCAACCCCTTTTCCAAAATCGATTTTGTCCACACTAAGTGTGGGAGGGTATACTCAGACGTGAGTCCCTTGCTCATGTCACCATCAGGATTCAAGCAAGCAGGGCCGACGACGGCTGAAATGCCAGAAACCGGTCTCCGGAAGCTTGTTTCCTTCCCAGTATAAGAATTGGCTTGGTAGTTTGGTTTGCCCTGTTCCCATCATGCACTGGGACAGGAACAGACTAATTTGCATGTAGCCAGGTTCTGAGCTGGGATGGTGCAGTGAGCTAAAAAACGGTGATGGATCAAGCCCTGATCTCTTGACTGGGTAGGAGTATTCTGCATCATTCAGAAACTCTGTCCATCACCACCCCCTTTTCCAAAATCGATTTTGTCCACACTAAGTGTAGGAGGGTATACTCAGACGTGAGTCCCTTGCTCATTGCAACATCAGGACTCAAGCAAGCCGGGCCGACGACGGCTGAAATGCCAAAAATCGGTCTCCGGAAGCTTGTTTTCTTCCCAGTATAAGAATTGGCTTGGTAGTTTGGTTTGCCCTGTTCCCATCATGCACTGGGACAGGAACAGACTAATTTGCATGTAGCCAGGTTCTGAGCTGGGATGGTGCAGTGAGCTAAAAAACGGTGATGGATCAAGCCCTGATCTCTTGACTGGGTAGGAGTATTCTGCATCATTCAGAAACTCTGTCCATCACCACCCCCTTTTCCAAAATCGATTTTGTCCACACTAAGTGTGGGAGGGTATACTCAGACGCGAGTCCCTTGCTCATTGCACCATCAGGATTCAAGCAAGCCGGGCCGACTACGGCTGAAATGCCAGAAACCGGTCCCCGGAAGCTTGTTTCCTTCCCAGTATAAGAATTGGCTTGGTAGTTTGGTTTGCCCTGTTCCCATCATGCAATGGGACAGGAACAGACTAATTTGCATGTAGCCAGGTTCTGAGATGGGATGGTGCAGTGAGCTAAAAAACGGTGATGGATCAAGCCCTGATCTCTTGACTGGGTAGGAGTATTCTGCATCATTCAGAAACTCTGTCCATCACCACCCCCTTTTCCAAAATCGATTTTGTCCACACTAAGTGTGGGAGGGTATACTTAGACATGATTCCCTTGCTCATTGCACCATCAGGATTCAAGCAAGCCGGGCCGACGACGGCTGAAATGCCAGAAACCGGTCCCCGGAAGCTTGTTTCCTTCCCAGTATAAGAATTGGCTTGGTAGTTTGGTTTTCCCTGTTCCCATCATGCACTGGGACAGGAACAGACTAATTTGCATGTAGCCAGGTTCTGAGCTGGGATGGTGCAGTGAGCTAAAAAACGGTGATGGATCAAGCCCTGATCTCTTGACTGGGTAGGAGTATTCTGCATCATTCAGAAACTCTGTCCATCACCACCCCCTTTTCCAAAATCGATTTTGTCCACACTAAGTGTGGGAGGGTATACTCAGACGTGAGTCCCTTGCTCATTGCACCATCAGGATTCAAGCAAGCCGGGTCGACGACGGCTGAAATGCCAGAAACCGGTCCCCGTAAGCTTGTTTCCTTCCCAGTATAAGAATTGGCTTGGTAGTTTGGTTTGCCCTGTTCCCATCATGCACTGGGACAGGAACAGACTAATTTGCATGTAGCCAGGTTCTGAGCTGGGATGGTGCAGTGAGCTAAAAAACGGTGATGGATCAAGCCCTGATCTCTTGACTGGGTAGGAGTATTCTGTATCATTCAGAAACTCTGTCCATCACCACCCCCTTTTCCAAAATCAGGGGTAAATCTTTGACACTGTTCAACATTCTGTCCTTCATCTTTTTTTGTTGCCTTTCTTTTTGTTTCAGAATCATATTTATTGAGCTTGATGTTTTGTTATGTTAAAACGTTTTAAGAGCTTTCCTAAAAACGAATAGATTGTTCATGGATTTTAGGTGAAGCGGTAAGGCATTCCCGGCTTTGGAACAGCTGTTCGCAACTCTTCTTCCTCCCCAGGAGGTATGTTTAAATCCTGAGACCAGGACATTTTTGGCTACAGACGGAGCGTGTAGTTCTAGGTGGTAAGTACCACTTGAATTTCTTTTTCAGGTAGTCCAACAGTCATGCAACGTACCTTCAAAATGACTGTTTGAATGGCAGCCAGTCTAGCTGTTTAAGTGTAGACGAGACCAGTTGGAACTTGGGGATTGCTAGTCACAGTTGTGCTGCAGCGTTCAGTAGACTTGGTAATTTCTGTTGCTGTTGCATGTTGGTATAGAGAGCATTACAGTAGTCAATATTAGGAGGTACCATAGATGTGACTACTGTTTTCTGAATGTCAGAAGAAATAAGGGGCAACATTTTCTTTATGGTCCTCGAAGTGTAAAAGGAAGATTGTGTAATCGCATTGACCTGAGGATTAAAAATAAGTTTGTCATCTGCCAATACTTCCAGGTTATGGACTCTCCTTACAGGGGTGGGAAAGGAACCCAGGGCCATATTCACAACAAAGTGGCGAATCATGCCGTTAAGTCAAGACCGCTAACGACACACTCCATCACTTTTGAAAGGCCGGGTAGTAACATATGCAGCCCTGCGATTCCCCCTGCACTGGCTCTAAATGTAGCAGCCTTGCACCAACGCAGGCACTTTTGCACCGTAGTGCAAGGGCGTCTGGGCTGAGGGAAAGATTGTTTATGTGCAGGAAGGAACGCTGCCTTGTAAATAAGGCGAAGCCCCAGTCGCCACCATAACGTCACTAAAAAGTGACGGTGTGGTGGCGATAGGGCCTTGTAAATAAGTCCCCCATTTCCTGCAGCCATCAAGAAGGGGAACAGAGGTAGGTTGAATTTCTAAACAGTATGACCTCCGTTTTTCCGGTGTTAAGCTTTAGTCATTTATTTGCCATCTGGTCGCTGACTGCCAGCATGCAGTCATGGAATACCATGCCAGTGTTCTGCCCACACTCATGATTAGATTGGTCAGAGTTGTTACATATATGTTGAACAGTGTCAGACTTAACGAAGACCCCTGAGGAACCCCAAAAGGAAAAGAAAAAGGATCAGAGGTAAATTTAAGTAACACTGTTTGTTTTTTTAGGAAGGATCTCTGAATGGCAAGAGCAGTTCCACCCACACCAATGTTTCAAAGGCGGCCATCAGTAGCTCATGTTGGACAGTATTGAACGCTGTTGTAAGATCTAATAAGATAAGGGCTGCCCTCCCCCCGTGATCAAGGGTTTCTCTGATCTCTTTGGTGGCCATGATCAGGGCTGTCTCAGTGCTATTGCCACTTCTGAAGCCATACTGAGTAGGGTCCAAATTCTTTCTCCAGTATGAATGCTGACAATTGCTGATTCATTATCTTTTCAACAATCTTTGCAGGAAGAGGCAATGGAGATATGGGACAATAGCTATTTGGGTCGGTGGGGGTCAGAGTTGGCTTCTTTATCAATGAGAGTATCGATGCTGTCTTCCATTACTTGTGAAAATAACCATCTACAAACATCTACTTAAGCTTAAGCATAACTGTTAATTGGTCAGCAACGATTTCAGGTGTTTGTTTCGCCATGGCCGGTGGACATGGATCCAGGGGTGAGAATGACTTCATACATCTGTGTATGGAGCAAGCGAAAAATAGTTGATGCATTCCACCAATTTCATAATCAACCACCTTCTTGCTGCTTATAGTTGACATGCAATATATGCTGGCGTTAAGTACATTGATTCACATGTGAAATACGGTTGTAAATAACGCAGCTGACGAAAACTCAACTCGGAGAAGACAGAAGTCCCAGGATTCGGACCCTCCCCCTCTGCGTGGATGAACTCCGGGTGGCCCGCTGCCATCGGCACCCCTTCACCCCCACGGATCACGCCCGGAACCTCTGCATCATACTCGACTACTCCCTCGCCATGACTTGACAGGTCAACGCCGTCACCTTAACCTGCTTCAACACCCTCTGCATCCTCCACAAGACCTTCAAGTGGCTTCACCCAAAAGCCAGAAAGACCGTCACCCATGCACTCATAACAAGCAGACTGGACTACGACAACAAATCCTTGGTATACAAACTCCAGACCATCCAGATCACCGAGACCAGACTCGTCCTCGGCATTCCACGATATGAGCACATCATCCAACCTCCACTGGCTCCCCGTCGAGAAGAGAGTAATCTTCAAGCTACTCAACCACGCCTACAAATCCCTCCACAACATCGAACCCAAATACCTCAACAAAAGAGTCTCCTTCCACTTACTCGAAAGAAACATCCGCGTCACCGACCTCACCCTGGTGGAAACCCCACGCATCAGCAGAACCAGAGCGGGTGGAAGAGCCTACTCCTACATCGCAGCCAAAGTCTGGAAAAAGCTCCCAGTCAACATCAGACGCTCCCCTACTCTGCACACCTTCAGGAAAAACCTCTTGACTTGACTCTTCGGCTGACCGGAGCTGCACCTCCACCCCCACCCCCACCCGTCCTCCCCCACTCCCTAGCGCCTTGAGACCGTCACGGGTGAGTAGCGTGCTTTATACCCCCTAATTTATTTAGTTTTAAAAACTGTAGTTCCTCTTTCATTCTTAATAATACAGCAGTTTTCTGCATAATCAGCACAGGGCAACCAATACTGCTTCCTGTTTTTCAATCTAAGCCAAGATGCTCTTCCCATGGACTCTACATTTTATGAAACTTTTGTGGGCCCCCACTTTCTTTGTGTAGCACTTTTGGGCTGCTAAAACACTCCCAATTATGGCGCGATTACTGTCCAGTTGGTAATCTAATGCTACCTGATCGATGCGCTCTCTCCCTTTATGATGCCATCAACCCCAAATCCACCAAATCTCGTCAGATCCTGAAGTGACGCCTTTATGATTGTGTGACACTTTGGAAAAATGCTGAATAAAACAAATAAAACCAGAGACCAAAAGTACTAAGATGTCACGCAACATGTCACGAAACGCAACCAAGCATCTGCTGAGCTGACTTGAGCGCAAGGAAAATCACAGTGAAGCAACATGTTTACTAAGATTGGCCTGCTGCTGGTGTCACAACCTGCACTGAGACACACGCACACGCACGCACACACGCACACACAGCCGTGCGCGATGCACAGAGGAGGAGTGTGCACTGTCTCTCAAAGGATTTGTGATGTGTAATTTCCAGTACAAATTCCCAACTGAAGAAGGGCCTGACGCATTCGATCCGTGCTTGGCACCTATGTAAAGCCTGGGGGCCTTATTTATGAAGGCCTTGCGCCACCGGTGCGTGTCTTTTTCCCATTTTAAAAGTCACGTAAAAGTCGCGCAAGACCTTCATAAATAAGGCCCCTTTATAGAACGCATTCCTGTTGTTTCCTGTTCTTGTATCCTTGTACAGGCTGCTCCAAATCCAGACACACTATCCGAGGGGAGAGGGGAAGAAATTTAGGGAAACAAATTAGAGAGAGAAATGGAATTTATGTACAGCACTGAAATTAACGATATATGAATTAAGGACTACGGGTGAGATGGAGAGAGAATGAAATGATGGGCCAAGGATGAATATTGGAATAATCAGTAGGGATATATATATATTTTTGCAGTTTTATATAGCACGAATTGGACCCGAAAGTAATCAAGCGCTTTACATGAACTCCAGTACACAAGGACACATTTATATTTTTTGTAGACACGGGGGGAGTAAGTGGCCCAGAATCAAGGGATGGTCAGTCGATGCCGAGACTCGAACTTTTCTCAGCTCCAGCAGTGGTGGCAGTTCTGGCCATAACGCCACATCTTCTCCCCCAATATGATTACGCAGCGTTGGTGGAAGGAGGAGTGCCTAACGCAGTGAGGACAACAAGTGGTTTAAAGTGCGTATTCGCAACATCTGCTGCCAAAAACTTTACTTATTGAAAAATGTGTTTCTTTTAGCGGGGAAACAGTAGTATCAAGTCGGAGCACAAATGCGAACAGGTTACACCTACATTTGACACATATTTACATATACTACTTCAACACATTTTAGTAAAAACTACGTCAGCACTTATTAACGAGATAATAATTCTGTAGTGTTTTCGACAGATGCACGTTAAATACATCATTTACATTGGTTGGACTGTTCGCACTCTTACTGCTTAGCAAACAGCACCATCTTCAGGTAATGATAGTGTACTTCACACTTCACGTTTAGTAGGTGGACAATTTAGTAAAATATATGCAGCAAGAAGCAAGCAAGGCAAATCATTCCATAACTTAATTTACAAGTTTACAAGCTTCGCAGTTGTTTTTCAAACACCGAAAACCGATATTGCACCCATAGAGCTAGATATACTAAGCATTGTTAGGGGGATTCAGGAGAGAAAGGGAACAATTCTGTGAATAGCAAGGGAAAGAATGTTCGTGGTACTCCGTCAGTACTTACGCCCGTCTACATCGGGTCAGGCGGAAGTCACAGCAAATCCAAAATCAAAATTAGTAAAACGTTTGCTTGAGCCAATGTAAATTTTATAACGCGAAATAGAATTAAAAACATTCTAAACACACTGCTCATATAATGAGAAGTAAAGAATCTCCATAGGACCTAAAACATAAGTTAAAGTACATATAAGCCCTGAAGATTTGTTAGGCATTACAGGGGGATATTCTCATGAACGTGTGATAATCATCGACAAAAACAGTTAACGCAATCTTTCATATCGCCGTCTATCGCGGGAAAATAACTCTGTGTCAAGGTCATATTCTCAACAAGGCGGTAAAATGCGATAGTTTTTCCGACAATGCGTCAAATGTCCGTGATAAAAGTCCCTGGACAGCGATAAAAATGTAAACCCCAATGAGAAAAACTTGCGATGGACACAACTGCGATAAAAATCCAGCGAGAAGCAGCACCAGACTGCAAGTCCCACAAGTCAGGCGGCCAAAATCACCACAAAAGCGGCAACCAAAAACACAAACAACTGCGAAGCACCATGGAGATAGCCGGAGCATGTACAGAGGACAACCAGAACCCCACAAGCCCCACGGAGGACCAGCCTGGGACCATCATTGGGGAGACGGTGGCAGGAGTTGGGAGACCGGGCACTGCACATGATGACCTGAGCCAACAGCAACGGGGTGAGTAACGAACAGGGACTGGGGCGACGGGGGGAGATAGGGCACAATGGCACACATGCACAAGTAAGTATAGCACATCTGCGGACAAACCATGCCCAAGAGTCACAACTACGACCAAGAGCCCAATTTAAGCAAGTCTGCAACATCTCAGCACTGAAGTGAAAGGCTCACCGCCTGAAAGGGATAAGGGCCAGCCAAATCAGAGCCGAAGGGGCAACTTTCCCACAATGCAGCACACACACATAAGATGCAGAGCATCCCAACATTGACAAAAATGTTGTACAAACTGCAACACTTTCACAACAGAACAGAGGACACAACTGCTGCCGCTTGTGTGTAGAAAATGGCTATTCGCATTTGGCGTAGCAGGAAACTGTGAGATGACAACGTACAAGTACAACCTCACATCCCTGATGGTGTAGAAATGCCAAGTGTCCCACTTCAAATAGGCTTCTCCTCATAAACAGTCCCAAAGTACATTGCCATGCAGTCTGAGGGAAAACTTGTACAATGCGTGAACATACATGTGAACGCAATGTCAATCTGCATTTCCCCTTCACATTGCAGAGGGAGAATCAACACCCCCTGCAGAGCAGACCCAACAACTCAGCACTGATGATGAAGAGGACCTCCCCAACATCTACACTGATGCACTCCAACAGCTCAGGGACAGCTCCAGCACCCCACCTCCAGGAGCAGGGCAGACCAGCTGCATCCATGAGACCCCACCTCTGCACAGACCACACAGCAGGAAGCACCAACTACCACAGATGTCTCCCAGGACCCCCATGACCAACACATGGCCTTCCAGCGCCGAGTGTTAGGGTGCCAGGAAGAGATGTCTGACCAGCTGCGGGTGCGGTTTGACCTCATGGAGGCAAACTAGATGCCGGACGTGGGTGTCTAAGTCCCATCAGGGACCACTCACAGTCCCTAACAAACACCCACTGTCCGCTCCCTGCTCTACAAGCCATGGCTGACATCGCTGGAGTCATGACTCTGAGCAAAGAACAACTGCCTAGTCAGAGCGGCCCCAGCGATGTCATCCGTGATTTGGGGCACATAAGAAGAATGATGGAGAGCTTGGAGTGGATGCAGGCGGAAAGAATGTTTGCCACAGCTGCACACCAGCAAGATGTAGCTGTGATCTTCCATGCCCTGCAGATCCTTGTCATGGCATTGCCGCCACAAGGCCTGGCACTGATGGATGCTGGTGCTCCTACTACATCCACATCTCCTCCCCCTGAAGTGTCAATGTCGCACAGTGCAGTAGATTTTCCACCTCCGTCCCATGATGCGTCACAGCCACACAGTAATGCAGACAAAATACCACCACCAGCATGTGGGGCACCTGACACATCAGACGACGAAGATGGTGATGAATCTGGCTTTGTGGCTAGAATGAAGTGGTAGCATTCATCTCAGCCATATGGCCGGGTTCAGCTTGGTTCTGCCCTCTGCATCATGCCCTGGAATAACTCCTCCCATTGTCCCCCTATACACTGAGCGACATTCACCTTGAACCTCGACATAGACTGCCATATTTGCTTTGGTTACCAGTGAAACAGCAATCACACTGCGGACAGTAGTCTTCCACTCCCTATGCACTTGTCAATCCCGAAAGGAGTCTGGTTGGCACTCCATGGGCCAATTCTGTAAAGTGGGGTTTGCATGGCCCTGTACTGGTTCAGCTTCAACACTCCACTGAATGTGAATAAAATATTCCAATTCACACATATGTGTCATGGCCATGATCAATCAAGAATGAAAGTATGGATGAATGTAGGGAATGTGATTCCACAAAAAGGTACTCCCTGGGTAATACTAGCAATGGGCATGTATGGCCGTGACCCAGATAGGCATTGAGACACACATTGTCATTCAAATCAAAACTCATCACAGTTGAATACAAATGAAGGTGCGTAGACTTTATTAGCATATGCATGTCTGTATGGGCATGATAAGAGCCACAACATGCAGACCAATTTAGCAGTATGTCAGACTGAGGAACGTTGCCAAGCGCCGCTGTCTACTCCGGGTGAGTGCCTCACTTTTCACAGGTGTGTGTTAATCCGCGTTGTTGTCCGCTCATGTATTCGTAGTCGAGGTGAATGCAGCCATGTCCACTGTTGTCGTGGGATATGTGACAAGATCTCCAAGATGCAACAAGGTGTCAGAACATGTGCAATGTGTTCCAATCTGTTGGGGCTGCCGGTACATAGTTACTCGTCCATGAAAGCTATTGCAGCTTCGTAGGCTAACATTTCCAACATGAGGTCGTTGTTGACTTCATCATACAGGACGGCGAGTCCATTCATTAGCAGGTTCAGACAGATGTGCTGCGTCCACCCCTTTTCACCAATTTGAATTACAGCCCAATAGGGCAGCGGTTCAATGTGGTCACTGCACACCAGGATTTGTGAAATCTCCCAGGTCCAGCAGCTAGCATGTATGCCAAGTATCAAGGCATCCCATAAACGCGTATCACAGTGACACTCCTGGTCATGGGCCAACAGGGGGCGCACACACATCTCAAAATCCAGTTCAGCAGACATCCAAGGACCACTTTAATATGCACGATCGACAATGCAACACAGGCTGAACGCAGGTGACGTTGGCAAGGCAGAAGCTTAGCTGGTAACTGATCCACAGCCCTGCCAATGGCAGTGCCCCCAGTAAATGCAACATTTGTGCATGGTACAGTTTCACGTGACAGGGGTTGTGCATGTGTCCGGGATGTTCAGTCATTGCATTAGTGGCTCTTGTTGAAGTGGCACTATTCTGACCTACACCAGTTCTGTGGATGAAATGCCACATCTCGGATCAATGAGTTGTTTTAGGGTGCACCGGTTGTACTCCTGAGATGTTGTGGGAGTAACTGTGAAGGCCATTCTATGCAAGATAACTTCGAGCAAGGACTCCTGTGTGTGGGGTGTGTATATATTGGTCTATCATCGGGCTGTGCATAGTGTGGGAGTCGGCATCAGCTGCTATAGTATCTGGGGGTTGCCGGGCACATGCAATTCAGAGGTCGGAGGTGCAGATGTGCTTCTGCCTGTTAGTTGAGACAAAGCAGCTTTCATCCCTAGTGTAAGATTGTAATCTGCTTGCATTCATGAAATGTGAAGTGGCTTGTTGGGGGTGGGATGAGTGCAACTTTGGGATTCATTTGTGACATGTCTTGCATGTGGCATATGAGCGGCATCACTGTGTGTTACGTTGCCTCACTGCTGCTCCTCCCTCCCGGAACCCATTTACTTATGTTCGCTGCGCAATTGCATCACTTGCACTCCTACGGCACAGTATGGTCATGCCTATCCGCACCTGTCCACAAGCCTGATAACAACACTGTGATGTTGGCCGTTGAAGGTGGTGGATCACATGAGTGTAGGTCTATGGTAAGGATAGGGCAGACACAGATGTAGAGTACATGCCTGGCTGAACTGGCGCTGCACCGGATGCATGCTAAATCGCACCATTGTTGCTTACAGGGGGGACGACTTAGCTACATGTCCAAGCTCCTACCCACTGCCTGAGGTGACATGGTTGCGTCCACTGTCCACAACACTACTAACACCAGCAGTATATGTCCACATGGACAAGTCTGTGCTCTGCTTACTGAGGTCTGTCCAGCACATCACCGCCACACTTGGCATTGTGTGCATTCTTATTCATGGGTGACTTGCCTTCTTCCCACATACTTGGTTCCCACCTCTCCCCACATTTTGCTATTGTGTGGCTGAGGGGCCATGCCGTTTTCTGAACATCCGCTGTCCTGTTCTGCGCTGCCTCGGTGGTAGTCCAGGCTGGGTGGTGGTCCGGGGGAGGGCATGGGGGTGGTGGCGGTGGGTGTTGTGGACCTCTTGGGTCTCCGAACTGCATGATCAGTGTATCCATGACGTGCTGATCTTCAGATGTGGCTCTGGGCTGGCTCCCTTTCATACTGCAGGCAGTTGTCCTGCTTTACACCAGTAAAAAGGTAAGTGTTAAATCCCTGCTACTAATGCGCCTTATCGCCTGTTTTTGGATCGCATCGCAGATCTGGCTGGTCGTTGAGAATATCGCGAAGTGCTGTTTTCATGTGTTTTTGCACGGGAATGCCTACTTTGCATATCATTAGCGTTAGTTGTCGCTCTCATCCATGCCGATGTTTTTTGTGAAAGCTATCACTGGGAAACTGGCAATAACGGCAGTATGCACCAGCTTGAGAATGGGGCGATAATTCTTTTGCCACTTTTGCTGGGCTAAAGTGCCAATAACTGAGCGATAAGTCCTTGAGAATATGCCCCAGAGTGTTTTTTTTGTTTTTGATTTCTAAATAAACTCCATTTTGAAAAATCTTTAGGTCTGGTTAAAAACAAGTAGGGAGAAATAAATCTCATTAGCTGGTGGGGTCCGTGTCAAGACAAATTCAGTAACAGTATGCAAAAAATCATTAATTTGAACAACCGAGGAAAAATCTCAAGTCAAAATACCACAGTTAAAATGTCTCATACTGAGATCCCAAGGGGTGAATTTTAACCAGAAGTAGTAAAAATGTATGGTAATTAGTCTACTGGACATTTTTACTGTTCTACATTCTGGTAAAATTGTAGTCTAAAGGAGATACCACATCCAGGCCCTCACTATACGTAGGCCAACAACTCAACATAGGTTGGAAAGAGTGTTTGTAGCAAGTCCAAAAAAGGATTACAAAATGTATCCAAATTTCACACTGACCTGGAGGTGTCTTCTTATACTGATTTCACAAGGTAAAACCTGGTGAAATTTATGTGGGGAAAAAGCTAAATATTCAGATTTTTGATTTTATGGAACAGGGTAAACCCTTCAGTATTACCATGTTGTTAACTAACCTGACCTGTGAATCTCAGAGCGGGGAGGTAATACCATATTATTAAAAATAAAACTAAGTGTTAATGATATTTCCCCAGGTGGCATTACCACTTTATATATCCCTGAATATAGCGTTTCTTTATGTGGTTTTGAGATGGCAGTATTTGCACATGCACTATCTCTCATACTAGTAAAACTGACTGTTTTCCTGCCCGTTTGATACTTTTTATCAAAATTATGTCGTTTTAATACTATGCACTTTTCTGCTACTAGGAAAACTTGTTGGGGCTGTTTTTAAACACCAAAAACTAGGGTACTTCACTTCCCCATAATTACACACATAACACCAGGGGCATCATTATGTAGGGGGTTCACTGTCCATGTTTGTGCCATAGCACATCTTTAACTAGATGTGCCAGGCATAAACAGGGACAATATGCCCTATTTCAGAAATTGCACTGCCCAAGGCAGATGTGAACTCGCGGCTGACCCAACAGCAGAGCATCAGTGTAGGTAGGAGGGCTGTTTGTGGGAGCCACTACATCTTTCACAGTGCAGGTGGCATTCAGACAGCTTTTGAAAGGGGGAAGAGATATTCATGCAGGTGGATAAGTAACTGCACTCACCTGCAGGTGTATACTTAGGGGTTCATGAGACTCATTTCTCTCCTTTTTAAGAATCATTCAAGTTGGGGGGCCTGCATTGACTGTGTTCCTCCTCTTTATCATGCACAGTCACATGTAAGTTAAAGTGTAAGGTGCCCATAGTATTCTTTATCTCATCAAAATGCAAATTTCTCATTCTGATGGCTTCTTTGCCTCTGCACCTGTATCCATATTACTGCACAGGCTCAGAGGCAAAGTGTTCCCTCATTTGCAGGGGGCCATGTCCTAATGTAAATGAGGGAACCCCCCTCAGGATTATGCTGGAGATATATGTGCACTGGTGCTATCTGTACTATAGTGGAGAAGTGTGGCTCACTGGTTAGAGGAGGGAGACCCTGAAGCAGAGGTCATACCCAGGACCAGGGTTCAATTCCCGACGCAGCAGGGTCTGAGCCCAAGTGTCCACGGACTCAACAATTCTCGCTTCGGTGGCGGCTCAAATCACGGGTTCTCACTCTGCAACTCTGGGCAATAGCTTGCTTAATCTCCACTACGGCCCCTGCGGCGGGATGCCTGGCTTTCACCTTGGGGATGCCCACTAGGGGTTATCTCACAGGGAAAAACCAGGACGGGTTCCCAAAGCAAGCGCCTTGAGACCTTTTGGTGAAAAAGCGCTTTATAAGAACATTTGACATAGATGGGGCTGCACAAGTATTTGTGGTGCCTTTTGTTAGAACACAGTACCCGGGGCAGAGAAAGCACATATACCCATTGCACCCCAGAGGCACTTTCAGCTACATGCATCATTGAAGCCGTTTGCGATTCCTTAGTTGCGAAAATTAAGGAATCGCAATTTTTTTAGCGATTCCTTATTTTTCCTTAATTGCGATTCACATTTTGCGAATCGCAATTAAGGAAAACCTTCCCAATAATTCCTATGGGCCAAAAGGCCCATAGGAATCAATGGGAAGGCATTAACATTTTGCGATTTTCATTTTGCGAATCACAATTTGTTAATGCATTTCAAGGGTGCTGAGGGGGGTCCAAAGGACCCCCACCCTGCACCCTTGAAATGTTATTGTAAGTGCAAGTTACACACACACATGTCCAAGGGACATGTGTGTGTGTAACATGACACTTTCAAAAAGGCATTTTTGAGCATATTTGAAAGATTTTGCAAATTAACACGAGGTTCAACCTCGTGTTAATTTGCTCCCCCTAATTGCGAATTCGCAATTTTTTAAACATTCATGCATTGCATTTAAGGAATCGCAAAAATGCGATTCCTTAAATGCAATCGCATTTTGTGAAATCACAAAAAATAGCGATTTCTTGTACTTTTGCATTGATGCATCCCAAATAGTGATTTTGGAATCTTGCGATTTGCACCATTTGCGACTCCAAAATCGCTTGATGCATGTTTGTCCTTGTGTAATGCATACCCACAATGACAACACCAACCTCACACAACGCCTTGTTCCTGTTAAGGCTTCATCATCCCTCCAATGGTGATCACTTTTGCATCACTGTAATCCTTAACACACACCTCATCTACAGACTCAGAAGCTTGTTTCCACACTGGAGCAACTGTAGCACATGCTTACCTCAATAGTAACTGCAGGGCTCGTATCCATTGAATCCAAATAGATTGTTATAGCAGCAGTGCTAACATATAAAAGGGCACAGCAAAACTTTATTAGAAAACTTCAAAATGCATTGCTAAGCCTTAGTCACCACCAAATCTGGAGTAAAGCAGACACACACTATCAGGGCCGGACTGGAAACTACAACCGGCCCTGGCAAAGTGCTCGGCCGGACCCCTCCCTCCCCACTGCTCTTTGCCGGGGCCGGTTTCAGCAGATTTTGGTATAGGGACGATTTTGCAGCTATGCTGCAAAAACGGCCCTGTAACAAAAACGGCCCCCAGGGGCCCAAAACCGGCTCCCACCCCGTGCGGCGCACCGGGGGATTGCCCGGTGCCCGCTATGGCCAGTCCGGCCCTGCAACCTACTGTGGATGCTCTCCTTTGTCTTGCTTTCTCCTTCAGATGATGTGAACATACCTCACCGCCCTTCAGACCACCAGATCTTTACTACTGCAAATTACTTTCCTTCTCTTAATATCCCCAGAGATCAGTCTACTGTCTTATTTTTCAGACAATTCACACACATCACCTCCATTTTCTCTCTGTCCAGCTGACGTCTCTAACATGCTCAGCCTCCTCATTGGGCTTCTCCTTCCATTTAATAAGCGCTGACATTACTTGCTTCTGAACTTGAGGATTGTGGGACCCTGACTAAGAAGGCCTGGCTCCAATTCCCTGCTAGATAAGTAAACAAAACATTGATGGATGGAATTCTTGAATGAATCTCAGCCACTGGTAATCACTCGGCCGCATCACAATCCATGTTCATTTTGCACACCATGCCAATTCAGTTTGCACCCAGCTATATGAAAATCAGTCTTGGCCTTGCTCCAATAGGAACAGTCCAGTCCGACCTGCCATGCCAGGTCATCCCTGAACCAGAACACAAGCAACCCAGGGCCGATGTTGCCCTAGTTCTAGGATTGTCAGCTGGGTACAGCTTGGTTCCAATGACATAGTGTGCATGGGACCCATGCCTGGGTATACCAGCCCCACTTAGGGTATCACAATAAGTATACAAGACAGTGATGGATGGAATGCATGAATTATTCTCAGCCCCTGGTCATCACTCGAGATCGCATCCCAATCCATTGTTATTTTGCATACCATGCCTCCTCAGTTTGTACCCAACTACATGTTCATCATGGGGAGCAGCACCATCAGCAAGGAACTCATCTCAACCCTCAACTCCTCTATCACCTCTGCCTCTTTCCCAGAGGCATGGAAACACACTGGAGTCATACCGCTCCTCACAAATCCCACCGTAAACCCGGAAGAACTCAAAAACTACCAGACCATTGCTCCCAATGCTTGCAAAAGTTCTGGAAAAAGCTATCAACTGCCAACTGACCCACTATCTAGAGAACAACAGCCTCTTGGATCCATCCCAATCTGGTTTCCACTCAAATCACAGCACAGAGACCACCCTGATTGCAGCAACCGATGACATCAGATCTCTCCTAGACAGGGGAGAAAACGCGGCCTAGATCCTCCTCGATCTATTAGCTGCCTTCGACACTGTGTCACACTTCACCCTCCGACAAGGATTCTACAAGGAATCTACAGGAATCTAAGAGAATGATGCCCTCAAATGGATTGCATCCTTCCTCACCACCTCTCACCCTACACCGCAGGCCCATAAACGATCATCTGTGGTGTTCCCAAGGATCCTCACTCAGCCCCACACTGTTCAACACATACAAGGCCCATCTGGCCACCCTGGTCCGAATCCTATGAAAATCATATCATGCATGGATGACACTCAGCTCATCCTGTCCCTATCAGCAGACCCCACAAATACTAAAGCCAATTTCCACATGTGTATGACCAGCATAGCCAGCTGGATGCAAAACAGCTGCCTCAAACTCAACACAGACAAAGCAGAGGTACTCATCTTTGGGAGCAACCTCACGGGACGACTCCTGATGGGCAGAAGAACTAGGCCCCATGCATACACTCACAGACCATGCAAGCAACCTCTGCATCATACTCAACAGCAACCTCACCATGAGGAAACAGATTAATGCAGTGTCCTCAGCCTGCTTCCTCACTCTCTGCATACTCCGGAAAATGTTCAAGTGGATCCCAATCAGCATGTACCCTCACCCAGGACCTCATCACTAGCTACCTAGAGTACAGCAACACCTTTTACGTGGGAATCACTGTACAGCTGCTCAACTGACTTCAGACCATCCAGATCACAGCAGTAAGACTCGTCCTTGACCTCCCAAGGAGGGCCCACATCCCCCCTCACCTCAGAGCTCTTCACTGGCTACCTGTCCACAAAGTGTGCCAACACAAGAGGCTGATCCACACATACAAGACCTGCACATCACAGAACCAGTCTACCTTAACCACAGGGTTAGCTTCCACCACCCCCTCAGACATATGCGCGCTGCCTCCCTCTTCTTGGCCCACACTCCTCCGGTCCATCAAAGCAGGAGTTGCTGCCCCACCTTCTCCTACTTGGCCAGCAAGACCCGGAACAGCCTCCCCCTCCACCTCCGATCCACTCCCACCCTGCAGGATTTCAGAAACAGCCTGAAGACCTGGCTGTTCGATGGACCAACCCCAACAACATCAGCCCCACCAGCACCTAGATATCCTCACGGGTGATTAGCAGCGCTATACAAATCAATTTTATTTTATTTTGAGCTATAAGCAAATCATTCTTGTCCCTGCTCCAATAAGAACAGTCCAATCTGACCTGCCAAGCCATATCCTCCCTGAACAGGAACACAAGCAACCCAGGCCAAGTTTTGCCCTAGTTATGGGCTCATCAGACAGGTACAGATTAGTTCCAGTGACACAGTGTACACTGAACCCATGTCTAGCCATCCTGACCCACATAGGGTGACAAAATAAGTTTACAAGAAAGTGATGGATGGAACGCTCCGGCCCGGGGGCCCAAGAAGGCTCGGTAGAGGCATCACATGCCTCCTCCCCTTAATTAAGCATGTATTCCCCAAAGAGATGGGTTCCCCGGGGCCTAGTAAGGTTCGGGAAGGGGAGCCGTGTGGCCTCCCTCCCCTTTTTTATTGCATTTGGACCCAGGGGATGGTGTCCCTGAGGCCTATGAAGGCTTGGGGAGCATGACTATGTAGCCCCACTCCCCTTATAAATTAGATTAAACCCAGTGGATGGGCCCCCAGGGGGCCTATTAAGGCTCGGGGGTCTGTGGGCCCCCTCATCTTCTAAATTGGATTTGGCCCAGGGCGATAGGGTCCCTGGGGCCTTTTAAAGTTTAGGGAGGGGCTAATTGCTCTCTCCCCTTTATTTAAAATGTCTCAAGGATTGAGTCCCTGGTGCTTTTGAAGTCTCAGGGAGGGGAGGCCATATGCCCTCCTCTCCTATATTTATAATATGGCCCTAGGGCTTTAGTCCTCGGGGCCCATATGAGCTTGGGGAGGGTCGGCCATGCGCCCCTCATTTGGGCTGGGGGAGGGGGCTAAATGCCCATCTAGCCTAATGTTAATGTATTTAGCCCCGGAGGAGGGTTTCCCTGAGGCCTCTTAAGGCTTGGGGAGGGCGACCTTGCGCCCCCCTCCCCTAATAATATATTTTTTTACCCTGGGGGATGGGGTTCTCCGGCCAATAGTAACTTGGGGAGGGGGGCTGTGCTCACTCCATCCTCTTTTTAAAAACAAAGGGCCCGGGGTCTCAGGGGCCAGTAGTAGCTTGGGGATGGGCTTGCACGCCCCCCTCCTCCAGCAGGGGGTTGGGTGCTTGCAGGGGTTGGAAGGTCGGGCAAGGCATGCAGTTGCTTGACTGCAATAGCGCTGGCTACAGGATCTGACAGCAGGCCATCCTGTGCAACCAACCACTGTATGTGGCGGGGCTTGGCTTTAGCTATGGTAATAAAATCTTACTTTACATTTTTAAAAAACTAGAAATTCACTGAAAAACCAGAGATCAACTAACGTTATAGTTAGTGTGATAAACAGATGCAATGTTGCTAAAAGAAAACCTTAGAAATCTGCACAAACATTTTATAAATGACATTATAGTTAGGTGAATATGTCAATGACAACATAACATTTTGAACTTAAAAACACACAAATTCATCAGTTATAGTTAGCAAAGCTAACTATAAGATGAACCCCCCACTATGCACTGCTTATGACCTCACATATAACATTACTCATGGCATGTTCTAAGACATCACTGATGGCATCTCAAATTACATCAATGATGACACCACTGATGACATAACTGAAGACATCATCCAATGAGTGTGTTAGTTTGTTTTATAGTTTACGTAGTGGCGGGTAAGTACCATATTACTTCTCTACCTAATTATAAACAGCCTGTGTCCAGCTAATGGGTGTAAGTGTTTACAAAACACATGTGCTCCTAATGCATCATAGGTGTGTAGAGGTATTGAACACATTATAAATCTTGATATACAGCAGTGTGCATGAGTCGTTAGGTGACTTGTGTCCAATATTTCAACACAAGCTTTTTGATTCTGCTGAAAAAGTTTAAAACAGGGCTAAGATTCTACGTAGTAGATTTTAAGGGCCTCATTTATAGTTTTTTTTGCGGTAGGGCAGCGCAGCAGGTCGTGCTGCTGCGCTGCCCTATGGCAAAAGAAAAGGGCAGAAATGCTCCGTAGATACAGCGCATTCCTGTCCTTTTCCCCTGCGCCAACGCACAATGGGCTCCCATGGTGCAAGAGTGACTGCGATGCGGGGATGATTATTTTTGTGCAGAAAGGGAAACCTTCCTTCACAAAAACAATCACAAGAGGCTTTTTCCTCTTTCTATGTATGCTGCAGAATGCAGCACACATAGAAGGAGAAAAAAACGAGCTGAAATAAAGATATTTCTCCTCATGATTTCTCGTAAATCTGGGGCAGTGTCAAAAAGCCATGGATGCTGCTGGAAATGCCCCCAGCAACACCTGTGGAATGCCCCTTTCACACAGTTTTCTGCGTGATAGGTAAGGGCGGGCGGACATTTCCGTTCTGCCAACGGAATGGGCAGAAATTTGCACTTTCCGCCTTCCGCAAAGAAGGCGGAAAAACGAGGCAAATTTCCGCCCATTCGCGTGCGGAACGGAAGTTGGCTGCCCGCCTGCCTCCCGCTTCCCACCCGCCTCGCTCCTGCCTCCCGCTCGCCTTATTAAATTAAATTAAAAGGCTAAATATAACTTTAAATCAAACTGACCTTATTGCGCCGCAATCTTCCCCATCGCATGCGCGGGAGCCTGCGTATGCGCAGTCCTGGCCAGTAATGCGCATGCGCAGGCTCCCACGCATGTGCAGTTTCCAAAGATGAAGCCGCGATGGGGAAGATTTGGCGTAATAAGGGAAGTTTGATTTAAAGTTATATTTAGCCTTTTAATTTAATTTAATAAGGCGGACGGGAGGCGGGTGGGAAGCGGGCGGTGGGCGGGCGGTGGGCAGCTTTGCGAAATTGAAATATTGCGGAGAGTCACGGAGATTGCTTTAAACTCTGTGCCTGGCGCATCCCTCGGGATGCGCCAGTTAACATAAATCTGCCCCTTCATTTCTCCCTGTAGGTTTGGTGACTGTGAAGGGTCTGATACAGGTAATGGCAGGCCGTAGTAGGGCATTAATTATATAACGGAAGTTGAGTATCTGGAGGAACTTGGGGGCATAATTACAAGGGGATAACGTCACTGTAATGTCACTTTTTTTGACATTCCGGTGGTTCTATGCCCAGACCATATTAACAAAGTGGCATTAAACATTGTGGTTTTTTGTGGTTTAACTCCGCTTTGTAAATATGGTACCCTTTCACACAGGTACCTGCGTGAAAGGGGCGTGCAATGGATGTTGCTGTGGGTGTTCCACTGAAAAACACATTGCTTTAGACCAGTGCTTTCCAAAGTGTGTGTCGCGACACAGCACTGTGTCGCCTCCCATGCGTGGGTGTGTCGCGCGACGATGCGGGCTGATTAGGGTGAATGCTCTCTTGAGCTTCTGCCTTCAGTGACGAAGTACGGCGTACGTGGAGGAAGGAGAGATGCGCTGCATGCATGGCCTTGTTCCCGTTGCGATGCAGTGATCATGGAGCCACCTCTGCTCCCCAGAGGCACAGGTTAGGTACATTTTCGATCTTTTAAAACTTTCCATGGTGAGGATCATTACACACTCCATGGTTTTAGTTATGTGCGATTGTGACAGTAACCATATCGCGGAGGTTACTAATGTACTGGCTCTATCAGACTTGCATGTATTGTACGAACACAGGGTTTATTTGACGCATAAGAGGTTCTGGTGACGGGATGTAATTGTGACTGTACATACGCTCCTTTGTGCCTTTTGTCTACCATCCCGCAGGTGAGAGGTGCTCGTTTGTGTGTGTGTGTGAGTGGATACCATGATGTTAGAGAGCGTGGCGTTAGTGCATGATGCCTTATGTGGTAGTCACAAAAGTTTTGCAGCAGAAGTGCTTGTTCGGCAGCCCCAAGTAAGAGGTCAAGGGGCATAGTATGACTTCCGTTATGTGGGGGTCGTAAAATGTTGCCATTGCCTTCACAAAGGCCTTGAGGGTCAACAGAGGCATGATTACCTCTGAAGGGTTTTACATGCCAGTGATCTGTGCAGCAAGCAAAGGACATTTGGCGGGGCCAGATGATCTTCACAGATTTCCATTGCGTGTGCATTTCATTTGGTGTTGGGCAAACATTTTACTAGAAAATAGCATCGATTTGGGTTACCCATTTCATTTGTTAGAGCAGAGCATGTATTTCTTCAACTATGCACACACCCTTTTACATATGTCTGCCCCCTCCCCCTCAGCACACCCATCCTCTGTATTGCACACCGATATCTTTTCCGAATCATCACCATGCTTTTTATCTGCTCTCTCACTTAAGCCATCCATCGAGGCAGCCCTACCCCTTTCATCCAAGTATTCCATGTATCCACCATTACTAAATCTATTCAGCCCCGCCCGTGCATCCATCCTGTACGATCCTACTTCTGTTGATATTGACTCAATGTTTACTGACATACGTGTTGTCTGTGTCTATTTGTGTTTTGTTTTCAGCGAATGCATAGACATCTGCATATGCCGTTGCACCTGTTGGCCTGTGTGCATAGTTGTCTGTGCTGATTTGTGTGTGCAAGGTTTTTCTGTGGGTATCACCCGATGTTTGTGTGCCTTCTGGATGCATTTGCCCCTATTCTGTGTCTTAGTGCAAATGCACTAATTTTTAGTAGTAGTAAACTTTGTTTGGTCAATAAAACCCACGACAACTTCGTGCAAATGGCAAATAAATCTGCGATATAAAGGAATAGAATTGGCTTTGTCCCATTTTCCTTCCCTGACCTGACCCACTGCGTTTGTTAATGTGCTCTGTTTGCTGGAGTTTAAAGTTGGCTTTTTCAGTGAGCCCTTCTACCCCGTGTGCAGATGACCTCAAACTGTCCAGTAGTCATTGCGCTGCCTTTTTTCAGCAGGCCTGCTTACTGTCTGTGTATTATAGAATGCAAGTTTGTTCTGTGTGTAGCAGTAGTCACCACAGAGTCTGTAGCCGTGTGATGCTGTATGCGTGCAGGAAGCTTGAGTCTGTGAGAACGGTGTAGCTGTGCGCAGTGCTGTGTACGTGCAGGAGGCTTGAGTCTTTGTGCACAGTGTAGCTGTGCGCAATGCTGTGTGCAGGAAGGAGGCTTGTGTCTGTGCCCATAGATAGCATCTCTCAGACTCTGCCTACATGAAGATGGATGTGTGTGTGTAGCAGGTTTTCCGTCAGCATACAGTGCGCCCAGGCCTCAAACTCTGTTCAGCAGGCCTCAGATTTGGCATTATTAACCCCATGGCTCAGAGTCTACGATACATGCACAAGACCCCTGTCTCTGACTGTTTGCTCCAGTTTAAGGCTTTCGCTGCTCAGCAGGCCTCCTGCTATCTAGTGCAGCAGGTCTCATGGTTTTCAAGTTCAGCATTCTGAGGTTCGGTCTCCAAGTTACACGTTTTTAGAATTACAAAGAACTAGAAAACAAGGAGGGAGTGCAGGTGCTTCCGGTTTTGTTTTGGAGTGCTCCTGGAGAGTTTGTCTCGTTTCAGCATTGTGTTTGTTAGTCAATTGCCCTTTGTGTCTAGGAGAGTGCAAGCTTTTGTGTATGTGCGTGTCTGAGTATTTGTGTTAACCATGCAGTCACTTCTTTGGGTCATCTCTGTGTGTGTGAGCGTGAGTGTGTGTATGTGTATGAGAGAGTGTGTGCTCGAGTCTGGAAATGTCACATATTTCTATGCATGTGATTGTATTTTTGTTTTTGTACATGTGTCAGTCATCCTTTTGTCTGTATACTTATGCATGTTTGTGGAAGAGTATGAGGGGGTGGGTATGGGAGACATTTACATACTCCAGCACTGGAAGCAGAGTATGAGGGGGAGATTTGAGAGACACGTTTACATACCCCAGATACCCACTTCTGTGGTACAGTACGCATGAAAATATTTCAAATGGGCTACAGGTGAAACATGTTTTCTAAGATTGACTTTTTCATGTTAAATGTATTTTTTTATTGTGGTGATTCGAAGGAGCGCAGGTGGCAAGAGGTAACTCATATTCAGCAAGGCAGCAGGCGGACTTTGTGCATGGTTGAAAATGTTGGCAGTGAGTGCACCCGCCCTTTTTGGGGCATGTGTCAATGTGTACATGATTTTATTCTTGATTCAGGCAGAAACCTAACCTTGCTTACACCCTGTTTTGCCAGTCACTGTCTTTGTTACAACAGATTCACAATTGCTTTATTAACCTTCCTGCTTTCTCAAATTTGCTTGAAAATCCACCATTTGCCCACTATTTTTTCAAAATTTTCTCAGGGGTAAAATTCCCCCCCCCCCCCCCCACCCCCCGAACCCCGTTTAGGTGGTTTGGTCTCGTGAGCTACGCTTGCTCGCTTACCGTGTCGCAAGATGAATATTGACTAAAAGGTGTGTCACCAACATGAAAAGTTTGGAAAGCTATGCTTTAGACACTGCCCCAGATTTTCAAGGAGGTGTAAATCTGAAGCAGCGCCACAAACTAGCGCCATGCAGTGGCATAACAAGGAAAAGTGCTTTTTTTTCTACAGCACACATGGAAATGCCTTAAATATTTGTTTATGTTCAGGAAGGTATTCCTTCCGGGCACATAAGCGATCATTAAATAATGGTGAATTGACACTTCTATGTCTGCTGCAAAATGCAGCAAACATAGAGTAACAAATTGCCATTACTGATTGTTTATATGCAGGAACGGACACCTTCCTCCACATAAACAATCATTCCCTGCAATGCAGGCACCCTTGCACCGTGGTGCAAGGGTGCCTGCATTGGCCATAGGCAGCTAGTTTTAGCTCCAACGCTAGGGAAAACACTGGGTTTCGCCGTATTGTTGTAAATACAGCACATCTCTGTGTTTTAGAAATGTCAGTGTGCGGCGCAACATTTTCTTGAGCATATGCCTGTTGATTTTCTCTGAACAGTTGTGTACTGATTGAACACCATATGTTACCCATCTACGTGTGATTGATTATTGATATGAACTCAGCTACCATGGAGTATATGGTATAGGGTCAATGTTGTTCATCCCACAGGCTGCTTCACCTAAGGGGGTTGTATGTGTGGTGGCATTAATGATGCTTTATGTTATTCTGAGCTACTTGGTTCTTACTTTCAAACCTCTATTGCCACACTCCTTTATAGAGTAAGGTGCACAACGTATCTTGGATGATGTCATCAGAGTTCAAAATGTTCTGTTGCCTCTGACATATTCACCTAAGTATCGCAAAACACGGGGCATATTTACAAGGACTTTATCTCCGCTTTTTCGGCTTAAAAAGCCAAAAAAGCGGAGATAAAACTATCACCCTATTTACATCAGGGTGCTAACATGCATAACCGAATGTTAGCACCCTTTTTTCTAACACCTACTTTTGCACCTCTAATGTGATGCAAAGTGGGCGTCACTGGGCATACCCCGGATGGACAACCTTGCAAATATCGTTGATGTTTACATTGCAATAATTACAAGGCTGCCACAGCATTTGAGCACAGGTTCGTTTTTGGAGAAAACCGCTGTTTTCTCCAAAAAACTGACATCTGCTAAAATGCAGACTTACCTATCCCTAACATTGGGGTCGATTATGCTGATACGACCCTATGGGTCGTATCAGCAAAGTTATTGCCGTTTTGCAGGGAACATTGCTGGAAAACCAGCGATGTTCCCTGCAGAACGCCGATAACCTCGCTATCTCTGGAATTTTTAACGCCCTGGAGAAACGCGTTGTTAATAACGCGCTACCAGGGCGATACATTTCAGAGATAGCCTGCGATAATAAAATTATCGTTAAGCACGGCCAGCGATAATTATCGCTGGCCGTTGACAATATGCCCCCACATTCTTTGCTTTCTGTGGAGGTCTGCTTCTATCATGTCCTTCTTGTTGTGTTAAGCAGTTCACGTGTATTCCTACTGTTTCTTCCCATTCTTGCACAGCTCAGTGACACCCCTGGGATCCTGACTGCTGTAACATGGAACCACATGAATACGTACTTAAAGAACCAAAGGGCATATCATCAAGGCGGCTCAATAAAATTATCGGCGCTTTTGCGTCCGTTTTCGGGCGAAAAGCGGCGATAATTTTATCGCCTTATCAGCAAAGACACACTATCACATGTTTTGCTGACTTAGCGCCCGTTACATCCACGCCCAGCTTTGCATCGCTAATGCAATGCAAAGTGGACGTAAAACACAGTTATTTCCAGGAAAATGTAGCTAAGCGACATTACTCCTATTATCTACCTGCACGCTAACCTGTACAGCGATGTTGAAAGGAGCGCTAACCGCGCTCATCGCAGGTTTTTTCTACGCCTGCTTTTATTTTTTCCTAAGCAATTTTAGCCATTGGGTGTTGGATTATAGGGCTGAGACCAGCCAGGCCTATTAACAAGGTATCGCCTGTCCCTGTGCGTTTATCGCTGGATTTCCAGCGATAATTGCACATTTTGTAGCTATAGCTGGTATTTTTTTCGCTTTTGAGATAAGTGTCGCTGATAGCACGCTTTCTCAGCGATAAAATACAGCGACAGCAGTGGATAATTATCCTAGTGCTAAGTGCGCTTAGCGATAATTATCGCCCCCTCTTGATGATATGTCCCTTAATAAATAAGCAAAGGGCTCGTACTGTAAAGAAACAATATGAGAGTATGGGCCATATGTATCATTCTATCGTTTTGCGAATTCCAAATAGCGAATTTTAAGGAATCGCTATTTGGAAATCGCAAAACGGTATGCATGTAAATAATCGCTATTTTTTAGCTATTTCCAATAATTCCATATTTGCGAATTCGCAAGTTGCGAATTCGCAAATAAGGAATACATCCCATTAATTTCTAAGGGCTTCTTGGCCCATAGAAATGAAAGGCAAAATTGCGATTAGCAATTTGCTAATCGCAAATTTTGCGATTTTTCCAGGGTGCAGGGGTGTCTCAAGAACACCCTGCTGCACCCCTGAAAATGACATGTGTGCGCATATGGCGCACATACATGCCCAAAGGGCATGTATGAGCGTCACATGGCACCTTTTAAAAAAAAAAAAATGCTTTTTGAAAAGAATTCGCAAGTTACCACCAACTACAAGTTGGTGGTAATTTGCGACATCTTATTCCATAATCGCAATTTTTAAATATTTCATACATATCATTTAGGAAATCGCATTTTGCGATTTCCTAAATGCTTGTGCAATGTTAGGGAATCGCAAATGTTGCGATTCCTTAACATTTGCGATGCGATAATTTCATACATCGCATTTCACGTTTTTCTTGTCGCAAACGCTGCGAATTTCCGATTCGCAGCGTTTGCGACAAGAAAAACGCTTCATACATATGGCCCTAAATAAGCTAATGGGAGTGCGCAATGTTTCTATTTAAAGTCTCATGCCTCATTCATGTTCTCCTTGGCCAACAGCACCACCTTCAGGTTTTGTTTAGCATTTCATATTACACATTTACTTGGGAAGCTTAGATAGTTCGTTAGTTGCACTAGAGTCGAAATGCCACTTGGGCCAGTGCTAAGATTGTCTGGGGAGCTTTTCAGGTGTGGGTGGGTCGGTACTTACTGTGTTACACCGGTGGCTTTTACAAACTTCACTAACTTTTGCACTGCAGAAATACGAAGATGCCCATGGCATCTTCCAGTGCGCTTGCGGGAATATTAGTGGTTTGTATTTTCACAAAAGTATCTGAGAAGTGCTTCATGTAACTCAAGGCCGTGTGAACAGGCAGCAACACAAGTGCTGTGTGTGCACGGTATCAATTTCTTGTGTGTAATAACAAAATCATGGTCTCCGTTCTTCCCATGCCTATTCTATGACAAAAAACATATAGTAGTTTGCACAGTAAAATAATTATACGTGTATTAGCACAACAGTGTACACATTAACAGTGGCTTACAGCATGTGCAGAGCAAAGTGATACAACTATATGCACATCAGTAAACTTTTGTGTACGGTGACAAAAAGAGTTACTAACGTGTGTGTGTGTGTGTGCACTTCCGCACTTGTATGTAGAATGACAGAACTTGTGTAAAACACATTTGTATAAATGAAAAGAATTATGCTTGCATTTACCACTGTATTTACAGCAACTCGTGCACGTATGCTATTAGACATGTTTTTAAGCAGTAACAAGAACAAGAAGTTGATTGAAACGGGTAGTACATTTATAAACACTACAAACAGGCTGGTACAGGAGCACAGAGGAGCGCCTCCTGGTTCCCTTTGAGAAATAAGACAGTAACTTGTAAGGGGGAGACCGCCTGGAACAGCAAACTGATGAAGTACATTTCCAAAATGCAGACTCCCACATGAAGTACCCCAACGATTGTCTTCGAGTGCTGATTTCTCATCTGTATACATTTTAACCATGTTATATTAATATAGAGAAGACTGTATTCTCTATATTAATCAAGAATATGTATGCATCAAGAAACGGCGTTAAAATTATCGCCGCTTTAGTGGCGGGAAACTGCTGCTAAAGCGGCGATAATGGGCTTGATAATATGCCCTTGAGAATTCCAATAGAAGCCCATGTTCACACCAGAACATGGGCTTCTATGGGAATTCACAAGGGCGTATTATCAAGCCCATTATCGCCGCTTTAGCGTCAGTTTCCTGCCACTAAAGCGGCGATAATTCTAACGCAGTTTCTTGATAATATGCACCCACATGTGTTGATACTAACCATTTCACTTTAACCTGAATTTTGTTTGTTAGGTAACAGTGAATACACTAATGGAATGCTTGTATTTTGATATTGACCATGCCTTGTGTATATCTGACTGAATACCAGAGGGCACAACTTAAAAGTGCCATCCACCATATATGTGTTACGTTGTGTTAAGTTTAGTAGATTTTTATTGGTAGCATAAATGGTAATTCTGTTATTGTCACTGAGATTTACATATAATAAAAAGGTGACTTTTTAATGTGTGGTTAGAAAGTGTTGGGGAACATCTATTTCTTCGCATTGTGTAGGTGCTAAAGGTGTTTCCCTGGCTGTTCTATCTGTTCTGGAAATAAATGTTTCTAGGTTTGCCGTGCCAGGGAATTGGCCTGTTGCCTGTTCAGGACGTTTGTCCTAATTTGTTCTTGTGAGCTCATACCCGCCTCATTTAGGTCCTGTTAAATATTTCTGACTTCTATTTCAGTAATATTAGGTGGATGGTTATGTTCCGTTAAGCTTTCAACTATTTAATTTTTAGAGATAACCCAGCCATAGCATGTGTTTGAATATTATTAAGTGCACTTCTAGTCTGTTTATCCTCTATAATTTAGTAACGGACTCCCTTTTTTGGGGTTTGATGTATTTTGCTGTTTCTGACATTTTATCTCTGGGTTTTAGAGTATAAAAATATACATGATTTTTTTAAAAACAATATGTTATATATAGTTTTACATTTTTACGCTACAGCTGCACAACGTAACTTACGTTGTATGTTGTCCTTACTTCATTATAGTTGCAAATCTTTGCTTTGCAGGCCTGTCTGGTGTGGTTTTTGGCAAACAAAAGCAGATGATGGACAGAGCGCTGAAACTTTTCAGACACTCATCTCGAGTCACAGATCTGGGTTGAATCCATCATTGTTCTTTAGCTCACTTCACCACCCCAGTTCAGACACAGCTATATGCAAATCAGTTTTGACCCTGTGCCTCATGGAAACAGTCCAGCCCGAACTTCCTAGCCTTGTCTTCCCTGGACCGGAAACAAGCATCCTGGGACCGGTTTCGGGCTAACAGCCCTCATCAGCCAGGCTAGGTTGAATCCAGGGGTAAAGTGAGCAAGGGACCCACGTCTGGGCATACCCTGCCAACTTAGGGCATACAAAGCAAACACAAGTCGATGATGGACGGAGCCCTGAAACTTTTCAGATACGCACCCCAAGTTGCAGTTCTGAGTTGAATCCATCATTGTTCTTTAGGTCACTTCTCCACCCCAGTTTTGACCCAGCCATATGCAAATCAGTCTTGACCCTGTGCCTCATGGGAACAGTCCAGGCCGAACTGCCAAGCCATGCCTTCCCTGGACCGGAAACAAGTATCCTTGGGCCGGTTCGTGATAACACCTCTGATCAGCCAGGCTAGGTGGAATCCAGTGGAAAATTGAGCAAGGGACCTGTTGGACCTGGCCCTTTTGGCAGGTTCACCCCTAAACTTTTTGCCTTTTATGGGACCTGATATTAGTAGTTTTTAGCCTCTCCGCACTTTAGCACTGTGGCCCAGTGTAAAGTGCTTGCGCACTCTGAGTGCATGTGGTGAGATTGGCCTGCCCTCCCGTAGGAATGCATGGGGGATATGTGTGTCCCTGGTAATTCCTAGTATGAGAGAAGTGCAGGGGCCAGTTTAGAATGTCCGAACTCGTGAGAATAAATGCTGCACAATGGTGTGCGCATATGTATGGTGACTGGTGGAGAAATGCCACTTTTAGAAGTTGGCACTTTTATGTATGGTGTGTCTGCCTGCCTGATGTGAATTGCATGTCTGGCTTGTGATTGACAGGGGCTGGATGGTGTGGTTGGCTCCAGGAGCCAGGATGAGTCTGCCCAGTGGTGAATAGGGAGATCTGCACGTAGATGGGAGGGAGGAGTTACACCTGGGACCTGAATAGGGCTGTGCCTTCCCTCCACAATGCTGGCTCCGCCCCTGTGGTGCGTCTGAGCACTTAGCTCCCACCTGACAAAGGAGCGAGGAGCTGAGCACAACAAAGTGCTCCAAAGCTCCCCCAAACCAGTCCTAACGGGTATCCTCAAGCCCTGTGTTGTGACAAAGATAAAAGTGGTATAAATGAAGGGGCTATGACCCCATGAAAATGTGCTTTGCTGTGCTGGTCCTGGTCCTGACACTGGGGGCTGCTGTTGCTGGGCTCCAGGAGGAACCGCCACAAGGGACTGCCTCCCTGTGTGCTGGCCTGCCTGAGCCCAGGCTTGTTCTCCCCCTGAACTTTGCCTTTTTTTTGGAAGAGCGCTTTGCTCTTCATTTGCTGGGAAAAGCGCTCCATTTCTTGCCTTTGACTTTTCTCATCCCAGGAGCGCATGGGCTCTCATTTACAGAGGGAATCCCGACATAGGAATTCCGCCCACAATTGCTACTCATCAAGCAGGTGCCCACCCTGCATCTCTGCGCTGGAAAATACGAGCGGGAGCCCACCCTGCTTTGGCGCCGCTGACTTGTGCTGAAAACTGAGCTGGAGCCCACCCCGCATCGGTGCCTTCATAGCGGGTGCCTAGCCCGCTTTGTGTGCTTAAGAAGAGCCACCATTGTACTTGATTTGACCGAAGGCGGGAGTCCACCCCACGCTTTGGCAAAGAAGAAGCCACAACAAAGTCACCGCCGGCGCCCGATTATTAAAACCTGACCCGGAAGCCAGGTAGAGCTCTCCTGACTCCGGGCGGGTCCAAACCCGGAAGCAGCAGGCCGGCCAATGGAAGCGCGGCCTGCCAAAGAGGCCGCCCTGCGCCTTGCAGGCTCCCCGTGAAGTCCCGGTCCCTGAAAGGGTGGACCGGGTGAAGGAGGATATCGCAGAAGCCGTCTGGGAGTAAGGCGGAGGGGGCCAGAGGCACATTGCCGGTGCTTGCCCCCACCGCATGTCAGCCCTGCGCAGTCCGCACCGATGAGAGGAGACCGGAAGGCAAACAGAGAAGTCCCCGGTGAGTGGGGCTCCATTTTGAACTGGGTGGAGGTAGTGAGTCGGGGCACATTGTCGACGCCCGCCCCACCCCTTTGGTCGCACTTAGGGCCCCGTGAGTGCCCGGGCTGTTCTAACCGCTACCCCGCATTCCAGGGGGCAGCGGTAATGTTGGGGACCAGTTCTTCCCCAGTGCTGGGGCCAGTTTTCCTCAGTGGCACCACCATAGCGGGCCACTGCAACGCTTGGGGGCTGATCTTGGGAGCACGCTTTGCGCTCCCCAGGCACAGTCAGTGTCAGTTCCGGATTTCCAGCTGCCCTGCGAGAGCGCAGGCAGCTGCAACGTGGGGGGCCAGTTCTTTTAAGTAAAGGAGGGGTGAGTACCCACCATGCCCCAGCGCCTTAACGCACTTTGAGGTCACTGCTGAGGAAGCCATGGGGCCCTGGGAAAGATCCCCCCAAGAACCCTGACATTTTGGTGGGACAAGAGGCATTTGTGCCCCGGCGTAAGGTCAGTGGGCCTGGGGTCAGGTCTTGTTGCCTGTGTGTGCCCAGAGAGGAGGGGTGCCCACTGGGAGGCAATCTTTTCTCTCCTTGATATTCCTCTCCAACAAGGCTTCAAGTGGAGTATTCAAAGCCCGCTTGCGTGCTTGCTTAATGACTCTCATGGGGTATTCCCTCTCCTACAATTTAGTCACCAATTCTTCTGACTGTTCCATAAATGTACCAGTTGTTGAGCAGTTATGCCGCCAGCGCAAATACTGGCCCACCGGGAGATTGTGCCTTAGGGCTCTGGGATGAAACGAACGATAATGAAGGAGGGAATTTCTGTCCGTAATCTTGTGATGGACATTGATAGCCAGTCTTTGATCCACAGCAGTAATATCCACATCTAGATAAACAGCAGATGTGTTGCTGATAGTCCACGTGAACCGTAGACACCCATCAGCCTGATTCAGCCAAGCCAAAAATGTATTGAGATGGTCTTCTGTACCTGTCCAGATGCAGAGGACATCGTCAATATATCTCCTCCATAAGGAAATATTTTCCTTGAAGGGATTTGAGGTGTGGTAGATCACATTCTCCTCGAACTGGCCCACATAAATGCAGGCCAGACTCGGGTCGAATGTGGCCCCCATTGAAGTCCCCGACACCTGCAAATACAAATGGTTGTTATACTCCCCAAAAATTGCCAATTCGATGCATTGCAGGACAAACGACTGGGGCGTGTCATAAAACCATTCCAGTGCCCCCAGAGCCCATGCTGCTGCCAACAGCGTGGTGTCCTGGAGGATGCTGGTATACCATTACAGGTTCTAGACGAACTTTGAGTGAAGATTGAAAATTTTAACCCCTATTAGCCCTGAAGAAGTTGCGAGATGGTGTAGCAACAAAATATGTTGGCAACATTGAATTGATTATGGTTTGACAAAAAACATTTTTAATTGGGATAGCTTACAGCATTGAATACAATTGTTTGGCCAGCAAGCTTTGTCGGTTTTTAATGGTGAGAATTATGTTCATTGATTCTCACAGGGGTTTAATGGGCACTTATAACAAATAGTAGGCATGGTTGGTGTACTTACATTTAAGCGTGACTCATTTTTTCACTATATTTATGTTACAGTTTTTTCAAAAGGAGAACATATACTTTTTCGTTTCCTTTTCTCCACACAAAGAGTGAGAGTGGCCGATGAAGATAAGTGGGTAAGCTGGCGAGTACCAGTCAGCAACCCCTTTGGTGTTTCTACCATGAAGTACTCTCTCTCGCCCTTCACACTTTTCTGTATAGTTAGTGGTGGGAGGTGGAATATAGCCTGGATGGTTCTTTTAAAGTAGTGATTGACACACCGTGACAATTAGAGTAGTGCAAGTAATCACACTCAGGGGGAACTGAGAAGGATATCGGAAAAACCCTTGTATTGTCATTCCTGTTAGGATTAGGTGTAATTCAGGTGAGGCCTGTGTTGTTTATAAGGTTGTGAGTGGGGGGCAACCTCATCTTTCTTTACCCCTGTGAATCCAATTGTATTGATGTGTTAAGTACGGCGGCTCAGCCGTGAGAGTCTTGCTGTTGTGACAGCGGTTTTATTATGAGAGCTGGTTGTTAGTAAATAAGCCACATGGAACTTGCATTTTTGCACATAAAAGAAAAAAAATTAAGGCATTTATTTTGTTGTTCGCCTGTCAAATTTTTTTTTTTAATAGGCAACTGTGGGTTTGTAATGAATTGTCTAGCATTCTCAGATGACTCAGGACCCTCCTTGTCACCAGATGCCCCATTAACTACCACCTCTACAGCAAGGGAGGAATCGGATAAACTAACGAATCTTAAAAAACTGCAGATACGTGTAGCCCTCCATGGGGCCCTTATGACCGAATATTTGCGTGCAGGACCCTCCCTTCCAGGTCTATTAGTGAGATTGGAACCCAAGATCTTTTTGGAGGACAAACAATTCCGGGTGGACTGGAGCTTTATAGCCAATAAGTGCACCCGGGATGGTTGATTTTAATCATAAACACTGCTAAGAGATTAAGTGAGGAGTTGTTCAAGGAGATTCTTGATTTGGAAGAGTCCTTAAAGAGTGATACAGCATTTACAAATGCCAAAGCCCAATTGGCACGGATCCAGGGTGATTTACTGGATTATAAAACATATATGGTCAATCAAAAAATTAAGGGTCTTAGGAGAAATCTAGATCGTTTCTCACATGAGTGGGCGTTTCCTTATGTTGAGGATCAATACTATGACACACCTTTAGAACAACCATGTCATCAGAATTACCAAAGGAGGGGTCAGTATTTTTGACTGGGTGGTCAAAGACAGCAGAGGCGTACGCCAAACAATTGGGCATTTGATAACACCAGCAGTGAAGAGGAAGAGCCTTCGGAACAACCATCTACCTCTAATGAAAATAGGGTCAATTTTGCACCTGAAACAAGAACTGACGAGGACTTAGGTGTAATCCTGAGGGCTTTTTTAGGGCAAACCCAGAGATGAGGGGGAGGGGGTCCGGCCCAGAGAGGACGAGGCAGGGGCAGGTCCCATTTTTAACCAACATGGCAAACATACTCCCCTCGCATCACACGCAGCAGGGGCAGGACCTATCAATCTTAGATTATGGGAGCAGTCAACAGCCCATTTCTAGATGCACTAATGACATTGTTGTTAATTTATTGTGTCATGAATTGACAAGTGATGAACTTAGAGTTTTAAACAAAGGACTAGGCTTTGTTCCTACCCCCCGGCATGATACCTTCACTTGTAGAATTGAATTGTTAGAGATGATGAGGAAGATTAAGTTACAATAATTCTTTGCAGAAAAAGAATAAATATCTCCCTCCATCTTTACCACTAATCTACACCGTCCTTTGAGTTTTTGCCCTCCGACCTCTTCACTGGGTCCTGAGGTGGCGGTCTTTGAGCAGCGAGTACTACATGACATTCAAGTCCTGGAACAAACTCATGAGCGAACACATCTAAATAACATGAGCAAAGGCGATTGGTTGGCTGTAAAATCGTTGCAAGACAATAAACTTATTACGATAAAACAAGCTGATAAAGGCAGAGCCGTAGTTGTGCTCAATACTTGTGATTATGAAGCTGAAGTGTTGAGACTGCTGCGGGTCCGCACAAATTACCATCCATTGACGCGAGATCCCACACCAGAACTCCTTGATATGATTAAGAACCTGGTGGCGGACGCAGTAGGGAAGAAGTGAATACCTTCTAAAGAGGCAGATTTCATGATTAATATGAAACCGCGTGTTCCGGCATTTTACATCTTGCCGAAGATACATAAGCCACAGAGTCTGCCACCGGGACGCCCGATTGTTTTGGGCATACAATCTGTTTTGGAACCTCTGTCTCAATTTGCGGTATTCTTCTTGAGGGAGGCAGTGATCACACAACGCTCGTATGTGCAGGGCACAACTGATATACTGAACATTCTTAAGGACTTTGAGTTTGACCCTAAGAACCAATGGCTGGTTACTATGGATATTGAATCATTGTCTACCAGCATCCCCCAGGACGCCAAGTTGGTGGCAGCAGCGCGGGCTCTGGGGCACTGGAATGGTTTTATGACACGCCCCAGTCGTTTGTCCTGCAATGCATCGAATTGGCACTCACAAAAATGTTTGGGGAGTATAAAACCAATTGTAATTGCAGGTGTCGGGAACTTTAATGGGGGCCACATTCGCCCCGAGTCTGGCCTGCATTTATGTGGGCCAGTTTGAGGAGAATGTGATCTACCACACCTCAAATCTGTTCAAGGAAAATATTTCCTTATGGAGGAGATATATTGACGATGTCCTCTGCATCTGGACAGGTACAGAGAACCATCCAAATATTTTTTTGGCTTGGCTGAATCAGGCTGATGGGTGTCTACGGTTCACGTGGACTATAAGCAACACATCTGCTGTTTATCTAGATGTGGATATTACTGTTGTGGATCAAAGACTGGCTACCAATGTGGGGAGGTAGAAAACAAGTCACTTTTTCGTAATCATCCGGATCTAGTAGCGAAGATGAATGCCCACAAAGAGAAGAACAGACAGGCAGAAATTTCCAGAAAGACTAAGGCTCTTTTTTGGGATCACGCCCGAAGAGGGGACAATGCTACAATGGGAACTCAGGCAGGGGCCAGTACAACCGGGCACCTCCGCAACAACAGGAATATATGAGCACAAGGAACAAACGCTATTGGAGACCGGCCGAATACCTATAATAAATCTATCTGATAAAACACTCAGTGAGACAGAAATGAGTGTTTTAAGTAGAGGCTTGAGCTTTGTCCCTTGTGCCCAGATAGATCAGTTCCAATTAGAAAAGGATATGCGTTCCTTTTTCCGGAAGGTTAGACTTAGACGCTTTTTTGAAGATAGAGATCCTAGAGAACGTACCAATCATTCGGGTCTCAAACCCAAATCATCCTTTACCCCCACTTTAGCGATGGTTGGCAAAAATATAGAAGCCTTTGAAACGGCAGTTGAAAGTGATATTCACAATATAGTATGTAAAGCAAAGAAACCAAATGTGTATAACATTAGTATGCAAGAGAGATCTGCCCTTAATTCCTTGCAAGATGAGAATTCCCTTACTATTAAACCGGCGGATAAGGGAGGAGGAATTGTCCTTTTTAATACTACGGACTATGATAGAAGGATGTATGAACTCCTTGAAGTTAAAGAACATTATACACGCACCAATGGCAGCAGCATTTCTAAAATATCTAAAGACTGCCTGGATCTTCTGAATGAAGCCAAAAATAATAACTGGATATGCGAAGAGGAGTTTAAGTTCCTTAATATTACTGAACCCAGAATTCCAGCTATATACGGCCTACCAAAGGTCCATAACGATCCAGTTGATCCTCCTATGAGACCAATAGTGAGCAGCATTGATTCCCTCCTTGAACCTATCAGCAAGTATGTGGATCACTTATTAAAACCTATGGTCAGTGGTCTTAAGTCCTATGTGAGGGACTCTGCCCATATGATATCGCTGATAGAAGGGAGAGAATTTTGTGGAGAGACTCAGTGTCTGGTGACTCTGGACATTGAGTCTCTCTACACTAACATTCCCCAAATGGACACAGTGTATGTTATTGATGAACTATTGGAATCCCAAGACTTGGGCGGAGCCAGCAAGGAGTTCATTGTGAGATGTATTGAACTTATTTTGATGAATAATGTTTTTTTGTTCAAGGAAGATTTTTTTAAACAACGTAAGGGCACCAGTATGGGGGCCACATGTGCGCCTAGTCTGGCATGCCTTTATGTAGGGGCATTTGAGACCAAACACATTTACAATGAGTTAGCGACTTTTTATGAGAATGTAGTGGGCTGGTACCGCTACATTGATGATATTTTTTTTGTTTGGGAAGGCGCAACTGATATGTTAGAAGATTTTCTTAGTTGGCTGAACCTTGGTGACTCAAATTTAAGATTCACATCATCATACAGCAGATCCAAAGTGGACTTTTTGGATATTACCATAAAAAATGTAGAAGGTTTTCTGGAGGTTGAACTTTATACCAAACCTTCAGCGAAGAATACCCTTCTGCATTTTACAAGTTTTCACCCCAAAACTCAGAGAGAATCTATTCCTTTTAGCTAGTTTCTTAGACTTAGAAGGAACTGCTCCAACCTAGATGATGTTTATAAACACTCTGAAACCCTAAAAAATAAATTTAGAGATAGGGGTTACCCTAAAAAACTTCTAAACCACTCTCTCAAAAGGGCTAGGTTTTATGACCGGGAGGCACTTGTCAGAAATAAAAGTGGGGATAAAAAAGAGAAGGAACCACTCAAAAAGGTAGTCTTTGTTAGTCCGTTTTCTAATTTAAGTAATCAAATCAAAAATGCTGTGAATAAAAACTGGCACATTTTAAACCACGATGAATCAAATAAACTTGAGAGACCCATGTTCGCGATTTAAGAAAAATAAGAATCTACGTGATCTTCTTGTGCATACTTATAGAGAGGCACCACAGCCATGTCAAAGAACTTTAAACAATACGATAGCACTAGGGAATTACAAATGCGGTACTTGTAATATCTGTCCTCAATGTATACAAGCAAAGGAGATTAATTTTAATGGCCATGTATTGAAATCTAAGAGCATCACCAACTGTAGAAGTAAAAATATAGTGTATTTACTGCAATGCCCGTGTGGACTGGGCTATGTTGGTGAGACCGGCAGAGAAGCCAGGACGCGTTTTCAGGAACACAGATCTGCCATAAAGACTAGGAAAATAACTGCACCATTAGTTGAACATTTTTTTAAGGAAGGCCATGGTGAAAATATTTTCACATGGTTTATTCTTGAAAAAATAGTCATTGGTAAAAGAGGAGGAAATATGCAAACAAAACGGAAATTACGTGAACAATGGCATATTTCATTCCTGAATACTGTAAGAAAAGGTCTGAATTCGAAAGAAGAGTGGGAGTGTTTAATTAGACCAGTCTAACAGTTGGAACTATGAGGGGTATCAGTTTTCATCCCCAAATCTGTGTGTATATATATTGTGAGTGAACATGGCTTAACATATTTGTCTAGGTACTTTTGATGTAATAAGAACTATATGGTACCTTTTCTGTAGCTATATGTTGTGCTATGTAACTTTATATGAGGTACCACTAAGCATGATTATGTGTTGAATAGCTGCCACACGATGTCATGGGAATGTCCTTATGATTTACAAGGGAACATATATATGGGGTTTTGTGTATCGGTTTGAGAGTAGGCACATCAATATGTATTATTGTTTTTGATGTTTGCTATGTATTATAAAACACCTTGTATCTATTTTTGTAAAATACGATGCATTGATAGTAATGTCAACCTTATGATTTGATGGAGTAATTTTACAATTGCCTGTATGTAATTTTATAGCTATCGACATGCATATTGTAATTGTATGTTAACCCCGTATTTCGATTGCGATCACGTTCTCCATGCATACATGGATGAATGTGTTTGCATCTCTTCTAGACTTTAAAATTATGGATGTAGGCATAGGTACTTCCACTGGAGAGATTAGAAAATAATGTATATGTACAATACAGCATTGTCCAGTCAAAAGTAATATATGATGTACGTTTTTCATAATTAGGGTGTTACATTTGCTAAAACATAGTGTTTTGAGGTTTATTAGCAATACGATGTGTGCTAGAATAAGTTCCATGTTTAGTGACTCTAGTCCGTCATTCAACATTGTCTGACTGACTTTAGTCCGTCATTTAACATTTCCCGACTGAACCTAATCACCCGGAAGTACCTTTAAATCCGGATGCCGGGTACACCAATGCGCGCGTTTATTTTAAACTATAAAAACAACAGTCTCCAGTGCGTTTTAAATCAGCGGAGGAGATAGAACACAGAACCCCACGTTACGGCCGAATTCGTGAAACTAGCAGGTATGTGGAAAGATAGGGACTACTGGCGTCTGGTTGACGTTACACGGATTAATGTCACTCTGACTCCGTGTTTTGCTTGATGTTTTCTAGGCTGCGGGCGGTCTGACTAGTAACGAAGAGAATTTTATCTTGTCGGCCCTACTACTTGTGAGACGTGATTGATGACGTCTTCTGAAGTTGGTGCAGTATACATTTATACGCACAAGATAACTGTTTGAAGGTAATTCCTTTCTGTGGTAGCTATTTTGTTTATCACAAATATAATTCTAAACCGCCCGTTTTTAAGGTTTAACGTTATGCGAAAGCGTTCGTTTGCAGCCATTGCTTAAATTCTCTATCGATCAATGGCATAGCATAGAGTAGGTGGGATACCTTAGCAAAACACTGTGTTTGTCTTAATTGTTTATAGGTCAACACCAGATATCAGAAATGTTCCTTAACCTTTTAAAGGTATGAGATTTAGGGTATAATAGTTTAATAAAATATCTGCCAGTCTGATAATATATTGCGTAACTTACTGGCTCTTCGTATGTGTTTTTTTTAAACCATTAGAGCAATGGTATATTGCCTACTATAGAGTATCTATCATCTCTATTGCAAGCTATGTATTTTGAGGTACTGCCTCTTGTGTACCCTTTCTAACATCCAAACAACTAGATAAACGAGGATGTAAACAGGTTGTAGCCCTATCCTGGAATTTGAGAGTAAGGTTTTTTGTGGGATTATGAAACACTGAACACACCACTAATTATTCATCAACCTTTGTAGGTATATCTTAAAGGTGACCGATTATTATAAGCAGTTGACTGTAAGCAACATTTGCTTGACATTCATCAAGGTAATCAATTTACAATCAATTTATCATAATGTCTTGTATATATGTGTCTTGCACTTAATGTAGCAAGGTCCCAGATTCTATCGGTTAGCTATGAGTCTCTCGTGCTATTGGATTGACACTAGATTTATATGGTGTTGGTCACATTAGATGCGTATAATTGATACCATTTACTGTCTAATTTATAATAAATATAAATGACAAGATGACTAGTGTCTACAAATGCTTTTGGCTGACACTGTCAATATACAATGAAATCAAATGAAAACGAAAACCCACAGTTTTTATGGAGTGAGTGTAATGTGTAGGAGCAGTATTGTAATTACATGTTTTTATGTGGAAATATTATAGTCATATGTTGTATATCTTATTTTATGTATTTTTACTTTCAGATATTGTGTTAAAGTGGGATACTATTGTTTTAATCCTGAGGAAGGTTTTTGGCCTTGAATATTTGTGCGCCATAACCGAAAGGCGTCGATGCACTTCTTTGTGGAGAAACATTAAGTGATAGAAATAAGAAGCTCCTGTAACTGTGAAATTTGAATTACCACCTGGAGCATATCTCATTAAGTCATTGAAACTGGTGTTCCTTTTCTCCCTTTTGATTGGAATTATTTTCCTTTTGTACTGTCCTATTTTTTGTGTAAAGAATTTATGATGTATCATGTTTTTTAATCTGGTTTTTAAATTTACTTAAATAAAATGTAAATTTTTGCTATATGACTATTTCATGTTTTACAGTAAATGCTCCCTGTTTGTGAATGTGGGTGATTTCTTTGCATGTTTAGTGTAAAACTGTGGTTTACTTTTAAGTTCACCCAAAGGGGAAAACTTTATTGACAGTTTTGTCTTTTGGTACCCTACCCCTTTGGTTTGTTTGGGTCCCTCTCTTTTGTTAGAGATACCAATGTCCATCACAAAATTACGGACAGAAATTCCCTCCTTCATTAGAGTTCGTTACATCCTAAAGCCCTAAGGGACAATCTCCCGGTGGCCAGTTTTTGCACTATCGGCGTAACTGCTCAACAAATGGTACCTTTATGGAACAGTCGGAAGAATTTGTGACTAAATTGAAGGAGAGGGAATACCCCATGAGAGTCATTAAGCAAGCACGCAAGCGGGCTTTGAATACTCCACTTGAAGCCTTGTTGCAGAGGAATATCAAGGAGAGAAAAGATTGCCTCCCAGTGGTAACTACTTTCAATCCTCTCTCCACTAAAATGAGACAGATCGTGAGAAAACACTGGTCCATTCTTGATACCGCTACGATTAAGATGCCACTGCCATGCTTTGTGTTCAAAAGAGCGCCTAGTCTTAAGGACAAGATGGTCCATACTTGTATCCCCATGACATTACAGACAACTTCTTTTCCAACAGGGCACTATCCGTGTGGAGGATGCTCGGTATGCAATCTTACGCAAGTGACCAAGAATGTAACCCTGCATGATGGTAGAACATGGATCTTGAACAGGTTCAGTAATTGTAATACGTGTAACGTTATTTTTAGACTGCCCTGTAGTTGCGGGTTGCATTACCTTGGTCTGACTTCTCAAAAGGTAAAAATGCGCATACAATAGCATCTTAGCACGATTAAGGCCAAAAAACTAACTACGTGGTTGGTGCAACACTTTATTGAGAAGGGTCATGATCCCAGGGACCTGAGATGGACCGTCCTTGAAAAGGTGTTGGGTGAAACACATAATGTTGAATCCATATTAGCGAGGAAAGAGGCTAAATGGATTTTTTCTGAACGAGCGGACCAGGAGGGATTGAACGATTCCATTGAATAGAACAAAATTAGTAAACGCTGACATGGGTAGGTCTTGGTATGAGAGTTTCAACATTCATGCATTGATATATTTTTTGGTTGTAACCCCAGTGATTGACGGAGGAAACGTATTAGCAGTGCTGAGATGCGTCATTGATTCAGTATACTTTCAATATCCGTGCCTTTAATAGGGAGCTGAGTCCATTTCCATATTAATGGTGCACCATTATGGGGTTAGAGTTGGGCCTCTTGGAAACACATCTATGCGACAGGGAAGAGTGTATATGTGGGCGGATTCACACATAAAGGTGGTTACACTCCCTGTCTATCCCATTCCTTTTCCTTTTGTTGTATTTATTATGGGCATGAGGACTCTGGTGGAAAGATGATCGCCAAGTGGTTGGAAAAGTCGAAATGTTTTGGGGGTCATTGATTGGCTTCCAGCAAAAACACCAATTCTTTTAGATATCACTAGAATGGGTGACAGTGTAAGATACCTCCGGTGTGATGGTAATTTGCGTCCGAAAATTAAACTTTGTACACAGTGTCTATCTGTATGTATTTAAGGAGACGTAGAAATTATACTACCACTAGAGAGAAATATGAATGAAGAGTGAAGACAAAGTGGTTCCGCCGAGGATTCCAGCATAAGATTTCTTTTAAAGAACTTTTTGAAAGGGAGGGATGTTAAAATTAAATTAATTTCTAGGTTGATGATGAGGTTGATAGACAGTTGGTCGCCGCTCTGTGTGTATCGATTATTTAGAGTCGCTTGGCATTTTAGTGTGGTATAAACTCGGGGCCTTTGAATTAAAAACTTTATACTGTGGCGGTTCGAACATTTTACTCGTTCTAAGATGGCCGCCATGAATGCATGTGCAGTGTCATGACCCTGGATGTTGACGAGGTTACAGGGTGTGGCTAAGAAAACCCTAAAACCACGCAGCAGTGTGAGTTCATGGTCAGAGCTTCTAACTCGCCAGTGGGACGCAGCACGGGTAAGGTGGCTGCGAGCATTGAGGCAGATAGGTATGTGTTGCACGAGTGAAGAATGGATGTGGAGAAGGAATATTGCCGTGAGTGCTTGTGGAGATGCTGTCATGTGGGGAGCCGGTGTAAAAAGATAATGGGCATTGGTCTCTGTATTTAATGAGTATCACATTGACTTGTGGCTAATACGAGTGGTATTCTGCTAAGAACTTTTTACATGGGTTCATACCACTCGCTGACAGTGAGAGGTCTGGATGATACAGTGAAATAAGTAAATAACTTGTGATGCCTTCTTTATATTTTTACAGGGAGCTAGACAGTGGTTGGTCACCCCGAGGACACGTGATCAAAAGACATGGTATCTAGGTTGAAGACGGTTGCAGGTACGCCGTGGCTCCGCAACCGTCAGGTAAAGAGTGTGTACAGTAATTGCAGTAAATTGTGTGCTTAAATAACATTGGAATTCATCGTGCCTGTGCAGAAGGCAGATGGATACTCACAAGTGGTTCAATGTTGTTTTTTAGTACCATTACAGGTTCTAGGCGAACTTTGAGTGAAGGTTGAGAATTTGAACCCCTATTAGCCCTGAAGAAGTTGCGAGATGGTGTAGCAACAAAACATGTTGGCAACATTGAATTGATTATGGTTTGACAAAAAACATTTTTATTTGGGAGAGCTTGCAGCATTGAATAAAATTGTTTGGCCAGCAAGCTTTAACGGTTTTTAATGATGAGAATTATGTTCACTGATTCTCACAGGGGTTCAATGGGCACTTATAACAAATAGTAGGCACGGTTGGTGTACTTACATTTAAGTTTGACTAATTTTTTCACTATATTTATTTTACGGTTCTTTCAAAAGGAGAACTGATACTTTTTGGTTTCCTTTTCTCCACACAAAGAGAGAGAGTGGCCGATAATGATAAGTGGGTAAGCTGGTGTTTCTACCGTGAGGAACTCTCTCTCTCCCTTCACACTTTTCTGTATAGTTAGTGGTGGGAGGTTGAATATAGCCTGGATGGTTCTTTTTAAAGTAGTGATTGACACACCGTGACAATTAGAGTAGTGCAAGGAATCCCACTCAAGGGGAACTGAGAAGGATATTGGAAAACCCTTGTATTATCATTCCTGTTAGTATTAGGTGTAATTCAGGTGAGACCCGTGTTGTTTATAAGAATTCTGATTACACCCTGCTTTATAATTGGCGTAATTTCAAGAAAGAATTTTAAGGGATCTCTGACCGCAGAACCATGACTGGCTCTGCAGATAGAGAGCTATTAGAACTCAGACAAGGGAACAAATACCTGAGAGCTATTTAAACTCAGACAAGGGAACAAAGACTTGTTGACTTATGTAACACAAATAATCATTTTGTTGCTGAGACCCAATGGCCTGAAAAGAAAAGGTCAATTCTCTTCTATCAGTGCTTAAAAGATGAGTTGAAGGATCTGATCGCACAAATTGATTCACAACCCACCAGTTGTGAAGATTTAATTGCTCTAGTCCTAAGGTTGGATCATCAAGTGCACAAAAGAAAAGGTGATAAAAAAAAGGTTGAAGTTCTGAAATTCTCTTACCCAAAAGAAAGAGGAAACCCAGGCCCAACAGATGCAGGAGAACCCATGGAGATTTTAGGGCTCAAAAAGTCTCTCACTTCAGAAAAACAAGAACAACGCCACCACAATGGCCAATGTCTTTACTGTGGCAAAAAAGGCCACTTTGTTAGGAAATGCCCAATACAACCCAAAACTGTTGGTACCAAGTCAAGCACCACTCCTGTTATGTCTAGGAAGCCAGAAAACTAAAGTGCTCGGGAAACATGCAGGAGGTTTCACCGAGCTTCTCTTTATCCACTCCTGACCAAGCCATAGCTAACACCTTAAAAGTCTCAACTCCACATTTGACCATAAACGCACAATTACCCATCAATGAAGAGTCAAGAAACATAGTTTTTATGGTATATTCTGGAGCAACTGGGAAATGTATTGACTCAGCATACTGTGCCCAACTTCAGTTACCAACAGTCAAGAAAACCAAATCAGAGACTTTGAGAGCTGTTGATGGATCCTTTTTGACATCAGGGCTCATTACTCATCAAACAATAGAAGTAGAACTATGGTACAAACAAAATACAGATTATCATAGAGAAAACATTCATTTCTATGTCATTGCAGCTCCCCAATTTGGCATTATTGTTGAGATGCTGTGGCAAACAAACATAATCCGTTAATTGATTGGTCCAAAAGGAGTATAACATTCACTTCCGATTGGTGTTGGTGTCAAAGGAACTGCTTAGTAAATCAAGCCCCAAAAACCAACATAACATAATCTGTAGACAATCTTTGTCATTTGATCCCCACAGCCGATGAACAAGATGTTGACCTGTCTCCGGAGTTTGCTGAGTTCCAGGATGTATTCAGCGCATCAAAACCTGAGACCTTACCTCCTCATAGGGCCTAAGAATGCCAGATTTATCTGGTTACGGGTGCTAAGATCCAGTGTAGTTGTGTTTATGCGCTGACAGAACAAGAAAATCAGTATCTCCAAGAAAATATCGAAAGTACCTGAAGAACGGGTTCATAAGGCTGTCAAAATACCCTGCCGCTTCTCCATAATTCTTTGTGCCAAAGGCAAATGGCGAATTAGGATCATGCATTGACTACCGGGCCTTAAACAACATCACGATTAAGAACCGTTATCTTCTTCCACTCATTCCGGTACTATTAAACTAGGTACAGAATGCTAACATCTACACTAAACTGGATCTACGAGGTGCGCACCATTTGATATGGATTCGCCAAGGTGACGGGTGGAAGATTGCTTTTTAGACTAGGTATGGCTTTTTTAAATATTGTGTAATGTCATTTGGCCTTTGCAATGCACCAGTGGCATTCCAATTCTTCGTAAATGATGTCCTCCATGAATATCTTCGACATTTTATCATTGTTTACATCAATTATATTTTAATATGTTCTGATTCTCTATAAACCCATGTTGACCATGTGAAAACCATTCTTGATACCCTATCGGCCCAAGGTCTTAATTGCAAGTTAACTAAGCGTGAATTCTACAACAGTAGAATTGTTTGGATTCATCTTAACACCTGATGGTATCTCAATGGCAGAAAGGAAGATACAAGCTATCACCACTTGGCATACCCCTACCACAGTAAAAGACATTCAGCGATTTCTTGGCTTCGCCAATTTTTATTGGCGATTTATTGATCAGCTCTCTGCAAAAGCTATGCCTCTAACTAAGTTACTAAGGAAAGAAACTTTGTTTCTTTGGACCATTGAAACTGAGCCGACATTTTGTATCTTTAAACAGGCCTTCATTATGGCCCCTATCTTGAAACATGCAGATACAACTCAGCCATTCATCGTGGATGAGGACGCTACTGAGACAGCTATTGGAGCCATCTTATCACAGAGAGATGCTTGTTGCTCTGGTCAACTACATCCAGTAGCCTATTTATCCAAGAAAATGTTACCTGCAGAACAACATTATACAATAGCAGAAAAGGAGCTTCCTGTCATCTGTTCTTCTTTCAAAGAATGGTGACAACATTTACTAGGTGCTCTCCATCCGGTCACAGGATAGACAGACCATCGAAATCTCCAGTTTTTGCGATGTGCTAGAAGCCCTGACGCCATGATAACTTCATTTGACCCTGTTCCAAGCAGAATTTAACTTTGTTATAACCAGGGCCGGACTGGGAACCACAACCGGCCCTGGCAAAGTGCTCGGCCTGCCTCCCCTCCCCACTCGGGGGGGTTGGAGGTGCCGCCAAGCTTTTTGCCGGGGCCGGTTTTCGGCCGATTTTGGTACAGGGACGATTTTGCAGCTATGCTGCAAAAAGGCCCTGTAACAAAAACGGCCCCCAGGGGACCAAAACCGGCCCCACCCATGCGGCGCATCGGTGGATTGCCCAGTGCCCGCTAGGGCCAGTCCGGCCCTGGTTATAACCTATCGTCCTGGCAAAAACAACAACAAGGCAGGCACTTTAACAAGACAAGAACCTCCACCAGTGAACCAGATTTACAATTCACCACCAATGATTCCACAAGATGAAACAATAGGAGCAATTCAGTCAGAAAATTTCAAAAACAAGATTTGCCAAGCTATGTCATTGTCACAGCTGAGTTCTTGGAAACAAAAAAAAGTAAATCGATCAGTCAAAGACAACTTGCCTTTTCAAGGAACAAAATTATATGTCCCTAAGACATTGCTTCAAAAAACGGCACTGAAATGATGTCCTGATGATCCCATGGCTGGTCATCCTGGTCAAACTCAAACTCTAGATCTAGTTAATAGGAATTTCTGGGGGCCACACTGGAGACAAGATGTCATACATTACGTGCATCTTTGTGACACATGTAATAGGGTCAAATCAGATCGCACACCAAAGAAAGGGCATTAACAACCATTACCAACTCCTAACACAATCTGGGAAGGCATATCAATGGACTTTATCACTGAATTGCCCAAAGACCAAAAGAAAGACACCATTCTTGTGGTAGAAGATCAACTATCCAAGATGGCTCATTTCATTCCGTGCTCAGGGTTACCCACAGAAGCAAAGACAGTACAATTGTTGTTGCAGAATATAGTACACTATCATGGCCTGCCAAAATCTTGAGTATCAGATTGTTGTACTAAATTTACATTTAAGCTATAGAAAGCATCAGTAAGATGGCTGCGGAGATTTCTGCGTTGGAACAGGATTGCAAGTGTAGTCCTCCTTTCTGCGATACGAGACCTGGTTACTGAACTTAATGAAACTGTGGACCAAGAGTTAGCGCACAGGTCTCGACGGAGCAGTGCTGGCTACTATGGCGAGGGGGGCAGACCCAGCCGGTCTCTGGCTCAGAAACTGGCAGAGCCCTGGAGTCAGGACTCTATTACTGAGATACTAGACACGGAGGGCATTCCACATTACACTACACCCGAGATTAGTAGAGTGGTGCTAGATTTTTACTCCACGCTGTATGGGGGTAATGCGCAGGTGACAACAACTGATATTAATACCTACCTAGATGACATTGTGCTGGGGTGGCTGTCACTGGTGCAGCGTGACTATCTCACACAGCCGTTTGACGTTGAGTATGTCAAAATGGCCATAATGTCCCTTTCCATGTGCAAAGGTGCGGGCCTTGATGGTCTCCCTAGTGATTTCTACAAGGCATATGTGGAAGAACTTGCACCATGGCTGCTGGGCGTTTTTGCAGAAGCGTATGACTCTGGAACGCTGCCACATTCTCTGAGGCAGACGCTACTTGTTATGCTACTTAAGCCGGACAAAGCGCCTAATAGGTGTGATTCGTACCGGCCTTTACCTATCATCAATATCGACGCCAACATTTTGGCAAAAATTATAGCCAGCAGACCCCAGCTTCTTATTTCCAAATTGGTCCTCTGGGATCAGTCGGGGTTTGTCCCCGCCAGATCTATATCGTTCAATCCCCGGACTGTATTTGCCACGCTGCATTACTTTGAGTCGGACTTCCAAGCAGTTGCTGTACTACTCGATGCGGCAAAGGAGCTTGCCTCCCTTCTGTGGGAGTATATGTTCACCGTCTTGCTCTGAATAGGTCTACCACTTTTCTTCCTCAAATGGATTAGATTATTGTATGATGTCCCTGTTGCGTGGATTCGGGTGAATGGTTGGGTCTCTGAAACTATCCATATTGCAAGAGGCACACCGCAGGGATGCCCCCTGTCGCTGATGCTTTTTGCGATCGCGTTGGAGCCCCTTGCTTGCAAGATCCACCAGAGACATGCACAGGCAGCCCTGCGTTTTAGACAGAGACCACTGGTGGTTTCACTCTACGCGGACGATATGTTGCTTTATGTGTGAGAGCCTGAGCTATATCTCTCGGAGCTATTACGTGAATACGTGCAGATCGAGAGATACTCCGGACTTAGTATAAATTGAGTGAATTCCACAGTGCTCCCGCTGGCGGCTGGTACAAACGAACTGGCATTGGACTTCCCACTGGCGTGGACCTCTGATCCTGTGAAGTATTTGGGGATCTGGCTGCATAGAGATCCAGATGTAGTAATTTCTGAAAATTATGGATGCGTCATCTCTAAGATCACAGATCAGGCGGAGTGGTGGGTTAAATTGCCACTCTCCCGATCTGATCGTATAGCAGTCGTGAAGATGTCGATGCTGCCCAAACTTCTCTACTTGTTCATAAACATTCCTATACGCCTTAATATTGTATTATTTAACACAGTTCAATCGGCCTTAATAACCTTCGTCTTGGGTGGCAAGAAACCGAGTTGCAGTTGGGATGTGCTGGTGCTGCCGTTTGAGCGGGGACGCTTTGAAGCACCTGACATGAGGCTTTACTACCTGTGCGCGCAGGCACAATATGCACATTATTGGTATTATCCACAGTGGTTTCAGCCCCACACTGCCGATGAGCTAGACTCTGTTTTCCCGGTGCCACTGGTGGTGGCTCCCTTGACTGGAGGGGACGGAGGGCTGAGGAATAAAGTTAACCCCGTCCTATGTACGGAATGTGCTTGGAAGATTCTTGCTAGACCGGCATGGCTATCTTACCTCTAAGCTTCCGCATTACCACTTGTGGTACACCCGGAGATTTCCACGGCGCGAGAGCCGGAAGCTGTGAAAGCATTGAAGGCAGTTGGCATTAGAAAGCTGGGCGACTTATATAAGCAGGGGCAGTTTCGGTCACTCTCTGACATGCAACCTGGTCGTGACCGGGGCATAATGCTGGGTTTTGCCTATGTGCGGGTGCAGCAGGCGATTAGAACTATTTATCGGGATTATCCAGCGGAACATACACCATTGCGAGCACTGTAGGCGGTGCTGGTGGGTAAGGAGTGCAAAGGGCTTATAACAAAATTGTATAATGCATCTCTCCGGGAATGTGAGTCTCTCGAGCCTCCCTCTTATATCAAATGGCATTCGGTACTTGGAGATGCCTTGACGCTGGATGTTTGGCAGATCTGTTGTATACTCACTGGTCGCTTGATGACGAATTGTAATCTCTCTATTATCCATTTTAAATTCCTGCACCAGTTATATTACACGCTGCTCCAGTTAAAACGTTTTGGCCTGCGTGAAGGTGCCTGCTGTGTGCGTTGTGGTCAGGATGATGCGGACTTCCTGCATGCGGCATGCGGCTGTGCTAGGTTACATGCCTTTTGGACACGGGTTACAGGAATGCTTACTGATGTGGTGATGGAGCCTGTGTTATGCGAACCTGCTGTTTGCCTGTTGAGGTGGGTAAAAACCCTTAAGCCATGCAACCGAAGACTGGTACCGGTCTCGAAATTACTTGCTTAAGTGAGCGGTGGCACAGTGCTGGGGGGCTAAAACTATACCAACACTGAAACAATGGGTTAGAGATCTGATTTACTGCAAGGAGCAGCTGGGGATATACTCAGAGGAACTGCCTGAGGCCTCATGCCCTAAGGATGTTTGGGCCCCTCTTATGGGATACCTTCTAGGAAACCCTGATTTACAGTAACTAAGATGTGTTATGAGCGTGCTCGCTGAACTCGATGCCCTGGGACTATTTATGAGACTTATTTGTATATGCTCGTGTGTATGGCCTTTTGGATCAAATATATTATACGAAGTGCTGGGAAGGGGGGTGGGGGGATTGTGGGGGGAGTTCTGAGTTATACTGTTTTACATGGAAAGATTGCTTGCATTTTATTATTCACATGCATATGATATCTGAGGCCCAGCTTTTGGGCTTATATATTCTTGTTCAAGCTGTCTAATAAACACAACATCATTGGTTTTTTTTTAAACTATGGAAATCATGGTGTACAGCATTACAAATCAAAACATACCTCTCTTCCAGTTTCCATCCTGAATCTGATGGCCAAACCGAGAGAGTGAATCAGGATCTCAAGCAGTATCTACAATGTTATCTATCTAATGCACCTGGTTCTTGGCTGTCCCTCCTTTGGGCTGCAGAGTTCGCTTATAATAATTCATGGAATGGTACCACACAAATGTATCCTTTGTTTGCCAATTTGGTAGGCAATTCTAATTTTCTACCAATTTTGTCTCCAAGTATCCACAATCAAATACCACATCTGCAGACTCATTTTTTGCAGCTCTCGCAACTCATTAAGAAATTGAGACACAGCGTCCTCAAAGCTAAAACACAATCCAAGCATTCACTGACCAAAAAAGACAACCCAGTCCCGAGTACAAAGCAAGTGAATTTGTCTGTTTGTCGACCAAGCACATCCAATTAAAAAAAATCTGAGTTATAGTAAACCCCGGCTCAAGGCGGACCGGAGTAAATAAAGGTATAAATAAAACAAATTTCATTACATGTGCTGCATCCCATTTGGCGTTTCAGTGCACGCAATGAAATTCATTTTATTTATTTATTTACATTACAAAAGATTCCTTTCAGCTTTGAGAACTTTTTCTGTAGATATAATCTATTTATAAATACATTTCAAATGTGGTGCAACTCTGGTTTTCAGGTTGTCATGCTGGGGAGACCATCGTAAGTTCCCTAAAGAGCACATCCAAACTACTAATATTAGTTTTTGGCACACACGGTGCCCTCTGACAGTGTGGCCTATGTCTCTTATAGCATTGTGTGCAGAGCTGTGGATATAATGCACTTATTAGACGGTGAACAGAACATCTCCTATGTTTTGAAAGAGAAGGAACATGACAAGCATGCCATAAATATGAATGATTAGTGTAGTATTTGGTGCAGAATTATGTGCAATGTTATGTGTTTGTAAAGCACAATATCACCCATGAAAGTATCCTGCAGCCGATGCACGAGTAGTCTGGGCTTCAGGCAGAATTCAAGAATTTAGGAGGTGTCTCTGATGTGTAAGGGCAGGCTTTAGGAGCAAGGTAAGAGATGGCGCAATCACTGAATCTGATGCTGTGCATGTGTGGTATGTGTTCGAGTAGGATTCCTGCTGAGTGCAGGTGTCTGAAATGTCTTTGAAATCTGATGTGGTTGTTGAGGTATGTTGGGCCTGTGTTGTGTATGGCTTTAAATGAGTGTGTGAGGAGTTTGAAGAGAGGTCGCTTGTGGATGTGGAGCCAGTGAGGCTTTTTGAGGTGCCAAGTGATGTGTGTATGGGGAGGGAGGTTGAGGGTAGGTCTGGCTGATGTGCTCTGTATGGTTTGGAGTTGTCATTAGTTGAACGAGGGAGTTATTGAGTATCAGAGTGAGTACTGCGCACATGGGTGTCATAGTCAGGAGCCAGACATCAGGATTGATGATAAAGTATTTATTAAATTGTATAAACTATAAGGCTCACAAGCAACCGGCAACAGTACACGAACAGCAGGTCGGAACAGCTGAATAACGAGCGGAATGTGTGATGTCACATAAATACCATCTGGGCATTCCATGATGGAATTATGTGACGTGACACCATAGACATAGAAGAAGTAATGAGGCAATGAGGGGGAAAGAAAGTACGATTACAACATCTCCCTTTCTCAATATAACAAACACACTGTATACAAAGCGTAACTGTAGTACCATGGAACCGAAAGTTCATTCTAATACATAACTGTCATATCGTTTGGGAATAAAAATTTCTCTTCTAGACCTACTATGTGTGCGTATGTCAACAAGTCTGTTGTCCACAACATTCTTATTCCTTGCGCTCCCCTCTCTTTCCTTGGGTCCATTTTTGTCACTTGATCTTCTTCCGTATTCTCGTGTCCTCTATCCTCATTTGTACTTCTCTCTTCCTCCTGACTTTGAGCACTGACGCTGTCATTGCTTCTTTGATCACTGAGGTGCACAGGCGTGTCGTCCCATTCTAAAATGCCGTTATCAAGTTGGCTATCCTCATCCTCCATTCCTTTCATTATTAACAACTCCTGACCCTTTTTCAACCTTATTATATCATCCTTGCTGCGCCATCCTTTGCCATCCACATACACTGCCCCTTTAGATGCACTGCTCACTTGTTCTGGTCTACTGAATACAGATTCACCTTTGTTCACTCTGAATGGCTTCTTCACTAGAATCCAGTCACCTTTTTCCACCTCCTTGTTTTTCACCTTGTTAACCTCATCAGAATATCTTTTTGTCTTTATTTTTTTATTTACAATGTTCTCTCTCACTCTGAGCGTTTTGTCATCTATGCACTCTGTAGATATGTCATCTTTGTACCATTTTTCAAATTTGGGAGTCAGTTCATTTTTGCACTTCCTACTTCTCATCAAGTAGAATGGTGTGAACTTCGTAGTTTCGTTGGGAGTAATGTTATACGTGTTCACTTTGTCTCTAATTAAACTTTTTACGTTCAACTTGGAAGCAATAGCTAATTGGATGCCTTCCTTGATGAATTTGTTCATGCGCTCCACTTGACCATTACTTTTCGGGCTGTCTAACAGTGTCTTTTCTTGTCTCACACCAATGTTTTCCAAGAACTCCATCATTTGCTTCGACACGAGTTGTGTTCCATTATCCAACACCAGGATTTTTGGTTGACCCGCCATTGAAAAAATGTTCTTAAGGTATTTTATCACAGTTTCGGTGGTCACACTTTTCACAAATTTGAAATAAACCCATTTAGAATAATAGTCTGTTAGGACTATGATGTATCTCTCGGATTCTGGTAGCAAGTTAAATGGCCCTGCAAAGTCTATTGCGATCTTCGACCATGGTTTATCTCGTATATCCACCATTTGCAATTCTCCTTTGCTGGTCTTCCAGGGCTTATCAGCTTTCAGGCATTGTACGCATTTGTCAATGTAACTGCCTACGTCACTGTCCATTCCCGGCCACCAGTAGTGCATTCTCAATAGAATTTTCATTGCGCTACTTCCGGGGTGACCTTTGTGTGCTAATGTTATCAACTTGGATCTTATGGTTGCTGGTGGTATGAAAAGGTCACACCTTTTCAGGAATCCGCCTTCAATAGTTAACTCATCGCTCACTTGTTGGAAGCTTCTTAACTCCTTATGTAGATTTCTAACTGGTGGCCATCTTGTTTTCACATGACTTATTACTCTTTCCATTATTTTATCTTCTTCCAGGCACTTCTTCCACTCAGTCTCTGTTACTGACCCACTGCATATTTCAGTGGCATCTATCCACGCCACAACACACTCTGTTTCATCTAGTGTGGCTTCGGAAGGACCATTCATTGGCAATCGTGATAAGCAGTCTGCTCTGCAATTCATTCCACCCTTGAAATGGTGTATGGTGAAAGTATATTCCTGCAACTTTGACAATAGTCTTATCAATCTTGAACTAGCTTTGCCATTTCCCCGTCCTTCTCCATCCATCATATAAATCAATGGCTTGTGGTCTGTGATTATTACAAAACTTTTTTCCCACAGATAGTTCTTGAGTTTTTGCACCGCCCAGACACATGCGAGAGTTTCCCGCTCAATAATACTGTAGTTTGTTTCCACCTCGCTTAACCTCCTGGAAATAAAGGCTACTGTGTTTTCAGTCTTCCCTTTTTTCTGGCAGAACACTGCGCCTATGCCCTTGGCGCTGGCATCCACAGTGATTACGTTTTCCCATTCTAGGTCGTATGGTTTTAATGCAGTTGCATTGGGAATCCCATTTTTTATTTCATTGAAGGACTTATCTTGGTCTTCTGTCCATTGGTAGTTCACATTCTTTCAGAGAAGTTTCCTCAGTGGTTCTACTTTGGTGGCAGACGCTTGTATGAATTTGGAATAGGACTCGCTCAGTCCTAGGAAGGACTTTAATGTTCCTTGTCTTTTGGCTGTGGTGCTTCTTTAATGGCCTCGACGAGATCATCTTTTGGCGTTATTCCATTTGATGTCAGCACGTGTCCCAAATATTCGATTTGGTTCTCCATAAATTTGCATTTGTCTTTGGACACCGTCATTCCTCTTTCATTCAGGGTTTTTAGTACCTGGACCACCAGTTTGAGATGCTCAGATTTTGTCTTTGAATGGATTAAAATGTCGTCCTGGAACGCCTTGACTCCATTTACTTCTCCAAAAAGACTATCCATGAGTTTTTGAAATACCCCTGACGACGAGGCAAGACCAAAGGGCAGTCTGACGTACCTGTACGCTCCGAAAGGAGTCACAAAAGTGGTCAGTTTCTTTGACTCTTCCGTTAAGCAAACTTGGTGGTAAGCTGCCTTCAAGTCAATCAATGTAAAGTACCTTGACCCTGCTATGGATTGTAGTATTTCTTGTATTAAGGGGAGTGGGTGGCAATTTACCAGGATGTTTCGGTTGAGCGATCTCAGGTCAACGCATAGCCTTATCTCTCCCGTTTTCTTTTTCTTTGAAACAACGATTGCGGACACCCACTCAGAGGCATCTGTTTCCTCTGTCACTCCTTCACCTTTCAGTTTTTCAAGAACCTATTTTAATTCTTTTCTAATTGATAAGGGTACAGACCTCACTCTATGCTTTGTTGGCATTGCACCATCCTTTAATTTTATTGCATGCATGAATCCTTTAACACACCCTATCTCATTCCTGAAAACATTTTCATATTTCTTTAGTACCTCCTCTAGGCCATTTTCATTAGCTTTAAGTCTTATGCTGTTTATGAAATCCTCCCTCAATATTATGGGGTTTTCCAAACCTGGTTGTAAGATCACTCCAATCTTTGCAAGATCCTTCCATCCCACCAGTATTCTTCCTCTTTTTGCTACGTACACTTTGGTTTCAATGGTTCTCCCCTTGAATGTCACAGTGTCTTTGAAGAAGCCTATCATGTCTATGTCCTGTTCCCAAAATGCTTTTGGGTTTATGTCAGTTTCCTGTAATTCAATATTTTTCCATTTTTCCTCAAAAATTTTGTCTGATATTATTGTTATGGGTGATCCTGAATCTGCAGTAAATTGGAGTTTCACATTTCCTATTTTCCCTTCATCTATTGGTCCTTTTATTTTGCCATCTACCATTTCCACATATAGTACTATGCCTCCACACATCTCCTCGTCAAAATCACCTACTGCATTTACGTTAAAACTACCTGTTACTTTCCTGGTTTTACACAATGATGTATAATGACCATATTTTTTGCATTTAATACACTTCTTTCCAATAGCAGGACATGACTTACAATCAGCTAGGTGTTCCTGTGAACCGCATCTATAACAACTCACATTTCTTCCTCCTACTTTTTTATCACCCCATGTTCTCTCATTACCTTTACGTTCACCTTTCCTCTTGTCCTGTAAATAAAATACATTTGTGTTACCACTGGTACAAGATAACTCTTTAGTAGAAATTAATGATCTTTCTATCCGTTTGGCAATATCTACAACTTCCTGCAAAGTTGGTTTCCTACATGCCAATAATCTCTCCTGCACCTTTTTAGAATAGCAGTAAAATACCACTTGGTATCTTATATATGTATATGTCACTTTTCACTGATCGTTGCGGGCGATTTCTGTCAAACCCAATGCTTTTTCCTCGTGAGCCTTTTACAGCATGGAATTCGTTTTGTTTCCCTCGTCGCCACTTGTGATAGTCAGGAGCCAGACATCAGGATTGATGATAAAGTATTTATTAAATTGTATAAACTATAAGGCTCACAAGGAACCGGCAACAGTACACGAACAGCAGGTCGGAACAGCTGAATAACAAGCGGAATGTGTGACGTCACATAAATACCATCTGGGCATTCCATGATGGAATTATGTGACGTGACACCATAGACATAGAAGAAGTAATGAGGCAATGAGGGGGAAAGAAAGTACGATTACAACAATGGGTTGAGTCTTTTGGTGAAGATGAAGTGACGGCATATGTATCTCTCCTGCATTGAATATCTGTCTTCTACCTATGTAATATGCCTTTGAAAGCACACCTAGCCTAAGCTTTTGCTACCTGGCCATGTCTCAGCCTCCTTCAAAGTCCTGACGAATCCCTTATACTTGACTAATTAACATTTTCGAATGCCTTTCATAGCAATGACCCAAAGCTTAAGAAGACATGTCTTTCATGTGCCTTTAATGCATTTGCTGTGATAAATCCAATTCCTTCCATTTTGTGAATGCAAGTTGGGGGGTGTCTGTGTCATGAGTGCAGAACTATTGAGCACTCGACTCATGTCATTTCCTATTGTTTAGAATTTACCTTCACAAACCAGGACGTGATCTGCGTCGCTGCGTTGAAGGACTCAAACCGGAAGTAATCATGGCACGGGACAGGGACTACACGTCCCATGACTCTCTGCTGAGCTGACATACAGTGTGGGAGTGGAGCTGTCTATATTCTGGAAGACAGAAGGTGCTGTGCTGTCGGAAATTCAGGACAGCTGTGGGAGGACTCGCCGGTTCGAGCTGCAGTTTCTTCTATGGTTGGGAAATGGTGAGTTTGCACCGCTTATTTCCACAACCTCTCGTTCCTGCTTGGGGAAGCCATTTTTTTCTGTTGGCGAGCTAAAATTAGCTTATGCGGAAGGAAAGATGATCTTCTCATCCCTGCCTTAAAGCTTTGGGATATAACTATGATTTCTCAGTTGGCAAGCTGCTATCCAGTGGCTCTTGTGGAGGGAATCCTTATGTATCAAGGTTAGAGTGGATTGCAAGACTTCCATTACCTCCCTCTATTTGGCATTTTGTAGGATAACCCATGTTGGGACAGTTTGGTGTTCTTTTTGGTTATAGTACATATTTACGTTTGACAAACGCTCCATGTGCTCAGTCGTGGGGAGAGGCGATTCACAGCACTCAGGAGCGTACTTATCCTGTTCTGTTTCTTTGGCTCTTAACAGGGGTGATTGCTAGAGCAATTTAGAGTACGCTAAACCCCTGTGAGGATAAGTGGATCCAATTAAGGGTAGGTTCCATAAAGAGGGGGGTGGGGAGAGGAACTATTCACATGTGGTTGGTTATATGAACGCGGGAGGTCAGTTTAGACTCTACCTGAATGTCACATGGATGTTCTTTTATCTGTTCCATCACAGCAGAGCTAAAAGGAGTGACTGGTGTGCACAACATAGGATCCATAGAAAAATGTGGAACATCTTGGGCTGCACATTTGTTTCTTTACAAGTATAAGTTGTTTTCATCGCCTGGTCAGTTATGTGCTACCGTATACCCCTATACCGTATATCCCTAATTAGTAAAAGATAGGATTATTTGTGTTTATGATTTCTTTGTGTCATTCAAGGTCTCCCTCACTTCTGTTCCCTTCCTGTCCTTCCCTCACTTGATCATCCCACTTACCTGTGCTATCCCAGCAATTCTAGCTTGGGACTATCAAAAGGTGGACCATTCTGAGCATCAAACCGATCCTGAGGATTTTCTAATATGACAGAATTTCCGACCCACGATTTACTATCCTCCTGACCGAGTTGTGACGGAATGGCCACTCCAGAGGATGTGTTGGCAGTCCTAGCGGATATACAAGCTGAAGTAGCTGCATCCCATAAGGAAACCACAGACCTAAAGGCCATGGTAGAACGCATGCAAAGGAATCCCTTTGATATAGGAAGCCCGTCTATAGTACCCACAGGCCCAGTCATAGTGGAGATGCCTCTTTCTATACTGTTAGCCACCCCATAAAGGTATCATGGAGAAGCAGACAAGTCTCAGGTTTTTCTCACACAAATCATGCTACACTTGACAAACCTTGAAAAACTAACATGCTCGAAGAATCATGAAGGGGCTCCTTCGAGTCAGTCGTACATCCCTTTCTTCCATAGTGGGATAACTCCTCTCCAAGGATGTGTATTCATAGATCTCAGCATACTAATACATCTCAAATGGGTACAGGTACCAACCCTGATCTATTCCAGAGCCACTGGCATATTTATGGACATAGACAAAGCAAAACGCATTAGAGTACACTTAGTACCCAAGGAGAAGCTGGAAGTTGTATATGCAGTCGATGGAAGAAAACTCGCTCAGGATCTATTGGTTTTATATCAGAGAACATAGATGCTGTGTATGGACTCTCCCATGCAGAGACAATAACATTTAATATCATACAAGCCCCTCAATATGACATCATTCTCAGATTGCCATGATTACATAAGCACAATCCTGAAATTAACTGGGTGACCAGAACCGTCCAGATGAACTCCCCATATTGTCTTGAACACTGTCTGAGAAGACAAGAAGGACCCTCAAGGGCGCTGGCATCTGGTTTATGTATCGGCACCGCAGCCGAGAAGGACATCCAACTACCGGAACAATACCAAGAATACACTGAGGTGTTTAATGATATCCAGGCAGAAGTACTACCACCCCATCAGCAATATGATTGTCAAATCGACCTAATCCTGGGAGCAGTGGTACCTAGTGGTAGGATATATGCCATGGTGGTTAATCAAAGAGAACTAGCTATGTATGTGTACTATGTGTCTACATGGGAAACCATTTGGTTTAGTATGAAGGCCCTCACCCACCAACCTAGTTGGTGGCATGCTTCATCATCGGGCCCCACCCGAGGCACTGAGTGCGCCTCAGGTGTGCTGCGATGCCAGATTACTGCGGAGCGGGTTTTTTGGAAGATGAGAGTGCTGTGCAGGTGTGTTGCGTGAGGTTTTAAAATTCTGTCTTTGGGGTCCCTAACGATTACTTTATTGGTGGGCCCCAGGCAGAGGTTAAAACAAAGGCTTGGGACGTGTAGAGGTTGACTTATGGTCTACCACGTCCAGTGTGGTCGACTAGTTTCAGCCAGGCCTTTGTATTAAACTGGCTTTCTTCAGGACCTATGTGTGGGGGTGTTACAGGGATCTATGTGATTATCAGTGCCCTGTATGTGAAGCACGCGCTAAGGTGCTGATATATGTAAGAGGTATTTCCTCTCAGTTTTTACCTGTAAAGGGAAAAAGGACAAACAAGAGACACATAAAGTTAAAAAACGCAAAGTTGTCAACCACACACATGGGTGGGTTAGAGCCTGGTGCCTAGACCTGTGAGCGAATAAGGCGGGGTGTAGGCGCTTGTGACGGAACGTGGCAATTGCCGGTTTGGTATGTGCTATACAGGTGCTAGTACCTAGATGCGTAAAATCAATGTGCAAATTATCTACAAGCCGGATGCCTACTCCTATCTACAGAGGACAAAGCTCCCTGGACTTCCGCCGGAGGGTCGGTACTTATTAGCACTCTGGAAGTGGAGAAAAAGGAGAAAAAAGGTAATGTCTAAAAAGGAGGGGAGGTCACACGCTGCTAGCGGTAAAGTGCTGCACACTCAGTTAAGGCCAAATGCAGCAGGCAGGGACTGGCCTCCTTACTTACTTGGCTGTGTCTCCAGGCCCAATGGAACACCTGTGAACCGGTCGCAAGGTCCAAAGGAACTGAGTGCTTGGAGAAGGAAGCTTCAAATACCCTCTCTTGATCACAGGTGTAGCCCTTTGAGGACGGGCGTAGTCTCAGTGGGCGTGTCTCTCTCTTGCCAGCATCTGTGGGATAGACAGAGAAGAAAGATGCATGCGCTCATGCCCTGGACGATTGTCGTGGCAGTAGTCACCGCAATAGTTACATAATAAAGAATTTTATGCAATAAAGGGTTTTTATGAAATAAATGAATTTGCTGCCTTGTGTGTTACTAAAGAATAAGGGATAATGAAATAAAAATAAAGATAAAATAAAAAGTGTATGACTGGGCAGAGGTGCTGACTCGAACCCCTAGTTAGTGCAGTGTGGTGGGTGGAGCAGCGCTCATGTGAGCTATGCTCTGGTATTCGATAAAAGGGCAAATCACTGGTTATTGGTAGTGTTTAGGCCTCACATGGAATAGAGGCATGTATGTGTGGCACAGTCCTTGCTGGGTTGGTAGAGGTGGCTGGAGGGGGCAAGGGATGATTTCTTTGAGCTATTCCGAGGCAAGATGAATATTTCTTTAGGCTGTTCCAAGGAATGTTGTCATTTAGGCCCTGGATGTGGCTCGGTGCCTCGGGTGGGGCCCGATGATGAAGCATGCCACCAACTAGGTTGGTGGGTGAGGGCCTTCATACTAAACCAAATGGTTTCCCATGTAGACACATAGCACACAGACATAGCTAGTTCTCTTTTGATTAACCACTATATCCCAGGGGAAACGAACTAGCTACTCTCTCTCTCCTTGATTAACAGAAAGGATATTTGCCAGAACAGAGCCCAAAAACCTACACCTCAGACAATACCTTGACAAATACCTGGCGATAGGTTTCATTCGTCCCTCAAAGTCTCCTGTCGCCTCTCCGCTTTTTTTTATCCCAAAGCCGAATGGCATTGAATAACATTACTGTAAAGAACCAATGTCCATTACCGCTGATTCCTGTGTTATTGGAACAGGTAAAGAAAGCGGGGATTTACACTTAATTAGATCTCAAGGGAGCCTACCATCTGGTTCACATGAGGAGAAGCGACGAATTGAAGACGGCATTTAAGACCCAATATGGATTGTTTGAATAGCTGGTAATGCCCTTTGGTTTATGCAACGCCCCGGCTGCCTGCTAATATTTCCTAAATTATGTTCTTCTTGAGATTCTGGACCACTACGTTGTAGTGTATATAGATGACATTCTCATCTATCCTGAAGTCGAAGGAACCCATATTGAGCATGTAAAATCGGTGTTACGTATTCTTCATAAGAACTACCTCTTCTGCAAATTAATCAAATACGCTACATTTGCTGCATTAAATGTAAGGCGTGCAAGAATTGTGAAAGCATCAAAGAGTTAGTGATAAACAGAAGAACCGACAAAATCAAGGGCCACTACACATGTAAAAGTGACTATGTGGTATATATTTTGAGATGGATTGTGAAATGATTTACGTAGGGAGCACCACCCTCCAGGTACACAAGAGAATATTGCCAAATCTAAGAGCAATACAAAATATTGATACCTGCTACTCAGTTGCTAGGCACTATCATGAGGTAAACAATGGGGATGAAAAAGACTTGAAATATAGTGTCATTGACGGTGTGAAACTGAATGAGAGAGGAGGTAATCGTGAGAAAAAGGTGAGTATATTGGAATCAAAGTATATATTGGCATTTGATAGCAGGGAACCAAGAGTTCTCAATCTTGATGAAGAAAAGTGTTTGTGCATCTATAAATTGAGGTGGTGTGCTGGCATGAATGATACATAGTGAAATCAGTAAGGAATTTATGTAGTGGTAAGACTTATGACTGTCAGAAGCAGTGAAGCCATTTTTGTTCTCATATTACTTTGGACTAATAAGATATTTTTCATACGTGTTCTATTGCAGGGTTGTGAATAAGTAACAAGTCAGAGTAGGCTGTGAAGATGAATTAGAACAGTGACAGTCACAATCCCACTAGGGCGAAAGTGTTCAGCAACCAGCTTTATTTAGTTTTGATATTAACACTGTATAATTCATATTGTATTTTAGTGATTGCCCACTTAGTCTTAATTGTCAAAAATTTCCTAGTGAAACTTAACCTTTCAATGTTTTAAAGGGTATCATTGGTTGTATATTTTTTCTATTTTCATTGTTTAAGACGCCCTTCAATGAGCATGAGACTATAAGTACTACTGCAAATATGGCAATCTCAATGTTGACAAAGGCATAGGCCAAAACGCGTCCAGATAGACTGTTGTAGCAGCCTTTTACCCATTAAATAAAAGTGTTACAGTATTGAGTGCCAAGTCGTCCTTTTGCCATGAAGGTGGAGAAGTATTAATATATATATATATATATATATATATATATATATATATATATATATATATATATATATATATATATATATATATATATATATATATATATATATATATATATATATATATATATTACCTACTGGCGGTCGCCAGTAGGTATATATAGTTAGGATTTTTTCTCTATGGGATTTTTGAAAATTCTATGTCTAATAACTTTGGCGTTTGTGGACGGAATTGGCTGAAATTTTCAGGAAAATGGAACATTTTGTTTCTGAGCAGCCCCTGACAATTTGGGGGGGTTTCATCAAGGGGGGGCCGAGAAAAAAGGGGGGTCCCAAAACGCGTTTTTCCCATGTTAATTTCCATAGGGCGGTTGGCCTCACTTTTAGCTCGAACGGCTGAATGGATTTGCACGAAACTTGGCAAAATTGTAGGGACTGTTAGCCCGATGTGCCTTTGCTAGGTCTCAATATATGTGCTCCAGTGGATTTTGAGTAATTTAGGTTCAAAAAAAGATATATATCTGGGCGGAGCCTAACCACACATCTGATCTGATTGGCTGTCAGCACTTCATCCAAGAAGTGTTGGCAGCCATCTTGGGACCAATATACATGATAGTACCTCATTAAAAAGCATTGTAGTTAATAGAGGGTTTTAGGACTTTAGTTACATTATAAATCATTTGTTGATGGTACCATACTCGTTTTAGGAATTGTGGTGGGTTCTAAGGTGATTTTACCATGTGAAAAAACCTTCTGCTGTGATATCATGAATATTGTTTGAAAGAAAACTAATATCTCATGATTTTCCCACAGTGGTTTGGAAGGGGATCTATAAGCTAAACTGAAAGCATATTTTCTGTAAATTCACATTATCTTTCTCAGTCATGTGAAAATGAAGTCTGACATTCTCAGTAAAACATGTACATCCAACAAGGACAGAGACTGTCAGTTGATTCCTTTGTGTTCTACTGCAGCCTCCTAGAGTGTTCTAAAGAACAACTAGAGCGCTAACAGTCCTACTTATTACAAAGGTATGGCACACCTGAAGCCATCTTGATTGGAATAAAGTGGTAACTCTTAAAACATTTAATTTAAAAAGAAACAACATGAGGGGTATATTTTGCCATAGAAAGTATGATTAGTGCTGCAGAATGAAAAATTAGGGCACATTTTGAGTGACTTCTCAAATCCTTTTCTATTTCATTAAAACATTCTGACATGCAGTCTCCCAAAATGGCCACCAGAGACAAAAGAGCCCAAATGTAGCCCAAATATCACCCAGATGTAGCCCAAGTATAGCCCAATGACAGAATGTCCCAGAGTGTTCTAAAGAACAACTAGAGCGCTAACAGTCCTACTTATTACAAAGGTATGGCACACCTGAAGCCATCTTGATTGGAATAAAGTGGTAACTCTTAAAACATTTAATTTGAAAAGAAACAACATGAGGGGGTATATTTTGCCATAGAAAGTATGATTAGTGCTGCAGAATGAAAAATTAGGGCACATTTTGAGTGACTTCTCAAATCCTTTTCTATTTCATTAAAACATTCTGACATGCAGTCTCCCAAAATGGCCACCAGAGACAAAAGAGCCCAAATGTAGCCCAAATATCACCCAGATGTAGCCCAAGTAGAGCCCAATGACAGAATGTCCCAGAGTGTTCTAAAGAACAACTAGAGCGCTAACAGTCTTACTTATTACAAAGGTATAGCACACCTGGAGCCATCGTGATGGGAATAAAGTGGTAACTCTTAAAACATTTAATTTAAAAAGGAACAAAATGAGGGGGTATATTATGCAATAGAAGGTATTATTAGTGCTGCAGAAAGAAAAATTAGGGCACATTTTGAGTGACTTTTCAAATCCTCTTCTATTTCATTAAAAAATTCTGACATGCAGTCTCCCAAAATGGCCACCAGAGACAAAAGAGCCCAAATGTAGCCCAAATATCACCCAGATGTAGCCCAAGTATAGCCCAATGACAGAATGTCCCAGAGTGTTCTAAAGAACAACTAGAGCGCTAACAGTCCTACTTGTTACAAAGGTATGGCACACCTGAAGCCATCTTGATTGGAATAAAGTGGTAACTCTTAAAACATTTAATTTAAAAAGGAACAAAATGAGGGGGTATATTTTGCCATATGAATTATGATTAGTGCTGCAGAAAGAAAAATTAGGGCACATTTTGAGTGACTTCTCAAACCCTCTTCAATTTCATTAAAAAATTCTGACATACAGTCTCCCAAGATGGCCACCAGAGACAAAAGAGCCTAAATGTAGCCCAAATATCACCCAGATGTACCCCAAGTATAGCCCAATGACAGAATGTCCCAGAGTGTTCTAAAGAACAACTAGAGCGCTAACAGTCTTACTTATGACAAAAGTATGGCACACCAGAAGCCATCTTGATTGGAATGAAGTGGTAAGTCTGAAAACACTCAATTTAAAAAGGAACAACATGAGGGGGTTAATTTTGCCATAGAAAGTATGATTAGTGCTTCAGAAAGAAAAATTAGGGATCATTTTGAGTGACTTCTCAAATCCTCTTCTATTTCATTAAAAAAATTCTGACATGCAGACTGAAACATGCACTTTGAATACCAGCAGCAGACGTCCCTGGTGAGCAGTAGCTTTACTACAGTGATCTAATGTGCAACTAGAGTGCTAACATTCAGAATTTATGGCAAATGTGTGACACATCTGAATGCCTTCTTGATGGAACCAAAGTAAACAAGCATTGAAAATGCAATAGATCTCGCCCTCGTTTAAGTTAAAGCCATTCTGTTTGTAATGAGGTGGCTTTTTAGCTTTGCTTTTATTTGTGTTTTTTCAACTTTCATGTAAATAACATGCATCTGTATGCATATAAGTATATGTATGCATGCATTTAGGTTTGTATTTATATAGATATACAGATGATATATGTTTATATGTAAATGTAAATGTATAGGCATTTATATAGCGCACTACTTACCCGGAGGGTCCCAAGTCGCTTCGACCGCTGCAAAACCCTTCCTGGCTTCCCTGAGAGATGGTCCCTTAATGGGTATCTCCAGGGTGAGACCAGGCATCCCCGGCGGTCTGGTGGGGCCGTTAGTGAAGATGAGGCAAGCTAATGCCCAGAGTTGCCGAGTGTGATCGCTGATCAGAGTGGGCACCGAGGGGAGAGAATTATCGAGTCCGCTGACCCTGGTCCAGAAACCTGCCGCGCCGGGAATCGAACCCTGGTCCCGGGCCGTCCTCTGCTCTCGGGTCTGCCGCCTCTAACCAGTGAGCCACACTACTTCACTTATATATATATATATGTATGTATATATATATATTCACTGAAAAAACCATAGGTTATAGACCATATATAGTTAGGAATTAGCATTTACAAAACCTTGAAAATTCACTGAAAAAACCATAGGTTATAGACCATATATAGTTAGGAATTAGCATTTACAAAACCTTGAAAATTCACTGAAAAAACCATAGGTTATAGACCATATATAGTTAGGAATTCGCATTTACAAAACCTTATTTTACTCACACAAAACCATTGAAATTCCATATATAGTTAGTTGCACTAACTATATATCGCGCACCCGCAATCCACTGCTGATGATGTCACATATTACATCATTCATGACATGGTCAGTGACATCACTGATGACATCTCAAATGACATCACTGATGACATCACTGATGACAACATCCAGTGACTGTATGTTTCTGTAAAGTTAAAATATGTCTTACATATTGAAGAATGAGTGGATGTATAAGTGTCTGGATGAAGGATTTAGTAGGTGCATGACTGACTGTATGAGTGAGTGATTAAATGTGTCTCACTGAGTGCATGGGTTAGTGACTAAACTGTCTTCATTTGTGCATCATTATGTCTGTTGTTCTGTAAACTGTTGCATGTGTTGATAAGTAGCTATATGAGTAACTATATGGGTTATTGATTGGTTGCCCAAGTATTTGTATGGGAGACTGAGTGTGTGCGTGGGTGGCTGGGAGGTGTATGACTCTGTGCATAGATGTGTGAGCAGTTGATTCACTAGATGTATGGTTTCAAAAGTGCATGTGCAAACAGCTGTATGGGCGGTTGACTGTGTGCATGAGTGTATTGGTGAGTGAATGGATATCTCAGTGCTACATGTCAAAGTAAGTACATATGTAAAACACAGTACATGTGAGAGTTGACATATATAAATAACTGTGCATAAGAGCCAGTGAATGTGTGAGTGGCTGTATGGATCATTGTGAACTTGTATCAGGGATTGTATAAGAGAGTAAATATGTGTTAGTATATGTTTGAATAAGTAAAGTTTGTATAACTGTATAGTTGAGGAAATGGAGGTGTGATTGATTCTTTGCATGACTGACTAGGTGTGTGAGTAACTCCATGGATGAGTGACAGTCTGTGAGTGTCTGTTTACAATGATTGTATCTAAGGTTATATTAGAGTCTGAAGAGGTTCATCGTATTATCACATGAATGATATCATCAGTGATGTGATCAGTAATGTCAAATGAGATGTCATCAGTGATGTCATCAGTGATGTCATTTGAGATGTCATCAGTGATGTCATTTGAGATGTCATCAGTGATGTCATCAGTGATGTCACTGACCATGTCATGAATGATGTAATATGTGACATCATCAGCAGTGGATTGCGGGTGCGCGATATATAGTTAGTGCAACTAACTATATATGGAATTTCAATGGTTTTGTGTGAGTAAAATAAGGTTTTGTAAATGCGAATTCCTAACTATATATGGTCTATAACCTATGGTTTTTTCAGTGAATATATATATATATATATATATATATATATATATATATATATATATATATATATATATATATATATATATATATATATATATATATATATATATATCCAAGTTTCCAAGTTGCTCCAAAGGGTTGCGGGAGGCCCCGTGGGAAGTGGCGTGAATACATAATCAACTTCCAAACTAAGGCCCCGGGGGGCCTGAACCATGATGAAGAACTAGCAATTCATCTCAAGGACGATTATGTTTAAATACCCTGTCATTTTCTTGTCTGTACCCCATTTATTTGCTGTGATGTAACATGATTTTCATGTCCTTCTCTCCCTCTCCCTAGCGCCTACTATCAGATTTATTGACTTCATGCATACGCTGTTTGTCATGTTTGATTTTAACTTCTGTTGTTTTAATTCACAGGAACATCACTGGGATTGAGGCCCTTCACTGCACCTGCACCAGCCTACTTCCTTTCACGTTCCTGATATGAGATAAGAGCACGCCTATCTGGCTTTACTTCACAGACATTGACCTTTTGTGACCAGGCCGCTAGATAGAACTTTGGCGCTTCGTCGCTTGCCGCAAATCCCCGTAGGCACTCTGGGAACCCAGGTATTTTACCTAGTAACTGGTTGAGACACTTCTTTCTATTTGGATATTACCCAAATTCTTCGTGCCATGCATGTTGGTCACTTCCAGCACAATGTAGACTTTTACACTCTGTCTTTACACGATGCAGCATGGCTACTATATGTGAGTGTCAGCAGACTCTATCGGTTCTGTTTTTTTACGTGCACACAATATGCATTGATTTATGATTTAATCAGCGTGTATACTTTTATCAAGACTATGATACATTGATTTATGTGCACGTTCATATGTTATGCTTGGTAAGACGCATTATCGGCATAATTTGACCGTTCCAAGATGGCCGACACACTTTTTGCCTCCTGATATGCGACCTGAGTCCTTTGTCTATGTTGCTGTATAGTATTTACGTTGTACACATGCGATGCACAAACTTACGTGATCAAGGCTTCTCGTAAGCCGAAACATGTAGTAAGGTGTCAATAAACACCCTTGGACTCTGCTGATTTCTGGCGTTTATTGGATGTCTGAGAGCGTGTAGAATTGGGAGACGAAGTGAAGTCATATATATATATATATATATATATATATATATGTATATATATATATATATATATATATATATATATATTTATTCGTTATTTTGTTAATTTTGCTACAAATTAGTAAATTGTATCATAAATTCTATTTGTTATTTTAATAATAGTTTTAAATCACATATTTTTAAATAAACATACACATATATATGAGTTTTTTAAAATAAGTATACCATTTATATATTATTTACAATTATTTAAATATACTTAATTTACATTATATTATATTAATGTTAATACATTTAATGTTTACTATATTTAACTTTTTTCGTGCAAAAAAGTTATATTTTTGTGTTCTATATTAATGATATATTTTTCTGATATTTTTGTTATTTACATTATAAGTATAGGATAATTATATTTTTGAACTCAATATTATTGGCACAATATTTATGTCCTGTAATATTTGTGGTTTCGATATTTTGACAGTGAACTGAAATGTTCTTGATGCACAATATTAAGCACCCCAGAAGTGCAGAGTGATGGCCACTTGAGCATGTGGGCAATTTCACTAAGAGGTGGATCAGGAATCCACTGCAGAAGGAAGTGATGAATGTTCTTAAGGCCAAATTTTCTAGGCCAGTCATTCATGAGAAGTATGCCATAGACCGAACTTAGACCCAGAATTAATAACTTTTCTTTTCAAGATGGGCAGAGATCCCAGGAGGAGTTTTGAGAGATCCCTCAAGCATAGCCTAGATCGCCTCCTCGACAAGGATCATTGACATGTCCCAAGAGGCATATATTAGAGGGCTTTCATTAGACCTAGATTTCATGAGAGGCTGGAGCCAGCGCGCTATAGTTTTCCTCGGGAATGCTAATGGAGGACTAAATGCTGAGAGACAAAAGGAAGTCTTGATGAAGATCAATCCCACACTTGGAAATTTAGCTGAGAAAGGAGCTACCGAGAACCCTAAGGGCCTACCTTTCTGTGAAGATATGGTAAAAAGCCTGGGCAATCATGTAGCTACTTTCACTGCCCACAGCATTATGCTGAGGGTCTTCCAGTGCAGGCGTCTTCTTTGGCCTGGCCGGCAGAAAGGGACTCTCTGCTGGCCGGGATTTTCAAAGGTCCCAATTCACAAACTATAAGCAGAGAGGCTACGTCAGACACTATAAAGCCGGTGCAGCACCCACCTTCTATCCCCAAAGAGGTCATTATGAACGTGCAAGAGGAAAACTAGCTCAAGGTCAAAATCCCTCTGGATATCAGGGGGAGGACAATGATTTTCCTTCTTCTTCTTCCAAGTGAATAGTGGAGGGTCACCTCAAAAATTTTACCCATGTGTGGTAAACCATTACTCAGGATCTTTGAGTTTTAGAAACTGTCCAGGGTTTCAGAATAGATTTCTCAGAAACACTCTTTCAAACAAATCCTCCAAGGGAGTTGACCTTGAATGCAGATCAACAGAAAGTTGCTGATGAGGAGGTAAGATCTATGCTGGTGAAGAGAGCCATTGTAGAAGTGAGAAAAGAGAGCAGAGTCTTTGTAAGTTCTCTCTTCCTGGTGAAGAAGAAAGGCAAGATATGGAGACCCGTTTTAAACCTAAAGGACTTGAACAGATTCCTGGTGTACAGACACTTCAAGATAGAAGGGATCCATCTTTTAAGATACATATTGCTGAAGAATGATTGAAGACATCTATCAGCCTAAATGTAGTTGAACACATGCACATTGACACATTAACAAAGGGGTGTAGAAATGTGATAAAATGACTGCAAGCTACAACAATTCTTTTAATTATATAATGTTAAACATTTTAAGTTCAACTTAAATTGTAACTGTGTCATAAATAATACAGCATACAGGAACATATTGATGTTAAATCAAACATTTTATTCAAATGAATATGCAGCATGTGCATGAATGGGTCATGGCTGACAAAATGTTGAAACAGTGGAATAATATTTGTGTCCAAAACCTAGTTTAGTAAGTATTGTGTAACATTGTATGAATTTGCATATTTGAAATACATACACAATATATCCGTGAGTCACTGAATAGCAGTCATTGTAAGCCAAAAACAAAATCATATGTGATGAGAGTAAGGTCAACTGGAGACAACTCCAGCAACTGATACTCTACAATGATACATTGTTTAGCCTGTCATTTGAACACTAAGGGCCTTATTCCGAGTTTAGCGGTATAGTGCCGGGTCTGCCCTACTGCCGCATTGCCAAACCCGTGTTTGGGCTGCCTGCCAGATTACTAGTGTTTCACGTGTCTGGTGGGCTTTTTTTGACATTCGAAAAGCGCTGTTTGAACCATTGACAGCGTCCCACTGTCGTGCATGAAGAACATTTCTTAATTATACCAGTTCACAAGTGTAGTGCAACATTGTGGAAAGCAATAAATAGATTTTCACAACAAAAAAGTATACGTTTATTAAAAGTATTGAATGAAATCTAAAACCTTAAATTAAGGGTCATCAACCCCAAGGAGTGCAAAGTGGGGATGCTGTCAATGGTTCAAACAGCGCTTTTCGAATTATTGTTCCACACCCTTAGGTCAGAGGGAGATACCCACATGCACCCAAATTCGAATACATTCTGGAGTAAACTTTATTCATATTATTGGGAGACGACCATTACAACGCGGTCTTTACACCGTGCTACCATTACGACGCGGTCATCCCAACGCAAGTCGTTACAACAGCTTGCGCTGGATGGCGCTATATACCAAGGAATAGTATGATTTACTATTCCAACACCTTCCCTACTGTTATGTATGCTGGAGTTGGAATAGTAAATTATATTATTCCTAAGTCCAGCGCCACTATCGCAAGTCGTTGTAATGACTTGCGTTGTGATAACTGCGTTGTAATGGTAACACGGTGTAAACACCGCGTTGTAATGACATACATCCGTATTATTGAGTACCATTGTTTAAATCAAGTGTGCCATTCGATTTTTGACTTTTTTTTACTTTCCCACAGCGGTGCCTTAGAAAATGGGCACTGCAATGGGAACACCAAGAACAGTTCCCACTGTGCAGTAACTGGGGTTCATGCATGCAGGGGGGGACATGTTGTGCCCCCCTACAAGCACCTCATGGTACAGAGGCACAGGCCCCCTTTATTCCCTCTCCATCATGGTTTTCATGGAGGAAAAATCGCCATAAAAACCGTGGCGGAGAGGAAACTCGTAATATACTTGGCTGGACCATGGCAGTCCTTCCAAGCATATTGCGGCCTCAAGACCGCCAGAACACAGCCAGAGTTTCCCAGCAGCTGAGGCCGGGCAATTCATATCCGACCGCCCTAATTGTCAGAAGACCGCCACTGCAGTGCACTGAGAGTGTGGCTGTCCTACCACTGCCAGATTCGTAATCGAGCCCTAAGGGTACTCAAATCAATTGTGTGTCATGATCTGTGAATTGGGACCTAAAAATAGATATCAAGATTAGGATCATAACAAGGCTTCCATAAAACCACATGTGCCAGGGAAATCTGTTGTAAGAAAAATGTACAATACAAACAACTAAATTACACATGTATTATACCAAGGACCATATTGTGACTATGGCGGTCCATTGGACCGCCGTAGTTGCGGGTGCCATCCAATGACCGCTGGACTGTGGGAACACCCGCAGTATTACAACGGTGGCAATCGGTCCGCCACCAGACCGCCGGCACCACTGGGATCAAGGTTTCTGCCAGGTCGTTGGTGCTTCCGAGGGAAAAATATGCTTGCGGCGTGGCAGCCGGCACTGCCAAGCATATTTTTAGTTGACTCACTGCCACCCTTTTCATGGTGGTGCGACCGCAATGAAAAAAAAAAGACGGAGAGGCAGCAAGGCCACTTCAGGGCCTGGGGATGCAATCAGGGGGCACATGTTATTATGCACTCCAGTTCCTTCATAGTGCGACATGCCACACCAAGCAGGAACTTGCAGACGGTGCTGTCATTGCAGCAGTCTGCATGTAAGGCTTCCCAATGAGCCGTGCAGACCGCCGCCATTGCAGCGCCGCCTTGCCACTGCCCCCCACAGATAAAAATAATAATTCAGCGGTAGGTGTGGCACAGCTTTTGCAGTCCTCCCATGGGGCGCTGGTGTGCTGGCCCGCGGGAGGACCGCCAAAGTCATAATAAGACCCTAATTCTACATATGAAGTCTGCTTAGAGATGTAAGTACTCTACTAAGTCTAAAATGTATATCTCTATCTCCTTTCAGGTGATGAAGGCTATGGTCTCCATCCATGGATGATGGTTCCCTGTACAAATCCACATCATAATGGGCAGAAGCAATAGCGTGCTTCATTGAGAAAGACTCACAAAATTGTTGAAAGAATGTTTGGAGTGTTGAAAGCACGTTTCAGAGCCTCAACCAGTCAGGTGGTAGACTCCTGTACTCAACGTCAATGGTGTGCAAAATAATACTTGTGTGTGCCATTCTGCATAATATCTGTTTGAAGAGTAATCTACCATGAGAACTTGATTCTCAAATCACATCAGATGATGAGAAGGATGAAGAATCACAATCTGAAATAATACTCTTAAGGGCAGGTCGTGCCAAGAGAGATGAAATAGTTGCTATTTTCTTTACACAATACCATTATAATCATAGAAATTATAACAGGAAATTGTAAACCTATCATATAATTCAAAAAGGTTCAACTCATCCAAAGTGTGGTGTTTGTGTGAATACAAGCTACATATAGTGTCATATATATGTAATCAACTAGATGAAGGCCTCAACATATATGAATGTGGTTTTCCTAGTTGTTTCAAAATAAGGGGGCTTATATTAAACTAAAAGCAAAGCATCACAGCAAGTCAAATTGCTGCACTGCGCTGCTTGAAAGGGGGAGGGCAGGATTACCCCATATCTAGATAGATATAGGGCATTCCTGTCCTCCCTATCTTAAGCATCACAGTGCAGCACATCAAGCTGTCTTGCTTCATTCTGCTGTATGAAAGTGTGCTCAATCTGGTGTATGAAGGCTCACAATTCTTCCATTAAGGCAGTCTCTAAGGCCATCTAAAAATGGTGGGCCCAATTCACAGAAGTAATCTGAGACGAAAGTCTAACTTTATGACTTTTGGTATTCACAAAGGGCATTTACGAGAAGGAAAGTTAGAATTAGATGCCCTTTGTGAATACCCAAAGTCGTAAAGTTAGGCTTTCGTCTCAGATTACTTCTGTGAATCGGGCTCGATGTATGTTGCACATTTGAACATGCATGAAGAGTGGCAGCACTTTGCTGGAACAAATGTAGCAGCTGATCTCATCACAGACCTTGGGAGACATCTGTCACGGGCAAAGCTTTAACCTCAGGTGATGATTTCAAAATGTCAGTTGGCAAATTTGAGTGGATGCATGTGTAGGGTTCCACAAAAACCACACATGTGACACCTTCCCAAGGCTGATTAATGTAAGGTTTACATTTGCCCACATTTGCTCTAATGCACATTTTGAATGCTTTGCTGAGCAATGCAAGGATGCTCAGAGGCCCATATGAATACATATTAAAGTGCTACAGTAGCATTGAGCTGATGAGCAAGACAAGGATGATTGTTATGAAGCATCACTTTACTTCAGGGATATAGAGATGTGTAATGTGTGAAGCATGGATGTCAACATGCAAGCACAAATGTTTGTGGACATATACATATTCTTTATAGTGTATAATTGTAGGTGTGTGGACAAATTGTGCTCCTTTACCAATAATGTGTAATGTTGAATATTCATTGATGTAAGAACAAGAGAGAATGCCAGTACTGATACACTGATCAATGTCTAAGTCCAACCAAGATACATAAACCACCGTACAATGTATCCAATGCTATTAAATAGCTTCTTTTATTTGAAAAAATCTTATTTTTGATTTCTTAAGAATTAATGAAAACACACAAAATATTGTACATAAATATATGAATCAAAAATGGACACAGAAAAAGGTGCACAGAATTCACAGGTATACTTTCATGCACACTACTTCAATCATGTCACAAACACACTTCACACATTCATCCTGTACAATGCTCAAACAAACGTGGAGTTAATACACCGGATGACAGAGCACTTGGTCTGCCGTAATATGAAAATTAACTCTTATTGATTATACATACACCTTCTAAACTAATAAACAAAGTACTTAAATTCTTTATATTCAAAGATTAGGTGTATAATTGCCACAAATATTGCAGATATTAAATGAGCAACTTGGCAGCCAGGCAGACCAGATGGTCTACGCGTTTCGAATCCCACAAATCCTAGGGACTCTCTTCAGGACCAACCACACTCTGTGGAAAAAAGAGAAAAGAAACTATGTCTCAGTCCTAAATGTGAAATTATCTACAATAACATGAAAGTCTTTGCCGCCAGGCATTCTCTCTTGTTATTACATTGTAGTAGGCTCAGCCTTACTGATTAGAGCCACACCCTGTAGTGTTTTCAAATATTCATTGATGGCGTCTGTGAAATCAATGCTTTGCGCATGTGCTGCATTAGGCTATATACATTGAGAGAGGTAATTCAGTAAATTACATCAATGTTGTGATGGTAGTAGTTCCTTCCATCTAAGCACATATAAATTGCTTACACAGTCACCCTAGAAATATGTGGCAAAATTTACTCAGTTGACGCAATATACAAATTACTGTAACTACACTATAAGGAAGCTAAAGTGTAATATTTGTTGGAGACATGTAGTAGTTTAGCATTGGCCTTGTGATGCAACACTGTGCACAAAGGAGCAGTGATGAGCTACCAAATGTAACTAATGAATAAGAGGTGTGTAGAGTATGTGTGCTGGCCTGTGGTTTGATCAGGTTACAATCACAAACATTTATTTGGTGTTGCTTGTGTGTGATTAACCCCTTTAGTGCTGCGAACGTCCAACGGTCGTCGCGTGCACTACCTCGCTAGTGCTGAGCACGACCGTTGGACGTCCGAATCCCGTTAGCGCAATCGAACGTCCGCACTGGGGCGGAATGTTCGACGCGCTAAACGGGTTAAAGAGTGTTAGTGGTAGTTAATGTTGTGGTTGTTCTGGGTGTGCTGTTTATGTCTAGGAAGGGTGGAGGGAGTATATTTGAAGAGTGTGAGGTAAGAGCCCTAATCTGGCTCATTGTCTACTACCTCCCTCAAATGCTTGAGGCTAGAGGACAAGGCACTGGACTAGCCAAAGCCAGTGAGTCAGACTGCCGCTGTTCCTCTCAGAACCCACAGGGATCAGCTCCAGAGTGCCCAAGGGCTCCTCACTTCACCCCGCCCACTTCAACGTCGCAGCCATTGTCAGAAGCCATGAACTCAACATCGTCTCCAACGCTGACAACACCCAGCTGATCCTCTTCCTCATCAACGAACCTGCAACCGCCAGAACCAACTTCTACAGAGGAATGACAGCTGCCTGAAGCTCAACTCGCACAAGACTGAAGTAGTCATCGTCGGACTCACGCTTTCAGCATGGGATGACTCTTGGTGTCCAGCCATACTGTAATGCAACCTCTGCATCATACTGGACTCATCGCTAACAATGAACCGAAAATCAACACAGTCACCTCAGCCTGCTTTCACACACTCCGCCTGCTTAGAAAGACATTCAGATGGATCCCTACAGAATCCGAAAAGAATGTCCCCCACTCACTAGCAGACTCGACAATGGCAACTCACTGTATGCCAGCATCACCCAGAAACAGCTCAAGAAACAACAGAATGTCCAAAATGCTGCAGCCAGACTGGTCGTAGACATCCCTCGCAGCAGTCACACAGTCATTTACTAAGGTTTTTGATCACCCTTGCACCATGCAAGAGGGCAGAAGGGCAATGCAATGCCTAAGTGATAATTATCAAGCCATATAAGGCCACCTTGTGTGGCCCTGCATGGGTTGTGTGGCCCTGCATGGTTGGGAGAGTAACGCAAGGCAGTGCAAATCGATGTCTTGCACTACTCTGTGGCAGGGAGGCATTCCGTGGGTGGAGCATTGGTGTCCCTACGCATCCACCCATGGCTTTTGGTGCATTCCCAGATACCATTAATGGTAGACCTGGGAATGTGTCAAAATGCTATGCCTCCCCAAGTGTGAGGCGCAATGAGAAATATGTTTATTTCTTCTGGTATTTTCCTATTTCTACCTGTGCTGCATGCCGAAGCACACCTACAAAGAGGAAAATGCCTCTCATAACCGTTTTTTGCAGGACGGTGCCCCAAGGGAGCCTGCATTGGTGCTAGTCAGCCAGAAGGACAGGCGCCCTACAATAAGACAGATATGGGCGGTATAATAGTACATATGACGCATTCCTGCCCGTTCCCTTTCACGTAGCACATCAAGGTGGCTTTCTGTTTCGCTCTGTGTGAAAGAATGATAAAACTGGTCCCCAATATTTATACTGATGACAGAGGGTAGACCTTTTTGCAGGGTTTTCTTTAGCCTTGTGTCAAGCAAAGTGACACAAGGGCAAGGCAAGGCTCACATCTGAAGTACCAAGCCACTCCAGCCCAAGTACATTGGTCTTTCTTAAGTTTCTAAATGTGGATTAACATGATACAGGTTATGTAATGGTTTGCTTCAGTCAGCACCAAGGATACATGACATGGGTGCTGCTTGGGTGTTATGATGCATCCACGCCTTTTGAGTTTTCATCATGTACAGATGTCAGTAGAGAGTTGGTACTGGTTAACATGGTAACAAATTACCCTGAGAGGCATTTATTACATTCAATTGAAGGAATTATATTCCCTGTTAACACCCACACTTTAGCATGCCACACGCGCACATGGTTAGTTAATTATCACCAGATTGTGCACCTGCACAGGCATACAACATGCATGCACCATCAAAGACTCCATCCACCACTCTACCTTTTACACAGCGCACTGCAGCCCTGTATCTTGCTGTATTAAATTGCCTCAACAATTATTAAGCCTGACCCTTCGTGTCAATATGTAATACAAACAAGGCCACATGATGGTTGGTGGTAGTTAGAAAGTATAGTTCCTGTGATGTATGTATGTTTTGGGCATGTGTGTCTATATATTTGCAGTGGATGCTGCAACATTTGATGCACCATAGAGCATTTTAGGCATGTTTGGATGGCCATATAAAACACACATGCATAGTGTATCTGAGTTGTAATGTTTTCCAATCATGTATGTGTCGTGGTTTTAATAAGTGATACAGGCATGTTTATTTCCTCAGAGAAGTCAACAATTATGTGACCATTCCCTCTCACTTATACATAGATGTCGTCTGCCAGTGGCAAAAGATAACATATAAGTGCTCATAGCATAGTATTGCAGAAATGCATGTGGAGCCATACTACGATGTACAGTTATTTGTAGATCAAACTTTCCTTTCAGTTTTCATCAGAATAAAAAAACTATTCTTTCTCAAGCAGATGCCAAGAAAAAATATGCTTCCCAAAGAGCATGTTATGAAAAAATATGCAAGGTGGCAAAAGGCTTTTAACAGATAGGAACAATTTATGAGGCTGAGAAGAAGGCACATGGGCCCATACACCAAGACCTGCAATGCCTTCAATGTCCACCGACACAACCACACCTCCTGGACAGAAGAAGATCAGTAAGAAAAGGAGCCACATTACAGAAACAGAATGTGACTTAAAGCTAATTGTATAGGACCAAAGGATCGAGCTGGCAAAGCTGCATTACCTAAGGATGAACTAACGGAGTCTGCAGCGGTTAAGTAGGCAATTTGAAAAACCACACATGTGGGTGCAAAAACCTCACAGATTGATGCAGGCATGCCTCTAGGCCCTGATAAAAAGACAGTGGACATACTGCCTCGTCCTTTTTCTTAATCCCCTTATTTCTTCCCTCTTCTGGTATATTTTTTTTGTATATGTAATTAGATAGGCATTAAATGTAGTGGATATGTAGTGTAGATATTATGTAAGTTAGTTAAGTGTAAGTAGTGTTTCTTTGTATAGAATGTTTGGGTAGAGTAATTCGTTTGTGGGGGATGATGGTACATGTTTTAAATGTTTCTTTTTAAAACACATATTTATTTAGATTCATGTGTTAAGGTAGTATATGTGTAGGACATAGTATATGTAGGTCTTGTGTCTTCATGTACAGTGGGGGGCTAATGTTTAATATGTCTCATATCTTAGATTGTTAGGTTAGATTTACATAGTTTTAGATATAAGACAATATAGGTTGGAGTAGGTGTAATAATTTTCGTATAAGATAGTTAGGTATATTTTAATATTGTGTGAAATTTGTGTGCATAAATACGTTTCTACTTTCCATGGGTGGTTGATATGTATCTATAAGGAAAAAAGTGATATACAGTTCTTCATTGAGGGAAAGGAATGTTATTTCTGAGGATGTAGACATTGATCTGTGATGACCGATAAATTTACATTACAATCTACAGGCATATCACCACAGCATGACATGAGCTCTGACGTTCAACATGATATATACACTTGGGCTAGGATATTTGTTGTAGGTGAAATTTATTTACAAAACTCAAATGCTGCACACATTATTTGAATTGCACATTCATAAAGGAATAGTTGGTGGTAGAGGAGGAGATAAATGCATCAATATAAATGAGAAATGATTTGAGACATATCACACAAATCCAAAAACAAGGTGCTCTATACTGTGACTCCTCTCCATCACATTACCATTAGCTCTGAAGGATGCTGAATGACAAGAACGGATGACCAAGAACAACTGCATGTCACCAATTGAAGACTGAAGTGGTTTTCTAATAGGGTGGCATGATGATAAACACATACCAATAGAATGACCTGGTCACAACACACTAACCAATGTTCACAGAAAAGATCATTGCTGTACTATAGGAAACTGTACCTCTACATCCTCTGATGCGTGCTCACCCTCCTTTTGTTGGTTTGGTGGAGGAGTAGGAGGCTGAGGAGTAAAAGGTGTTGTTTCCTTACCAAAGGCATAAGATGATGAAGATATACAGTCCATTTCCCGTATGATATCAGTGAATGCGAGTAAGGCTGCATGATAATCCCTGGCAAGGGCTTGCTGGTTTTGCAACACAGCAATGATGCTGCTGTTGAGGGCACTAGTTACTAATGTGTAGGTGCTCTTCTTGGCTACCAATTGTTCCTCAAGGCCTCCAGTCATTGAGGAATTGATGGCTCCCAGCTTCTGTTGTACATCACTGGTGTGAGAGGTAGGAGGATTTTGGTCTTTGCCACCCAACATCACACCAGCAATGTCTGGTCCATATAGCCAGGAATGGGTGGTGCTTACAGCCCCTTCCAAACCAACCCCTTAATAGACCTGAGACGCCTGTGGACTCCCTTAAGTGTGTCCACTATTTTCTCCATCCCCAACTTGACAGTTTCCACCATACAGTTTTGGACCCCTACTACTCTCCTTTGAAACATGACTCGGGGTCATCAGTGTCCATGCTGCCAGTATCGTGAACAGCTGAAAGATGCACAGTCTGTGTTGGTTCATTTGGAGACCCAACAGCATCTTCCATTGCCAATAACATAAGAGGAGTTTGTAAAGTGTCCAGGAGTTGATTGTAGGGGGCAGGGTGGATTCAAGGTCATATTGATCATCATCAACATGTAATTTCCTATGTGAGATGATGAGAGAAATGTTACCATTCTTCATTTACAGATTGTCATTTTAAAGAACAGAAATCATTTTTGACAGGCTAACATTACAGTTTGCATTAGACAGTCATTATATCATCATTATATTAAATCATATCAATGTGTCCAAATTGTAGTGTTTGCTATATATTTTCCAAGTGGACTTTAATCACACCATCAATTTCGATTTTTAGTATTAGGATTGTAGGACCTTACATCCATAATGGTTTACTCATGCAGAGATGTTCACTTACAGCCTCCTGATTTTGCAAACTTCAGCCCCTATTTACCAACATTTCACACAATACAATGCTGCAAGCCACCTGGCTGCGCTGCATGAAAGGGTGAGTGTAGTAAACGGACATATTTACTATTATATAGTGCATTCCTGCTCTCTGCCTGCGCTGGCTTACAAACTACTGGCTAGCCCCAAGCTCAGTCACTCTTGAACCGTGGTGCAAGGGTTCCTGCATTGCAGGCAGAATTTCTTTTGGTGCAGGAAGGGACACCATCATACACATGCACAAAAACAGTCCTCAGAGGCATTTGTCGCTTTCTACACGAGCTGCAAAATATTGCACACTAAGTAAAGGGAAAGAACAAAGAGATATCAAAATATTTCTCCTGGTGGGAGGTGTATAATTCTCACACATTCCCAAGTCTACCAGTGTTGTTAAATCTAGAAATGTGTCAAAATGCGTTGGTGGGTGTGTGGGATCACCTATGCTCCACCCATGACATGTCTCCCTGCCACAGAGTAACACAAGGTAAGAATGTGTCTAGTCTTGCATCACTATAGCTGTATCAAGCCATGCAGGGCCACAAAAGGTGGCTTTGTGTGGCTTGGTAAATCTAATTTTGTTTTTGTTTCATTGTTGCATCCTCTAGTGTGCCACTAGCTGGACACAAAAGCTTGTGTCAAACCTAACTACATACTTTTTATGCAGTTAGGACTCCGCTAACTTTTCCAATTCTAAACAATGCTAATGTGCTTTTGTTCCCTACTTTCAACGTGGTTACATAAGCTTACACCGAAATTTAAATACAATTTTTGTGTTTAAATCACTAGTAAAGTAGGACTACATATATCCAAGGTTTGTGAATTACATGCAACTAGTGTCCATCCACCACTCATTGTGGCACCCAAATATGTAGGTTCTAGAGGGGTGTGCAGTTCCTATCAAGACATGTGGGGAAGACAGGTCTTTCTTCGTGATGCCCTCACACACCCCGAGAGGTGTCATGCTTCATCATCGGGCGTTTGCCCCTCGTCAGGCCGGCGCTGCAATGCCTAATGAGCTCCCGAAACCGGGGCTCTTTGCCGGGGATCTTTTGAAGAAGAAGCCGTAAGGTGCGTGCAGGTGTGGGGGCTGGGTAGTGCACAAGGGGGTGAAATAGTTAAAATAGGTATGGAGCAGTCCTATTTAATCAAATTTTGATAAACTAGGTAGCTCTAGCCTAATTAAAAACTGTGTGTGTGCCACTGTGTGGAAAATAATGTTCCTCAAGGGTCAGTCTATGTGTAAATGGTCAACATGTTTCGTGCCTGACTTTCCCCCTAACGGGTCAATTGGCACTTCGTCAGGACCGGAAAAAAGAAGTGTGATAAAGTGCACTACCGCCGGGTATTCAGTACAGTGACAAAAATTACCAGGAGCGGTAGGAATGCCCTAGTAGACGTGTACTGGGGAGTTCTGTAGACCCCTAGTTACAATGTAAGCTGACGGGGATGGCCAGAGCACGTTGTTGCTCCGGTGATAGGCGTAGATAGGCAAGTTGCCTTCATCATACCGTTGCTCATGGATCACACTTATTTTTACCGGTCCTGACGAAGTGCCAATTGACCCATTAGGGGTAAGTCAGGCACGAAACATTTTGACCATTGGCAAAGAGCCCTGGTATCGGGAGCCCGTCAGGCATTGCAGCGCCGGCCTGACGAGGGGAAAACGCCCGATGATGAAGCATGACACCTCTCGGGGTGTGTGAGGGCATCACGAAGAAAGACCTGTCTTTCCCACACGTCCTGATAGGAACTGCACACCCCTCTAGATCTTAACTTTACCCGGGAGCCGGTATGCAGGACCTCCTAACCTGGCTCTCTGTCCCTCCTTTTTGATATAACCCAATTATGTAGGCCTTAACACTAGGGGGTGGGCGGCAAATTCCGTTCCGCTTGTGGAATTTGCAAATTTCAGCTTTTTCTCATTCCGCGCAGAACGCGAAAATGTCAAAACTTTGGCGTTCCGCTGCGGAACGGAAATTGTATTGCAACGGTGGCGTCTTCTTGGAGAAATATGCAGGGCAGGATTCTTTCTGGCACAGTGCTCCTGTCACAATCCCCGTGCAGTTCCTGTGACCAGGAGCTTCTTTCTCCTCATCTGCTGCTGTGATCTTACTCTGACCTTTTATAAACACAAGAGGCATGTGAACTCGCATAGAAGCCCGCCCGTTTTGCCCCGCCCCACACACTAGCAGTTTGCACCGTTTTCCCATCCTTTACCCACTAGGATGGATAGATCACTCAAGGGACCGTTGCGCCCTTCGGCGTGATGGTAAAGTTACACAAACATGGTCACTGCACACAACTCTTCTGGCCCTTTACGCAGCTGTAATGTAGGAAAAGCACTATACAATTAACCAACGAGGTAGCACTTACTGATTAGCCAGTAGGAAGTACTCCAGTTGAGTAGAGGTACTGCACAAAACAGTGGCGTCTTCTTGGATAAATATGCAGGGCAGGATTCATTCTGGCACGAGGCTCCTGTCACAAAAATTAAACCTCAACTGGAAGCACTTACAGGTGCCCGAGCTGAAGCTCAAATTTAGTAAGCCATTAATCAGCCAAAAAAATTAGTGAACTTTGTCGAGGTTGGGCAGGTGTGCTTTCTCCCCATAACCTACCGTCAAAAATTAGCTGTGATGCTTGATGGAGGCCTTTGCTTCATTGACTTTCACGAGCGCAATCCCCGTGCAGTTCCTGTGACCAGGAGATTCTGTCTCCTCATCTGCTGCTCTGATCGGTCTCTGACCTTTTATAAACACAAGAGGCATGTGAACTTGCATAGAAGCCCGCCTGTTTGGCCCTGCGTCACACACTAGCGGTGTGCACCGTCTTCTCGCACTTTACCCACTATGACGGACAGTTCACTCAAGGGACCCCGGCGCCTTTCGGCTTGATGGCAAAGATACACACACATGGTCACTGGAGAGACAACTCTTCTGGCCCTTTATGCAGCTGTAGTGTAGGAAAATGCACTCTGAACTCGCAGAGAAGCCCTACCCTCGAAAATCTCTGCAAACACGCGAAATCTCCGCGTGTTCGCAGAGATTTTTTGCCGTTTCGCAGATGTTTGCAAAAGGCAATTTCGCAAATTCCGCCCTCCCCTACAACACATGACTGTGGTCTGCCAGTGCAGCCAGTGTATATATATTTACACAGCTATCTGGACCAGCCATGATATACCTCTTGCTAGGCCCAGATCTCACTTTGCAGTGCATATTCTTCACTCAGATGTATGTCATTACATCGGATACTAATAACACGCGTGCCATTACAACGCTGGTATTACTACGCAATGTCAATGACAACGACATTACATTACATCGCATCCTTTTACAACGAGTATGCCTTTACCACGCATGCCATTACAATGCAAAGGCATGCAAAGGTAAAGCTATACTCGTGGTTAAAGTTCGCAAGGTAAGTGACAACCCTACACCTACACAACACACTACTCTCACCCCTAAACTACCCTAAACCCTAAAACACTACTACACTACAACACTACCCACACTACTCCCACCCCTACACTACCCTAAACCCTAAAACATGACTACACTACCCACACTACTCCCACCCCTACACTACCCTAAAGCCTAAAACACTACAACACTACCCACACTACTCCCACCCCTACACTACTACCCTAAAACACTACAACACTACCCACGCTACTCCAACCCCTACACTACCCTAAACCCTAAATCACTACTACACTACAACACTACTCCCACCCCTACACCACCCTAAAACACTACTATACTACAACACTACCCACACTACTACCACCCCCACCCTAAACCCTAACACACTACAAAACTACCCACACTACTCCCACCCCTACACTACCCTAAAACACTACTACACTACAACACTACCCACACTACTCCCACCCCTACACTACCCTAAACCCTAAAACACTACTTCACTACCCACACTACTCCCACCCCTACACTAACCTAAACCCTAAAATACTACTACACTACAACACTACCCACACTACTCCCACCCCTACATACCCATAACCCTAAAACACTACAACACTACCCACACTACTCCCACTCCTACACTACCCTAAACCCTAAACCCCCCACCCCAAACACAATCAGCCTTACCTCTTTCCTCGTGGTTCCAGCGTCACCGTCTATGCTCCGGTTCCTGCTTCCTGCGTCGTCAGAGGTGCACGTTGTTGTAAGGAAACAGCCTCAGTTTCCTCACAACGACATGGATAGCCATTACATCGCATGCGTTGTAAAAGCGCATGCGATGTAATGGTATGCATAGTTTTTAACATGTTTTGTAACATCGCATGCTGTTAAAGATTAGACTGCAAACGTCAACATTATCGGCGCCATCTTGCCCCTTTCGAGCCCATTCGTGCGCGTAAGCGGCAGCCATTTTGAGCACCATGGCCTCCCTGCCCCTCGCTGATAGCCAGCGCGTCTCACTCTCTCTCTCCTAACCTCGCAAGCATCCCCCGCACGCTGACAACCCCCGCTCTCTCATGCCTTGGGTCATAAATCCCTCTTCAGCGCAGCTTCACCACAGAATCCCATCCTGTTCCCAGCGCGACACTTCCCCTCATTCCTTTCATGGTCTCAGATCCTTTTGATGCAAACCCCCTTTTCCTGTGTCCCCGTTTGTCTTCCTTGTTCCCAGGCCGCCACCTGGCCCTGCGGATACTGTTTATTACCCCGTACAGTAGGAAGCTTCCCCTCCCCATCAAAAGACCCTCGAGCCGATCAAAGCCCCCACCCTATGAGATCCGATCAACTCCACGCATTCCGTGAATCGGCGGAATGCCCTGCTGCGCGACAATCATCACCTGTTGTGACCGGGGTGGGGAATTCAACTGTAAATGTATGTGGGAACGGGCCTGAAGGGGAGATTCCGAGGATGTTCTTTCAAATATCAAAGTGTTGCGAGAATGTGTTACGTGTAATAAAGGTCATAAACCCTAGTATAAGAGGCCAGGCCTCAGAGATGTGGTTAGAGCACCTCGTGACGATACTTGCTGTCTGAATTGATGTGTTCTCCTCCGGAGAGAATAAAATCCTCGTTTCCTGCCTTCCAGTCTCCAGCGCCTGCTTCTTCATTGATTAATATTGGTGGGTCATAGAGGCGACACCGCCGGGCAACATAAAGGGGTCTTTGGTTACTGGTTGTCTTTGAACCCCTTTTAACAATTGGCGTCCCAAGCGTGGGGCCCATCAGCGACTCGTGGATCCAGTGGGAGAGGTCCTGACGACAGAGTGAACGACTGCAACGATCGGAAGGTACCCTGTCCGATAGACCCTCGTCTGACAGCCGATCATCTGAACTTCACTGGTTCCGAACAGACCTCTCTCGAGTGATCTGCGGTCCTGACTGGGAACCATCAGGAGTGCCGCAAGGAGTACGAAGAGAAGAGGACGATCGGGCGCTGGATTCGGAAGACAAGAAACTGTCCATGCGGTCCGGGTAAGGTCGTGTAAACACGACGAATTGCGAAAGTGATTGATAATTGATGAGAAAATACTAGTATTACTTTTTGTTAATTTATTTGGAGATTCACTGTCTGCAAACGGAGAAACAACAGGCTCTCCCTTTATAAACAGTGAAGGATAGGTACGCATCCGTCGGACCTATCTTTCTCCCCCACTGAACAATTGCCCCTCCCCCATTGATTAACTGTTATAGATTGTTTTCTGGAGATTCTCTGTCTGCAAACAGGGAAGAATAGGTCCCCTCTTTGCAGATAGTGAAAGGGTAGGTGACGCGGACCTTTGCGAGCCTACTTATTCTCCCCATTGACCATATTGATTTTTTATTTTTGACCTAACATTGATTGCTCAAGATTGGTTCATGAGGTATTCACTGCCTGCAAACAACGTAGAATAGAAATATTCTGTCTAGTCTTTGCACGCAGTGATAAGATAGGTAGTGCTGACTATTATCCCCATTGCGATCCGTCATGCCTGTCTTCTCCCCACTGGTTAGTAGCCTGTTTAGCCCGGACCGCTTATTAGAGATGAACCATCCGGCTCCGCTGGAAGGCACCCCTAATAAGGACATGTTCATGAAGCATGGATTAATCGCTATAGCCTATAGCCAGCTGTGGCATAAATATACGAAAAAGGATCGAGAAAGTCAGTGGCCACTGATAGGATCCTTCGAAGACGATAAAATAAACGCACTAGAAACAGCCCTTGGTAAAAACAAGACGACGCCCACTATGCTTGACAGCTTCGGCATGTGGCGAAAAGAAGCCGAACAACGTAAAAAGAGAACTGAGAGTAGGTTGGGAAAAGAGCTGCGGAAAGCAGCCCACCTAGCGGCCCAGAAACTAGAGAAAGAGATAAAAGAAAGAGAGGATACCAAACAGAAACTAGAAATAGAAACGTCAAGCCAGTGTCTGGTTAGAACACCCTCCACGCTCTACCCTGAATTACACTCGAAACAGCGAACCAACGATGATCTGCTGCTAGGTCCTCCGATCATCCACATGCCCCCTCCATATGCCCCTTCCCAACCCTTAGCACAGCACCCACTACCCCCAGGTACAAGCGAGAGTAGCACCACGGCTTCAGCCCCCATGGCCTCTGTGCCGGCTGAACTCCTTGTATTAGATGCTACGCAAACGACAACGTTGGGCGACCCAGAGGCCCGAAGGGTTGGTCCTGCAAGAACATACAGACTAAGCAAAAATGAGCGAGCAGGGGTCGACAAGATAGCAAAGATACTGGTAGAGAAGAGGGAAGATGAAGAGTCCGTCACGGATGTGTTTAATTCTTATACAGGGAGTCACAGACGACACTTTACTGTACAACTGTGTTACCACGTCTTAAACGCATACGAGGACCGATATCAAGAAAAAGGTCCCCAGAGCCTAACGACTCTGTACCGGAAGGTCGATATCGGGGATGAGAGTGAGAGTGATGTGACGGACCTCCGTACGCGTACGCTTGAGGTTTTCCGCCACCTCACTGAACAAAAGCCGAAAATCGAATCCACAACATCCGTAGCAACCGAACCACAAACTGAACGATCTAACACCATGATGCCGATACGAGAGGCTGCCCCTTACTGGGTTCCCCCACGAGGTGAAGGGACTCACGATGACGCAAACAACAAAGATGCAAAGGGAAGGGTAGTGTACAATTGGGTCTACCAACCGTGGGACCGGCAAGAGATTCTGACCTTCCGGAAATCTCTGCCTGACCTACGTAAAAACCCCACTGCCTTCTATACTGAGTTGGGTACAGCCCTAGGATCGACGATTATGACTCTGGCTGACATCGACTTGTTTTTCGGGTTATGTCTACCAGCTGATGTGTGGAAGCAAATCCGGAAAGTCGACCACTCTGAGCTGTTTGGACATAACTGGTCACAACTCGATGGCATAGACAGACAACGAGAACCCGGACAAAAGCCTTTGAAAGCCATTTTAGACCTCCCGGATAAAATCGTACAGAAATTAAAAACCCTGATCCCAGAAAAGAAAGTGGACTGGTCGATAGTAACGGCCTGTCGCCAGAAACCTCAGGAGGATGTATCGGAATACTTCTCCCGGTTTGAAACGGTGTTCTCCGATTACAGCGGCCAGGACCTGACCACTGCAACCGGACACCATCTGTTTGTCCAGAATTACGTTAAGGGTTTATCACCGGAGGTCTCGCAGAAACTGCAGGCCAGCGAAAGTAGTTGGGCAGCCTCCAAACCTACGGCTATCCTCCAGATGGCCCAATATTATGAACATCAGAAAAACGAAAACGATAGAACAACAGAGAGAAAGAAGAAAGACTTAAAGGAGAGGGTGATGATGGCTCAACTGCAAGGGGTGACTATGGGACGAGACCAATACCGGGGAAACCATCAGATGAACGTCCCTAAAACTGCACCTCCCAAGGACCGTACTTCGACTCCCCACATTGGACGTACAGACATTAGAGAGGACCAGTGTGCTTTCTGTAAAGGAACGGGCCACTGGAAATCTCAGTGCCCAGTTCTTTTGGAACTCATCAGAAATAGAGATCCTAGGGATACAGCAAGTGGACCAAGAAATAGGGGACCACAGCGAGGGCCCCCAAACGACGCAACTAATGATAGATCAGGTAGGCCAAACACATTTGACCGACCCCGACAGAGCCAATGCCAGCAATCTGACTACGATGATGTTCATGACTTTGCATAGGACTGCCTAGGGCAAGGGAGGGATCCAGTCGAGCTCCATGTTGACCAGCAAGGCCCTTATGTCACTGCTAAGGTCTTGGGTACAAAGTCACCATTCCTGGTAGACACTGGCGCAACACGTAGCGCATTATCTAAACGACTGATTCCAAGGGCACCCTTGTCTGGCTCACTAATAACATCGACAGGTTTCGATGGAACGCCCTCCACTAACCCTTTGTCCGCCCCGATCCTCTTTGACTTAGAAAACAACACCACTGACACCACGTTTTTGCTTTCCTCCAATAGCCCTGACGCAATTATGGGACTCGACTTATTGAAACACTTCCGAGCAACGATTAGATGTTCCCAAGATGGAGTCCGAGTTTTCCTTTACGACAATCCCGTTCTGCTTAGACATTACCCCCCCAGACACATGTTTTCCATCACCGACGCTGACACTTCCCTGCTTGACACTCTGCCTCCGTATCTGTGGGCCAAAACGGATTCGGATGTAGGGCGCATGATGATCGACCCAGTGCACATTACTGTTCGACCAGATGCAACACTCCCAAAACTTCCACAATATCGGATATCGCCCGAGGGCGAGAAGGCATTGGTAGAAATCATCCAATCACTGATAGACGCAGGAGTGGTAGAGGAAGTGGTTAGCAACGTTTGCAACAGCCCAATCTTGCCCATCATTAAGAAACAGGGAGAAGGAAATGAGAAAGCATACCGCTTCATCATTGACCTTCGAGAGATCAACAAAGTGGTGGTACCCCAGTACCCTGTGGTCTCGGACATTACCACCATCCTGACTTTGATTCCCTCCACTGCCACCACCTTCACTGTCATTGACCTCAAAAACGCATTCTTTTCCATCCCCATCCACCCAGACAGCCGATATCTCTTCGGTTTCACCCTAAAGGCCCGCTCATATAGGTTCTGCCGAGCACCCCAGGGCTACACAGAAAGCCCTAGCATCTACAGCCAGGCCCTCAAGAGACAACTGGATCAAGTCCAGTTACCCGATGGAGTGGTGTTAGTGCAATATGTCGATGACATCCTCTTGGCAGCCGACACCACTCCACTAGCTGTCACAGCCACCATTCAACTCCTGCACTTCCTTGCAGAAAATGGCCACAAGGTCTCTAAGAAGAAGTTGCAATTCTGCCAACCCCAGGTCACTTACCTAGGCCACCTTTTGTCCAAAGACGGAAGGAAACTGACTCCTGACCGGATCCAAACCATTCTCGACACCCCCATCCCTAGGACCCAGAAACAGGTCCGCTCCCTACTAGGCCTCACCTCCTTCTGCCGACAGTGGTTACCCAACTTTAGCCTCGTAGTAAAACCACTGCTTTCACTGCTAGCTAAGGATATCCCTTTCCCACTCTCTTGGACCCCTGAGTGTCAGGCTTCCTTCATGCAACTACGAGATGCCCTTTGCTCGGCCCCTGTGTTGGGTACCCCCGATTACACAAAGCCCTTCTCCCTTTACACTCACGAAAGGGAGGGGTGCGCTTTATCTGTCCTGACCCAGTCCATCGGCTCAAAGCAACGACCATGCGCTTACTTCTCAGCCACCCTTGATCCTGTAGCCAGAGCCCTGCCTGCTTGCCTTCGAGCTGTAGCTGCTGCTGCGATCTCTATCCGACAGAGTGAGGGGATCGTGCTCTCGAATTCCCTCACAGTACTGGTACCCCATGCAGTTGACACCCTCCTAAACCAAACCAAAACGCAACACCTGACGAGTGCACGACTGACTGGATACGAACTGACTCTGCTCGCACCCCACATCACTCTGAAGAGATGCACCACACTGAACCCAGCAACCCTGCTGCCCTTACCAGAAAACGATCCCAATGCGCACCCTGTACACGACTGCGTGACCCTCACAGACGAACAGACCAGAAGTAGGGTTGACCTCAGAGACACGGCCTTTCCCGACCCCGACGGAGAGCTGTGGGTGGACGGTTCTTGCATCAAACTCCCCGATGGCACCACTTCAGCTGCCTATGCAGTCACCACGGCTCGAACTGTAGTCGAGACAGCCCGCATAACGCAACGATCTGCCCAGGCAGCGGAACTGATTGCCCTGACACGAGCCTGTATTCTAGCAGCAGGAACCACAGCAAACATTTACACCGACAGCCAGTATGCCTTCGGGGTGGTTCACCATTTTGGGCTCCTTTGGAGGGAGAGGGGATTCTTGACCTCACACGGCACCCCCATTTTGCACGGGGATCTAGTCTCCGCCTTGATCGAAGCCGTCCTTCTCCCCAAAAAGCTTGCAGTCATCAAATGCCAGGCACACAAGAAGGTGACAGACATTATTGGACAGGGAAATGCACTAGCCGACATCACTGCCCGAACGACAGCTGAAAATAGGACGACAACACGCATGTACGTGACCAGGTCACAAGCAGAAAAATGGTCTGACACTAGGGACACTATTAGAGACATTCAAATGGCTAGCACACAACACGAACTGACTGAATGGACACGGTGGGATTGAAAGATGACGAAGGCTGCTGGCGGACAAAAGACACAAACAAATGGTTGCTACCTGACTCGTATCTGATTCCCATACTGACTATGGCACACTCCCCTGCCCACATAGGATCAGCCCCCATGATTGAACTTGTCTCCAGAGTTTGGCTCAATGATAAGATCACAGAGTCCGCCAAGCGTCTGGTCCAACAATGCTTGATATGCCTGCAACACAACCCCGGGAAAGGAACTGTAGTACCCCGGGGAGGGTTTGGGGTCCCAAATCACCCGTTTGAAGTCCTGCAGATGGACTACATCCAACTAGACAGCTGTCAAGGCCTGAAATATGTACTTGTTGTGGTATTGTTGTGGTATGCGCATTTAGCAAATGGGTGGAAGCATACCCAACCCGTGACAACACTGCTATGGCCACAGCAAAAGTACTGTTAAAGGAGTTTTTCCCCCGTTACGGCCTTTGTCGAATTTTGTGGAGCGACAATGGCCCCCACTTCGTAGCCGAAGTTATCCAACTCATTTTGAAGGGGTTGGGTGTGAGAGGAGGGGATATTGACACAAAACGTAAAAAAAGAGAGCAATTCTATATGTCCAAGTTTAATTCAGTACGAAATGGCTTAAATAGCAAGGAAGATTGGGAGAGAATTATTTAGGCAAATCTAGATCATGTAATAACAGCTAAAAACCTAATAATTACTAACTCCCACAATGACAACATAAGGCCCTCAGCAAATAACTTGGCTTTTAGATGAATTCATCCTTTTCCACTATACCAAAAATATGAGTTTATTACATAACTCCCAAAAAAAACCATGTTGTCCCTATGGAAATGCTATAATGGAGCTATTTTATAATAGTATAAACGTACAGCGCCATAATAATGAATAAAATCTACTATAGTCATATGCTTTGTGTTTTCCATTAGGAAAGCATATATAAATCTGCATCTGGTAAGACAGTATTACTAAACCAAAAGAGATACACATATTTTGCCCAATCCAAAATGGCGGACACGTTTTATGCAGATCACGTGACTAATAGCATAATAGAATATCGCCAGTAGGCTACAATTTCTACTAGTATTAATCGAATCGCGCAAAGATAATCTTAAAAACAGATATAGGCTTTGTTTCCTTTAGGAAAACGTATATATACCGACTTTAGGAATATGTTATCGTAATATTATTGCTTGATTAAGTAACGAGTTCGATTGGCGTACAACCGAATTGAGCAAAGATAAATTCAAAAATAAATAAACGCTTTGTTTCCTTTTGGAAAATATATATATATCGGCCTTAGGAACACATTACTACTAAATCCAGAGGGACACATATACTTAGCCCATCTTAAAATGGCCGACACGTAAAGTGCGGACCACGTGACCGGGACCTCCGTCACCTTTAACCCGGATAGGGGAGATAAAAAGAAAGCGCAGACATCTCCGGTTGTTACCGCTGATGCTGCACCGGGAGCGAAATGACAGGGAGGCCGCTGATTTTTAAAAAGGTAAGCCGGGAGGCTCCGAGTGAGTCTTTGCTACCCGCCAAAACCGCTAGTGCAAAAATGAAGGACATCGACGGCTAGCGGCAGTTTTATAATTTCTGGAGGGTTATGCAGTCAATTCCCCTAGCGCCATCTGCATGAGAACGGGGCCACTAGTGGGTGTAACTATGATAACAAACCCAGGGCTCGTATTATAATACCCCTCAGAAATGGCGATAAAAGCCATTTTGAACCTAGTGGGTAAAACGCTAAAAACAACGCGCAATAGAGAAAGAAAGAGCCTGCAAGCCATAATACAACTTAGAACTCACTAAAAAACTTATGGAGTCTCTATAATAGCATCAATAGGTAAAATGAAAATAAAAACCCTAACAGCAGGTTTGATTACAACCATATCCCGGGTTCTGTTTTATCCAACTAGACAACTTGAACCTAAAAGAAAGAAAAAAAGAAGGTCAAAAGCGATTATCAAAATCGGAAATAGAAGGAAGTGATTTAAACTCCTCCAGACCCCATGAGGGGACCTCAAACTACATAACGAAAGGTAATAAAACTTTCAAAACCTACTAATTGTCGTTTTTTAACCATTACCAGAAGACCATAGCCTTCTTACAATTTGGCAATTGTGTGTATTTCTGTCTATTTGCAGTAGAAGTTTATACAACCTATCAGAACGGTGGTCATTCCTGGTGCAGCAAACCTATTCAACATATGTATTCCTGGTTTAAGGTATTACAATAAGCAATTTTATACACAGGAATAAAAGTATTTTTTGCCAAAGAAAGGGGAGTAACCTGATAGATGATGCCATCTGTATTTTTGTAGGTAACATATCCTTTTATGATATGGAGAACATACCCCTATGAGATTGAGAAATAGAGGGCAAACCTAGACAGTATATTACGAATCTGTCTCATTTGATTTCCAAGGTATGTATAACTTTGGAGCATGCACAAATAACCCTAGGATTTATGCAAAGCATATATTTGTTCATCATAACAAGTTGAGAAAATATTGTAAACATCTCTCAAATAAGAGCAATCCAAATGCAAATGAGAGATATATTTAAATTAGCCATGTAAACATGAAAGTAGATGATTCATGGCCACCAGTTCAAACCCAAAATGGAATAGCATAATTGTAAAGAGAATATTGCCTGTATGTGAAAATCTTAAACGGGAAGAAGTTAATCTATTAGAGAAAAACTTCCTGTATGTGAAAGTCTAGAATTACGTTGATGAATAACTGTAATGAACGAGTATAGGAAAGTTGTTGCTGTTATGACTAGTTTCTTCAATAAATGTGCAATGTTTTTTAAATAATGAGAACAATATGTATAGGGCATAGCTCGAGGTCTTGTTATAAACTGTGTATAATTGTGGCATTCTCTTTTTAGTGATTTTAAAAACCCGTCCTGAAGAAGGTGTGACACACTGGTCAAGACACCGAAACGCTGCGTCGACTCTTTGGTTTTTATTGTAATGTTTTTGTATAATGATGCAACTTGTGATGTACTGTAATGTGATGAAATTTTAATAAATCATTGTTTTTAATTTACTCAAATACAGTTAGATCCTTTTTTTGAATGCCACAGGAATTATATCTGTTTTGTTTTAGTTGATGATGTTTAGCTGACCTCGAGTAGTTAAAATTGTTTCTCACATGGTTATTAGGGTCCAGGTCGAATAACAGGACTAGGTGTGACACAACAATTGTGTTGAAGCCACGCTAGGTCCTTTGGGAACAAGGGGCTGTGACAGAGGGTATTTCCTGACAACTAGGGACTTTTTTGTGTTTTAACATGTAAAACAAAAGTTCCACGCAGTCTTCCACCCCCAATCTGCTGGACTAGTTGAACGACATAACGCCACACTGAAACTAAAATTGGCCAAAATAGTGGCTACCACAGGACTGAAATGGCCAGACGCACTCCCCCTGGCATTGCTCTCAATGCGTTCCACCCCTACCAAACACCACTTGACACCATACGAGGTTGTATTCAGCCGGCCTATGAATGTCTGGTCTGCACCGAAACCAACTTCCATTCATGACGTCCCGGACGTCCTAATGTCTGATTACTTATGCCAGTTGACTAAAACACTGTCTGTTATCCATCAACAGGTGCTGCATGCCATCCCTGACACTTCCAGGGGTCCCGGACACACCATCCAGCCTGGGGATTTCGTCCTGATCCGGAACTTCCAGCGTGCCAAGAGTCTGGAACCCCGGTGGACGGGCCCCTGGCAAGTCCTCATCACCACCCGAACAGCACTTCGAGTGGAGGGAAAACGCAACTGGCTGCATGCACACCACTGTAAGAAGGTCTCCTCGACCCTGACCTCGACCGAAAACATCGACAACCAAGAAGAGCTCCTGAACAAGGACCGACCGTCACTAACCTGCTATCCTGATACCGAAACACTTGAACTTTCAAAATTCTCTGATCCCACTGTGCCATCGAGAGAAGGGTATTTCCTGCGTCGAAAGGAGGGAGCTTCGGCTAAGTAGACCACGGACTGAGTTAAATCTCAGAACGGTGACCTAAACACTACCAAGGGTTACCCGGAGAGAAGCAAAACAAAGTCTGTGGTTCTGCCCGCTACCGAGCACCTTGAAGATGATGGAAGCGCCAGATAAGAAGATGATGGAAGCGCCAAATAAGAAGATGATGGAGGCAACAGGAAATACCCACCACAGAAACCCAAAAGCAGACAGACTCCACAGCTCAAAGACAATTGCACTCTTCATCACCATCCTTTTCTGCTTTCTCCTCATGACCACACTCTGGATTGTGGAAGAAAATGCACCTGCTCACGAAACATTCCTGACCACTGCTCAGCCTACCACCATGAAGGAACATTATCTGATTTCGCTCTCTCCCCAACTCAGAGAGAGGCGAAAGGAATTTTGGAATAACTCTTTCGTACAACTACTTCACCAGCACAACCTTGCCACCAATGCCACCAACTGTTGGATCTGTGGGTTGCTACCCCACGCCACTGGACACTCGATACCATTCATCCCTTCACCTTTCTCAGTTCACGGCTCCTGTCTTGCTTGGCTGATGCTTCTGCAAGAAAGCTTTAAGGACAATGCCACCTCCAGCAAAACCGTAACGCATTTCTACCACGGGGTCTGGCGGAACAGAACAAAGACACACTTCTGCCCGCAGACCACCAACAACACAATCCACTTGGACATCCCTGCTAAAGAACAAATTGAAATGCAAGTGTTCAATAATCCAACCAGAACCACCTTCTCCTACCTGCGAAAACGAACGGCTGCCACTCTGACTGTGGCCCTGTCAGTCATCAACGTCACCGGCCACATGTGCATGGTAGGGCTTGGGACTCAGCTGGTAGGCCACAGTGCTTGCCGGTTTTCCAGAACTCTGGACTCCACCGACCCACCTTCCTTTGTGGCATCTCCAAACACGTATTTCGTCTGCGGCACGAAGGCTTACACCTGGCTCCCCAAAGGCTGGGGGGGCACTTGTTTCATTTCCTTCATCCTTCCTCCGACTTATGTGGCACCAGCAAATCATCACAGACAAAAACGAGCCAAGGACATTGAACAAACCGACTCAACAGGAGCGCAGTTCCTCGATGCTATGAAGGGACTTGTCCCCCTCTGGGGCCCGATGGCAAACAGCCGTGCCATACGACATCTGACTCAAGCAGTTGAGACAACAATGAACATCACGGCTGGTATCCTTGCTAACAACACCGCTGAACTTAAAGCAGTCCGCTTGGTGGCCCTCCAGAACCGCCTTGTCCTAGATGTGGTTCTTGCGGATCGTGGTGGAGCATGCCGCATTATTGGGTCCAGCTGCTGTACGTACATACCGGACAACTCACCCTCAGTGTACAAAGCCATCGAACATCTTCATAGACTCTCTTCAGAAGTCCACCAAGAACAAGAAGAATGGTCGCTTGGTGGTTGGTTCTGGAGCACCGTTAAGAACTGGGGCTGGAGACTATTCACCATTATCCTGATTCCTGTAGTTGTAATATGCGGTTTATGCTTAGGAATCCAATGTCTGCCACCTCTGTGTACATTATGCGTAAATTGTATTTGCCCTAAGACTGTGGACTTTGGAAACGAACATATGAGAGCAATATATGATGCTGAGGTTAGGAATTTGATGAAGATTGACATTGAGTAAGCAAGTTGGCTAAGATATGTTGAAAAGGGAGGACTGTTAAAGATTAGACTGCAAACGTCAACATTATCGGCGCCATCTTGCCCCTTTCGAGCCCATTCGTGCGCGTAAGCGGCAGCCATTTTGAGCACCATGGCCTCCCTGCCCCTCGCTGATAGCCAGCGCGTCTCACTCTCTCTCTCCTAACCTCGCAAGCATCCCCCGCACGCTGACAACCCCCGCTCTCTCATGCCTTGGGTCATAAATCCCTCTTCAGCGCAGCTTCACCACAGAATCCCATCCTGTTCCCAGCGCGACACTTCCCCTCATTCCTTTCATGGTCTCAGATCCTTTTGATGCAAACCCCCTTTTCCTGTGTCCCCGTTTGTCTTCCTTGTTCCCAGGCCGCCACCTGGCCCTGCGGATACTGTTTATTACCCCGTACAGTAGGAAGCTTCCCCTCCCCATCAAAAGACCCTCGAGCCGATCAAAGCCCCCACCCTATGAGATCCGATCAACTCCACGCATTCCGTGAATCGGCGGAATGCCCTGCTGCGCGACAATCATCACCTGTTGTGACCGGGGTGGGGAATTCAACTGTAAATGTATGTGGGAACGGGCCTGAAGGGGAGATTCCGAGGATGTTCTTTCAAATATCAAAGTGTTGCGAGAATGTGTTACGTGTAATAAAGGTCATAAACCCTAGTATAAGAGGCCAGGCCTCAGAGATGTGGTTAGAGCACCTCGTGACGATACTTGCTGTCTGAATTGATGTGTTCTCCTCCGGAGAGAATAAAATCCTCGTTTCCTGCCTTCCAGTCTCCAGCGCCTGCTTCTTCATTGATTAATATTGGTGGGTCATAGAGGCGACACCGCCGGGCAACATAAAGGGGTCTTTGGTTACTGGTTGTCTTTGAACCCCTTTTAACAATGCGTTGTAACGCATGCAATGTAATGGCAACGTGTGGTTAAAACCGCGTTGTTATGGCTGTTCTCCACTTCACTCCACTTCTGAGCTAGGGCCAAAACAGGCCTGAAGGCAGTGTGCAGTGTATTGATTCATTCCACATTTGAAATTAGATATGTCCTAGTTGTCATCAAATGAGGTTTGCAGTTTGTCAACATTTCCCAAAGGATAGAATTGGCTTACATTTATGAGATATCATAAGTGGGAAATATTTACTGGGATCAAATAGGAAAGTAGATTTGGTTGTGTAAGGAATTGCATAATAGAACACTATGCAATGGAAATGTTAGTTTTGGAGTCCGAAATCTATACATATCAACTTTTTTTAATATGGAACATTTCTGTGTCCTGAGCATTTGGTGACGGTTACCTGTATCTTGGGTCACATAAGCATGTGTAGCGATATGTTTGTCTTTGAGTTATGTTCACAGAAAGTGCGTCAATGGCCAATCGATGTTGGCATGATGGACCAGCTCAGATTTCATAAGGGGGAGGAGGTGTCACCTAACACACTTACACATCACATACACTCAGTCTGAGCAGAGTCCCAGAGGATGGGAGAACAGTGTTTTGTCACCCAGACAAGCTGTGCTAAGGACAGCCTGGCACAAAACCCAACACCTTGTGGTAGAGGGTGCAAAATCAAGTACCTAATCCAACTATTGAGTGAGCACCTGGGAGATATTATAGGTACCTCATATCCAACTGTTCATTCAATCTCAGTATCTGTAGAAGACTCAGAAACACTGCTGTGGGGCTCTGCAAAAAGGACTGCTACTCTGTTGCCCTGACGACCCGCTACCAGATTGAAAGTGGTGCATATGGTTCTTCAACCCTGAAACCAACATATTATCCTCAAATGCTAGTTGGCTTGCCTCTTGATTAGGGCCTCAGGGCATGGGTGCCTTAAAACACATTTCTCCAAGCACCTGACCTGTGTCTGCTGAGAGTGATAGCACCCAAGTGGTGCTACCATAATCCTGGACCTTGGAAAGAGGCCCTGCAGGTGCTCTGCCAGGCTACCTATGGTCATGCGCAGAAGAACCTACTCAACTCCACACATCTCCTCATGCCCACATCTGGAAACTCGAGCACAACACATACCCATTCAAGTTGTCCTATATTTTTGATTTTGTTACAATGCGGCACAACTGAATAACCACAGTTGTGACTGTTTGGTATTTCCCACTTTTTAGCCCAGACACTTTTAAGTTTCATGCCTGTAGTTATCAAGATTATTTTACAACTTTGCTGCTCAAGTAATTGTTTGAATTCACTCTATTTGCCAAAAGTGTTGCTTTATTGTATTGTGATGTGTTTTGATTTAATTACAGTTTGGTTTACTCCATAAATACTTTACAAACTGCCTGTAAATCAAGCCTGGTTGGTTCCTGGCATGATACTAGAGTGTTTGGTACAGGTCTGTTACTCTTTTAACAAGGCATACTTGTGCTACATGAACTTTTTACCAATGTGCCCCTATGTTTGTCATATGCTGTAAATCATATTTTGACTACATTTGACACACAATGGGTTCAGACTCACTCAATACATCTTGTGGGTCCTCTATGACAGCACTGTCCTGGCCCTTGGCTCCAGTGAGCAACTCCATTGGAATGACGGATGCCACCTGCTCCTCCAATGGATTCAACTTATCCTGGACATACGGTCCTCCTCATGTCCTCATTGCAGCCATAAGAGTCCTGGACAGTTTTTCTTTGCTCCTGTGTTTGTGGTAATGTCAAAGCTTTTTTCATTCCACAACAATTCTTCATGTTGGTGCCTCATAGTTGATCTTGTCAACAATTGCTTGACATAAAGCATCCTTTTTTGCTAATGTTGAGGTGACAAATAATAAATGCTCTTTTTATGTAACCTCACTTATAAGTATGTCACTTTTTTCTTTAAAGAAGTTGGACTTTGTCTTTCTGTTCCCACATACCTGGGGTACATCTTGTGCATTGGTGGTCTACTGTCCTGTTGCTCCTTTCATGGTGCAAAATGTACATACGCAGTTCTACAGAGATTTGTGTAGTGCATTGGGAATTTTTTTGGCTTTCTGCAACGTATTGTACTCTTGTGTGATGCCCTGCTGACTTGCGGCACTTAAAGGTGTCTTACGGCATGCAATTTAACTTTGCATTACGTATGGTGAAGTTATGTTACAACGCATAGCGAGAAACTACTACTTTGTGTCACACTGCATAGCGCATTTTTGGGCCATGCGCCACAGTGTGCAGTATGGTAAATACAGCTCATCTATGATGAAACACATCCTCTCGCAACGTTGCTGTGCAGTGCAGCGTTGCATAATGAATGATAAATCTGTCCCCAAGTCCTAAAAGAATTTCTCCAAAATGCTAAAAGATACAAAAAAGAGCAAAGTATTACTTCGCTTGCCACATACCAAATATAAAAAGCATACTTCAAGTTATGAGGAGTAAACTCATTACAGTAACTGTAAATTTATTATGGCACTCATATGCAGCAGAGATAATTTTGAGTGAGAGACTACTATAACAAATCCATATGAGAGTCACACGTGGGTATGGCTCAGCACTGCAAGCTGGCGGATGTGTGTTGCTGAGACTATGGTGAGAGGGCCTTTATTCTTGCAGTATCGATGGCCCCCGAGGATGGAAGGGTTCAAAGCTGGCACAAAACAGCCCCCCTGAGGTTCTGGATGAGGGTGGACCGGGAGGCTGTCCATTGCCATGTCAGAGGCAGTGGTGGTGGCCATGGTGGTGATGCAGAAGCTGCACAGCCATGGAGACAGTTGGGCCAGATGAGGCCTTACTGGGGAGCCGTCAATAGCCACAAAGTGTCTACAATGCCCTTCCTGTCCCCCTGCCAGAGTGGTCATCGCTGCACTGGAGACAGCTTGGGGGAGAAGAGAGAGGGCCTGGGACCCTGCCGGTATAGAGCAGCGGCCGGAGGCGAGAGCTCTGGAGGCTTTGGTGGTGGAAGGGGCCTGATGACTGTTTCTTGGGTTTGGCCCTCCATTCTTCTTGAATCTCTTGCCTGGGCTCTTCCCGCCCTCGCAGACCTAGACTAGAGCTTGCTCGGGAGCTGGACTATAGCTCCTACCCAATAGTGCCCTCTTCTGCACCTTTGCTCAGCCTAGAGGACATTTGGGCTGTTACCGACTGCCTGGATCCAGGAGGTCGACTGTCATGGAGGAGAGGAGGCTGCCTGCATGTGCTTCACAGGCACCATTGTGCCTGGGGTGCAGTGCTGGGGACGGCCGACCTGTATTGTGTTTCACCCCCTGCTAGCCAACTAAAACTCTTGCCCCCTGTGGATGAGAGGCTATGGGAAAGCACCATAAACATGCGATAATGGTTCAACAGAAGACCAAAAAGGCCCTCATGGTGCGCCTATTTCTGGAGACCTGATCATGTAAACCATGCTGCTTCCTGCCGCCACAAGGGAACAGTCATCATCGGTTGCAGACCTCATGGCCATGAAGTTGGACACCATTGTCAATGCCATCACAGTGACCAAGCTGGACCTAGGGGTTGGATCAGTGCTGTGGCACTGGAGCTTGAACTACTGCGGGAGGACCAGAGGAAGCTTTCGAACAGGGTGAAAGGTGCAGAAACTGCCATTTCTGATTTACTGCCAAGAGCACAATCTCTCACCAAAAAGGTTGGTGACCTTACCAGTAGGGCCTAGCAGTTGGAAAGAAAATTCAATAGCCTGAAAGGCCACTCCAGTTGCAAAAATTTCATAATCATCAGTTTTCCGGAGGGAGCAGAGGGCGGAGACCTCACTGCCTTCTTTGAAACTTGGTCTTCCACTGCAATCCCAACTGATGGACTATCCCGCCACTTTTCTGTTGAGCACGCACACCTGATACCTACTGTGTGGCTCCCTACCACGTGCCCGAGGCCTCTGGTGGCCAGATTACTGAACTTCAGATTCTGATACACATTTGTGCCATCACTTTTTTGTGACGCTGCAGTATTGTAAACAATTTGCCACACTGCCCTTTATTTACAAAATGATGCATCTAGGCAGATGTGTCACTTAGTAAAGGCCTGCACTACATTATACCTGTGTCAGGTATAATATATGCAGGGTGGGAGTTCCCCTATGAAAAAGCATCGTAGAAGTGACACAGTGAAACTTATGATATTTCACTGTGTCCCTTGTACGACTTGACTGCGTCACAATCCTTACCCATGTTTCAAGCAGGCATAAGAAGCGACACAGGGCTTTTCGCAAGGAACGCACCCATGTATAATGACACATTGCTGGAGTTGCGTCAGCTAACCGACACACTCCAGCAGTGCGTCATTTTTGCAACACCAGATACGTCAGGGTTTCTGTTGTATCTGTAAATCCTTGTGCCATTGACCACCTTAATGTCATAAAGATGGCGATATCAAAATTGACACATCGCTGTTTTTGCCCAGCGATGCGCCACTTTTCATAAATGAGGCCCTCAATAATGTGCAGGTCTTTTCTACTGATTATACACTAGGGCAGTCCAGTGTTGGAGAGCATTCTTTAAAGGCTTGAAATTCAAGCTGAGAGACGAGGGGGGGAGGTTTTCCTCTTGTTTCCTGCAAAATTCAAAGTCGGTTTGAAAGGAAAAATCATATTTAATCACAAAGCCAGGAGACGCCTGGGACTGGGTCAAACAGGACGGACCATCCTCACCTGAAGATAGCGATGCCACACCACGGAGGCCCATTTCAGAACCACTCCCGGCAGCGGGTCAGAACACACTGTTAATGGAGTCTTCGGGGCTCCTTCGTCAGCACAAGCGCTCTGCAAAATGATTTCAGTCTTTGCTGTGGTGGCTCATCGTTGGGACTCTAACACAGGCTGAACCATAGAGGAATCAGAGGATGCTTCTTCTGATGGAGATTCTGCAAACTCCCGGATAAGTGCATCATCCACCCTGCTTTCCTCTGTAACACTGCAGATGGCCGATGACTTTGCTTATCTGCAGGCCGTACTGATGTTGGTCTGCTGTCTGCTATTGCAAAGTGCCCCTGGACTTCCCCCGGACTCTTGGGTCACAGAGGCCCTGGCCCTTGAAGGTAAAGATGGGCTTGATCTGCCACCGTCCAGATTCAAAACAGCAAGTACGGCAAATATGTTCATCCCCACCCCTTTGGGTACCCTGTGACTATTTGATTGCTGCGCTATAGGGCCCACAAGCTTACAGCATTACGTTAACTGTTTGGGCTGCTGGTTTTCTGGCATGCATATCCTCACTGCTGACCAGCTAGTCCCATTTGCCCTGGATTCTTGAGGGTGATTTTAACTGTTTTATGGACCCTGCACTGGATAGATCCTACCCTTCCCTTCCCCAGCCCTCGCACACAAATTGAGTCCTACCTATCGCAGTGGCTCACCCACTGTCCCTTAATGGTCAGCTGGCAAGCCCTGAATCCAACCGCTATAGAATATCCCTATTACTCCTCGCTCCATGATCTCCATGTCCGGCTTGACCGCTTCCTCTGCCACCCCACCACCAGCATCATGAGGGAGAGGAGTAGGCCTGACGGCTAGGGCGGTCGACCTCGAGTCTGGGGAACTGGGTTGGAGTCTCGGCAATGATGCTGAACATCCTGTGATTGAGGGCAAATCACTTAATCTCTCCGTGCCTAACAAAAAAATGAATGTGTCCTCATGTAATGCAACTGGTGCTATGTAAAGTGCTCTGATACCTGATTCGGGTCAAGTTTGCGCTATATAAAACTCTGTAAAATAAAAAAATGTAATGTTGGCGGATTGCCTGGGTAAATCTCTGTCGCACCACAACCTGCTGATTTAGCAGGTTGTGTGGGTGGACCCCATTCCACCAGCACTCACAGAGCACTTGCAGCCCACGGCTGTAGAGGACACTCTGTTCTGGGACTTAGTCCATGAAACACTAGCCTATTATATAACGGAAAACAGTGACACAGCCTCCATATGCTAAAAACCGTGGACCGAGGGCATTGTATATATGTAGTAATAGGAGCACGGGGCACACTCAGCCGGTACCTCATCCAGGTGGAAAACTCCTTGCAGGGTCTTGAGCAGGCTGTGATGGAGAATGAGGCCTCCTGGGTTGCATTAACGGAAACTAGGATTCGCCATGCATAACTACTTGAGTCATTGAAGTAACTCAATCACAAGACTCATCAAGCCAGAGCCCAGGTGGAAGAGAATAAGCCAGGATGTCTACTGGCGTAGCTGCTAAGTGGGAGAGGTGTGACGCCGCAGCCAGGGTGACTGACGCTGGACGCTGGGGATCACGGTTTGATCCCCGGCGCCGGCGGCAGGGGTCTGCCCAGCACCATGCGACTCTGGGCAATAGCTCGCTAAATCTTCCCAACGACCCCCAGCGCCGGGATACCCCTTAGGGGGGTGATTTATGCGCTATACAAGTACTGGATTTACATTTACAAAGGGTGGCTCAGACACCGTGCTGGTGACTGCTGCACAAGTTTCACTTGTCACAATCGCTCCACTCAAGAAACGATACATAATGGATTATTTGTTCACTATAGGTCCTTTACAACCCTGTGCCCCATATCTAACGGTTCTGGATCTCAGACTACCTCTCCACTGTACAGTTGCTAGCGATACCTGTGGGAAAGAGCGATGTCATGAAAGGCCCTGCAGCAGAGCAGGAAATTTGGGGTGCCATACAAGACTCCCCGACCAGTAAAAGACCAGGTCAGAACAGTTTGCCACTCACATTTTACAAGTCATATCAAGCCCTGTTGACCCACAAATTTGCTGAATTGTACTCTGCCTCCCTTTCGGTGGGTCATTTGCCCCAGGCCAAGAGGGAGGCCCTTCTGGTGTCCCTCCCAAATCCAGAATAGGACCCCTTAGAGGTTTCCTCCTCTAGGCCGCTGTCTTTAATGGGTAGTGATTATAAACGCCTTAATAAGGTGCTAGCTGTGCGGCTCCTAGAACACATGCTGACGCAGGTCTACCCTGATCAGAATGGGTTAATACCGGGCAGATGCACGACCCTCAATATCCGTCAGTTGCATAGAATACTAGAGAAAGCTGTACACACTGCCCTACTGGTTTGCCTGGTTCTGGACCTCGGAAAGCATTTGACACCCTGGACTGGGACTATATGTCGGACCTTGCTAGTGTCATCAAAGCACATGGGATGAGCCTAACCTCATACGCAGATGACACGCAGTTGGTGTTGGCCATCAAGGGTGATGGGCAGGAGGTGGCAGAACGGTTCCAAAATGGAATGATTGCTATTGGAGAGTGGATGGCGAGAAACTGCCTGAAGCTCAATTCCGATAAAACGGAGGTGGTCATTTTTGGAACTCTCTCGCCAGCCTGGTCTGCAACCTGGTGGCCATCAGCTTTTGGCACTCCACCTTGCCCTACCTCTAAGGTCAGAAACCTAGGAGTAACTTTCGATGACCAGCTCAATTTTACGGCACATGCAAATAAGGTAGCGGCCTCTGCCCATTTTAAACTCAGAATGATAAGAAAAATCATTCCTTTTCTGCCGGACACGGCCGCCAAGACCTTGGTTACTTCATTGGTTTTAACATCATTAGACTACTGTAACGGACTCTTGTCATAAAAAAGCTGCAGACTGTACAGAACGCGGCTGCACGCCTGCTGTCTGGAACGCCTAAATTTGCGCCCATCTCAGACACCTTGAGGACTTACCATTGGTTGATCATCCAAAACAGGATAAAGTTTAAATCCCTGTGCACATTTTATAAAGTATTGCAGGATCAAGGACCTCGCTTTCTCAAAGACCAGCTAATTCCTTATAACCCGGTCAGACAGCTCCGATCTACATCCCTTAATCAACTAGTGGTCCCACGTGCCAGAACAGTCTCCTGGGGCGACCACCGCTTCTTAGTTGCGGCTCCTAAAATCTGGAATACTCTGCCACACCACATAAAAACCAGTCCTTCACTCCCGCAGTTTCGAAAAAGACTGACCACGTGGTTATTCAACCAATAACATAGCACACCATTCTGCATGAGCTTTCAACCACTGGGGAGGGACATAACTGTAGTCTAGCGCCGAGATGCCTACGGGTATTCGTTCGCGCTCTATAAATGTCAGCAAATAAATAAAATAAATAAATGGTTGTGGTCTTACAAAAAATGGTCATCAGGGGCAGGCTTTTATGGTAGATCAAACTCCTCAATAGTGAGCCATCTGTGAGGGTAAAAATGGTCCGCAGGATCTCTAGTTCATTTCTAATTGGCAGGGGCACACATCAGGGTTGCCCCCTCTCCCCTTTGCTTTTTGCCCTGGTGATGGAGCTCCTGGTGCAGCATCTTTGTAAGTCTGGCATTGGCTGGGGCATTCCCACGGGTGCAGAGAATCAAGTCATCTTTCTGTACACCGACGAAGTCCTGGTGTATATAAAAGATATTCAGGACAGTATACCATCACTGCGTGCTGAGGACCATGCCAAGTGCTTCATTGGATGCACCTAGCATCCTCCTACACTCTAGCCATGCTTATCGGGAGTCTACTGGACAGGAGGGAGTGACATTATGGGACTCAGCAGGAGGAACCACTCTAGGAACCACATGTACTGAGATTCCCATTTTGCAATTTCCTAGTCGTTAATTTTTGCAATTCGCTATTAGGAAATCACAACCACCTATGTGCAAATGTCCCTTTATCCTCATCGAAAAGGACTTATTTTTGTATTGGGGTGGCCACAGGTCATAATATATGTTTTAGAATAATTTACTTCAAAATCTAAATCTTTCATATTGGGCAAGAAGGAATGCAATCGCACCTGAAAGCCATTTGCGGGCGGGAAGTCAATACTGCATCCTCTGTGTGCAACAAAATTGGTAAATGTTGATTCCCCATCCTGGGCATATCCTTTCCTGTCCCTATTAGAAGCTTGCTAATCCCATTTATATAAAGGAGGCTAAATTGCACACCTGTCTTACAACCTGTGAGGAGCTAGTCTGTGAGGTCTTCTCAACCCGCGGGCAAAACGGACTGGCACTGTTAAATCATGGTGAATACGTTTTATCAGGGTCAGCAGTTCTGTTTCTGCTCCAATATTTTCCATTATTCTCCACAACTTTACCCGGTTGACTTAATTGAAAGTGCTTGTTAGATGTATAAATGCTTCCTTTCTGGCCGTGATGTTTTTCCCTGCAATAAAATAAAGATTCAATGATTGCTCCATTGTGCCAATGCCTGGTCTGAAGCCAACTTCAATATCAGACAAGATCTTTTTAGTCTTGCACCTGCCACACATCGCGAATCGATGTCGCAGCGAGACCTATAGTTGTCGGCTCTGCTTCCTAGGAGACAGGAGATGGGCACGTGCAGCCTCAGGAATCGGATCAGGTCACGCGCAGACAGCATGCCTGAAACACACGCGCGCACACCCATCTCCTGTCTCTCCTGCAAGCCTCCTGCTTACTTTCACTTTCCCTCCCCCCTCCGCCATACACACGCGCGCACACCCATCTCCTGTTTCTCCTGCAAGCCTCCTGCTTACTTTCACTTTCCCCCCCCCTTCGGCGTCGGCTCCACGGCCCATCACTGCGCACAGAAGTGCTCCTTTCACACCAGCACAACTGCGTTTTCTTCGTGCCACTAAGAGCGGCTGCCCGCCCGACCAAGCCCCCCCCCCCACGAAACTTGGAAACTCACCCGGTGTGGCGGCTGGCTGCTGTCAATCTCCAGCTCCTCCAAATTTCTAGCAGCACGATGCAGGGCTTCCTCCTTAGGCATAGGAGCCCCGCACTTCTATCTTCTTCGGTGCCGGGGCTCCCTCTTCATCACGGGCGCCCCGGAAGTGGACAGGCGCTGCCTACACCTTTCGCACGTGCGAGCCACCGCGAATGCGAAATTTTACATTTACCGCGCATGCGCGGCCAGCCCTCTTCCCCCCCCAGGTCTCCCCGCCCGAATGTCCAGTTCTCAGCTCAGCGATGCTAGGGGTGGTGATGGGACCAAAGGATGAACTTAAGTCAACGTGCATAAAGCGCTCTGTGTAGGCTGCGAAGCGTCAGTGGACGCTTGCACGGGAAACAACCTTTACAACGCAACTTTTACAACGCACTACCATTACAACGAAACTTTTACAACGCAACATCCATTACAACGCATGCCATTACAACGCAACCATTACAACGCATGACACTACAACGCATACCACTACAACGCATGTCATTACAACGCAGTCATTACAACGCATACCATTACAACGCATAGAATTACAACACATAGTACCCTTACACTATCCAACACTTACCCTACTGTTGCACCCCCCGGAGTTAGAATAGTAACTTTTACCCCTACACTATCCAACACTTACCCTACTGTTGCACCCCCTGGAGGTAGAATAGTAATTTTTACCCCTCACTATCCAACACTTACCCTACTATTTAACCCCCTGAAGTTAGAATAGTGATTTTTACCCCTACACTATCCAACGCTTACCCTACTGTTGCACCCCCCTGGAGTTAGAATAGTAATTTTTACCCCTACACTATCCAATACTTATCTTATTATTATTATTATTATTATTATTATTATGTTTCTTATATAGCGCCAGAATCGACCCCCGAAGGGGTATCTCCGCGCTTGCCTTGGGAACCCGTCCTGGCTTTTCCCTGTGAGATAGCCCCTACAGGGCATCCCCAAGGTGAAAGCCAGGCATCCCGCCGCGGGGGGCCGTTGTGGAGATTAAGCAAGCTTAATGCCCAGAGTTGCAGAGTGTGAACCCATGATTAGGTCAGGCACCGAAGCGAGAATTATCGAGTCCATGGACATTTGAGCTCAAGACCCTGCCGCATCGGGAATTGAACCCTGGTCCCGGGTCTGACCTCTGCTTCAGGGTCTGCCTGCTCTAACCAGTGAGCCACACTTCTCCATGCAATGTAATGTTATGCGTTGTAATGGTATGCGGAGAAGTGTGGCTCACTGGTTAGAGCAGGCAGACCCGGAAGCAGAGGTCAGACCCGGGACCAGGGTTCAATCCCGACGCGGCAGGGTCTTGAGCTCAAATGTCCATGGACTCGATAATTCTCGCTTTGGTGCCTGACCTAATCATGGGTTCACACTCTCCAACTCTGGGCATTAAGCTTGCTTAATCTCCACAACGGCCCCCCTGCGGCAGGATGCCTGGCTTTCACCTTGGGGATGCCCTGTAGGGGCTATCTCACAGGGAAAAGCCAGGACGGGTTCCCAAGGCAAGCGCGGAGATACCCCTTCGGGGGTCGATTCTGGCGCTATTTAAGAAACATAATAATAATAATAATAATGCGTTGTAAAGGTAGTATGCGATGTAATGGAATGCGTTTTAAAGGTAGTTTTTTAAAATTCGTTGTAACGGCGTGCGTTGTAATGGAATGCGTTGTAATGGATGTTGCGTTGTAAAAAATGCATTGTAACGGTATGCGTTGTAAAAGCATGCGTTGTAACGTCATACATCCCGCTTGCACACAGCTCCAGGACCGCATCTCACACCAGAGGACCGCTTGGGGGCTGCAGAAGAGACACATCGTGCAGAAGGTGCACGCCAGCGGTAACTTGTCGGGGTTATTTGTGTAGAAATGCGCTCTATCGCGCGCAAGGTTTGTATTCTTTCCCGTGCCACCAAGAAGGGCAAAACAAGCTGTTACCCACACCAAGGAACCTGTGCACAAAAACACGACATTTAGTTGTGCTGAGGTTCTGTGCATGGGAGCCGCAGCCCCAGCTCATTTGTGTGCGGCCTCTACTTTGACACTAAAAAGTAACTGCGGGGGCTTTGGCATTGCCCCAGAGCAGAACACAGCATCACCAGGTTTTCGATGGTGTGCGTATATCAGTAGTGCACCGCGCTGGGGTGACAGCCTACAAGCAGGGCATCCAGACGCACAAAAATGCAAAAGGAAAGACCCGCACGCACAGGGCAATCTTAGTGACTGACACAGCTGCACCTTCCGCCCCCGGATGCCTTGTTTAGGGAAGACGCTTCACGACCAACAAATCAATATTGCTATTATCAGAGGGTGAAAGGAGGGTCATTTGCAGAAATGTGACTAGGGGCTGGACTGCTTGCAGAAGGGTGGCCAGGGCACAACGACCCGCTCTCAGCAGATGGGCACACTGCGAGTTGTAGCAACAGAGTTCTGAGTTGTGTTTACCCAGAGATGCTCAGTGCGCCCGCCTAACCCACCCGGTACCATAATTATATCGCTACCCCCACCCCCGCCCCGACGAACTGAGGCCATAATCCTTTTAACCCTTGCCTCGTTTGCCAGTGAAACCCCCAGTCTTCCATGTGTTATATTCCAAATACTCCGAAAACCTTCACTGCTTTACTGCTTTTCAAGCGGGTCTGTTCCCTACCAATAAACAAAATGCAATACTTTTCACACTTGTTACTTTAATGGCAGCTGCGCGCCTTTCTTTATAGCGGCTCGCCGTATTTACATTAAGTAAGTATTTTTTTTAAAGCACATGTATTCTGACTTTCACTTTAATGGAAGACATTAATGGCGGCCACGCACCGTAGAGCACCTTTGGGAGGGATGAAGGGGGCAATCAAGACCGACTACCATTTTGTGTGTGTAAAAGGCTGCTTTATTTGAAACAGGTGCACATCACATACATTAAAAACTGGCAACCGCCTCACAAAACTAGAACCTCTCTAAACATCGAGTTACCTGACCCCTTAGGTTTTCTCTCCCCCACCCCTACGATCCCCACATGATACAATCCCCCCACCCTGAATATACAAATATACAATTCCATTACATCCTCATAGTATCCAATTTTCTCCCCTACATCCTAACTCCAAAACCTGCCAATACCTACAGACCTATCTGCCTTCTTGCAACTGTAACTAATCACCCTCTAATGTAACTCCTTTCCCCGCTCCCGTTCCCCAAATCCCCAAATATAATGATAAAGAACCGAACTCCAGCCAAACTTGGCCAACATCAACCCAAACTCCGCCACCCAGGGAAAGTGGGGTAGGTGATTACACCTCCTCCCCCCTTTCCCTGCCCCCCCAAACCCCCCCCGTCACAACCGCTCATCCTTGAAGATCCCTTATTCCCGGTGAACACCCAACAACTTCGCCAACACTTCCCGAAGCTCCAACAGATACAAATCCATTCCAATGCAGGAGAGGTGTACCCCGTCCCCCCTGAACATCTCCGGCGCATCGTACTTGATGTCCCTGTGCCATATGCGCGCAAAGCCCAAGTGCCGGCAGAAACGCACCATCTCCACATTTAATTTCCGCCGTGCCTTGTCCACCGCCTGCCGCTTCACCGCCCCCCGCCACACTCTACGCGGCACCAGCTCGGTCCATACCACAGCACAACCTGCCCAACACCTGCGCAGCTCCGCCAAATCCCGCCGCATTGCTCTCATCAGCACCAAACCCGACTCCTGCACTAGGTCGTTCTCCCCCAGGTAGAGGACCAACACGTTAGGGCACCGCCCCCCCGCACACCAATCCATTCAATGTCGTGACCAACTCCTTCCATCTCATGCCCCCCCTCCCTGACCAAACCACCTGGAACAAAGCCGGATTGAACCCCAGATTATCCCCAAAATAGCTATCTTGTGCCTGCAACTTCGCCCTCTTCACAAAAGAATGTCCCACAATCCAGACCAACATGTCCCGGGACGTGGGGCCCGCCACCGAACCTGAAATGAGAAACAAATGTCAATCAACACTGTCCCCCTAACTCCAACTCGCGCGCTCCTGTTGTATCTGCGCTGCGCACATAACGGCGAAAACAATCCGAGGTCCATCTACCCAAGCGCATGATGGCCCCTCCCACACCCCTGATGATGTGCCTCGGACGCCGCCCCTATCCGAAAAGAGTGCGTGCCAAATTGGCGTCCATCCACTCCCAGTCTGTCCAAGGTCTTCCGAAACACTCCCAACAGCTGTGACCCAGTTGCACCTTTCCCATTTGCGAGCTACGCCTTGACCCCTCCATTTTCTGCCCCAATGCACCGGGCACACACCTCCTTCCTCTCCCCCTTTCAGGACCACCCAGGCCCCAACACCCCTCTGATCCGTTTCGGACTTACAGAACCACAGGCGCACCTCCGACTGTTCCACTTGCACCTCCGACCATTCCACACCCCGGCCGGCCTTAGAACCCAACAGCTCAGACACCCGGAATGCCCCCGCGAACATCCACACCATCAGAGTCCCGAACAGGCATGCCTCCCTTCCATCCCTGCACACTCGCGGCAGCATTCCCACCACTCTGCCCAACAGCTCTTTTGACACCGGCCGCTGTACCGCCCCCGCCCGCATTCCCGTGCCCAACCCTCCAACATCCTAGTCCCCAATTCACCTGCGGACGGGGCGTATCCCCAAAACAGCTTCCCCATGAGACTTATCCCCACCAGCTTACCCGCTATCGTCACTCTCGACAAACCCCTTCCAATCAGGTCCAGTAAGTATTGTACCACCTCTTCCTGCCTGTCCCTGTCCGGCGGCCGCCAACGCGCCCCGGTCACCACAAACTCCCCCCAGGCTGCCACATACGCTGTTCTGGTTGACTCCGCCAAGGATCCTAGTACCAGCTGCAACATCCGGTGTTGCCTATGTCCCACATCCGCGCCGGAATTGGTGTCGGGTCCCGTTCCGCGTCCTTAGCTAATCCACGGAATCTCCCCCACTGCGAACAAGACAGAGAGTCCGCAATGTCATTGTCAATTCCTGGGACATGCACTGCGCGAAAAGCAATGTCATGGCGCAAACAGCCCAACACAAACACTCTCAACAGTTTCAACACCTGCTCATCTCTGGCGGACTGGCGATTCACCACTTGCACCACCGCCATGTTGTCCACATTGAAAGTCACCCGCCGATGGGCCAGCACTGCCCCCCACAGCCAGATCGCCACTACAAAAGGAAAAAGCTCAAGGAAGGCAATGCTCCTCCCGCCCCCTGACCACTCTGGGGGCCACCTCTCTGCGCACCACTTCCTGTTCCAGTAGAGACCGAAACCCTCGCTGCCCGCCCCATCCGAGAAGATCTGCACATACCAAACCAAGTCCACGTCCCGCTGTAAGGGCACTCCGTTGAACTGGTTCAGGAAAAACCGCCACATCCGCAAATCCTCCCGCACACCCACCGACACGCGCACGTGGTGGTGTGGAGGCCTCCGCCCAGCCAAAGCCCGGCCTAGACGCCTACAAAACGTCCTTCAGACCCGCACCACCCTGCACGCAAAGTTGAGATGTCCCAACAGCACTTGCACCTCCAATAATGACACCTTTTTTCTGGCCACCATCACCTCCAGTAGCCCCAGCATCTGCTGCTGCTTGTCCACCGGCAGCCGTGCTTCCATCAACCGTGAGTCAATCTCAATACCCAAAAATGACAGCGCCGTGCCTGGCCCCACTGTCTTCTCTGGTGCCAACGGCACCCCCAGGTCCTCCATGATCTCCTGAAACCTGTCCAGAGCCACCTGGCAGTTCGTGGAGTCTGGGGCCCCGACCAAGAAAAAATCATCCAGGTAGTGCGTGACTCCTTGGTGACCCGTGCGTTCCGTAAAAAACCACTGCAGGAACATGCTAAAACATTAAAAAAGCGCGCAGGACATCGAGCAACCCATCGGCAGCGCCTTGTCCACATACCAGCGGCCGTGAAACTGGATCCCCAGCAGGCCCCAGTCGTCTGGGTGAACAGGCAGCAACCGGAAAGCCGACTTGATGCCGCACTTGGCCATCACCGCACCTTGTCCTTCCTTCACCACCAAAGGCATTGCCGCCTCCACCGAGGAGTACACTACCGTGGCCTCATTCTCATTGATATAGTCGTTCACCGACCCGCCGTCCGGCCATGACAGATGCTGCATGAGCCGGAACTGCCCTGCCTCCTTCTTGGGCACCACACCTATTGGGAACACTATCAGTTCGGCCATTGGCCAATCCCCAAAAGACCCCGCCATGCGGCCTTCCTGTACCTCCTTGTCCAGCTTACTCTGTACCACCTCCGGGTGCTCCCGTGCCGACCGCAAGTTGTCCGCCCACCCAGCACCCGAGGGCCCTCGTATCCTAACCGAAACCCGTCTCTAAACCCGGCCTCCAGACGTTCCGCGTCCCCGGCGCCCGGGTAAATGCGCAGGGCCGCCGTCAACCTGTCCAGTCAAACCGGCATACGAGCCCTTTGGCCCAGGCCCCTTTCCCTCCCGGCCGTTGCCTGACGGCTGGCCGCTCCCGGGGCGCGCTGCTCCGGCTGCCGCATATGTACTCCCATGCTGCTGTCCGGTGGGGCCCCAACAGCGCAGCACTGAGTGCCCATACCTGCCGCACCCAGAGCACTCGTGTCTAAAGCGGCAATGCTCTCTGGCGCATGCCCCTTTATTAAAATCCCAGCAGGGCCTTGCGGTTCCGGGCTGGCTCTTAGCTCCGGCCCCCACACCCCTCGGGTGGGGCGCCCTTGAAAGGGCTGATATATGATCGGGAGCCTGCTGGTGGTAAAGATAGTCTTGCCCGACCCCGCCAAGCCCATCGTGTGCTGCCAAAGATCGCAGTCCAGCTCGCCCCACTTCACCTCCAGATCCCACGCCATCCTTGCCCTGAACTCCTCGTTGTACTGCGCCCACGCAAACCCCCCTCCTGTAATCTGTGCCTTCCGGATGACGTCCATGTATTTGAAAAGGGACACCGACCTATCCGGGAATTTCTCACAGTACACACTAGCGAAAATCTAAAACGCCGCCGTCCAATTCTCTATCGTCAGTGGCACCCTTGGGCGCTTCTGCAGCTCATACTCCTCCTCTTTTGACCCTTCCTTTGACCGAACCTCGCGATGCAACAATTTCAACAACTCCACATACTCTCCCTTCCATATCTTCTCCTTAGTCGCCGCCATCAAATGCGCTCCTAGCGGCTTCGTGACCCCCATGTAAGGGAGCCGCTTGATCTTCAATTCCTTACTCTCAGGCTTCGCCGCGCCCCCGTCCTCCGCTGCTGCGCTGCCTGCACTCCCCTCCGCCTCTGGCTTCGCAACCTTGCCTGCCGCCGGCAACCCCTCTGGGCCACAACATGTGCCCCGTTCCCTCCAGGAGCCAGCGCAGCCACATCCGTCCCCATGCACCGATCCACCACATACTTCCCCTTGCATAACCGATCCCCCCCCCAGTTCCCCTCCCCCCACCCCTACCGTAACCAAAGTCTCCCCTCGCCGCTCCTCGCCTCTCCTGTGTGGCGCCGACCTGTCTCCCGACTGTGTCCGGGACGCCGCAGCACCCAGGCCCCGTGACACCTGTAAAAAAGAACTGACACCATTACCGGACCCCCGTCCGCCCGGCCCATCCCTCAATTCCCCTTCCTCCGGACTGTCCTCATCTCCTTCCGTCAACTGAACCCCTCCCCACCAATACTTCCGGCGCGCTGGTGGCGGCGCCGAATGTACCCTACCAGAGGCCCTCCATCCGCCTCCGTCGCCACTCAAATTAAAACAGTCCTCTTTGCCGGTGCTCCAGGATCTCTGCTGGTCCCCCAGCCGCTGGGGCCCTGTGGGTGCGGGGGCCGGCGAGCCCGCCGGTGTCCTTCTTGAGCCAGCCGCGCCGTGATCCCTCGTTGTCTCCAGGCTTGCCGCAGGAAGCTCCGCCCTCCCTTCTCCTTGGTGTCGCTGGGCCGCCCCAAGCCTTACCAAGTCCACTCCCCCGCGCCGACCTTCCCCCTGCAAGAAAAAGAGTAGTGCTGGTGTGCCGGGTCCCTGCCGCTGCGCGCCCCCGCCCGCCCGGTACCACTCCCCCCAGCCGTCCCCCGCACCACCCCCATCCTCCTTGTCGCTCCAGCTAAACCCCCCTACCCCTGCCCCCCCGTCCATCGCCAAACCCAGCCCCTCCCCGGCCCACCCTGACCCCCTCAGCTCCCCTCCCCCACCCTGCCCAGCCCCGTCCCCCCCCCGCCCAGCTGGGCCTACCTCGTCCCCTCCTGCTCTGCCCCCTCCGCCGCCGCCATGCGCGCCTCCCGGAGACCCTCCTCCCAAGATGCAAACACGTCCCACTCCCTTTCACTACCTTCCGATTCAAACAACAGCGGGGACCCTCCCCCTACCCGCCCCTGCTCTTCTGCCATCTCCAACCCCCCCGCCCGCTCCCCCATGGCCATCCCCCCTTCTCCCTGCCCCCTGCCTGCTGCCCCCGCCCCTCCCCCTTTTGCCCCCTTCTTCCCTACACTCCTGCCCCTCCCCCTCCCCTCCTCTGCCCCCTGCCTGGCCTCTGCCTCCTTTCCCTTCCCACCCCCCCTTCGTCCAGACCTCGCTCCAGTCTCCTTCCCTCCCCTCCGCCCCTCCCCCTCTCCATCTCACCCCGCCCTCCCAGCTTCCCGGGCGCACCCGAGGCCTCGCCTCTCCCCCGGTCTCCCCCGACACACTCCACACTGCCCGGGCGGCCGCCCGACTCTACGCTCGGCCTCGCAGCCGTGTCTCCCGCCCTCCGACCCGCCCCCCACCGCTAAAGAGAGATGCGGCGAGGCCGCTCTCCCACAGACCGCTCCCCTCCGTCTCCCGGGGCCGTGCTCCTGGCATCGGCGCTGCCCCGGAGACTCACCTGCAGCCTGGGTGCCTTCCTCGGCGGCGAGCAGGCCATCACCGCCGCCGCCACGCCGAAGGAGGCCTGCCTCACTGGCCGCACCGCCCGCAGCCCTACCAAGAGGTCCATCCGCCCTGCCTCACTCAGCAGGCGGATGGCCTCCAACACAAGAACTTCCTCTGAAACCGCCGTAGCAACCCAACGAACCGCAAGACAATTCGCTCGACAAGCTACTTTTTGCGCTCCCAGCCACCAGGTTTCAATACCTAAAATGGTGGCTGGGAGGAAGTGGAACCCTGGCTATATAGCCTCATTGGGCTTGTTAGTTTATATTGGGCTGCCTTTGGGCTATTCCCAGGCAGCCCAAAGCGGCAAAATGGCCGCTCCCATGTTTGCCCACTTCCCCCTTCCAAACCTGCCCGGGGGGCAGACCTCGCGGCTCAGCTGCCCCCCAAATCCCCCTTCTGAAATGATTAGGACTGAAACATGCGCAGTATTGACACCGGGCATTAATGGGGAGCTTCAAGTTGTGGATCAGCAGCTGCAGGGGGAAAATGGAGCAGCCTTCCCCAGAGGCAGCACAGCCAGCACTCCCTGAGCGAGGCATAGTGAGTACACAAATACCTCATCAGCACTCCCTCCCACTGCTTTTAACTGCATCTGCACGGCGGACATGGGACAAGCCACCAGTCACTTAAAGTTTATTTACCTACAGACCACCTTGATTCGACAGGGGCAGTGACGACAGATGGGTGGCCAGGTCCTGTAAACTTTTTTTTATCACCGTATTTCTGGCAGGTAAGTTTTTCCCCAACGAGAGAGATGTGTTTGAACATGCTTGTGAATGAGTCTGGGCGAACATTTGTTTTTCATTTGGCTCGGTATTTTTGTGTTAAAAAGACAACAGCAGCGGGTGACTTTATTTTCTTAAAGGAAAAGTACAGTGAGTTGGGCACAACGATACCAGCTTAGCAAAACAGGTAACATTATTTCTAGGCCAGAACTTAAATAAAGCATTTAACAGTTCAGCCAACCTACAACACCTACAGTTCATGTCAAAGTCATTATTTGTAAGACGCTATCTTTAAACATGATACTCACAGCTTTACTCCACAAACATACATCTTTCACTAAATTACTCTTGAGTACATTTCTTAAACTCATCAGCTTTTCTGCACTCTTTTCACAGTATCCCTACTCATCTCACACATACTTGTTTCTGTATCCTTCACTCTCAGCGTTTGTACTCTGCCTTTTCTCCCTTTCTCTGGCACTCTTTATCTCTCCTTCAGACTTCCACTTCCTGCTTTTCTTTCTCTCATGCGTTTTACACTCATTTTTCCTTCGATGACTTTAACACTCTGGGGCAAATAACCAAGGAATAGCGATATTTATTGCTAAATGCGCTTAGCGAATTTTTTTTTATGGCTGCCTATCGCTGGATATGTTAGCGGAGAAAACATGCTATTAGCAACGTTTTTCTCCTTTATGCTAAAATATCCAGCGATAGCGACGAAATGCGTGAAGATCGCTGAGAATACAGCGATATTCACGCATTAGCGACAAAATGCTCTTAGCCATCTTATCCACCTCCCATTGGATAACATGGCTAAGAACTGGTCTGAGCAGGCGTTAGTTATTGGAGATATTCGCGCTTAGAGCAAATATTTCCAACGCTACGCCTGCCTTGTTAATAGGCGATAGCGATGTTATCGACTGCTTTCAGTCGCTAACGGGTTGGGTACGCCCACTCTGCATGTCATTAGCGATTAACATCGCTGACATGCAAAGCAAGCCCCAAACCGCCCGCTATCGCCTAACAGCTTTCGCTAACATCATATAGCGACAACATGCCACCTTTTGTACTGCTTTGTTCGCCATAAGTTGACAGGGTATGCCCAGACGTGAGTCCCTTGCTCACTTTGCCACTGGATTCAAGCAAGCCTGGCTGAAGACGGCTGGAATGCCAGAAACTGGTCCTAGGAAGCTTGTTTCCGGTCCAGGGAAGGCATGGCTTGGCAGTTCGGGCTGGACTGTTCCATGATTCACAGGGTCTGACTGATTTGCATATGGCCATGTCTGAACTGGGGTGGCAGAGTGGGCTAAAGAACGGTGATGGATTAAACTCAGATCTGTTGGCTGGGTGTGAGTGTTTGATTGGTTCAGATGCTAAGTTCATCACCATCCCATTTTGTACCGCTTTGTAAATATTGCGAAGCTGATTTCGTGAGTGTTACTAATGTAGTTTTGCTGGGGTACACCCACTTTGCATGTCTTTATCGATGTATATCGCAGACATGCAAAAGTGAGATAAGAAACGGCTACTAGCTCAAGCATACAAGTGCTAAAGCCTGTTAGCGTGTCCTTGATAATAGAGCGATATTTAAATTGCCACTTTTCGGCCAAAAACGGCCTCTAAAGCAGTGATATCGGGATTGATAATATGCCCCGTAGGTTCTCTGAGTAGTTAAGAGATTGGGTTCATGGGGAAACACTGGTTTAGCAAAAAAAAGACAAGAGAATGAGCATGTTTTTTACCCATATAACTTTACAACTTACCAACAAGCTGCGGGTCTCTAAAACTGACTATTACACACTCCCTTTCGAAGACTTGCCAGATCGACCAATCCAACCCACTCTCCGTGTGTAAAGGATCTTATTATTCAAGTCTTCAGAGCAGTTGCGGCTGGAACTGTACTAGGGTGGCGTCTCTCGTCCGGAACTGCAAGCACACAGGCTCCCCAAAGCCAATCACAATACTGAAGTTAGCAGTGTTGTGATTGGTCTAAGCACTGTGAGTCAGTGCTCCGACAGGCAGTAGGAGCCTATGCATGTTCCCCACCAGGGTGTGCATTACAAGTGCTTTGGACCACAACCAATGTGAAGTCTTCCGTTTTAGTGCTTCTTCACTTTAAGTCACCCCAGAGTCAAATAAAGGGGCATTTTCCAATACAATCAAATATGGGGTGCAATCAGGTGACAATTGCAGGGGCCTAGTGCCAGGTTGTTCTGACTCTCTTATGAATTCGGGGCTGGTATCCTTGGGCATGTATCTACGGGGATTGGTGTCATTATAACGCATACATTTACAACGACATACCATTACAACGGAACTTTTACAACGCAAAAACTTTTACAACGCATGTATTTACAACGCAGGTACCTTTACAACGCATACTATTACAACGTAAGTATTGGTAAATATATATTAATTTTATAATCGTAAATTAATTGAAAAAATATATAATTTAATGTAATTTAATTTAATTTCATTTCATTTAATTAATTTAATTTAAATTTAATTTTAATTTATTTTTACCCTGTACCCCAAAAACCCAAAACTAACCCTGAACCCCAAAAATACCCCTTTACCCAAAAACTAAAAACTGACCCTGAACCCCAAAAATACCCCTTTACCCAAAAACTAAAAACTGACCCTGAACCCCAAAAATACCCCTTTACCCAAAAACTAAAAACTGACCCTGAACCCCAAAAATACCCCTTTACCCAAAAACTAAAAACTGACCCTGAACCCCAAAAATACCCCTTTACCCAAAAACTAAAAACTGACCCTGAACCCTAAAAATACCCCTTTACCCAAAAACTGAAAACTGACCCTGAACTCTAAAAATACCCCTTTACCCAAAAACTAAAAACTGTCCCTGAACCCTAAAAATACCCCTTTACCCAAAAACTGAAAACTGACCCTGAACGCTAAAAATACCCCTTTACCCAAAAACTAAAAACTGACCCTGAACCCTAAAAATACCCCTTTACCCAAAAACTAAAAACTGACCCTGAACCCCAAAAATACCCCTTTACCCAAAAACTAAAAACTGACCCTGAACCCCAAAAATACCCCTTTACCCAAAAACCCAAAACTGACCCTGAACCCTAAAATTACCCCTTTACCCCAAACATATAACATTTAAAATATAATTATATACTTACCAATACTTACGTTGTAATGGTATGCGTTGTAAAGGTACCTGCGTTGTAAAAAAATGCGTTGTAAATACATGCGTTGTAAAAGTTTTTGCGTTGTAAAAGTTCCGTTGTAATGGTATGTCGTTGTAAAAGTTGCGTTGTAAGTGATGTTTCCCATCTACGGTGTCCCTTTCCTCTAGTTTGCCCTAGGTGATGAGTTTTTTCTTCTGAGCCTGCCCCAATTACACCTTCACCAGGCAACGAAGAAGGACTTATAAATGGAAGTTCCTAATGGTTCTGATAACTCCGCTCTTACACTAGCGGGGATTGCGGCATGATTACAAAGGGCAGGTTGCTTAGATAAAATGTTTACTCCTTTTTAATTACTGATCTTAACTTAGATTCGACTTTTTTACAAAATAATCTAAAAAAAGCCTCAGCTTTAATCATATATTGCTACAGGAGCTCTTTTACAGAATTTCAATTTCTTTTATTAGAGCTGTGACCTCAAGTATTGAATTAGGGGCCCCAGTTTGCCGCACTCTAGTTCTGCCTTGTTCTAGATTAGCAGAGGGCTTATTCTTTACATTCTTTCTCTTTTTTTGAGGGGGCGGACTTAATAACAGAGCAGTCTCCGTCCCAACCATGCGGGGAAAAGCTTCACCAACTGTTTTAACCTCTGCTACTACACCCTGCAAATCTCGAAGGGTCAGAGGTGGAGGATTTGTTTTCCTATTAATAATTCTGGTATCATGTTCCAAAGGGGGCTTTTGGGCCTCTCCTCTACTTGTTCGAGTTCTGAGGAGGATACCCCCGTTAAAGTCGACAAATAATTAGTGATGGATAATTTTGGAGGGGGTAGTCACTGCCCTGACTATTGAAGTGTGCAGCTATTCTTTTCCCCATATTTTATCTCAGTATCAGGCCTACCTTGAATTTGTGTAAGACGATCCAAAGCAGTTTGCCCTAAGGAGACGATCAAAGAGCGGTGTCTGGGTCTGGCCTCTGCCGGCCATTGATGAGCCTGGTATTGGACCGTTTAGTGTCTTGGGCCTTTGGCCCATGTGCTGGATAAATGACTACAAGGACACATAGCATATGGTACTGGAAGTAGTCTGGAGCATGTGCTCTCTGGCCCTTTTATTAACTGGACTACGTCCCTCAGGACGCCTGGGGTGAATGGGTGTGGGGTGTGTGTATGGCCAGCCCTCAAAAGAGTGGCGGATAAAACTGATGCCTGTTGAGACACTAGAATGTTTCCTCCAGGACACTACATCCTCCCAAACTTTATTGAAAAACAAAGCAAACACCAGTCCAATCTGTGGGAGTAAACAACAATAAATAAACACTGCAGGGTCCATCAGCATCTAGAATCGAGCAGCGGGGAAGCAGTGGACATGGGGCTGATGACTCAGACTGCAACAGGACATCTTCGCTTGCACTCATAATTCAACCTGAGTGGTTCAGGGCACGAATGCTGGCTTGGATATGTCAGGTATGTCAGCCGCACTCTGGCAGCATACCAGTGGACACATGCCCCTTCGTCTGAAGTTGCTTCACTCGGCTGACGTTGAGGATGATCTGTGGTAGGTTTCAACAGTTCATAAAACAGGGTGCTTCATGAGCGTGGTTGGAGTCCATTGTGAAGATTCACAAAGGTATTGCTTGTTCAACTGAAGACAGTCTTGGTGTGCTGTGAATTATAGAAGTCTCTGTTAGACGGCGTCACTACATCCTGGAGTCCGTCAGTGGGGCAATATCAAGTCCAAAACAAATGCCTGGGAGAGACACCTTGTTTGGGTTGCCACCGGACTGCTTGTGGGCTGTGCAGGGGATGCGTGTGTGCCTACATTGAGGCAGCTGCCAGACCACAGAAAAGCCGCTGCATAGTCGCTAGCACAAATCTCAGGGGTAGATGGGTCTTGGTCAAGACGTGCTCTCGCTTTCGGGATTGGAATGCAAGTCAGGTTAACAGGTAGTCACTGGTTCTTCTCGTCAGCTAGTATGGCAAAGGTGAAGGACTCCAGTCCACTTATTTGGAACTCCAGGGATGGTAGTATTTTATGCACTTAACATGGGCAAACGTGATGGGATTGCCAGCTATGTGGGGAACCTGGATGACATTTGGTGACGACTTGCCATGATGGTTGCAGGCCTTCCTTCTTGAGTCGTCGATCACCGGAAGTGAGGGTGACCAGGCATTTCCATTTTGTTTGGGGAGGCCTGGATGCCTGGATATGTTTTGGGTTCCTAAGTCAGCGGTGACTGTGTCAGGGTAGACACGCCGAGAAGCGTGAAGCAGAGACTGTGTTTGCGCATACTTGCGGCTTACTCTCTTGTCCCCCGCCGTGCGGTTGCCAGGTCATTCTCGGGTTGTGTCCCCTAGTTAGCTTGCTGCTTATATGTCTGTATGTGCTTCCTCAGCAGCTCAAGTCTTCTTGAGCGCCAGGCCTGGCCTCCCACGACTTTCCCTCCTGAACCTGATCGGTCAACAGGTTCCCAAGTGTAGATCAGCCGGTCACACTTCCATCTCTGCTGCTGGGTGCAGAGGCATGCACCATCTCCCAAACAGGCCAACAGGACCTCTTAGTGTTCAATGGTCTCTAGACCCTGCAAGCGAGGCATCCAGTCGCTCTTCTCTCTCTTCCGGGTGCAGCAGCATACACCTTCTCCAGAGTCGGTCAACGGAACCACACAGGGGTCGACTGTTTCCTTAGTTTGACCACCACTCTTGAGTGTTGGGCTCTGGCTTTGCAGTTGCTGAGGCAGTGTGGGAGAGGACACTCTCTGGGCAGTCTTTGGCCCACTGCGGGCAGTGCTAGTGCTGTGGATATGTAGAAGCGCTCCCTCCTGCATCTTTGCCACACTAGGCCTTCCCTCCCTTCTTGTCTCTTGGGAGCTCTGTTGGTGAAGGGCATGTGTGTGGGGCAGATGGCAGGCAACTCCTTACTTGTCTGGCTGTGGGGAGCAGTGCAAGTCTTCCTCCTCATGGCTTCAGCAGCAGCACCTCTGTTATAGGCACCTGGCAGGCAACCAAGCTCTTTCAGTAACTGCCATTGTCTGTTTAAGGATGCCCTCAGCTGGTTGCCTGTATGCCTGCATCTTCTTTCCCAGGGACCTCTCCCAGGTCATGTCCCTCCCTCAGGGACCTTCTTGGTGCTCCGCTCTTTGAGTGAAGGGTCACCTTCCTTGCACCTTATGTTTGCTAAAGGGTGCAGTGCTTGAGCTGCAAGGCTGTGGCGTTGGGGCACTTGGTCCTGCCTAAGATCGAGCATGCTTGGCAGGGTTGATCACTCAGTGTGATGTTCTCCTGGGTGGGCCAATGGTGGCCATTCTGTGCTGGTGAGGCCAGCTAGTGCTGCTTCTACACTCTCGGGGGGGTCTCTGGTGCAGTCTTGCTTTGTCTCTGTGCCTCCTGACTCCTGAGATGATGCCCTCTGCTGGCTCCTTGGGGGCCTGTTCTTTTCTCTTGCGGTGGGGGCCATTCTTCCCAAGGGGGCGTGCAGCACCCATCTCTCAATCAGGGCTTTTCCTTGTCGTGTTGCTTTTCTCTCAGGTCCATGCAATTTGAATCTTCTCTGGGGAAGCAGACCTCTGGCTGCAGGCGGTGGCAGTGGTACTTGCTGGCTGATTAGAGTGCCTTGTGGGGGATAATACACTACTCTGCTGCTGTACTCTCTTTCTTTTGCTGAGGCGATGACTTTTTGGGATTTGCTACTTGGCTGTCCTTGGCTTCACTGGACTCATGGCAGCTTCCTTGGCTGAGGTAGCATTGTGCCTCTTGGGGCTCTCTCCCAGCATGAGTTCACAGTCTCTCCCCTCCACATGGATATGCAGCCCACAGGGAGCATGTGGCATGCTCTTGGCAGTCTCTTGGTGTACTGGGGACCTGTTGCCACTAGGAGGTGTGCATCTCTCTTTTTGCCTGTCCCTGCTCTCTTCCCTAGCCCCAGTCTCCATTACAGCATGGGAGCTGGAGAGCTGTGCAGTTCAGTCTGTATGGGGTGGCATGGCTCAGTTCCAGGTAGGACCTGCCACTCAAGCACCTAGCAGTCTCAAGTCGAGGCTGTCCTGGCGGGTTATCTCGCCCTTCACTAGTTGAGGGCAGAGGACTGCCAGTGTGTCACAAAGCACACCTCTCCTTCACTACTTGTAGTGATGACGATTGGCCACCGGGGGGCCTTGAAGTCTTCTGTGCACTTGTCCATGCTTCTCTCTTTGCTGGGGTGATGACAGGCAGTGCAAGGGTGGAAATGCCGAAGCAGTGCGGGTGCAGCATATCCACATGGCCACTAGATGTCACTGCAGCCACCATTCTTCTCATGCCACGGCAGTTGACTTTGATGTCTCTGACCTTGCCGGGGCTGAAGATGGAGACACAGGGGCACCAAGTGCGGTGCGGTAGGGCTGCTCAGGTTTTGCACACTTTGCTTTCTGGTGAAGTCGTGGGGGCACTGTCGTTGTTCTTTCCAGATGATGGGCGGCCCTTTGCATTAGTTATATCTCTAGGTGCAATGTAGTGGGCTTGTGCCAGGTGGCTCTAGGTTCGCCGTCTTTGCTCGGTCGCAAAGGCTGGCAGCTTGAACGGACGAGGGCCCCCTCATGAGAAGGTAGGGATATGTAGTGCCGCTGTGTACCAAAGGGCGCTGTGGCTCCCTTGCTCTGTCCTACTTTTTCTAGGGCAACGACATGCGATGCTAGGCTGCTAATGCCACTGCTGGCCTTTTTAAGTGCCAGCAAAACGTTTTCCTCTATGCAGGTAGAGGCACCATTTGTACCACTTGCCCATTACAGCAGGGCGATTTTACCCTTAAGTTTGCCCAGTCAGGACTGTCGCCTTCAAGTATGTAGTGTCTTGGGCTTGTTGTAGAATTCTAGTATTGTTAACACGCTATAGTTCTGAGATGACACTGTGGGATTCCAGGTGAAGACAGTTGAGAGCCTGGTTGTGAAGCTGTAACTGCCCTGCTCTGATGGTCCAACAGATAGAGAATAAACCACAGATTACCTTCATCTGGTGTGTCCGAGTCTCTTTACGACACTCTTTTGATGGCGACGAGGGCTGGGCCATCAACAAGAACCCACGAGGAACGTGTCACCAATGTAAAGAAGAACGCGATTTAAATAGTGCGCTAAAGGACCCTCTGCACGACGTAGAAGTAAGGAGAGAGTGTCCGATGGCTTTCCGGTGCGTGTACGCATAGTGAGCAGGGCAGGCAAGCAGAAATAAAAAAAAAAAAGGATTTGAGGCATTGAAACGCATAAGCGAGGCTTTCGTTTCAGCAACTGACAGAGTCTCATGCAAAAGGCTCACGACGCGTTGACATGTTTACGTAGAAGGCGCCTTGCGTTCCATTAGTAAAACGCATGTGGGAGTGACCTCACAATGCTTCCCTGAATGACAAGGGATTTGTGAATGATTGATTGTCAACAGTAGACTTCATAGAAGAACAAAAGGGAGCGGCTGAATGCTCCTGCCTCAGTCAAAGTGAATACGTACTCCATTAACTTCACAGAGGAACAAAAAAAGGAGCGGTTGTATGCTCCTGTGCCAGTTGAGTGATTTCCTACTCCAATTACACTGATCATCACAGAAGAAAATTTGTGCAATCACACAGCACATGTGGAATGTAACACAAAATAAGGGAAAGAACAAACTATAAAGTCATTCTAGTTGTATTTCACTACAGCGTTTATTGCAACTTCGATGACTTTCACATTTTTTAATTTACATTGACATTGACATTTACTGGAATATTTCGTTTTTGGTTTTCTTCTACAGTACTGCCATCTGATGGATTTTTCACATACTGCATTTCAGATAGAAGTTGGATATTTACACGTTTAAATAACATTATTTTTATTGGAAATGCAGAGTGTTGTAGCACCATCTCCTTTTTTGGAAACACCTGGTGATCCACCTATTAAATGGAAACAGTGGTATGATGGATTCGGGACCTACCTGGGGGCAATTAGGGCATCAAGATTTAGGCCAGAAAGAAGAAAATATATTTTGTTGTATTCTATAGGTTATGAAGTCAGGGAAATTTTAAAACATCTTCCTGCAATTCCTGTGGATGAAAACAATCCTCTTGATGAGTATCAGGAGACTTTAAAAAAATTACAAACTAGGTTCGATGTGCAACCTAGCCTCGTCATGCTTCATCATAAATTTTTACATAGAAAACAACAGTCTGGTGAGGATGTAGATACATACATTACAGCGCTCAGACGTCTGATAGCGGATTGCCAATTTGAGAACTTTTCCGAACAACTAGTGCGTGACCAGTTCATTTGTCATTGTACTGATAAGAACATAAAACAGAAACTGTTGTCTTTAGGCAATCCAAGTCTGGAAGAATCTATCAAAGTGGCTAAAAGTATAGCAATGTCTCAACTCTCTGCTAAAGAATTGGAAGAGAAGAAGAATGAACCAGTGTCTTCTATCAAAATGAAGGACACTAAGAATGATGAAGTCTTGACAAACAACACACACCTAATAACCAGAATTCTTTCTTTTCTAGGAATAATATTTGTTTCACATGTGGCTTCAAAACACATTTTGGGAGGACTAGGTGTCCAGCGAAGTTCGCTACATGTAAGATTTGTAATAGAACAGGACATTTTGCTAAAGTATTTCAAACTAGTAAAAATGTTACACGGTCTAAACCTGTGCAAGTGAAGTGTGTCATGGAGCAAAATATCCAAGATGATTAAGAAGATTGTGTAACAAAGGATTTGAGCAATATGGTTGTAGTGGTAAGAGAGGATGGTGTTATTGTGGGTAATCCAGAAATGTGTGTGGACCCTTACGTTCATATTTTAGTTGGAGATCGAACACTCTGTCTCCTTGTTGATTCTGGTGCTCGAATCTCTATGATTACTTTAGAGTTGTACAAGGCAACTTGGCCTTGCAGACCTTTATTACCCCCTGATCGCAAAGCAGTGTCGTATGAAGGACGTGAGATTGCTATATCTGGCTACATTGAATACATTTTAGAGTACAAAGGTAGGAAGATTGCTGGAAAAATCTATGTGGCACATAAAGGGTTGAATATATTGGGATGGTTTCATCAAGGTTTATTTGGGATGGTACTGAGACCAGGAACTAATGAACAGGTTCTAGCCATAAGGGAACATCCTGACCTTGAAGGTCTTGTGAATGACTTTCCACATGTTTTCTCAGGAGAGTTGGGAAAAATCAAAGATTTTCAACATGAGATTAAAGTGAAGGAAGGGGCTTGTCCAATCAAACATAAATTGAGAAATGTACCCTTCAGTATAAGACAGGATTTAGAGAAAGAATTGGATTCTTTGTGTAGTAAAGGGATAATTGAACCAGTGGAGTCGTCTTCGTGGTTATCTCCTTTAGTAGTAGCGCGCAAGCAAAATGCCGAACTCAGAGTATGTGTGGATCTTCGCTGTTTGAATAAGGAGATATGGGTAGATTCCCATCCTCATCCAAACATAAATGAGATGTTGGCCACACTTAAGGATGCAAAAGTTTTCATCAAACTTGACCGGGCATCAGCCTACCATCAGGTTGAACTAGCTCCACAATCTAGATGCCTTACAGCTTTTGTATCACCATTTGGTGCATTTCAATATGCAAGAATGCCTTTTGGGGTTGCCTCAGCGGCATCAGTGTTTCAGCGTTTGATGTAAAAAATCTTGAAAGGAATAGATGGTTTGTCTGTTTTTCAAGATGATGTTCTTATTTTTGCCATTGACAATGCGACGCATGATAACATCCTGAGAGAAGTACTTTCAAGATTCCAAACTAATGGTATAGTTTTACGTAGAGACAAATGTGTTTTCAGGGCAGGTGAAGTTGAGTATTTAGGACATTTGGTGAGCGGAAATGGTATTTTTCCAAAAACAAGTTTGGTTGATTCCATTGTCAAGTCTCTCTGACAAGGCTACGTTGAAATCCTTTCTAGGAGTGTGCAATTTTATTCGCCTTTTGTTCCTGATTTTGCAAGCAAGTTAAGACAGTTGTCCAGAATGTTGATGAAAGGTGTTGTGTTTGATTGGAGCGAGGATTGTCAAGAAGTGTTTGACTGGGTTAAGCAACAATAAGACTCTCCAAAAGTCCTTAAACATTATGACCCATCCCTCACTTGTACTCTTACGGTAGATGCAAGTAATGTAGGTTTGGGGGCAGTTCTTTCTCAAAGGAAAGGAAATGAAGTCAGGACCATTGGCTATGCATCTAGGGGTTTTATCCAATTCAGAGATCAAGTATTCCGTTATCGAGAAGGAGCTATTGGCATGCTGGTGGGCTGTCATGAAGTTTAAGAATTTTATTTGGGGAAGGAGGTTTTGTCTTCAGACAGACCACAAGCCTTTAGTTTTTATTCTAAGTGGGAGAAATGTTAGGTCATCTACTCCGAGGATTTCACGTTTATCTTCTAAACTTCTTCAATTTGACATTTCTGTAGAGCACATTCCTGGATCAAAAAATAATTGTGCAGATTTATCTCGTTCCTCTGACACTAAGGAAGTTGAAGAGGATGTTGGACAAGAGGATAGAGAAGATTTTGTAGTTGCGGCTGTAGATGTACCACATTTAGGTGCTGTATCAGAAGAAAAATGGCATAGTGCCCTTATGGAAGATGCTTCTTTAATCCAAGTTATGAAATTTGTTGAGAAAGGTTGGCCTAAAGAAAGGAATCTTTCTTTTGATTTTAAAACCTTCTTACAGGTAGCGGATGAATGTCAATTGAGGATGGCCTTCTATTTAGACAGGACAAACTTGTGCCTCCCCTTGCATTGAGAGCAGTTTTAATGAAAAATGCCCATGAAGGCCATCTTGGTGCAACACTGACTACAAAAAGGATAAGGTTATCATTTTGGTGGCCGGCTATGGACAGTTTAGTTGATGATTATGTCAAAGCATGTGTGATTTTCTCAAGTTGTGACAAGACAGTCAAGTTACGTAATCCTCCTTTAACCCCAATTGAATTGCCATCCGCACCATGGGTTAAACTAGGATTAGATGTAGTAGGTCCTTTTCATGCCCTGGATGCATCCTCCAGATTTGGATTAGTTCTCATGGACTATTACTCCAAGTGGCCTGAAATTAAGTTTGTAAGAGAGGTTACTACCAAGTCAGTTATAGAATTTTTGAATGATGTCTTTTTGAAGGAGGGTTATCCTGAATTCTTGTTGACAGACAATGGTACACAATTTGTAAGTTTAGAATTTGAGAATTTTCTAGAGAATTGTTGCATTAAACATCTTAAAAGCTCATTTTATCACCCTCAAACCAATGGTTTGGTTGAGCGGATGAACAGGGTGTTGGGTGAATGTATACAGTGGGCTATTGCACACAAATGTCAGATTGCTAACTCTGTGAGGAGTATGTTGTGGTTTTACCGTACAACTCCTCACTCCACCACAGGTGTTTCACCTTTTGAATTATTGCGTGGTCGTAAGGCTGCCACCATTTCTTGTCCTGCATGGATGAACAAATGGGTAAAAGGAACACAATGGTCTGATGGAAGTATTAGGAAACAGGTGAAACTAGTTCAAGATAAACAAAAATTGTATTATGATGAAAGAATGAGAGTAAAAGATGTTGATTTGAAACCAGGTGATTTAGCATGTATAAATAAACCTGTACACGTACAAAAAGGTTCTGCTAAAATCAGTTTACCTATTAAGGTTCTAGATGTGAAAGGCAGTGCGGTTAAACTCAGCAATGGGCAGTGGTGGAACAAGTCTGCATTAGTTAAGAGAACTGTTCAATCCTCTGGGTTAAATTATAACACCACTGATGTGGAGGAAGAAGGTGTAAGTAAACCTAGATCTTTTCATAGGAATGGTAATATTAGAATCCTCAATTCAGATTGAACGGGGAACTTACCCTGAGGCGTAGTACACGAGTTAAGCAGATTCCTTTTAGATTTAGAAAGTAGCATTCCTTCTTGTATTTTGAGAGCCTTGTTTCTCTGTATTTGCCTAACTTTGTTTTCCTGTTTTTTTGTTTTTTCTATTTTTGTTTCTTTGGTTATTGTTTTTTGTATCTCTTTCTTTTTTATTAAGGAAAGACCCATGTAGTGTCTTGGGCTTGTTATGGAATTCTAGTATTGTTAACACGCTATAGTTCTGAGATGACACTGTGGGATTCCAGGAGAAGACAGTTGAGAGCCTGGTTGTGAAGCTGTAACTGCCCTGCTCTGATGGTCCAGCAGATAGAGAATAAACCACAGATTACCTTCATCTGGTGTGTCCGAGTCTATCTACAACAAAGTACCCCAGGAGGTGGGTGCATTCTCGCCTATTCGGGTGTCTTAGACACAGGCTCGGGGCATTCAGTGCATGGGGGTATGCACTAGCAGTACAGCTCATCCTCTGTGGCAATAATCCCCTCGTCTTATCTGTCGCATCCGCAGTTTCACGCTGCCACCGGCGGGGGCACAGGCTCTAAGTTCCCATGGGCAATTGAGGAGAAGGGGGTTTCTCACTGCTTGCAGTGAGTCTGCAACGTGGAGGCCCTTTGAGCACGGTGCTTGCTGCAATGCTTCTCCACCTTCCCCTGCTCTCAGAGGTTACCATGCTGGCAGCAGGTGCTGAAGTACCCTAGACCTTAGCTACCCTACTCCACACGAGGAACTGCAGGGGGCCGTCAGCCTACACGTGGGAAAATACATACTGGCCGCCAATGTAGTGTCTTGGACCTTAGGCCCACATGCTGGATAAATGACTACACAGACATATAGCATATGGTACTGGAGCTGGTCTCAAGCACATGCACTTGTGCCCTATTATTATCACACCCACATCACTCGCAAATCCTATGGTGGATGGGTATGGGGTGTGTGTATGGCCAGCCCACAAAGGAGTGGCTGGTAAAACTGGTGCCTGTTGAGACACTAGAACGTGTCCAGCATGACACTATAGCCCGGGCTCATTCCTGGGCACGTCCCCAGTTTTGAGTGCTTGAACAGTCAGCAACTCTTGTAGGCAAGCATGCTGGGGGATGTAGCCCCACCCCAGCCACTGCAAAAACAGGAGTCTGGATGTGTTCTCTCTACCTAAATTTCACTGTGAAGATTAATGTGTGCACAGCTTTTTGATGGCCCTCTGTGACTCCTTTCCTCTGAGACTCTGATTATTCTATTCTTTTTTGCCCATCCAGACAAAACTCAACACCTTAAACAAAGAATGGCAGCTAGGTATAAGTTACTGCATCACCCAGTATAGTCACATATAAGTAATGAATTCTATATTTCCCACCTCAAATTACCAGCTGCCATATGTTCATAAATAAGAAACAATTATAACAATAAGATCAGAGGTAATATAATCAAAAACAGCGAAAAATCTGAGTTCCAACAGTTTCAGTCCACAGTTATCAGTATAAGCAGGACAATTCTTTATTTTCTTTCACGTTCAAAGTTCTTATTATTCAGGCAACAGGTGCAGCCAATGTGTTTCGCCCATGAACACGGGCTTCTGCTGGGCTGCAAAGACATAAAAACTACATATATATATATACTACATAAAATGCTGTAACTTTCCAGTGAGTTTGTAACTTGTAACCATGACTACGGGGAAACCCTTCTGAGATCCAATCAAAGGTTGACATGTTTAAAAGCAATGACTCATTGTTTGCTCTGTGTTGTGAGCAAGGCGGCTTTGACCGTCGAAACGCGTCAATCCTAATGCACTAAGAAAATATAATACTTGTTTCTGAACATGACCCCACGGAGTCAGCGCCTGATTGCTACTGTTTTTCGTCAGGATTGGAGAAAATATATATATATATATATATATATATATATATATATATATATATATATATATATATATATATATATATATATATATATATATATATATATATATATATATATATATATATATATACATACTTGACAAGGCCATTAATTCTGTGCTTATGTTACATAAAATCCAATTACCAAGGTAGCGAGTGTGTAAATAGTACCCAAACACAAAAAGAAAGAGAAGCAGAACAATAGTATATAAGAAAGAAGTTAGATAAAGAATACGGAAAAGTGTACTCATTCACCATGTAGCTCAGATAGATACATGAAAACATACACAATTATTTATACAGATAGGCTTACCACCATATAAAATACAAACAAAAGTTCATCAAACACGCCAAATTCCTGCCACAAATCCACAGTTACTCTTTTCAAAATAGGTCATCCTTCAAGGAATAATAATAGTAAAAATACGGTATATGAGCCCCCAAACGGATTAAATTGTGCTATATAGTCCTCAACCTCAAGGGAGAAAAAAGAAGCAAGCTTGATAGCTCATCAGCTCATCAGCTCGAGGGATGGAGTGAGCATCAGTTTTTGTAACTGAACCGAACCCCCTTTAGCACACACAGAAACCAAGTTCTATGGCTGCTTGTAGTATGTAAGTTGGTTCTCTTTTATATTTATTGTATTGCATCTTTAAGTAATATTTAACCATAGAAGTTTTGAAGACACAGATGTATTCTAGAGTGTGTTGTGATAATCAGATTGTCATAGGACTTCAATGTGAACAGTCGTGGGCCATCGCTAAGAATACATCTTCTTCATTTAATTTTCAACTCGTCTCATATGTATTTGTATTTTGGATATCTACCTTTGGATCTTACTACATTATTTGGCAACAATATTTTGTGTTGGATGGACTACACACCGGACTACAATCCGAAGCGATGTTTAAGAAAATACCGTCCGAACCTTAAAACTTGGTTTTAAGCATCTTTTCAAGATGCAGGACTTTCAATTCAAGAGTTCCTGCACTCGTGAGTTGTTTTTCTCCGTGTGTTTGTCTATGAGGTTGCGCAGTTGCATATGTGCAAATGTAACAGTCACACTCACCGCTGGACTAGATTGCTTTCGTTTAACTTCTGCCTCCATTCGGTGCGCATGCCATCTCAGCTTTCCAGCGACGATTGTCTCCTACGAAGCATGACGTTGTGTTTTGCTCGCTAAGGAAGTTGCGTCAGACACGTAATTTGGCGCTCATTTTAGGTGGTTGGGAAGGCTTCCTTTGGATTGCATTGGAGTTATGCAGTTTTAACAGCGCAAATTTAACAAATTGCCTCATCTCTTCAAACACAGAGTCATTTTATTCAAATTTCGCAGCGTTTTCTTCGGATGTCTTGCAGGAGTACATGAAAGTTTATTATCCTGGATCAACAGTTACGATATTTAACACAACAGAGAATTAGATAAGGATTACATAATACTTTTCATTCTTCTTTTGTTTGATATTTCCAAGTTCAGTTCAACATGGCTAATTCGAATAACAGCATCTTATCTCCTCCTTCATTTTTGGAGATTCCTTTTAAACCACCAACTCCATGGCGCAAATGGTTAAGGGTTTTTACTAATAATTTAGAAGCTATTGATGCTCTGTAGTACTCACCTTCCAGGAAAAGAGCAATTTTGTTTAATTACTTGGGTGATGCCGGACAACAACTTTTTGATAGTTTACCAATAGTGCAAAACCCTACATCTGATGACTCTTTGAATGTTTATACAGAAGCTTTGGTTCGTTTAGGCAAACAGTACAAAGATGAACCTTTCATATTGGTCAAACGTCACATGTTTGTTAAAAGGACACAATTACAAGAAGAGTCTATTGAAGATTACTTGGCAACTTTACGTGTTTTTGCTTCAAAGCGTGAATTTGGATCTTATCTTAACACTGCTCTTCGCGATCAATTGGTGTTTAATTGCTTTAACAAAAAGATTCAAGAGCGCATTTTGACTTGTAAAAATCCCACTTTAGATGAGGTTATGGTAATAGCGAAAAGTATAGAGTGCTCAGTTACTTCATCAAAAATTTTGTCTGAGTCTACTACTATTACTACTAATCCAAATTCTAGTGTTATGAATATTTCTCAGGATAATAGTGATGAATGTAATGTTAATGCCATTTCTTCACGTACTAAAGATAAAAAAACGTTTGAACGCAAGCCTAATATTTTTTGTTACAGGTGTGGCGCCAGGTTCCATGTTGGCAACAATCCAAATTGTCCAGCACAAGGTAAAAGATGTAATAATTGTAAAATAGTTGGTCATTTCTTTTCCATGTGTAGAATACCAAAAGAATAGAGCAAAGTTAATCTTGTTTATACTGAAGATGAGATATGTGATGTCCTCAATGTTGCGTCCTTATCTATACACATTAATTGTCTTGATAACAATAGGGTTAAAGGCCCCAATTGTAAAGTTTTAATTGGCATAATTCATATGGACGTTATGGAAGACTCTGGTTCGCCAATCACTATTCTGGATGAGAAAACATTCTATAACTTGTGGCACAACACAAAATTACTTCCCACAAATGTTAACCCCAAAGCTTTTGGGGAATATGACATAATTATGTGTGGATATTTTACCGATACAATAGATTTTAAAGGCAGAGTCATTCACACCAAGATTTATGTTGCACTTAATGGAAGAGACATCTTAGGTTGGCGTAATCAAGCTTGTTTAGGCATAGTTCTGAAACCTGGTCATCGTGAACCTGTTGTTCTAGGTGATTTACTAGTATTGGCTATTGATGAAAACATAACACAAGACTCCACTTTATGTAAATTATTTGACAAATACAAAGCTGTTTTTAGTGAGAATATTGGTTTGGTCAAAATTTTTTAACACACTATAAAATTAAAAGAGAAAGTATTCCCTGTAGTTCAAAAAGTACGTCCTGTACCCCTCTCTGTCAAGGAGGATCTCAAGAAACACATTGACCAATTGTGTGCTCAAGATATCATTTGTCCAGTTGAATCATTTGAATGGGTTTTGGCTGCGGTAGTTGCACGCAAACAGTCAGGCGAGATTCATTTGTGTGCAGATTTACGAGTTCTAAATCGTAATATAGTAATAGATGCACATCCTCTGCCCAAAATTCCTGACATGCTGGGTAATATAGGTCGTAGCAATTTTTTTTCCACCATTGACTTACGAGCGGCCTATCACCAAATCCCTTTGGCTGAGAAATCACAACCTTTAACTACTTTTGTAACACCATTTGGAGTGTATATGGACAAAAGACTTACTTTTGGCTTAGCTTCGGCGGACAGTTTTATTCAAAGGTTGATGGACAAAATTTTTGATAATTGTCCAGGTATCCAAGCTTTCCAGGATGACATCCTTGTCCACTCGGAAAACAGCATTATGTTTTATTTGAGAAAGTTTTAGGTATCTTGAAAACTCATGGTCTGACAGTCAACATTAAAAAATGCAATTTTCTAGTGATGGAGCCTAAAAACTAAAATTCTTTATAAATGATGTCATAATCCACTATCACACTTACACTTACCAATCAATACCAGGCCCATAAACATAGAGAGTGAGGTGAATGGATACTATATGTTTGTTTAAGACATTCATAATAAACTATCTACAATAAACAAGACCAGCTTGTCATTTTTAAAAGTTTATTAAAACATATTTAGAAAAACTTAGGTTTGGAACTTTATTAAGCAAGCATTAGAAAAAGACATATAAGTTTTATTCAGCATTTAATAAAGAATTTTAGTTTTTAGGCTCCATCAATTTGGTAGCAGAGGATGGTTTATATGTTGTTTTTGACATGCATGTTACATATATGTTGGTATAAACATAGGATTGATGTTTAACAACTGTTAAGTTTTTGATTTTGTCAGATTGTTATATGTAGTCTTAAGGAATTTTTCCAGTAGTGTGAAAAATTCCTGGTATGCCATGGCAAGAGTAGTGTAGCTAGAAGAGTTACACAGTGCATTTGTCTGTTTCAAAATTGTGGTATAGCATATATCACGTGTTGTGGGCGTACAACACAAGTTTAGGGACCTTAGATTGCATGGTTGAATGTATAGTGAGGATTGTCTATGAAATTGTAGCATTAAGCAGAGGGACCTGGTGAGCCTGTTTTAAAACTTTCTGTGAAGAGAGTAGTAGATATATCCAAGCTTGTGTGAAGGGTAAGGGTGGTTTTCTCTTCCAAGGTTAGAGTCCTAGGAAGAAAAATAAGCGATGATTTCTCTTCCAAGGTTAGAGTCCTGAGGAAGGAAATAAGCGTCGTCTATTCTTATCAACGCTTGACGTTTTCTGTGGTTGGTTCAAGTCCTGCCAAGAATTTGTGTGTGTATGATTAGGGTTTTCTGTGTGAAAGTGCGTGAATGATTTGTAATGTCAACTGGGTTGAGTTTGAACTTGCTGGATCTAGGTGTCTGCTTTTAAATGAGACTCTTTTGATTATTACCTGTTAGAAGGGTAGGGTAAGAATTGCCTTACTAGTGAATGAGACTATTCTGTGAGAATAGCGTCGTCTATTCCACGTTAGGGATACTTGAATGAATGTTTAAAACTATCTCTTTGTTAGAGAAGCAGACAAATGGTTTGTTTTATGTTGTTATTAATTGCGTTTTATAAAAAATGATTTAAAGTGTTTCTAAGCCTTTATGGTGAAGAATATGCTATTTTAAGCATTGTGCGTTATTTTAAACATTCTAAAAGCATTTTGCGCTATTTAAATGCTTTAAAAACGGCCTCGATCGAAAATTGTAAGGGAGGGGCTGTTTTGGAGGAGTGAAAGCGTGTGAGGAGACTTTGTAGCTGCAGCCTGCTGCATACGTCAGAGCCTGCCGCGCTCTGATTGGTTGGAAGTCTTAGTAAGCGCTCCCATTGGTCAAAATACGATCTTTATTTAAATACTGTTATAAGTATTTTATATTATCGATAATTTCTTAAATTGTGTGGATTTAACCTTATCTTGGTTATTATTGCGCGTTCGTTTTTTTTTAAAGTTTCTTGACAACCCGCCTAACTATATGCGCTTGCCTCGAGCCTATCTAATATTTTGCTCGTTTCCCTCTAATTGAATAGACCGTTTCCTTTTTATTTTCTGTATTTCACCGAGCGTTCTCGGTGTTTGTAAAGGAGGGGGGCGGCCTCCAAGTGGTGAGAGGAGCTGACAGCTGCAGCGGCTGATTACGTCAGCCGCCGCGCTGTGATTGGAGGAGACGCGCCGTCGCGTCATACAAAGGCCGCGCTCTGATTGGGCGAGGCCGGCGAGCCCACAGAGGAGCCAACGAAGCTCCCGCGCTGCGATTGGGCGAGGCTGACGAGCCCCACGGAGGAGCTGGCGAAGCTCCCGTGTGTTTAGGAAGCTTGCTTGCTCTCTCGCTCGCTCTCTCGCATAAAGGGGTTAAGGCTTGCTTTTTGAGGAACGCGCGCATTGAGCGCATGGGCATTTTGAAGCGCGTGTAAAGGCTGATTCCGCTTAGGGACGGAGATGCCCTCGTTCCGACGTGTCATTACAGAGCTCGCGCACCCCATTGGTTGGTGACGCGGATGCCTCACTGCAAGTCCCGACGCGTCATCTCTAGAGCAGGGTCGCTCTAGAGATGAAACTTTTGTTTTTTGTTTTGTTTTTAAAAAAAAAAAACTCAGATTGATATTTGTTTTGTTGGTGCAATTCAAAATATAGTTATGCAATTTTAAAACTTAGTTTTCTTTATAAATTCATTGGGGGTTGGGGATTCAAAGGTGGAAAGGATTCAACTTAGCTGAATAAAGAAAGGGTAAAGGATACAGAATTAGTAAGATGTAAGACTCAATACTAATTATGAGATAGATGAAATTAGAGCTTAAATACTAATCCAGAGTAAGTCTGAAACATGTTCAATAGATAAAAATTTTAATTAAAATTTTTGGGTGTTGTTTGGTGATTTTGAAATCACCAGATGAGGGAGTTGATAGAGCGAGCTTTAGAAAATATTTTATTCTAGCTCGTGATGTCATACTCTCATAATTTGAATTAATATATTAATAAGTGTTTGCATGATTTGTTTGATTAAACCAACCTAGATTAAGCTTGCACCACACATGAACACGCGGGAAACTAATTAAATGTGCTCTTGTTGCATTTGCAAGTCTGTTTTTGTAACACATTATTAATATTGTCCTGTTTGTTATGTCTGTCCTATTGTCTTTGTCACTATTAATATGCAGCTGATCATTCATGGCATGTGCTTTTATATGTGCTTACATGTATGTCCTATGTTGTGTTTGTCTGTCTGTGTATTATTTAATCATCTTTTTACTCTTTCAGAAACATAAAGCTGGATTACATGAAGAATGGTAGTTATTATATGTGTTGCTTTATTTGTTTGCTTTTGCTAGTTGTCATTTATTAATGGGTTAATTACTAGCAGGGAAAGGGTGGGTAACAGAAGGATTTGTTTTACCTGAATTAATTATTCTTTTGTGTTTGTTTAAATAATAGTTTTCTGGAAAGTGACGCAGGCTGAAAGTGGCGCAGGGTCGCAAGCAAAAAGTGGCGCAGAAAATTGACGCCTTCTAAAAGAGGCCTACTGATGCTAAGCCACAGGAGAAAGTTATTTTGAAAAAAAAAGATGACAAGCCTACAAACTTTTATTTTGAAAGCTTCAAAAATGAACTGCTAAAGTCAACTCTGTGGAGTGGGTTTGGATGTGCCACGAAAGCTCAGAACGGTCAGCCTCAAGGCTGAAAGGAAGAGACGTGACAAGATTTTGTATTGCTTGAACATTTTTGCTACAAAATGTAGCGGACTATGGAACTGTTGCCAGGATTCTGTGCATGAACAATGGCTCGGTGTAAAGCTTGGTCTCGTGGTGGACGATGTCACAGTTTACTGTGGCGTGAGGTGATTCAGCCAATGGAGAGCCAGAATTCAGCTGTTGGAATGTGAAAAATAGTTAGCTCAGCTTATTTTAGAGTATAAGAATAGGCGTTAGCTGCAAACTTTTGGCTTACGCTCTTGATTCCAGAAGGACGTATTCTGCTGTCCGATGATTACACGTAAGAAATGTAACTTTTAAGACTTTGTTTTCAGGCGATGAGGGTAGCGACTGAGAGATAGTTAGGTTTTGGAAATGCTCTTCCTTTTCACTTATTTCTGCTAATGAATAATATTATCTCTTTATTAAATGCTGAATAAAACTTATATGTCTTTTTCTAATGCTTGCTTAATAAAGTTCCAAACCTAAGTTTTTCTAAATATGTTTTAATAAACTTTTAAAAATGACAAGCTGGTCTTGTTTATTGTAGATAGTTTATTATGAATGTCTTAAACAAACATATAGTATCCATTCACCTCACTCTCTATGTTTATGGGCCTGGTATTGATTGGTAAGTGTAAGTGTGATAGTGGATTATGACATCATTTATAAAGAATTTTAGTTTTTAGGCTCCATCACTAGCTCAAGATGTGGACTATTTAGGCCACAACTTATCGAGTGTTGGTCTTAAACCAAAAACTTCATTACTTGATGCCATTAAAAATGCTCCTTGTCCATTAGACAAAGATTCTTTAAGAGCGTTTCTTGAGTTGAGCGAATATTATGCTCGTTTTGTTAAGGATTATGCTTTAGTGGTTCAACCTCTCAGGAACCTTTTAAAAAAACATGCTAAATTTGAGTGGACTCCTGAAACACAAGATGCTTTTAATGCTATAAAAGACATGATTATTTCTTCTCCAGCAATTAAATCTTTCACGCATGGAATTCAAAGCATAATAGCGGTTGATGCCAGCACTAAAGGTCTAGGTGCTGTCCTTAGCCAGATGGTCAATGGGCAAGAATGCACAATTGCATGTGCTTCACGCACATTGACATCTGCCGAACTCAACTATAGCACCATTGAGCGTGAAGCTTTGGCTTGCACTTGGTCAGTAGAAAAGTTTTGGATGTACATTTGGGGGACAAAGTTTCAGAGATTTCCTGACCATAAACCTTTAATGTACATGCTAGGTGAGAGTTTTTCTAATAAAGCATCTTCTCGTCTTGTCAGGTTGTTAGCTAGACTCCAAGAATTCAATTTTGAGATTAAGTATCTTCCTGGTGGGAAAAATGTTAGGGCAGAATGTCTTTCACGTATTCCCCTTCCCATTCAGGAGTTTGTCAGTTCGGATATTGAATGTGTGTACTCAATTGAAGATGTGATACAAAACGTTAAAATTACAAAAGAGGATTGGTTGGGAAATTTTGAGCAAGATGATTGTTTACAAAATGTTAAAAAAATATTTGATTTCTTGATGGCCTATGGATAGAAGTCTATCCATTGAAGAAAAATAAATTGCTCAAATTGCTTCTGAACTATCATTTTCGTATGATATATTGATATATTATTATGGCAGATAAGTTTGTTCCACCTAGGGGTATTAGGGATTGCATAATTTCTTTGGCACATGAAGGTCATCCAGGTACCACTGCTACTGTGAACAAGATTAAACATACCTATTGGTGGCCTGGGATAGACAATCAAGTTAAAACTTACACCAATCAGTGTTCCCAATGTCTTTTATTCAGACGAACATTGGAAGTCATCTAACTCACCGCTTTGTCCTGTTGAGTGTCCAAGTGGTGCTTGGAAAAAAATTGGTTTGGATTTTTCTGTTCCTTTTTCTGTTTTCAATTCAGACAAGAAATATTTAATTGTTGCTATTGATTATTTTTCAAAGTGGATCTATTTTGCTTTTGTAAAGAGCCCAGATGCCAATTCCGTTATTTTATTTCTACAAAGGTTGTTTTACACTGAAGGTACACCACAGGAACTTGTAATCGATAACGGATCACATTTCACTGCTAAAGATAAAGATTTGTTTTTAAACAAATCCGATGCCAAACATACTTTGGTTCCTCTTCATAGCCCATCTTCTAATGGTCTAGTTGAGCGTGCAAATCTTTTGTTAAAAGATGCTGTACAAACAGCTTGCGCTAATTTTATTTATTTATTTATTTATTTATTTATTTATAGTGTTTTGTATAGCGCGGACAAGACCCGTGGGTATCAGAGCGCTTAACAAGGGAGGAATTACATATAAAGATAATAGAAGCAATACTAACAGCAAGAGACTAATGAGGTAGAAGGCGATAAACTGTATGGACGAGATTAAATATAAATATATTCATAATGGCTGTGCAATTAGCATTATATGTCGAGCAAGGCTTGGCTTGTATCATGGTAACAAACCATGCTCGTTGAGGTAGGATAAAAGGCGATCCAGTGCATATCAAGGATAATAAGTATAAATAAATCAAGTGCGGTAGAGGTAATATATAAAGAATGTGACATATAGTTACAGTTGCACATCTAGGGGTAAATAAATCAGGTGAGATAGAAGTTATAAAGTATGACTGTGAGATATAGTTAAAAAGTTCACACATATAAGAGGTAGCAGTGATGTGTCAAGCCTCGGCTTGCGCACGGCATCAGTTCATTGATCGATAATGATTTTCCAATTTTCCATGAAGAGGGGGGCCCTCAGTTAGCAAAATTGATCATCTCGGTGATCCTTGGGTTTCTCTAAGTAGGGTATTTACTCATCAAGTGGCTCTTCAGTTCTCGTTTGAATGTTACTGTATTTTTAATCTTCCTGATGTTTGGAGGGAGTGAGTTCCAGATTCTGGGGGCAGCTCCAGAGAATGCTCGGTTGTAGGTCTTTTTCTTGTGGAAAAAGGCTGGACGTAGTAGCAAATCATTTGCGCTTCTAGTTGTTCTGTTACCTCCTGAGATCTTAAGTTTCTTGGCTAAGTATCTAGGTGTGTTGTAGTGAACCGCTTTGTGCGTAATACAGGCCATCTTCATTTGAATTCTGGCCTCGTATGGTAGCCAGTTTAGTGCTTTCAGGTGAGGAGATATGTGATCGAATTTCTTCGTTCCAGTAATGAGTCTCGCCGCTGCGTTGAGGCAGGCTTTTAGTGGTGCTGTGGAAGTTTTTGGCAGGCCCGCTAATGTGGTGCAGCCGTATTCGATCCTCGAGATGACTAGAGATTGGATAGCCAGTTTTAGATCAGTCTCAGTGATAAAGGGTTTCAGTTTTCTTAAATAGTTCAGGTGGAAGCGGGCGCTCTTGGCCATTGAGTTAATATGGTTTTTCATGTCGAGGTTCTTGTCTAGTGTAATTCCTAGTGATTTGGCTGAGTCAACTAGGGTCGGGGTGCAGTTTAGCGCTGTCACCAATTTAGTCCATTCTATAACATCAGATTGGCTCCTTGTCGTTGAGATTAGCAGGAATTCAGTTTTCTGGGCGTTTAGTTTCAAATGGTTCATTGTTAACCATCGTAGAGCACTCTTGAGTGTCTTATTCATTAGGTCAATGTCCTCAAGGGAGGCGATCTTTATGTATAGTTGCGTGTCGTCCGCATACATATGATAGGATACCTGTGATTTTTGAAGGATCTCCGTGAGAGGCTCTACATATAAGTTGAATAGATCTGGGGATAGCGTAGAGCCTTGTGGGACCCCTATTGCGTTGGGGGTCGGGGAAGAGATTGCTTGGTTAACCAGGAATCGCTGAGTCCTGTTCTGTAGGAAAGAATTGAACCATTTCAGCACGTTTCCAGACAAACCCATCCTGTCTTGTAGTCTGGTCATAAGCACTTCATGCTTTACCGTATCAAATGCTGATGATAGGTCAAGGAGGATCAGTAGGCAAGATTGATTTCGGTCTAGTGCTTGTAGGGCGTCATCAACAATGTGTAGAATCGCAGTTTCGGTACTGTGTCCTGTTCTGAAACCTGATTGGCAGTCATCAAGTAGCGAGAATTTAGCGATGTGTTGACTTAGTTGGCCCTGCACACATTTCTCAATGAGTTTAGCCAGTAGAGGGATGTTGGTCACTGGTCGATAGTTGTTCGGGTCTGTAGCAGCAGCTGTCGGTTTTTTGAGGATGGGCATCACCTGCCCTGTTTTTAGGCAGTCGGGGAGGGTTCCTTGTGCAAGCGAGGCGTTTATTATCTTGGTCCAGATCGGAACTAGAGTGTGGCAGATGTCTCTTACACACTTTCCTGGTAACGGGTCTTGAAAGTGGTTGTTCGGTCTAAGTTCGGCCAGCGTTCTGGCGATCTTTTCCTGGTCGTATAGTTCAAAGGTGTCCCATTTTGCTTTGTTTTTAGTTTGGAGGCTCTCTGGTGAGAAATTGGACTCGTTACTGGATGGAGGCAGTGCCTTAAGGTTAGTTGCTGCAATTGTGAGGTCATCTTCAAGCAGTTTAGATTTTTCCGTGAAGAAAGAGGAGAATTCCTCGCAGCTTATGGGAGTTTTAGTATTCTCTAAAACCGTTTTGGCTAGTTTATTTGATTGTTGTTTTAAGATCTCAAAGAGTTTTCGTGGTCTGTTCTTGGCACTGTCCAATTCATCTCTGATAAATTCTTTTTTGGAGTTAATTATTTTTTTGTTGTATGCTTTTCTTGTTTTTCTGAGTGCTTTCAGCTCAGGGGAGGAGGGATGTTGTCTCCATCTCCTTTCGGCCATTCTCAGTTTGCGCCGATCTTCATTCAATGATTCATTAAACCAAGGATTTTTTGGTTTCTCAGATACCTTTTTCATTTTTAGGGGCATGGTGTCATTAACGATATTACCGATTGAGGTTATGTAGTGATCCGTCAGCTCATTGACATTTTGCTTATTGAAGGGTGGCTTCAAGTCTCTCTCACACCTTTTAACCAGTATTTCAGTGTTCGCCTCCTTTGTGTCTCGGATCAGTTTCTTGAGCTTGCGTGGTTGCACGGTCCTGCCCTTTGTCATTGTAGGTATCGTGAATGTTATGATGTGATGGTCAGACCAGTCACATGGGTCAATAGCCAGGATGGATGTCTCATACTCAGTTTCCAAATTGTCACGATGATTTTTCATCAGGGTCCACATCATCGTTTAGTGAAGGGGATTCAACAAAGATTGTTGCTCATTCTACTTCTCTTCCTTTAACATCTCATGAAGGAGAGGGGGATAGTAGTAGAATAAATGGAAGTGGGAGAATAAGATCTGTACCACTTAATTTTTGTGACTATGTAATGAACTAATGTATTGATTTGTATTTTTCTCTATCTCATTCTAGCTTTGATATTAATGCCGACTTAACAATTCCTTTTTATGTATTGCATTTATTTAATTTTATTGATTTATATTTATGTTTGTTAGATTGGTTTTTTCTCCTGGAAAAAAGGGGGATCTGTAGTATGTAAGTTGGTTCTCTTTTATATTTATTGTATTGCAACTTTAAGGAATGTTTAACCTTAGAAGTTTTTGATGACACAGATGTATTCTAGAGTGTGTTGTGATCCTCAGATTGTCATAGGACTTTAATGTGAACAGTTGTGGGTCATCTCTAAGAATAAATCTTCTTCATTTAATTTTCAACTCGTCTCATATGTATTTGTATTTTGGATATCTACCTTTGGATCTTACTACATTGCTCCCGGAGAGGCTGTTTTGGGTAACAGCATGACTGGGCTGAAGCAGGGACAATTGGAGTGCTCAATCAAGCAACGTGGAAACCTTCTCCTTAATGCTGGTCGTCACCTTGTCAGGTAGCCTGTATATATTCATCACAAGCGTACTGTCCCCTGTGTCAATGTCATTGGTACACAAATGTTTAAGCCCAGGGGTGAGGGAGAACAGGGAGCCACACTGCCCTAGGAACAGGCCACAGTCCCTCTGCTGTTCTGGGGTCAGGATAGGAGAGAGGTTGTCACCTTCCACTGACCAATCCTGCTTCATGGAAGATAGGAAGTATCCAGAAGCATGGTGACTTCAAACTTCTCATAGTGTTGTTTAAGGCAATTGACATGGAGTACTCTTAAGGAGTTACTGGGGGTCTTGAGGTCCATCAAGTAGGCGACCTCCCCCTTTCTCTCTGTCACCTCTTAAGGCCCTGACCAACGTTTTGGGGGGATCTGGGCACCACTGACTATATCACCCACACTTTCTGTTCAGGTTGAAGCTTGACCTGAGTGACCTTCTGGTCATATCAGAGCTTCATCACCTCCTGGGTGGCTTCCAGATTCTCAGAGGCCTTCTTTCAGATGTGCTGCATCTCAGGGTGCTTCTTGGTAGATTGCTCCCACCCGTCCTTCTCCAAACTGAGATGTCCCCTAACTTGGTGGCCATAGAGGAGCTCAAATAGGCTAAATCTATCTCTCGTCTGTGGCACCTCCCCTTAGGGAAAAATCAGGCATGGTAAGAGGACGTCATACTTCTGCCTCATGGGCTCAAGCGGGCCCATAATCATGCCCTTCAGAGTCTTGTTGAATCTCTCAACAAGCACAATGGTCTGGCGGTAATAGGGTGTGGAGAACTTACAAGTCCCCCCACACTCATTCCACATTGACTTTATGCATGAAGATATGACATTTTTGCCCCTGTGAGACACTACTTCTTTGGGGAACCCCACTCAGGTAAAAAACCCCTTTAGGGCCCCAGCTACCTCAGGTGCAGTCACATACCTCAAATGTGTGGCCTCTGGGTATCTAGTGCATGGTCTGGATAAACCTGATGCCTAAGGCAGTCTTGGGGTCAAGAGGCCCAACAATGTTTATGCCCACCCTTTCAGAGAGGGTGACAATGGCAGGTAAGGGAACCAGGTGGTGTTTAGCTTTTTTCTTGACCACTGGCTTGGCAGGATGGTTATGACCTACAGAAGGTATCTGAGGCTGTCTCCATCCAGGGCCAATAAAAGTGGGTGACAAGCCCGGCAAAGGTCTTGTCCTGCCTCAGATGTCCTGCCAGAGGTAAATAAAGAGCCAGACCCAGTTGGAAGGATCTGGAGCACCAGTGAGTTGTCCCAGGCTGAGAAACCTTAGGCTCACTATATAGGAGGTCATTTTCTCAATAGGGAAGGTGATCTCCAGAAGTCTCACTAGCTGCCTGGGTCTCAGCTTGTCGTCTCAAGTCCTCTAGAGTTGGGCACTCTTACTGAGCTCTACGAACCTCATCCCTGGTAGTCCCATCCTCAACTTGCCATCCTACAAGCTCAGGCAAGTCTCCCAGGGCTCCAATGTCCTCCCCTGTTGTCTCCATGTGGCGCCCTCAGGGCCAGCTTGCACCTGGTCTGTGGGAGTCTCAAGGGCTGGTTTCCCACCCTCTTGCCCTTTCACTTTTTGGCAGCTGCCTGAGCCATTTTTCCATGCTCTATGTCTTCTTGACTCCTCCTGGGTGGCTATAGACCATATGATCAGGCAAATCCACTCAGGCAACGTTAACATTTCCAGGTATGATCTGAGCTCCACTTCCTTCCAGAGAGTGTGATCCAAATCATTTCCTATTACAAAATAATGGGGTAACCCAAACAGCTGAATTATCTGGGTGCAAGATGGTACAGACAATTCAATTTTATTCACTTAAATTGTATTAACTGTTTGATTAAATAAAATCATTACAGTAAAATATATACAACTATTCTCCTCCCAAAATCCACGCCTCAAGCATGCTGATAAGGTGGTGTGAATTGTATAGAAAGCAACAAATGAAGATGCCTGCCCTTTGGTAACATGGGTGTATCCTTCTATACAATTATTTAAAATTCCAGAGCTATTTACAACCAAATGCCAAGTGGGTCCCCTCCTGTACACACCTAAGTGAGGCATCCTAAAACCAATAAATAGATAAAAATGTAGAATCCGGAATTGTTTAAAACAGGTAATGAAGTGAGGCCCTTACTATGCACCTCTTCTAAACATGAAAGGGAGATTCTATAGTATAACACAGTATGGATAAAGAAATGAATGCAAATTAAAATGTGTTGTGCTACTCTATCAAGGTCTGGAGTTAATCTGTAGTGACTCAATAAGTGCAAGCCGAATAGAATTTGCAATCGTCCCCAGTCTGCCTATTTTCTCTGAAGCACAAGTCCAAGGCCTCCCTGCAAGACCGATCTCTCTCTGCCCTAAATACAAGACGAAGTGGATGACATTGTTTGTCCATCAATTTAGGGCAGCAGCACAACAGATGTAGCCAGAATTCTTTGTGATACAAGCATAGCCTGCATGAGACAGCGTCCCCTTTGCGTGCCCAGGCTGGGTTAAAGTTCAAAATTGGTAAAGCGGAGAGTCTCATGTAAAGGATTTTCCTGTGAACCTGAACTGTCAGGGCATCCTGAAACTATGGTTGTGCTTTCCCCAATATGTAAGATGCATTCAGTGGCACTGTGATCGAACTGTGTTGCAAATTTGCTGAATCTTTTTCAAGTGAGGTTACTAGTGCCTGCCTGTTCACTGCTTTTTTCCAGTCGATAAGGGAATGTCATGGGAGTACAGGCTTTCTATGTTGATCTTCAAGCTGCCAATTGCCTGACCAAGCCGGATTTGCCATGGAGAGCAGTCCTCCTCAAAAATATTCCTCCTTTGGTATTTGACTGAGTCTTTTGGGGCTCTTAGGATCCTGATAAAATACTTTAATAGGTCCTCCTGACTTGCCAAGTCAAGCATACAGAGTCCAAGTTCCAACCTCAGCTTCGCTCTTCTGGCATGCAGCGGGGCTGATAGAACTGACGTGTATGCCTTGATCTGTGCAGCATTTAAATACCTGTCACGGACACCTGGAAAAGCCAGATGTCCGTAGTTGAAGGCCAGAATCAATTTTGCTTTCAGTGCTGTCGGCATAGGCTCTGCGGTTGGACTTAACAGGGGGTTGCTTATTCCCTTCGATGTGTGGATTACTTGGTTGGATTTTATTCTGAGTTGCCTTAGGTGAGTGGCTGATTTGGCCCTCTCAGGGAGCCAAACCCTGAGGTAATTGTAGGATGCCGCTGTTCCTATATGCAGATCTCCCACTTGCCAGCAAGATTGCCTTTTTGTGGGTATTTTCAAAACACTACTACCTTGGTTTTACTCTGGTTAACCTGTAAATTGTTCTCCTGGTTGCAACTGAGTGCTTTGAGGGCTCTCTTTCGGTCCGCTCTGATATGAAAATAACCCTTTCAGTGGATGGATTAAAAATTGGAATCGTTACATCGACAATGTTTTTTTCGTGTGGACAGGCCCAGAAGACGAAATAATAAATTTCCACGGATGGTTGAATAATAGAACTCAAGAAATCAAATTTAGCCTCAATCACTCAAAGAGTAAAATGCCCTTTCTTGATGTCGAAATTTATCCATCAGAAGATGGAGGTCTAATTACCACTCTTTTTAAAAAAGAAACTGACCGGAACAGATCAATACACTTCCCCAGTAATCATCCTCGCAGCCCTTTGAAGACAACAAGGGTTCCCTATATGTAAATTAACAATCAACCCCTAGGTCAGGGAAATAAATCAATGGAGAAAACTACCTAGGCAGTAATTTTAAATTTAAAAACACAATACAAAAAGGACCAAAACTGAGAGTGAACAGCTTCCAGTTAAGTACATAAGTTTATTACAATCACAAAAACAATAGATAAAATATACATTTCATAAAAATGTTGAATTTACACCAATCTTGACATAAAAGTTCTTGAACATAGAGGGTAAGTTGTGTGTCGACGCGTTTCGGCGACCAGCGCCTTTCTCAAGACAATTTACAATTTTCTGAAAATAAAATACAATGTATAGTTTAATTTTACATTCTCAGTTCTTACAATAACATATTATTATATACATGTCTTATAAAATTTACGGAATAACTGTTCAAAAAACTCAGGTCCCAAATTAATTTAAACATCGCTGATAGTTCTAGAAGATATAAAACATCATTTTAATATCATTTTAATATCATAACCTCTCTTGTAGCCTGCTACTATTAAATATAATTTATCGTCACAGTCTATTGCTATAATAACTTATAATATGCTGATCTCACTGTGTTCATGTTTCAAAGGTAGGTTACTGTTATTATCAAAAAATATAATCTCTGACCATTGTAAATCTTGATGCGTCAGCTTACGTATCGAACATAGATAGAGTATAGATAGAATATAGATTGAAAAGAGGAAAAAATTCGCTCTAATGATTCCTATTTGTATATCTCAACACTATTATTCTTTCTACTATTAATTTATTCAAAGTATTATTGTTTGGATGGTATTGATGTTTTGGTTCTTAATGCATTTTATAAATAGTAGAACACGTTGTTCTCCTTATTTTAGAATACATGTATAGATGACCTATTTATGATTACAGTAGAATTTGTCACTACCAGATATCTCTATTAACAATTATCTATATAGAACTTACCACAGATAATATTGGATTACACATCTACGTGATGACTTTAGTTTAAAACGGTTCCATCTAATATTCTGAACCGGATCACGGAATTTCAAAGTTAAATCTGTAACATTGGATGAAAACAATTTTTTAAAATTTTTTAAAAAAATTAAAATGCAATTACATTCGCAGATAAGCATGAAAGGGGAGGTAGTGGGGGGGTGAAAACCTACTAACCTCTCAAGAACGTGTGAGTTCTTGTTGTCTACTTCTGATAGGTTAAAAAATTCCAGTATATTTCATTTAAAAGATGATTGTCTAGGTGAAAATGAGAGGTACATCTATTATAATATGCTATACTTTAGGCTATATCTGGTATTTTCAAGAACTGTAAGGAAGGTGAAAAGAAATAAACGCTTTTCTTACCCGGATTAGAACTTTAAATAGTATAGCCTCCACCCTACAATTATAAATCAGTCGATTCTAAGTTGAGTGTCGAATTCTGATCTATCTGCGGTATCTGAATAACTGAAAAAATTACATAACAACCAATTAATTATGGTAAACCTATGATGATGTATTCATTCATCAGGTTTTTTCTGAAAACCCTATTACGTGCTTACCGGGTTTATAGATAATGGGAGAGCGTCTTGAAATGAGGGTCATGGGCCGTTAGGTACTTGATATGTCCTCTAGTGGCCATACGTGTCAATATGTTTGAAAACGTTTAGATCCCTAAAGACAAAAAATAATACCTGATATAGATAAGAGTTTGCATTTAGTAGTGTAAAATCTAATAATGAAACTACCAGTTATGTATTACGTACCTCTATTTGTCACTTAAGTGTTTACAATTTCTCCGCAGTGTGGCGAAGTGGAATATGGGCAAGATGATACACTGTGTGCCGCTATCCAGATTCCTACAGGGCAACAACAATTACTGTGTTATAATTTATGTAACTATTTCTCCCGTATTTAGCTCTAGGGTTTTAACATGTCCCTATCTCTATCTAAGGGTGGTTTACCTTTTAATCCAAAACTTGCTGCGGCGTGGAGGCTCACGTCTGCTTCGGGCGTAGTCCCGGGATAAAGTGAAAGTATATTGCGGTTCGCGCGTTTTTATAATGCCGCCGCTGAGACTAATCAGACTGATCTAGACCTAATTAGTGTTAATGAAGCGCGAAGAGAGACTACGGTCTGCTAATAAAGAACAACTAGACCCGCGTTCTCAATGCAAATGATGCAACCTATCCAGACTATAGCTAAAATTAGTAAAGCTAGATGAAGGACTCAGGTGTGCTTAATGACAGATTCAGATGTGTTGAGCTAATATCAGGTATGCACAGGCTATCGCTGCTAGGGAAAACTAGACCCGCGTTATCAATACAAGTAATGCAATCTATCCTGACTCTAACTAAAATTAGTGAAGCTAGATGAAGGACTCAGGTGTGCTTGACGGAAGTTTCAGATATGTGGTATGCACATGTTATCACTGCTAAGGACTAGTATCTGTCTAATATATAAGATGATACGTCTTGCTCCTTAATATATATCTTTGAAAATATTCAACTGAATGAGAATCAGAAATATCGTAAATATGTTTAATTAAAAAGAAAAAAGGCTTCTGAGGACATCATACTGAAGCTATCTTCTTGGATATTTTTAAACGGGGCTCAATTGATGATGTTACTTCTTTTTCCTATGGTTCTATATTTAGAAGATTGCATTCTCCCACGGGATTTCATTATTCAATCCCTCACGGAATGTGTTGAGAGAAAAAATCCAAAAAACTTCGCGTTTTTTGCGTATTGCCTCTCCTCCTCTGTCATCTGCCGTGTTAATTTTTTCTAATATGCGCCAAGTAAAATCGTTCGGACCATGGCCATGATCTAAGAAATGTTTCACAATTGGTGCAGTCATCATCCTCGCAGCCTAAAGGAAAACCTTCCTTATGTGCAATATCTACGGATCCGTAGAAATTGCCAACAGAAAACTGAATTTATGAAACACTCTGAAAAACTGACTGCCAATTTGATAGAACGCGGATACCCCAAAAAGCTGCTAAAAAGGTGCATGAAAATGAATGCGTGAATGCCTCTTGGAAAAAAAGACCAAACAGAAAATGGATCAAATGGTACTTGTGACAACATATTGTCCTAATTCAAATATGTTAAAGGAGATAATCAATAGCAATTGGCATTTGATAAAGAACTTAAATGAAGAATTCAAAAAACCTCTCTTATTTGCATTTCGCAAAGAAGCAAGTATAGCAAATAAACTTGTAAGAGCTTCAATGCCTGCAAAAGACCAAGTGACTTTGAGAACCATGATTGGCTTACCACCGATCCAGGGCCATCATAAATGTGGGAGCTGCAATTTCTGCGCCACTACGGAAGAAGGCACCATCTTTAAACACAAAGCAATCTCATGGAAACACGAAGCATTTACCAATTGTAAGTCACGCTACGTGATTTATGGAGTGACATGTCCATGCGATTTGCTGTATATTGGCAAAACTAACCAGGAAATCAAAACTAGAATTCAACAGCACAAATCACGAATAAAACGGAAGGTTCAGAATGCACCATTGGTCCACCATTGGCAACTCAAAAGTCACACAGAAACCGAATTAAGATGGACTGTGATAGCCAAAGTGGAACAAGACAAGAGAGGAGGAGATCTGGAGGCAAAACTATCATGGTATGAGGCAATGATGATTGTGAAATTCAATTCTGCAATGAAGGATTAAATGAAATCTCAGAAATGTATAAACTATCCTAAAAGGGACCACACAACAACATTGTAAGCCCTGGAGACATTAAGAATAGAAGAACACATTTGTAGTTTTCACCAACACACTACCACCACTGATTATTATTAGACAATTGAAGACTTTCCATATGGCCATCAAAATCGTAAAATCAAGGAACGTGATCAAACTCCAAGATCAGATAATTCCTCACCAGCGCCACGAAAATAATACCGTTTGATAAACAAGATTAGTCTTTGTTGAATTTTTCGTAATTTTGTGCAATCTGGACCGTTTCAAGATGGCGCCACCCGGAATACCCGGAAGATCCCGTTATACCGAAGGCAGGCGTACAGTCCATCAAACTGATTATTCAAAGATCTTGACGATAGATAATTCCCTTATCAATGTAACAAAAATACTAGCATACAACAGAAAATACCAGTTGCCACAGAAAATTTTGTTTATTGGCTTAATCGTTACCATTCCAAGATGGCTCTACCCGGAAGACCGGGATATATTGAAGGCAGACGTGCAGTCAATTCAACGAGTGACCGCGCCTGATCGGATCTGGGAACGCCGGCGTACACGGATGGTGGCCTACAACTTAGGTAAATGCACAGCTTTTTGCGTGTTGCGGGCTTTTCCGACTACACACGACCCGGTACAATAGGAACAAACCTGCTTTATTTTCAATGACTTCAACCAAACAAAGCACTGTTTATTACTGCAGGGGCACCATCAACTTGCTAAAGCCGGCTTACACGAACGGTCTCCCACAATTGAGGTAAGCGCGACCTTACCAGACTTACACGAGTAAAACGCCCGATTACGATTTAAGTCAGAATTTGTGACACATATCTCTGTTTCTCACAGGGGCACTGTCGAAAAACAAAAAAAAACCCTCTACCCACACCTATTGACCAAACAAAGTTAGTAGGTAAAAACAGAAACTTTATGCGGATAAAAGGCTGGCCACAAATCACTCAAAAATTTTCTATCTCAGAAGGAGACTTTTTCTAACTTAGTCCCTTATGTCATATTACAGGGTAGAGTGTGTTTGAACACCAAGACACACCGGTAAGTAACAATTGTCTGCAGTGAATATATGTGTTAAGTTACAATTGTTTAGGACAGCTTGGTTGAGCTTTATGTGTCAACGTTGTTTAGGTGGTCCCGCGTCGTGGGCGTGAGGATTTCTGCAATTAATGTGTACTACAAGTGAGAGGTAAGAGGCTTAGAGGTTGATGTTGAGCCACCTAGCTATTTTGAATATGGTTGGAGATTCACACCTAATATAGGTTTCCCCCTTTTTGTCTCATTTACAGTGTATGGTCCTGATGAGAACTCGACATTAAGCAGAGTTCGAAACGCGTAGACCTTGTTTCTATCAATGCCATAAGAACATCAATTAATGAATGGGAATTTGTGAAATATAAAAATTAGGTTCTAATCACAATCTATGGCTGTATACATCAAAAAAAGTGTTCTTTTTCTAACAGATGTTTGATCAATGATTGTAAATAGCAAGAGTATGAATGAATGTGTGTATGAGAGTGCTTGACTGAGATTTTAAGTGACAGTGAGTGTGATTGTTTGGAGGGGAATGTTTTACTGTACAGACTGTTTTGTATATTTTGTATATTATGTGTTGTTTTTGAAATGTAAAATCTGATAAAAAAATGATCAAATAATCCTAATGAAATAAAACAAAATAAAACTCAAGATTCATTCAAGAAACTAAGGTCACCTCACTTCATGTTTCAGTCCGAGGTGAGATGTTAAATAGAGATTGAATTAAGATTGGCAGCATTGGCATCTTTCTATTGTGTAATACATAAGGCTGTGGCTTGGCCTTGCTGCTTGGGAGCCCATACCCAGTGGTGTTTATTAGTAGTCTATGAAGCAGCAAAACAATGGCAGATGCTTCCTCATGTCCGCCTTTGTGGTTAAATATGCCAATGCTATGATATTGTCCATGGTTGAACAGTGGAGGATTTATTTTTCCTTTACCCATGATTGCAGCTCCTTCAAGCGAACTGCCACTAATCCTTGGCTTCTAGGTCAAGCAGGGCCACAAGCCTGTCTTTTGCTAGAGTTGAGTGATCACATTTTTATAGCTAGGAAAGAATATATCACCTCTCCAAGAGCACAGTGTTGTTGTGGTGATAAAAGTATGATTAAAAAGAGGAGTTGAAATTGACGCCCAAAAATCTCGTGCCTATTGAAATACCGGGGCCAGAATCCAGTTTGGCCCTGGTGCCTCATTTTGTTAATGGTCACTATAACTGCATCTTCAATGATTGAAATGCCTTGAGAGGTGCCAGGGGCTGGTCCTGAACAAGACAATGAGGCGAGCACCTCCTTCAGTGAATCTGTTGAATACAGTTGTTTGACATACCTTCTCCAGACTTGTTCAGCAACCGAATTTTCCTTTGTCATTCCTGGGTTGTATAGCCATTTTAGGTGCCTCTACAAATGGGAGTGTTTCTCCTCCTTCAATAGAGAAAAAACTTAAAGCCACTCCATTTTGATGTGCTTCCTTTTATGCTCCCATATTTTCTTTTTGTAAACTGACCTTAGAGAGGCGATGGAACACTGGTCAGCTATTTTGCCACCTCTTTTCTAAGCGTCCAGGGCCTTGTGAAGAGCGTGTTTGCATTTGACTAAATCCTTGGAGCGACGGAGAGTATAATAGGTCATTGCAGGGTTCTTGCGCAATACTTTGCATTGTGTATTTCCCAATTCCTGTTGAAGGTCCACAATAAGCGCTTCCCATTCACATATTACTGAGGTTGGGGTGGATGGCTTGGAACCAAACTTTCTCTTCTCCACCCAGGCTAACAGTTTGTCTACTAGTTTGGATGACTATTTGATTTTCTGGAGAACCATATACTGCTCCTCCCATGTTGTTTACCCGATCAATAAAAGTGGGTTCGTTGTCGGAGCAGCTAATTGCAAGGTGACATGCAAGGGCCTGTGATCACTTTCACTCCTGTCGTCAAATTTAAAATCTTCAAGCCTGGCTGCGATCATATCGCTGACTAATATGTAGTCAATTGTTAACGTGTTCCTAAAAGTACGTTTCGGCTGCCAGGTAGGAGAGTGAGTTCCCATTAGTGAGTGGGTTGAATGTAGCACGTGGTTGTGAAGGAAAGCATGGAAATGAGCGACCCCACACACAACCCTGAGGAGATCAGATGTCTTGTCCAGGTCTCTCATGTTGAAGTCCCCGACTATAATTGCCTGGTGAGAATCATAATTAATCAGTTGGTTATCTAGCATTCTTGATAGGGATTCCATTACGTCTTTTTTCTGAGTCTGCACGGGATTAAAGTAACAGTTAATTATCAACAAGCGGAGGAATTGGGAGTTAAGCTTCAGGCCTACAATAAGTAAAACTTGGATATCAGGTGATTTAATAGGTATTGCAATAGCAACAATTTTTCGGAAAACCCATAAGACCTCCAGAAGGCGGTCCAAATATGTTCAGTTTGGAGGCTGCAACAATAAATTCATAATAGCCTGCAAGTGGTGCTATGTTCATAGCCCATGTCTCTTCGAAGCACACAATGTTGCAGTTGGATAGGTAGTCCTGAACCAACTTGTCCTTGGTGATTTTCATAATCCCTGCTATGTTCCATGAGATGACTGACAATTGTTGCTAATTGGGAGCTTCCCTCCTTTCCCCTTCCATGATCAACTGACTATATCAGTTGTTAGGAGTACTGCCTCTATGTTTTTTTAACTGCTGTGGAAGCAGGTGAAGGTGGGCAGAGGTTCGCAGCTTGTTGGTCATTGCTATAATTTATCCTGATGTTAGTAAGAGTGCTTAGACGAGTTTGGTTAATGCTGCTTCCTTTGTAGTTGTTATTAGCACCCCCTAAAACTGAGAAAACCCCCTTCACCCCATAGATGGGATTGGGAACATGCGGGTATTTCTCCGGCTAAGGAGATTTAACACCTATATCTCAATCATCTAACTGCTGTGTTTCCTCTAGTACAGAGAGTTGATCTCACTGTTGGCAGATTCCCACTAGGGTCGAATCACCATGGGTGTCCCCAGTGACGTTCAGGAATCTAAATAACTTCTGGTCATCTTAGTCCATTTGTGCAAGAGATTGTACATGTTTGAATAAGCAAAGAATATTGCTCTTATTCAGGATATCTTTTGGGCCCTTGATTTGATATCTGGGAGTGAGCAAAACCTCATAGGTGTGAGAAATTTTGTTGGAGGCTAATGCTTCTACTGTTCCTGGGCCCCGATCTTGATTGATGGGTGGGTGACCAAGGTGAGTTGGAGTGCTTGGGGCATTCCCGTTAGATTGTAGTGTGGGCTGGGACTTGTTATTCACACTGTTACTGTTAAGTTAGCATAGGCTTATTAGAAGTTTAAACACCATGTTTTCCTTTTTGCTGCTTTTGCACATGACACTGCACATAACTGTTGATGTAAGTTAGGCTGCTTGAAATGCTTCACATGAGACTGGCTTGTTTTCAGCATCCCTAGGCTTACATCGTGACTCGAGTCTGCACACTGAGTACTAAAACCTCCAAGGTTATCCTAACAAGGTAGCTGTTGTACGGGCTGATCGGCTAATGCTCTAGCCATAACATATATGCAGCTGCAAGCCAACGCGATCCTGGCGCCTTTAATATCACACTGTAGGCATGATTTCAGACACTTGGAAGATATCCTTTTCCAGAGAGAAAGAGCTTTTGCAGATTCTGATGTGATTCATCCCTGCTGATCTTAGAGGTATGGGGTCCCCCAAACAAGCCTAAGAGACCTTCTTTAGTTTATAAAACATAGTTCCTAGCTAGGGAGTGTGATTTACTAGGCGCTATAGTACCTATTTTCACCATCATTGTAATATGGTTTCTCCTTTTGTGTTTTAGGAAATTGTAACACTGCTGATCATATTATTTCTAACCATATGTCTGCTTATGTTAGCAAAGATACTGCATCTAAGGGCACGTCGTTAAAATAAACGTTTTAACCTTTCTGTGTCTCTTTTTTACTCCTGTTGTGGACTGGTATGAGAGTATAACAAAAGAGTGTTCTTGCTTCTCACATTTCCTGAGTATAATCTAAGTCGAATGTTCTGGGTTGTCTAATCATTGGTTCCTTTGCTATAGGACGGAGAGCTAATGTGACACCGATGCTAGCTGGTTAGGGTTTCTAGGCACTAAGGTGAGTTTTGTGGTACACCACAATTCACTGAGGTCCTGGGTCTCTGTGCACAGTTCTGTGTAGGAGCAGAATCCTTGCGACATGTCGCACCTAATTTTGTGGTCTTATTGTGAGACTCTCGAGTAGTGCTTGTATCAGTCCACGACCCCCTCACTATTGTTTCCAGTTGACAGTAGTGATGGATAAACCTACCTATAGTTTAATAGGTCTTTTCAAGCTTGATCATTTATAAACGGTTTCTATTGAATTACCACCCAGTTGTGCTATATTACATAGCATTGTTTTTTTTTTCTTTCTGTGTCATTATGGCCATTGATATCCCGCAGCACAGTCGTTTGGCTGTACGCAATCATTTGCAGGGGTTCAACGTTGCCTTGGAAGGCATGGCAGTAGTTTTTGTTGTGAGTGCAGACGCAGCTTACCCGTTTGAGCTTTTTTACTCAATGGTTACGTTTCCAGCAGTTAATGTGGATACTAATGTGTTTCATACTTACACTCCCACTGCCCAACCTGCGGAGTACACTCCTTATAGGACACAGGAGGTTCCGATTTCTGCTTGGCAGCACCGCGTTTGGTTTGATGGCGCCCTTCCCTACCCTCTAACACCAATGAGATTAGGTCCTTTGTCTATTCCAGGCGCTTCTTGGCCTGTTTTGGCTGGATTTATCCCGCACCCACGTGCAGGGGAATGTCCCTTACTTGAATTGAGACCCCTATATACCTCTGCTGTAGCGGTTATTCAGGCTTTGGTTCATTACATTTCCCGCAACATACCAGGTGGCGTTGCGGCGCATCCAGTTGGGCCGTACGGGTTGAAGCTTAGTCTCGTTATGGTTAATGCGGTTATGGGCAAGCGTCCCCAGGATAAGGATGAAATGCCTTTTTGGCTTGCCGAGAAATTTGACTAACTGGAGGCAGTATTTCCTAATACGACTCCTGTGGGGAAACGCAGGATTCTAACGATTAGTTTGCAGAAAGACTTAGTACCTGAAGTGACGGACTGTACCATATGGGGTATGATTTTTGCGACAGTCTATACGAGATGCTTCGGCACCCCGTCAATGTCTGTCCTACCCTACGTCATTAAGCGTGTTCAGGATGAGCACGGACTGGAGGCAGCTGTTGAATTGGGAATGAGACTTGTTGGAGTGTTTGAGGTAGTTTACGATCTTGTCCTTGCTAACATTCAGGGAGATGCAGCAAGCTTCCAGGTGTCGAATGCTTTGCGCGATGTCCCCGATGCAGAGAAACCCCGGCAGGTACAGAGGATTATCACGGCGGCTTATATAAGACCGTTGGCCGTAATAGTCTAGGTGTTAGGCCTTTTGCCAAGACAGCGCAAAAGCAAACACAGGCGGCGAAGTCTGACAAAGATGATTGCCCCCCAGGTCCTAAACAGACTTGGACCAAAAATAAGAAACAGGGGAAAAAGCAACAGAAACATAGGTCCCGTTACTCCTCGCCAGTACCTGTGTCTACTGAGCGCACTTATGAGTTGCGCGACTGCGCTACGATTAAGTCACCTGATCGTTTTCAGGTTCCTGATCAACGTTCTCCTCGCTCCTTACAGGATTCATCACACTCACCCACCGGAGGAGGAGACGGCAGCCGGGGGAGGGGTGCGAAGAAAGACCCTCCCCGCAAGACTGACGGTAAAGGCAAGCAGGACGACTCTTCACTTCCAAAACCCCTGTTTCAGGAGAAGAAAGTTGCTGCTGTAACAGCGAGATATGCCACGGATAGTGAGAATGCAGCTTTGGAATCTGACATGCGCGCTGACGCTGTTGGACAGTGCGGCGGAGATTACCATTGTACGAGAGGCCCTGCGTCCACTACTGAAGGTGACAGCGACTGACACATTAGTTGTAGTTTAGACGGGTGATGCTAGAGTGGCTCCCCCTGAAAGAATATTCGAAATTGTCCTTTTAATTGAAGGTGACATGCAACGTACCATAAAAGGGGTATTTTTTGGAAAATCTAACTACTACCTATGACATTTTGTTGGTGGAGGTCGACACTCCCCCCACCATTTGTTTTAGCAGCTCCACAAGGGGAGGAGGTAATCCTCCCTGATTTCGCTCACACAGTGCCGAAGGAGCAGGCCATGCATTTTACAGAAGATTGGGCTGAGGCGCTTGCGCTGGCTTTGCACCATACTCACTGTGGTTGGGACAAATTTTCCCCCAGACATGAGATTCCCTTACGGTCAATGTCACAGACTCAACCCCAATACCCCATGCGACGTGAAGAGAAAGCTCCAGTGACTGAGATCCTTGAACAATTGGAATATCAAGGTGTGATTGAAGCGTGTCTCCGATGAATAACCCTCTTTTTAATGTGACTAAGCCTGATGGTTCGTACCGTTTGGTATTGGATTACTGCCACTTAAATTCACATTGTCGTACATGTGCGGTGCAAAATACTCACAGTTCTGCTCTTGTGGATAGTCTTGTGCGCAAAAGGTTTAAGACCACACGTGACATATACAATGGCTTCTTTGCCCACAATCTGTCCTCTATTAGTAGTCAATGGACAGCTTTTACCAGTGGTCGCAAAGAACGCCAATTCTGTCGTTTGGCTATGGGCTATAAAAACAGTCCAGGCGTATTTGCCCGCCGCATAGTCTCTCTTTTGGAGGGGCTCGCGCAGATGCATGTTCGTATGTGGATGACATTTATCTCACAGACAACGAATTATGGCTGCATCTGTGTTGTGTTGAACGCATATTTTGCAATTTTGCGGATTTTGGCTATGCATTTAACTTTGCAAAATCTCACATTGCAGAGTACACAGTGTTGTTCCTGGGCTATGAGCTCAACAATGAAGGTCGAGGTTTGGCTCCTCACTTCTTGGAGAAATGCGCACAGCTGTGCGCTCCCACAACACTGAAAAAACTACAATCTTTACTGGGCTTTTTGAATTTTGGGCGTACTTATATTCCCGATTATGCCCAGCCTATCAAGCCTCTTCACGCTTTGGTACAACCTACTTTTTCCAAATCGTGCTGGCTGCCTAAACATTCAGCTATCTTGCAATCTTTGCCGGCTGATCTTCTAGAATCTAAGGGGCATATTACCAAGCATGAGCGAAACATATCACTCAGCTTGGTTAGCAGCCGAAATTATATCGCCGAGCATCGCCGATTTTTATCGCTTAGGAGCCTTGATATTATCAAGGTTTATCTCCTAAGCGATAAAAATCGGACGAAATGCATGAATATCGCTGTAAAGTCAGCGATATTCATGCATTATCGAGCAAATGCTCTTAGCCATGTTCTCCACCTACCATTGGATAACAAGGCTAAGAACTGCTCTGGGGCAGGTGTTAGCTTTTGGAGATATTCGCGCTTAGCACGAATATCTCCAAAAGTTGGTACTAGGAGATAGCGATGTTAGCGACTGTTTCCAGTCGCTTACATCTTGGCACGCCCACTTTGCATGTCATTAGTGATAAATATCACTGACATGCAAAGCGGGGCCCAAGATGGTCGCTATCTCCTACTAGCTGTCGCTAACTGGTGTTAGCGACAGCTAGGTAATAGGGAGATAAAATTATCTCCGCTTTCTTGGCTTTTAAAGCCAAAAAAGCGGAGATAAACCCCCTTGATAATATGCCCCTAAATTCTTGTTGACTCATGATAACCACACCAACCTGGTGATAAGAATCATACCAGGGACGGTGGGTTTCACATACCTCACTTTTAATGAGGTTGACACGTTCCCTATCGCTTACAAGTCACACTTGTACACTTTGGCTGAGTTGCGGTTTTCCACTGTGGAAAAAGTTTTGACAGCAGTGCAAATGGCGATTCTTAAGGAACTCAGGGAAAACGCATTTTGGTTGTTACTACGTTTCCTGCCTTGGAGGAAGTAACAAAAGCCAGTGTATCAAATTCGAATGCTTTGCACCCGGTGGATATAGTGGGCCACGTCCTTGACGTCTCCGGATGTCTCGTTCATTTTTTATTCCTCTCTGCAGACTCAGGAGTTTTTGCAGTATGAATACGCTCATCCTGCTCCTCTGACCATGCTGCCATTAGAGGATTTCCATTGTATCATTTACACTGACGGTTCAGCACAACCGGCTACGGATTCAAGACACGCCTATGTTTCGGCCTGCGCGATTGTGGTTGGTACTTAATGAATGGTGAATTCAAGTCCGATGTCGTGCATACGCCGACATTAGGGGACTGTACCGCCCAATTGGCAGAGCTTTGTGCTCTGATGCTAACATTGGAGTACACAGATCCTACTGTGATGACTCTTATCGTAAGTGACTCTTACTACTGTGTTCAATCATACAATGACAATTTATCCTTTTGGGCTCAAAATGACTATCATGACTCCAAAGGTCGCACAATAAAACATAAAACGATCTGGGTTCGAGTGGCTGAACTTAAGGAAAGGCTCCCACTCGTTTTTGTAATTCGTACTCTTGGTCATCAGTGTTTCAGAGTTCACCCTGTTGGCAACAGTCTTGCCGATGAGGCGCCAAGACAGCAGTTGCAACATATTCAGCAGCAGCAATTACACATTCCAAAAGTAAGATTGATGATGACATCTTGGCAGCCATTGTCGCAACAGAGAAGGGAGGTAATTACCCGAAATGTTTCCCTTCTAAATACTCTTATCATTTAAGTCCTGATAAAGTTCCTTATGTGAGAATTAATGACGTTGGTGACAGGTTAATTCCCAACTTGGACCGCAGGCAGAATTTGATTACAGCAGCCCACGAGGGTATGGCATCTGCGCATGCCGGCGTGTCAGCTACTGTATCTCTCCTTCAACAGCGTTACTGGTGGCGCGGATTGTACAAACAAACGCTTGATAATGTCCTTCATTGTAACATTTGCTAGCAGATTAAACCTTCTTCTGCTGCACGCCCGCCCCAGACACAGTTGTACATTTCTAATAAACCACTTGCGTGTGTTTATTTAGATCACTGTGATCCTTTCTCTTCTGATACTGCGTATAAGTACATCTTAGTTGCAGGTGATTCGTGCACACGCTTTGTGTGGTTGTCAAACTGTCGGAAGGGATTTGCGTGTCTTTGTGGTAATTTTTGCATGTGGAACCTTACACTCAGACCAGGGTCCAGCATTTACCTCTAAGGCATACAAGGATGCCATGTGTTCATTGGGGCTCCAGGTCAAATTTTCGTCTCCATATCGGCCTGAGGGCAATTGTATTGTGGAGCGGATGAACCGTGACTTAAAGCAATCCTTGACAGCTAGAGTTTTAGGTACGGGCCGGAACTGGCTAGCCTACCTCAATAGTGTTCAGCTTGCATTTAATAATCTCCCTAAAAAAGGCCTCTAGGTGGGCGGACCCCATACGAAATGCTCATTGGTATCAAGGTATGTTCTGGACCTTGAGGGTGTAGACATGGCGGCGTCGGCCTCATCCTTTGACGTAGATATGGGGTACTCATAGTACGGCCCGCGGGCCGCCAGCGGCCCGGCAAGCCTTCCCTGGCGGCCCGCGGACCTTGCAGACATCCTACCAGTGTTATTAAGAAAAATGTAAGAGTGTCCTGTGTCCGCAAACACTGCCGGTTGCAGCAGCGCTCTATGGGGCCGGGCGATTCCAGCGAAGGTCAGAGTGGAGCTGCAGGGGCTCTAAGTGGGGGCTAAAGAACAACAAAGCCTCATTAACAAGTAAGTGGTCTTTTAAAGACCTGTGCAGTATTCAGGTGCGGTGGGAAGCTGTCTCAGCCCCGGCTGACATTCACGCACGCCAGGTGAGGTGGCAGAGGGAGGGAGAGGGGGGAGAGGGAAGGGGGGTGAGAGAGGCAGACAGGTGGGAGGGAGACAGAGAGTGACAGAGTGCTTTCCTCCAGTATTTCTGTAAACTATCAGGTTTTTTTTCTAACTCGGGGCTCCACTTCTACGCATTTTAATTACTGATTGTGTCCAGAAGGCAGGGTTAGAATGGAGGAAGCAGCCTATTAAGTAACAGTGAAGTCTGTGTTTGTGCAACGTCCTGGAAGCGTGGCCACAAAACTGTCACACAGAAGCAGGAATTATAAGTAGCTCGTGAAGTGGGGTGTTTGTAAGGTGTCGGGAGCAGCTAAGGAAGACATACATCTAGATTTAAATAAACATGAAAAAGCAGCAGCAGTCTCCTCGTGAGGCCCAAAATCATGTGAGCACTTGAATGATAGAGTGCTCTTTCACTGGAGGAGCCCAAGACCTTCACATGATGAACTGCGCCGAGAACATATCAAGAGGGGGAGGGATCTGAGGTGAAGACAGCCACCCGAGGTGAGCCGGAGAGACCACCCCCGTGGAGGGAGCGGGGTTCTCGTCAAAACCTTAATGGTGAATACAAGTGGGAGGGAGAGGGGGCGGTCTGCTGAACCCCTCCCTAGAAAAGCTCAGGGGAGAAACTTTTCCTTGGAGGGGTGGTTTCATCTTCCGAAGACCCTCACAGGAAGGGCAACAGCGAGAAAGAACTATGCCCTGGATGGGGAGGGATTCTTGACAGCAAGAGACATTTCGCGGGAGAGTGAAGGCATCTGAGGGTGGGGAGATGTGAAAAATCATCCGGCTAACACCTCACTGTGCCGGGAAGGGGAGTGATGGAAGGGGAGTGAGGGAGTGAGGGAAGGGGAGTGAGACAGGGAGTGAGGGAAGGGGAGCAAGGGAAGGGGAGCGAGGGAAGGGGAGTGATGGAAGGGGAGTGAGGGAGTGAGGGAAGGGGAGTGAGGCAAGGAGTGAGGGAAGGGGAGTGAGGGAAGGGGAGCGAGGGAAGGGGAGTGATGTAAGGGAAGTGAGGGAAGGGGAGTGAGGGAGGGATTGAGGGAAGAGGAGTGAAGGAGGGAGGGAATGAGGGAAGGGGAGTGAGGGAAGGAGTGAGGGAAGGAAAGGCAGGGGGTGAGGGAAGGGGCGTGAGGGAAGGGGCATGAGGGAGTGAGGGAAGGGGAGTGAGGGAAAGGGAGTGAGGGAGGAAGTGAGCGAAAGGGAGTGAGGAAGGGAGAGGGGGATGAGGGGGAAGGGAAGTGAGGGTGAGGGAGGGAAGGAGATGGAAGGAGAGGGAAGGGAGAGGGAGGGAGAAGGTGGGAGGGAGAGGGAAGGAGAGGGAAGGAGAGAGAGAAGGAGATAGGGAGAGGGAGTGAGACAGTCAGAGTGAGGGAGAGATAGGGAGAGAGGGAGAGTGAGAGAGTGAGAGGGAGTGAGACAGTCAGAGTGAGGGAGAGATAGGGAGTAAGAGGGAGTGAGACAGTCAGAGTGAGTGAGACAGAGGGAGACAGGGAGGGAGAGAGAGGGAGATAGAGGGATGGAGCGAGGGAGGCAGAGAGAGAGAGATAGAGGGAGGGAGACAGAGAGAGGGAGAGAGAGAGAGATAGAGAGAGATATGTGTATGCTGGTTCTGGATGCTCAGTGGACAAAGGCGTCCGCTGCAGGGACCTGTGTTCAACCTCAGGTCACAGTTTTTTTGTTGCTCTAGCCCCGCCCCCTCCCCCACTGACCCGCCCCCACCGGTGCGGCCCTCGGACACAAACCACACTGTAAATTTGGCCCCCGAGAGAAAGTTTGTGAGTACCCATGACGGAGATGAACACTCTACTGTTATACAGAATCTACAAAAGACCAGACACAGTCTTGCAAAGGAACATTTGCCCTCCACATCTGATGCTGCGTTGCAGATTCCGGTAGTTGGCTGGCTACACCAAGTTGGTGAACTGGTTCAAGAGAAGATTGAGAACAAGAAGGAATTCGGCCCGTCATATCGTGCTCCAGTTCCTGTGCTTTTGTGAAGGGTACCAGAACAGTCATTTTACTTCCACTTCCTGGTCCAAAGGAAAACAGGTACATCTCCATTGACAATGTCAAACTACACAGAGTGGCCGATTCTTCTTAATATGACACCTGCGGTCTCTTGTCCTGCTATGCTGCAAAACTCTGTTTTAGCTCTAACACCTGCTGCCGGACCTGATGTTGCCATTAAGATGCCTGCAGTTACAGATCCTATATTGAATCCTCCAGCTGATAATCCCGAAACTGAGTACACATATCCCACAGATTTGTCCATGCCTGATTTTGAGACCTGTGTGGCTAATCAATCACGTTTTTCATTTGACACTAACTCTACCACATCAAAGTCTCCTTCTAAAGTTTCTATTTTTGCTGTATGGTTTAAAAAACATTTTTTAATTCCTCCATGGACTTACGTTCGGCTGTTGCTTTTTTCAATTTTTTTATTCATGTCCATTGGATTTGTGGTGTATTTTTTTCGTTTTGTGAATGGACACTATGTTATAGAAAGAAGTACAATTAGACTAAGTGTTGGAACTTTGGCACCCCACTCCTCATCACACAGAATAAAGAGGGACCAAACTTTTGTGAATATCACTGCTTTGCCTGTCTTAGATGGGATAGTATGGGATGCTGTAAAATTTCAAATCCACGGACCCACAGAGGTTATTAATGTCCCTAATGTACTTCGTGTTTCAATGGGGGATGTGGTTAAACAAAATATTCACTCTAATGATTGGAACGTCCAAGCCATAGAGGCTTTGTTTTCTGATTTGAAATATTATGCTGCCTTTGATGGTGAAGATTTGTACTTAGATTCTGTTAATTATGGTGATTTGTACTGTTACCAACACTATGGCAATCACTTTCTTCACAAAGCAAACACATTTAGGAATGTGGTTAATTACACACAATGGGAACATTGTCCCGCACCTGTTGAAGGCAGTTCCAAAACTCTTTTGAAAAAGTTTTCATACTTTACTGATTTTAATCAATCAAATCCTGATGCATTTTATTTTAAGATGACTGAGAAGTCCTCTTCCAAGGTTAGACTTACCCACACCAAATTACTGTATTCTAAGTCCTTTATTGATCAATTAGCTGTAGGGGGCTATGAGCTGTGGAGAGACACTATTGATCTTAAATCTGTTTGGGGTTCTAAAAGTTGGCAAGTGCTAGGCACTGAGGCTTTGCATCGTGCACGTCTCATCCGAACCATATGTAGTTTCTGAATTTGACTATTTCACAAACCACCTGCTTTGGATTGGCTACTTCTAAAAAATGGAATGTTTCTGCTATTCCTGATTTGGGAGAATACTCAAATTGGGTTAATTACACCAGTATGTCCCTCAGTGAGGTTCAGACTCTGATACAAAATTCTTCCTTTAACATTTCCAGTATCAATCCCCAAGGCTGGCTTTTATGGCAAAGGAGTGCTGATGCATGCCAGCATTGTTTTCTGTGTTTGACCCCTGGGTATACACAAGTTCGGGTTGACCCCCGTTTTACAAATGACCATTCTGTCACTACCTACTCCGTAGGCAAGTTATGTCAGTCCCGGCTCAAACATTCCTCCTTAGCGTCTGTTAAGCTCCATTTATCCAAATTAACTGACACCGTTGACTTGAATGACTTTGTGAACTGAAAGGTCCTGCAAAATGCAGGTCCAAACGATGGATTTATGCAGTTTACAACGAAGTTTGGAAGCTGTCCCAAATTGAAGCTGCTTCTAGGTTACTCGCTATTGATCAAGCTAATTTAGAAAAAGTGCTTGTGGTTGTAGATAATAGCATTAACACACTTTCTTCACGAATTTACACATTAGATAATATTGTTGATATTGTGCAAGATGAAGTTTCAGTTTTGTACCATGGTCAAAATCAATTGCGTTCTATTATGCAGTTTGCATGGACTTTACAACTGTTAAAGGCTGGTAAAGGGCCTTGGGACTATATGAACACTTCCTCGCTATTTTTACCATTTAATTTGACTGTTAAACAACAATTTATGTGAATGAAAGATGCCACGTTGTTGCTTTTGCATATTGAAAAGTTAGAACCCTTACCATTTTCTGTGGCCAAGACCAATTCAGCTGTGTGGCTTATCCACGGGTTAATAACGCTACCTTTTCCACTGTTTAAATTTGAAGCATGCATGAAACACTATGCCATAGGCAGATACGAACCGTTGGGTAGCGCATATCTCCATGAGGTTTGGTCTCTTCTGTTCACCTATAGGTGTCTGAGGGAGGTTAAAGAAGTTTATTTAAAAGGGGAAGATTGCACATCCACACGCAATCACTCATTGGTCTGTAGGAATATACAATTGCACGGTTCGTGCAACCAAAAAGCACCAAATTTGGCTTGTATTTTAAAAGGTACACCTGTTCTGGCTATTACACCTACTTTCAAGGTATTAGCAAATGGTAGTTATTTATTATTAAATAATGAAGATTGCTGTGGTATACTGGCAGGAATTCCGTACATCGTGACTGTTTCCCAATGTGTTGTCTGCTGTAAGAATGTCCTGTGTTCTCCTCCACATGGGAAGCTCTATGTATCCATCTGGCCTTCTATTCCGAATTTGAAAGCAGAGTTCAACAAGATTAGTAGAATAAGAGCCCTTTTGAATCAGAAAAAAGTCACTCTTACATCTGCGCTTGAAACATTCGCCCTTCACGTAGCTAATACTCGTACTGAGGTACATGCCTTATTAAACACAGATATCCCCCCTGCATTTTGGAGCGTTGATTCACACTATCTTTAATGCCTCTTCAACCACAGGGTTGGCACACTTTTTTAAAGTAGTAAGTTCTGGCCTTGTCACTTCATTCCTGTTAGACCTGTCTGCTTCTGAGAGTCCCCTCACAATTATGATTTATGTTGTCCCCATGGCCTCTGAGTGTTATTATTCTTTTTTTTTATGTTCACCAGGATTTTTCAGTTTTGTCAGGGGGCTAGGTGTTCCTTGACTATGTCGCCATCTTCCCCTTCATTTTCTGTGAGGCCTAGTCAAGCTCCTGAAAATCTAGGGACGCTTAGAAACCTAAAATGGTGTCCAGCAACTGCCATAACGGTTTACTTGGGGAGGCTGACCCATTGGACCAAGTGAGGAAAGTTCTGGAACCCTCTGGCATGTTCTAGTAGTCAGGGGCTAGCCTATAAATAGCCAAGTCCAGGGCGGCCATTTTAGATACACACTGACCAGAGGAGAGTGTGGTGGTCAAGGACAGGAGGGAAGCAACTAATGAGGAGGACAGCGCTTCAATAGGGAAAGATCGTTCGGTGGGCCGGCTATTGCCCTATACTGATGCTGCCCCTCTTGGTTTGACTGAACCCTGACCTGAGGGACCCACAACTAACTTTTAAGCAGGTCCTAAAACTCTACCTCACCAAGGTGCTGGAGCGTGAAACTGCCCCAGAGACTGCCAGAAAGTGAGAATTACGCTTCACAAGGTAGTTGCCAACTTAAGAGAACTGGAACTTCTCACCGCATTGCTGTGGGAGAGAATATCCCCTCTGCGGGAGTGACGTTGTGTGCGAGACATCAGCTGACAGCCCTGGGTCTGAACCCGACCGCTGTGGTGGAGGCGGAGCTCAGCAGAGGCCGGCTGACAGGGGGAGGAGATCCGCGGTGACGCTGCGAGAGAGGCGGCATCCGGAACCAGGAAGACCCCTGCGGCGTCAGAGGGGGTGCGCCCGAAGCGAAGGAGGCTGGTGGGAAGAGGCGGAGCCTTTGTCTGAGGGATCGCGGAAGGAGGAACAAGCGCCGCTACAGTCCCGCCGGAGGAGCAACACGAACTGACAGAACCAACCGATGCGAACTCCAGCTAAGTCCTCTCATCGTTGGCGCTTGAACGGGGAACCGGAGCACGTAGGCAGCTCTAGCCGAGTTGTCCCTTCAGTTCGAAGTAAGCTGGGAAATCTGTGGGGAAGCGGGAGGCGGCACAGCAAGTGAACTGTGAACACTAACTCGCCGAATGAAGGAATAGCTGCAAATAGACATCCCGGCTTCGGGACAATAACCTTTAGAGTCCTGATTTAACCCACTTGAGAAACCACTTAGGTATTGGGGGTGTGAGAAGGGAAACGGTGCCCCGAGGGAACGAGCCTTGGGCACGAGTGCTAAGAACCGGACTACAGGGTGACAGTAACAGCCAGAGTTCCTTGTTCTATTAACTCCTCAGGGCAGTAAATGACCTTTAAGAGCCAAAACGTCCCCAATAGAAGTAGAGCATAAAAGTAGCAACAAGAAAGTATAATTAATTTGCCTGTCTTCTTTTGGCCGTTTAGCTGGCTGTGACCATTGCCAGGAATGCTGCTGGGGGTAGAACTCTGTGGAGCCGTGAGCTCAAGCTAATTTGGACCCTGAGTTCAGATGGGTAACGTACATGTCAGGTTATGTAATGTGGCGCATTAATTTTGTACAGTGACCTACCCATTCTGCACTAGTTAAATTGACAAGCAATACTGTTGATATTGATGGTGGTTAATCTCAAATGAAATGTAACCAGAATTAATCTTCACTGAATTGAGAAAGTTGATGAATATTGCTAATTGAATGTGGAAACTTCTTTTGAACTAAATGTATACACTAATTTTGACTGAAAAAGAACAAAGAGAACTTTTATAAAAAGTACTGGTATTTTTCTAAACTGGTGTGGCGTCCTTTATTTTTAATGGTAAGTCGCTGAGTAATTGTGAGTGGGATTGTAAGCACTACACAAAAGCCTCGGAGTTTAGCTTTGTCCACTGTGCCAGGCTACCCTATGTAGACTAGGTTCCCTAGGTCTAACATAATTGGTGTTCAGCGGTGGGATGCGGGTTTGTGCTTACACCCACTTAGTAGTAACGCAGTGCTTACCATAGGTCTACACCTGGAGTTTTCTCTAAGCGGTCTCCCAAATTTAAATTTTGATTTTCCAAATTTACTCCTGGTGGTGGGTGGAGGTTGTCCTCAAATTATACTTCTTAGTTCTCTCCTGAGTGCCCATTTGATCCCATATTTGAAAAATGGAATTGAACCTTGAAGAGATAGAGACCTACACTGTGGCCCAACTTAAAGAGTGGTGTCAACGACAGGGGGTGTTCTACAAGAAAGGTGCCAAGAAAAGCGAGTTACAGACAAGCTTGAGGGCATGGGTGGAAGCTCATACAGAGGAGGAACGGGACACAGAAGAGAGTGATAGAGACACTGTCCTTGGGACAGGGCTGCTGTACCAAACTGAAGGGGGGAATCTGCTGACAGGTCCCCGGACACTTTCAAGGGAGGGCAGCAGTGTTTCAGTGAGGAGCTTTACTGAAGCCGAGCTGGAAGACAGGAGGGAAGAGAGGAGACTGAAATTGGAGTTAGCTAGATTAGAAATGGAGAGGGAGGACAGGAGGTTGGCCCACGAACTAACAATAAAGGAGCTAGACCTTAAAGCCTTAACATTAGGGTCCTCCAATCCTAACAATGGTGGCAGCGAAAACAAAGAGATCACCAGAGAACCCAGACCCTACTTACCCAAGGATGTCATTGCTAGCTACACCCCAGGTGACGATATTGCCAAGTGGCTAGCCGCCTATGAGGTCTCCTTAAGAGCCCATGGGATACTGGAAACTCACTGGGGGGGTGGTTTGTATAAGTACATGCCTCCTGCTGGGAGGGATACACTGTTGGCCCTAGAGCAGGAAAAGCAAACCCACTACCCTACCATGAAAGTGGCGCTGATCAGAAAGTTTGGACTACCTCCCGAGAAGTATAGGCAGAAATTTAGGAGTAGCCACAAACTAGGCACACAGAATTGGGTGGATTTCCTTGATTACGCAAAAAAGGCCTTGGAGGGTTGGGTGAAAGGCAGCGAGGTAGGGGATTATGAAGGTTTATATGACCTCATACTCAAGGAACACCTACTCGAGAAATGTTTTCCCGAGCTGCGACAACACCTGGTGGACAGCAAGCTGACCAGCCCCAGGGAGCTTGCCGAGGAGGCGGACATCTGGGCTAGTACTCGGGTGTCCTCGAAGGGGACTGGAGGGGATTCCCATAAGTCTGGACAGGGCGCCCCCAGAAGAAAGAGGGGGGAAATAACAAGAGGGAGTTCTCAAAAGGTCCACAAAATACTTCTCAAGGAAGGGGCAGAGGATTCCTCCCTAAGGCTAACCCACCCTGAAACCCTAATCCTGGCCAAAGCCAGCAGCCAAGGGTGGTCCATTGCTTCGAGTGCGGTGGTGTGGGACACTATAAAGGAGACGTGAGATGCCCAAAAAGACCACCCCCTCCTACTGGAGGAAAAGCCCCGGGAATAACTAGTGTAGTGCTCAGGGAGGAGATGCCTTTGGGTAAGGGAGGGGAACGGGCGGGTGTCACTTTAGTGTCCCTGGGAGATAAGGAAATGGTTCCAAAGACCCAATTGCCCTCAAATACTACAAAGTATGAGCAATGGGTCACCATCAATGGCCCTAGAGGGGAGGCTCTGAGAGACACAGGAGCCAGTATGACTATGGTGAGAAGTCATCTGGTGTCTCCAGAGCAGGTCATCCCAAATGTACTCCATCCCGCTGTGATGGCTGACAGCAGATTGGGCCACTATCCCGTGGCCGAGGTACCCTTTGAGTGGGGAGGGGTTGCAGGTTCACTTCGAGTTGCCGTAAGCCCTGCTGTGCCTGTTAATTGCCTGTTAGGAAATGACATGGAGCACAATGCTTGGAGGGAGGTGGAATACCGGACTCATTCTGAGATGCTGGGTACACCTGACTGGGCCTGTGTCAGCACAAGGTCCGCGACTACCCGGAGGGGGAGTTCGCTTACGCTGGAGCCTGGAACAATGGCCCAGCCCGCTGTCAGAGAAGAGAAGGACAGTAGGCAGGAGGAACCTGCCTCAACATCTCTACCTCGTGAGATAGATAGACCACCTGCGGAGGTGGATCTGGAGTCCACGGAGGAGAATGCTACTTCCTTGGAGAACCTACCCATCCCTGCTGAGTGGCATGTGGAGGGAGGTCCTTCCAGGGAGGAATTCTGCAAAGCACAGAAGGAGTGTCCTACTCTTGAGGGGCTGCGGCAACAGGCCAAAGCCCTGGCAGCAGGGAACGTTGTAGGGAACTACCAGATTTACTGGGAGGATGGACTCCTCTACAGTGAGCCCAAGGCACCCGGACATGGTTCATCCAGGGCCTTGGTGGTCCCTCAATGTTTTAGAGCCTTTCTTCTAGAACTAGCTCACGAGATACCATTGGCAGGTCACTTGGGTCAGGACAAGAACTTTGCCCGGCTTGTCCCCCACTTTTACTGGCCTCGGATGAGAGTGGCCTCTGATACCTACTGTCAGACGTGTGTGTCTTGCCAAGCCAGTGGGAAAACAGGGGTGAAGCTGAAAGCTCCCTTGGAACCACTTCCTGTCGTTAGCACCCCCTTTGAAAGGGTGGGCATCGACATTGTAGGGCCATTGGATCCACCAACTTCAGCTGGTCACAGGTTCATCCTGGTTCTAGTGGATCATGCCACACGGTACCCAGAGGCAATTCCTCTGAGGACCATCACTGCACCTGCAGTGGCAAGGGCCCTGATGGGGATCTTCACCCGAGTGGGTTTCCCCAAGGAGGTTGTGTCCGACAGGGGAACCAACTTCCTATCAGCTTATATGCGGGCTATGTGGAAGGAGTGTGGTGTCACCTACCGGTTTACCACTCCTTACCACCCACAGACCAATGGTCTTGTGGAAAGGTTTAATAAAACCTTGAAAGGCATGATAAGAAGTCTGCCTGAGAGCCTGCGGTGGAAATGGGACGTCCTCCTACCTTGTTTTCCTACAGGGAAGTGCCACAGAAGGGAGTGGGCTTCAGCCCCTTCGAACTTCTGTATGGGCACCCTGTACAGGGTCCTCTCAGCCTGGTGAAGGACGGATGGGAAAAGACTCCCAGGAAGCTTCCCCAGGACGTGGTGAGCTACATGCTGGCCTTCCGGAGCCAAATGGCCAAGTTGTGGAAGCAAGCTTCTGACAACTTGGAAGCCAGCCAGGCAGTAATGAAGGAGTGGTATGACCACAATGCTCACCCAGTGGAACTGGAGCCTGGACAAAAAGTGTGGGTGATGGAACCTGGAGAGCTAAATGCCCTCCAGGATCGCTGGACAGGCCCCTTTGAGGTATTGGAGAAAAAGGGTAAGGCCACTTACTTGGTGGACCTTAAGACCCCGAGACAGCCCCACCGGGTACTTCATGCCAATCGCCTCAAGCCACACCATGAGAGGCCCGAGGTCGTCTTAATGATGGTGACCGATGGAGCAGAGGAAGAGGAAAGCGAGCCTCTCCCTGATCTTTTCTCGTCTCAAGAAAAGGATGGGTCGGTGGAGGGAGTGATTCTCTCACCATCCCTGACTCCTGAACAGCAGAGAGATTGCCGCCAGATCCTGAAGCAATTTTTCTCACTGTTCTCCTTTGTCCCGGGAAGAACCCACCTGTGTACCCATGATGTGGACACAGGAGACAGCCCACCTGTGAAGTCTAAGATCTACCGGCTGTCAGACAAGGTGAAGGCCAGCATCCATGGTGAAGTCGCTAAGATGCTGGAGCTAGGAGTGATCGACCCTTCTAGTAGCCCTTGGTCCAGTCCGGTGGTTTTGGTACCAAAAGCTGCCCCGCCGGGCGCCACACCCGAATTGAGATTCTGTGTGGATTACCGAGGACTAAATTCAGTAACAAAGACTGATGCTCATCCGATCCCAAGGGCGGATGAACTCATTGACCGGCTGGGAGCTGCCCAATACTTGAGTACCTTTGACCTTACTTCAGGGTACTGGCAGATTTCCCTTACTGATGGAGCAAAGGAAAGGTCAGCCTTCTCCACGCCTCAGGGTCACTACCAGTTCTGCGTGATGCCCTTTGGGCTCAAGAACGCCCCTGCCACTTTTCAGCGGCTGGTGAACAAGGTCCTCTCTGGTATGGAAGCTTTTTCTGCTGCTTACCTGGATGACATTGCTGTCTTCAGTAGTAGTTGGGAGGATCATTTGCAACACTTGCAAGCTGTTCTCCAGGCCCTGCAACAGGCTGGCTTGACAATCAAGGCCAGCAAGTGTCAGATCGGGCAGGGGTCGGTGGTGTACCTAGGCCACTTGGTGGGCAGAGGGACGGTGCAGCCCCTCCAGGCGAAGATCGAGGCTATCATGGCCTGGGAGCCCCCCAAGACTCAAACTGAGGTCCGAGCCTTCCTGGGCCTCACTGGATACTACCGTCGCTTCGTGAAGGGGTATGGCACCATTGTGGCCCCCCTCACTGAACTTACTTCTAAGAAACAACCCCGACGGGTAGTCTGGACGGAGGCTTGTCAGCGAGCCTTTGTGACTTTGAAACAAGCATTGTGTACTGCTCCAATACTTAGGGCTCCTGATTTTTCCAGAGAGTTCATTGTCCAAACAGATGCATCAGAACATGGCATTGGGGCAGTGTTATCGCAACAAAATGATGAGGGCTTGGATCAACCCGTGGTCTTCCTATCCAGGAGACTACTCCCCAGGGAACAGAGGTGGAGTACTATAGAGCGGGAAGCCTTTGCAGTGGTTTGGGCTCTGAAGAAGTTGCGTCCCTACTCCCTACCTATTTGGCTCGCACTTCCTGGTTCAGACCGACCACCGGCCCCTTAGTTGGCTGATGCAAATGAAGGGGGAGAATCCCAAGTTGTTGAGGTGGTCCATCTCCCTACAGGGAATGGACTTCCGGGTGGAACATCGGCCTGGAGAGGACCACGCCAATGCAGACGGTCTCTCTAGGTATTTCCGCCTTAGTGATGAGAACTCCCAAGGGATTGGGTAGTTCTCCCCACTTTCAGCTGGGGGGGACGCATGTTAGACCTGTCTGCTTCTGAGGGTCCCCTCACAATTATGATTTATTTTGTCCCATGTGGCCTCTGAGTGTTATTATTCTTTTTTTTATGTTCACCAGGATTTTTCAGTGTTGTCAGGGGGCTAGGTGTTCCTTGACTATGTCGCCATCTTCCCCTTCATTTTCTGTGAGGCCTAGTCAAGCTCCTGAAAATCTAGGGACGCTTAGAAACTTAAAATGGTGTCCAGCAACTGCCATAACGGTTTACTTGGGGAGGCTGACCCATTGGACCAAGTGAGGAAAGTTCTGGAACCCTCTGGCATGTTCTAGTAGTCAGGGGCTAGCCTATAAATAGCCAAGTCCAGGGCGGCCATTTTAGATACACACTGACCAGAGGAGAGTGTGGTGGTCAAGGACAGGAGGGAAGCAACTAATGAGGAGGACAGCGCTTCAATAGGGAAAGATCGTTCGGTGGGCCGGCTATTGCCCTATACTGATGCTGCCCCTCTTGGTTTGACTGAACCCTGACCTGAGGGACCCACAACTAACTTTTAAGCAGGTCCTAAAACTCTACCTCACCAAGGTGCTGGAGCGTGAAACTGCCCCAGAGACTGCCAGAAAGTGAGAATTACGCTTCACAAGGTAGTTGCCAACTTAAGAGAACTGGAACTTCTCACTGCATTGCTGTGGGAGAGAATATCCCCTCTGCGGGAGTGACGTTGTGTGCGAGACATCAGCTGACAGCCATGGGTCTGAACCCGACCGCTGTGGTGGAGGCGGAGCTCAGCAGAGGCCGGCTGACAGGAGGAGGAGATCCGCGGTGACGCTGCGAGAGAGGCGGCATCCGGAACCAGGAAGACCCCTGCGGCGTCAGAGGAGGTGCGCCCGAAGCGAAGGAGGCTGGTCGGAAGAGGTGGAGCCTTTGTCTGAGGGATCGCGGTTGGAGGAACAAGCGCCGCTACAGTCCCGCCGGAGGAGCAACACGAACTGACAGAACCAACCGATGTGAACTCCAGCTGAGTCCTCTCATCGTCGGCGCTTGAACGGGGAACCAGAGCGCGTAGGCAGCTCTAGCCGAGTTGTCCCTTCAGTTTGAAGTAAGCTGGGAAATCTGTGGGGAAGCGGGAGGTGGCACAGCAAGTGAACTGTGAACACTGACTCGCCGGATGAAGGAATACCTGCAAATAGACATCCCGGCTTCGGGACAATAACCTTTAGAGTCCTGATTTAACCCACTTGAGAAACCACTGAGGTATTGGGGGTGTGAGAAGGGAAACGGTGCCCCGAGGGAACGAGCCTTGGGCACGAGTGCTAAGAACCGGAATACAGGGTGACAGTAACAGCCAGAGTTCCTTGTTCTATTAACTCCTCAGGGCAGTAAATGACCTTTAAGAGCCAAAACGTCCCCAATAGAAGTAGAGCATAAAAGTAGCAACAAGAAAGTATAATTAATTTGCCTGTCTTCTTTTGGCCGTTTAGTTGGCTGTGACCATTGCCAGGAATGCTGCTGGGGGTAGAACTCTGTGGAGCCGTGAGCTCAAGCTAATTTGGACCCTGAGTTCAGATGGGTAACGTACCTTTTAGGTTATGTAATGTGGCGCATTAATTTTGTACAGTGACCTACCCATTCTGCACTAGTTAAATTGACAAGCAATACTGTTGATATTGATGGTGGTTAATCTCAAATGAAATGTAACCAGAATTAATCTTCACTGACTTGAGAAAGTTGATGAATATTGCTAATTGAATGTGGAAACTTATTTTGAACTAAATGTATACACTAATTTTGACTGAAAAAGAACAAAGAGAACTTTTATAAAAGGTACTGGTATTTTTCTAAACTGGTGTGGCGTCCTTTATTTTTAATGGTAAATCGCTGAGTTATTGTGAGTGGGATTGTATGCACTACACAAAAGCCTCGGAGTTTAGCTTTGTCCACTGTGCCAGGCTACCCTATGTAGACTAGGTTCCCTAGGTCTAACAATTCCAGACTATATTTGGTGTGATACCGGCATTTTTTCATTCTTTTTTTTCCAGTGTCTTTGGCGGTTTACCATTAATTCTCGCCTTAGCTGCCGGCTTACTGCTGTTGATTTTCTTGCTGCAAAATGGTAGCACATTCTCTCCCACATGACGGTCTGCCCCCGGCTGCTTCAGCTTCGTAACAGGATGCTTGAAAACTATGGATCGCTACCTCTGGCGACTCTGAGTGTAGCGTATGGTTTATCTTTCCGGTTCTCGTATTTTACATGTGTACAGACAGTTTTCCATTGCCTGCATTGTGGATTTGAATAGGCTCTGGATTTGTGTCTCTGCAGCAGGGTGTCTCCTAATCCGGATTATGATCTACTAATGAGTCCCTTATTTGCTCATGAACTAGATTGTTCTGGAGTCGGGATTATGGCCTGCGCAGCGGCTCATGGGGTCCTAGGCAACTGGAACATATGGTCTGCTGCCCAAGACTTTCTGGCTCGCAGTTATCTCGAAGAACACCCGAGTTGTCCTCTGATCATGCTAGAGGCTCCGGCTGTTGAGGAACATGTGTGTTCTTTTCCATTGCTAAATTGGTTGGCTGAAATGTTCACTGGCAAAAACAACGACTTCCTGTTGGAGGCGGTTGCAACGTACTGTGCCTATACGATGTTGGACTGAAGGTGGGATTTTTTTTAAGCTTCATAGACACGTATTGGTATGATGGCCTATTTCCCTTCAAATTTTAACTTTTAATAACTCTACAAGTTACATGTGCTTTGACAAATATACATCCCTGTTGTGTTTAAAAAAAACTCATTTTGGTTACTAATTTGGATTTTACTCCCAATTATCCACTTTGGTGAAATTTTGAACTTGGTTCTGTCTCATTCGAACTTGAACTCAGCGTTCTGAAAATTGCCCCCGCTATTGTCCGTTCTCCGATCAAGGGAGGGTGTAGTTTGGGCTGGGCCTGGTTATTCACACTGTTAAGTTAGCATAGGCTTGTTAGAAGTTTAAACGCCATTTTTCCTTTTTGCTGCTTTTGCACACAACACTGCATATAATTGTTGTTGTAAGTTAGGCTGCTTGAAATGCTTCACGTGCGACTGGCTTGTTTTCAGCATCCCTAGAGTTACATTGTGACTCGAGTCTGCACACTGAGTACTAAAGCCTCCAAGGTAATCATAACAAGGTAGCTGTTGTCCGGGCTGATCGGCTAATGTTCTAGCCATAACACATATGCAGCTGCAAGCCAACGCAATCCTGGTGCCTTTAATATCACCCTGTAGGCATGATTTCAGACACTTGGAAGATTTTCGTTTCCAGAGAGAAAGAGCTTTTGCAGATCCTGATGTGATTCATCCCTGCTGATCTTAGAGGTATGGGGGTTCCCCAAACAAGCCTAAGAGACCTTCTTTAGTTTATAAAACATAGGGTATATTATCAAGGAATGGCTTTATAATTATCGCCGATTTAGCGGCAGAAAACTGCTGCTAAAGCCGCGATAATGGGCTTGATAATATGCCCTTGTGAATTCCCATAGAAGCCCATGTTCTGGTGTGGACATGGGCTTCTATGGAAATTCTCTACGGCATATTATCATGCCCATTATCGCCGCTTTAGCAGCAGTTTTCTGCAGCTAAAGCGGCGATAATTATAACGCCATGCTTGATAAAATGCCCCATAATTCCTAGCTAGGGATGGTGATTTACTAGGCGCTATAATACCTATTTTCACCATCATTGTAATATGATTTCCCCTTTTGTGTTTTATGGAATTGTAACAATGCTGATCATATTATGTCTAATCATATGTCTGCTTATGTTAGCAAAGATAATGCATCTAAGAGCACGTCGGTAAAATAAACATTTTAACCTTTCGGTGTCTCTTTTTTACTCCTGTTGTAGACTGGTATGAGAGTATAACAAAAGAGTGTTCTTGCTTCCCACCATTCCTGAGTATAATCTAAGTTGAATGTTCTGTGTTATCTAATAATTGGTTCCTTTGCTATAGGACGGAGAGCTAATGTGACACTGATGTAAGCTGGTTAGTGTTTCTAGGCACTAAGGTGAGTTTTTTGGTACACCACAATTCACTGAGGTCCTGGGTCTCTGTGCACAGTTCTGTGTAGGAGCAGAATCCTTGCGACAAGATGGCTAGATGCCCTTACTGAGATAGGGCCTGACCCTCTATCGTCACTGGTCTCTGGTGTAAAAGTATGGGAGACCCTTGCGGGTGCATAAATGCCTCCACACTAAAGGTGCTGGCTCACAAGACTTGAGTGCTGGCGTTCATCTTCTTGAGATTTATCACCGGTACTTCTTTGGACAGCGGAACTGAATTTACCCAGTCAGGGACCTAAGGGTCCTGCATGTTGCTGGGATGAAGCAGGGTCTTTTACCCTAAAGGCCTTCCATTGTTTACTGCCCCTAATTGGACCGTTTGTTCAGTAGTGATAATCGAGTAAAGCGACTTTTCTTTGGCATGATTTCCTGGAGTGAGTCTGTTCGAAGTGGATGGCAGTATCATCCATCTTATTACTTTGGCCTTTTGTTTGCTGTTTCCTTACCTTTTCCTTGACTCTCCTTGATAGAGGGGCATCTGGTGACGCAGAGCTAAGTAGAGCCACTGTGTCGTAGATATTCCTTTTGGGCTCAACCAATCCACTGGGGCTTACCTCTGGCTCAGCGGTAGTCTCTTCAGGATGTAACTCTGGACTCAAATGACCCTGAATAGACTTGTAGTTGGTACAAGCCTTTGTTTTGGGGCTCAGTGGGGGGACTATTACCCCTATTGAGGCCTGGAAAAGGTCACCGAGCTGTTAATCTGGTGGTTGCCTGGGTGCCCTCCCACCCCCTGGATATTGCCCACTTCTCAATTATTGCTGCACATGAACAGGAGCAAGACTTTGCAGGCAGATGACTAAGAATTGTATCTCCTATTGCTGCCATCTTGGAGCTTAGGTTCACCAGGCACTGCGCTGTCAATTGTAGAAGGTCAATTTGAGCCTCATTTTTGTGGGCTGCCATATTAAGCTCTTGCTATGGTCTTTTGTGCTGTGCTTATGGTTGACCAGTGGAGGTCTTCCTTCCCAAGAGAAGATTGTGTCTTGGAGGGAGATTCCCTTGCCTCCTCCATAGTTCTCTACAATTTTGTGGTTAGTTCTAGAGTTCTTTTTATTTTTGACTCCAAGTTTTGGAGAAAGGATGCTGTGAGAGCGCATGCCTCGATAGATTCAGCTGCCAGGCCAATTACTGGTGGAGGAGACCCTGGAGTGGCTGACAGAGTTTCCTACCAGATCCACTGTGACAATGAATTTGTGTATAAATAACTTGAAGTCTGCGTCCTTTATTTGAATCCTCCCTGAGATTCGCTTGATTATGGGTCTTCTTTAAGATTAACATTGCGGCCTCCCTTTCTTGCCAAGTGAGAGAGATATTAAAACATTTATGCCTTGATGGGCCTTGGTTGTGCCCGGTTCAGTCATGCTCCTCTCACCAGGGCATGATTGCAAACTGCGCTTAGGGTTTATATCACTTGGGAGGGGAATATTAGCTATGCACAAGCTTAAACCGGCCCTCAAAAGAATTAATTCAGCCCCTTCAGTTTCCTGAACCGTAGAAAAACCTGAAGCTGGTATTCAACTTGCAGCTATTTGTGAGAACTGCGTGATGAGACCCGGTTTGGGGGGTTTAAATGGAAGCTTTGTTATTGGGTGTGGCTGGACGGTGCTCCGTGAGACCCTTTTGGATGTTATCAGTGAGACAACTTCCTCATCTGGGTCTGTGTCTAGGCGGGGGCAGACCTCTTTTTAGGAGCCATCATGCTGGGGACAAAAGGTCCTTGGTCAGGCTGCGAGGGGCTTTTAATGCTGTTGATTGGGATTGGGAGGGGCTGCCACTAATTCATGGAGTGTGGCCCTGTTAAACCTTTGTTTTGCTTCTTATTGCTGCCAGTTGGCTCAATTAGCAGCTCCTGCACATTCCAAATGCCCTCATCCTCAGGAGCCCGCCCAGGCCACCACACTGCCTTATGCAATTTTGCACTTATGATGCTACAGAGCCCTGCATCCTGGTGAGGTAATTTACCAGGCAGCTGTTCTTTATCTGTTGCCCCTACTCCATAAGGGGGAGCAAGAGTGAGCCCTGCATCCCTGCTGTGAAAGTTTCCTGCCGGGAAAGAGGGATCAAAGAGTCTTCAGCTGGGTTGCGTGGGGCTCTCTGAGACTCCACAAGCCATTTCCAGACCTAGCTGGGTCGCTTTCGCTGAGACCTCAGGGCAACTCTCTGCAACGGCCCACTAACACTGCCGAGCTCACGCCACCCGCCACTGCTATTGAGCCGGGGAAGCTTGAGGAAGCTTGAGGAGGAGGCTGAGGCTATATGGCCGGAGAAGGCTTGAAGGCTTGAAGAGGAACCCGGATCCAAGTAGCAGGGTCCCCATCGGGCTGGGAGAGCTTGTGGGCTCCTGCACCCCACGGCACCCGCCCCTGCTCACCAGGTCCGGTCTGATGTGCTCCCCTCTCTCCTTTCGGGACACCTGCACCAGCTCCAGCCTCGCTCTCACTGCTCAGCAGCAACCCAGCACCCGACACTCAGCACTTCTAGTACCAGTAGACACAACTCAATCTCTCTTCAGCAGGAGCATCATATGGTACAGACAACAAATTGGTTCTAACAACAATGCTCTTAAATACACAGAGTATACAAATTCAATTAATGTATCTCAATCATGAAAATTTGTTCCATTCTGCTAACATGAGCGAAGGAGAAAGAAAATACAACAATGGAGGCAAAATGTGTGCAAAACAATTCAAATTGTATTTAGACATTAGTAATATATATACATATATTTTATAATACATTGGTTGTTCAGTTATGTGCAAAGAAAGTGCTCTTTGTTGTCTGTACCAGATCATTTTCTAGCATACAATCTACGGGCATGGCAGAACTCACAGCTATTTTCGAGAACCTGAGACACCCCCCACTCAAAGGTTCCCAGAGGCACTAAATAGTGACTCTCACGCTTGACTGTTACCACAACCTGGTGGGAAATATTGGGGAGCAAGGGACAAGACTGATTTGAGTATAGCTGTGTCTGAACTGGGGTGGTGAAGTGAGCTAAAGAACTATGATGGATTCAACCCAGATCTATGACTGGGGCTGAGTGTCTGAAAAGTTTGAGTGCTCCATCCATCATCTCCTTGTGTTTGCTTTGTTCGCTCTAAGTTGGCAGGGTATGCCAAGACGTGGGTCCCTTGCTCACTTTGCCACTGGATTCAAGCTAGCCTCGCTGATGAGGGCTGTTAGGCTGAAACCAGTCCCAGGATGCTTGTTTCTGGTCCAGGGAAGACATGGCTTGGCAGTTCGGGCTGGACTGTTCCCATGAGGCACAGGGTTAAGACTGGTTTACATATAGATGTGTCTGAACTGGGGTGGCGATGTGAGCTAAAGAATGATGATGGATTCAACCCAGATCTGTGACTGGGGGTGAGTGTCTGAAAAGTTTAAGCACTCCGTCCATCATCTCCTTGGGTTTGCTATGATAAGAAAATGTCAGCTTTCTAAAAGCGGCATTGTCAGAATTGTGACTTAAAATCTGACTTTACCATTAAAGAGCATTTTAACCTAAAATTATTTTCAGTGTGAACACAACATTTCTAACTGCCCCAATGAAAAATGATCACTTATTACATGTTATAATTTAACCTAATATTATCCTACGGGAGAGGTAGGCCTCACAGTAGTTTTTCATTACCTTTTTGGAAATATGCACGTTTTTTACTACCAGGACATGTTAAACTTAAAAATACATGTCCATCTTTTTAAATACACTGAAGCCTGCCATAAGGGCTATTAGGTCCTACTTTAGGAGTGATTTATGTGTAATAAAAAGGTAGGTTAAGTCCTGGCAAATGGTTTATTTTGCCAGGTTGACTTGGCAATTTAAAACTGCACACAGGATGCAGTGGTAGGCCTGAGACATGTTTTCAAGGGCTACTTAAGTGGGTGGCACAATAAGTGCTGCAGACCTACTAGTAGCATTTAATTTACAAGTCTGAGTACACGTTGTATATGCCAATCAGGTTTAGGCCAGTTTTACCATGTTTTAAGGAGTGAGCACAAACACCTTAGCACTGGTTAGCAGTGATAAACTGCACATAAAATGTGTAGGAAAAAAGGTTTGGGGAAAGACCAACCTAAGGGATGCCAGGCCGAACACTCCCATCCGACTCCGTATCATTGCATGCCCCTCCCACCCTCCCATCCTCTCCTTGTTATTGCTTGCCCCTTCGCATCCTTCTCCACTGTTGCTTGCCCACTCCCACCTTCCCATCTGGCAGAAAAAACAAGCCTTGGTAAAGCCAATATGTCTCTGAGTTTCAAGAGCTATTTGCTTTGTCAATGTTTTCTTTAGCCATGTTGTACAGCATGTCGGAAGTAAAGAAAAATAAGAAATAATACGCTGCCAGCACTGACCCCATCATAGCCCCCTTTTTACTGTTACTTTCAGCCACGTTGAACATCAACTATGCTTTAGTACAATAAGGCAAAACAAAACATCGACAATGCCAAAAGTTCTTGGATCGGTGAGATCTGTTGGCTTTGCCAATGCCTGCTCTTTACTTCACTGGTGATCAGTGGTTAATTTGTAAAACAAAATTAAAATAAAATGCTGACCCTCTCATCAGGAGGCAGCTGCGACCAGCCCATTTCTCCTGTTAGCGTTGCGTTACACAGAACCAACAAACCCTACAAGTGGGGAGTGGATGTAGCATAATGGCCAGAGCTGCCGACGGAGCTTGGGAACTAGGCTCGAGTCTCGTTGTTGGCCCAGCATCATGTGATTTTTGGAAATCACTTAATGTCCCTGTGTCTACCAAAAATGAATGTGTCCTTAACTGCTGCTCAAGCGCCAGTGCTGATAATTAAGTGCTGGTGCTGAGCACCGAAAACCACAGTCTCAAATTAAGCACTGCCGGTGACAGAAATAAATATCACTGGATGAGAAATCAGGTCCATCAGAAGCTCTCGTGGGACCCCTGTCATCAATATCATTGGGTGACCTCTCTGTTTTTTTGGTTCACTGATCACATCATTTGAAATAAAAACAACATACTGAGACACATGCAGCTCAAGCTTACGATACTACTTAGCGATGACTTAGTGATGACTGACCATACCTGACTCATCATGAATATATCATGAACCAGACACACTATCGGCCCTAAAAATGGCAGGGTCTGGGGCATTCAGTCCCGGCTTCTGGCTCCTTGTGACGGTCCTGGTGATGGCAATGTGTGTAAATGATTGTGAGTGAGATTGTGTAAATGATCACCCTTTTGTGAATGCTTATGTCTCTTTCTGTTAGTGCCTTTCTGTTAGCGTGTTGTGTTTTTCGTGTTGTGTTTGCATGTTGTGTTTGCATGTTGTGATCGATGTATGGCTGCCGGGGAATGAAGGGGTCAGGGAGCTGGTAGCACGTTTTCAACAGAAAAATGTGCATCAACCCTAAATGCATTACCTGTGGTAGAAGACAGGGCGGGCTTTTGTTCACATAACACCCCAATACAAAAGCAACTTTGTGCCCTTCCTTATCCTCTGAACCAAATTGCATGGGGTTGAGGGGGAAAGAGTGTGGTGGAGAAGAAGAGGAACAGTGGAGAATAATGGACTTGAAGAAAAACAAAAAAGTTCTATAGAGAGGCCAGAAGATAATGAACAATGCAAAAAAAACAATTGTTTACGTAGAAAATAATGAACAGGCACTGGTGGCCTGGAATTAAAATACAAAATAATTAAAAGCAATTGGTAGGTAACTTGAGTGCACCCATCCAAAGCAAGGCAACCTGGGCCCAGTGGCGTAGCTAAACCTTTTGCCACCCAGTGACGGCTGGAGCAGGTAAGAGCGGGGGTAGTGCTGGTGACAGACGATGACGAAGGGGGTGCTGTTGACAGACTACGAGGGGGAATAAAAACAAACAAGAAAACTTACCTTGCGCTCGCCTCCACCCCCAAAAACAGTGCCCACCCCCTTTAGCTATGCCACTGCCTGGGCCTAGTCCCAGCTCCCACCCATGCCTAAAGCCAGCCCTAGTAGAAAACATAAGCGTGAGGCAGCCTGCCTCTGTGTTGCTATCAAAATAAATATGGATCACAGTGACATTGTTATGTGTTTGTGCATATTAGGTATCTTGTTGAGAGCAAAGTTTTATCATTCTTGCAAAAAGTAGTAGGGTCTCTTTTTACCTGTTTGTATGCATATCTACATTCTACATTAAGTTTCATTTTGGGGAAACAGGATTCGTTAGCCCTTTGCTATTTACAGAAGACTCACGATTCACCTTGGTATCATTAACTGATGTGACCGCAGAAATCCTTTTCTAGCAAGCCCTGGTTATCCTTAGGACCCAGACCTGGCTGCAGCCTGAATAAGCATGGGGTCTTTGAAGAGGTTTCAAATACATGTTTTTCACCCTGTGTGTTTTACCTCAGTTTTCCTCTTTGATGTCTCAATTTCTGTTTCAACTCCCACAATATTTGTGCCCTCCGACAACATCCACATTGTTCCTTTGAGAATCCCTGCAAGTTTGTCTATGATTTATGTAATTGAACATTCTTATTTACTGTTGCATGAGAAGTATATCAAAGACAGATTCAAATACAAAAAAATAAAAATAATCCACCGTTTATTGAACTTCAAAATTGTTTTATCCATCAACTTTTAGCAAATTCTGGCAGTTACAAACCTGTACACTGGTTTTAAAGAAAATAACACAAGACTTAATACTGCTGACAGCAATATATATTTTACACAAAGGAGCAATAATCTTCTTCAGAGGGACAAAATTCACTTGAAGTGACTTATTTCCCTTTTGCATAAATTCTTTTGTGATGCAGAAAAATAACATCCCTTCAAGAATTCATTGAAATGGCATATAAACCTTGTACCTAGTATCTGTGCAAAACACAATTGTTAAAAAATTCAATAAAAAAAGAATTTTCTAAAAAAAATAGTTAAATGAGTGAGCATAGCCAAATGAAATATTACAGTACATTTGAAACTAAAAATAGTACAATTTTTAAATCTACATCTTTTGCCATGTTGAAAGTGTAGAATTGTGTTTGACAACATTCGTTTGATTCAGATCAAAACATACATTTGAAATAACCGATTGGCATCAAATATCTACAAAAGCCTTGAAAATGTAAACCACTATATACATATTTTTACAAACAATTTAAACACCAACACATACATCTTTACATATCAGTCTGTTTACAATATAGAGAAATTTACAGGACAACCCTTCGAATAACAATGGCTAAAGGGAAGAATTTTAGTTTCTAAAATACAACTGTCACAATTTGAAATGAAGAAGTATGACCTAAAAAATGTGTAAAGTAATAGTGATTCCACTATCCCACACTTGACTGAGCACATGCTATTCTAAGCGAATTTCTCTATCACAGGTTTAACACTTCTTTAACACTAATACAGACTATGAATTATGGCCTTTTGTAATTCCATAAACATATTGCTATTTGTTATGGGCTAAGGAATTGACCAACTGTCTTATTCCAGGTAATCTTGAGCTCTCTAATGTTTTAGATGTTAAATAATACTCATAATTTTTAGTGCACTAATGATTCCTTTCAGAACTCAAAATCAATGAAATAATGGATTTTTACATCAATTTCTTAGTGGTGTGCTGATTTTTGAATGAAGATGACTAGAAAGAGTGAAAGAGACACATTGCAAAGGAGAAATAATTTTTAAAGGAGAAATAATTTTTAATAAGTTACTTAATTTCATAATGCATGTGCTTTTTTCTGTACTTATATTTTATGGGTCTTATTTACAAGCCCCTTGCACCACCGGTGCATCACTTTTTCCCATATAAAAAGTTATGCCCGGCAGCACAAGGGACTTGTAAATAAGCCCCTGTGTGTGGTCCTATGTAAGTGCTGGTGTATTATACATGACTTGCCCCGCCCAAGCCTAAAGGTATTAGAGTATTCTGGGGAAAATGCAGAAGCTCTAATGGTGTTTTGATTCACAGAAGCAATTAATATTTTTCCGAAGTGCATGTTAAACTTTGCCACAGTTTGTGCCAAACACTTAGATAAAGTGCCTAACTGAATATGTCAGTGTCAACTAGTGACAACTCACCTGGCCCTTACATATGATAGGAGGCATACTGAGTCTGGCCTGGTTCTGAAATATCAATAAGAGTTTATGTTTTGGAATAGTTTAAAGAGTTGTGCAAAGTAAATATCATATCCCATGAACAGGCCAGATTAAGGCATTTTGGTACATTTAGCACACGTCCCCCAAAGCCATACATTTTTACATGAAATTGGAAAAGGGGCCTGTTGGATTGCTTTTTCTCAAAAGGACCCATGTGGGGCAAACATCTATTTTGCATATGCTGCAAATTTGCTTTGTGCCTTCGCGCAACATAAATGATTTGCATCAGATAAAATCCAGGATCATGAGCTCTATAAATAATTACATATTGATTTTTAACACAATGTAGTACCTGCTACGAGTTTGTTGAGCACAAGGTGTGTTTATTTTGTGCTGGGCAGATGGCTTGTGCATTGTGCAGTACGTGAGCCTCTAGAAAATGTGCAATCTGGTCCTATTAATGGGAGTGATGAACAGACAAGGTCAAAGCGGGGAAACCACCCTGTTAAAATTGGTAAAATTGCTGTTAATGTGATTGACTTAGGTGACTTTTTTCACAGGGTGCAAAGAATAGTGTTTGTTCAGTGAGAAAAAGGTTTTCTGTATAGCGTTAAATACAAGACAATACTTAAATGTGCAAATGCACATTTCCACCTGACTTACTCTTGAGCAGACGTAGATATCAACCAGTAGTAACACTGAACATCTACAACAGTCGGAGATATTCCTTGGGATCTTTGCGAATCTCCAAAATATTAGATAGCTACCCCAAATATAGGAGGAAACCTATAAAAGTACATTTCTTACAATTAAAATATAAATTGTGTGGCCCACTTTTAATAAAAATAATTATCCTTATAAAAGCAATATTTGGGGGAACCTTGTTGTAGTAGGATTCAGTTCACTCTTTTGCCAGAAAAACATGCCATGGACTAGTTCACCAATGGAAATATTTTGTATCTGTCCTGGACAGATAGCAACAGCACTTAAGATCAAACACAAAATATTCCTATGGCTCATAGTGAATAGCTGGGAAGAATCCCTGCCTTCCATACCAGCCTCATACTAGTAATGGGTCTCTGTGGTGTTAAGTTTGCTTGTTCTCCAGTTCAGAGAGGACCTGGCTTGGCTGCTTGGGCTGGACCGGGATGCTGCAATGAATAATGAACAGTGGCTTAGACTAATTTAAGAATTCCAGTCATCACCTTTTTGCAGTCCTCAGTGGTGAGGCCACACAGCCTTTTTGTTGAGGGTGGGTTTTCCATCAAAGTCCTTTCCTACATTTCTCACATATTTTCCAATTTATCCAAGTGCTTGTGGTTGATCAGTGCCAACATTTGACTGATAATGCAATAATTTGTAAATCGGATCACAACTATACAGCGGTGTAATATTTCAACAAAAATTCACCACTAATAAACTAGGGTGCTGAGAAATACTGTTGACGGTGAACTATGAGGAAATATTGGAGATTAAGCTAACATCTTTGATTATTTCACCATTCCTGAGTGGAAAGATTTTGCAACAGGCATACCTCCATAATACAAATGTGCTATTCCTTTATTAAGGTAACAACGTATTAAGGTTTATTTGCTTATGCTTATTATGTCAATCAGCACCAACATAAATAATAAAAAGAAACACTCAGGTTCATATTCTATATGGGTGCAGCTTGAACATCAAATAATAAGTTCTTTCTATATTATGATTGATTATCAGCTTTAAGGCCCTGTTCACAAAATTTAGTACAGTTGCACATTTATTTTGCACTGCCTTAAGGAACATATGCAGAGGTTTGAAAGCTATTTTCCCTGCTGATCTGTGGATGTGCAACTGCAAAAGATCCATGTCATAGACGGATGAGATTTGCAAGTAGAGACCAGAAACTCATTCATAGTTATTATGATTGAACATATGAACTTTTTCTTCTGTGAATGTTAATGATAGTAGATGGAGGACATAGAAATAAAGATTCATGGGATTATCCAGACCACTGTGTGATGGGATACAGCCCTCCATGTCCATGCATATCCAAGTTAAGTGGTTAAATTGCCACTTGACATGGATATACATGGACATAACTTTTTCCTCTTTTTAAATTTCGCCAAAGGTTTTGGAACATAACAACAGAATAGGCACTTTAAAGGTTAACCTTCATAAGCTACATTGTGCAAAGTCAGATACTGCTTACCTGATACCTTACCAACCTACTTTCCGCTCAGGCAAGTAGCATAAGAGTCACACTTCAACTTCTGGGAGTAAATTCCGAAACATTTTGGGTATATAGAAGTATATAGCATTTAGCTGAGGAAAACACTCTGTTAACCCATTTTAATAGCCTTTTTGCTCCTTGCAGACTGATTTGCTACCTCTGTTTGGTCAAAGACTCCCTAAGAATTGCAACTAGCAATGGAATATCTTATTAAGGAGCTATTGTACTTCTGATAAAAAATATTAGAGTTCTTTTCTTTTCATATGTTTTTGAAGTGAATCACAATATATATATATATATATATATATATATATTTGATTTAATTTTCACCACTGTACAAAATGTGGGCCACGTTTATTAGCATGACATAGAGATATGTATTACATTAGTATTCTAATACACACACAAAAACACACAACCACACGTTTAATGTATGGCCTCTGGAAGAAATAGTAAATTTACATCAAGGTGGAAGCTGTTTCACACCTGCTAGAGGGGATTTTTGGTGATCCACTATATTGCATTTTGCACTGTCCTTGCTGTAAGATAATTTCGTGTTAAGATTGGAAATGTTTATATTGTGCACTTTGTATAAAGCTGGTACTTGGTTCCCTGAAAACATAAACACTCTGGACTAAAAATCTACTATATATCATAGTTCCATTTGGTGCTGTATTGTATCTGGTCTTTGTAGTGATACTGCTATTTTTCTGCACTGTGAGTAACCATTTTAGTTAATTTAGTGTGAAATAACGTTAAAAAACATTTTGCCGTCCGTCCACCCACACCATTTTGTGATGAAGGAATCCTGGAGAGCTTTTTAAGTGTCAGAGGGAAAGCTCGATTATAACAGTAAGAAGTTGTACTGCATTTATGTTTGTTATTGATTCTGTTGCATATATCCCTGCTGTAGTCAAAGTGTCGTTTGACCACTTCAATCTATTAAAAATGTAATGGCGAGAACACTTGTAGAAAGGAAGAATCAGAAACATTGATTTTGCTCCTCAAGGAGTTTAACAAAAATAATAATAATATTAAATTGTGTATCTCTTCATAACAAAGCTTTGCCAAATTGCTAAGTGTGTCTAGAATTACATGACAATGTATAACAAATATTTTATACCTACTTACCACAATATTTTTCCTAATTTTAGTGGCATGTGTGACCTGGGTTTTAAGCACCAAACCTAGGAACTAAAGACTGCTTAAAAATGTTAAGATATTACCAATATTGCAGCATTTATCTTGGATTCTTAATTTCAAGAACATTTGTTCAGAGCAATACCCTTGCACAAAATTGTTAAAACTTGAGTTTTTACATTTGTGCAAATGAAAAATGATGTGCTTTTTTGCAAGATCAATATAAGCTGGAGCGATATCATCGCAAATATTGAGGAAGTTCAAGGATCGAATTGAGGATCTTTCAATTCTCAATTCACAATTGAACAGTGGGTCTTTTTAAAACAAAACATTGAAAAAAACAATTATTGTAACACTACATATCCGACTTCAGAATACCATCAATTGTAGGAGCAGTAGTAATACCCTAGTCCAATATGGCAATTGTCTTCATGGCTAATGTATTGCTAGATACAGCATCACACCATATGGTGATCTTTGCTTGGCATTGCATATGCTGTTGCATACCAACCTTTCTTCAAATCTTCATTTGCAAAACGTACCATCTGAAAATGGTAAAATTCATCCAGCAGAACAGTTAACCAGTTTACGAGGTGAGACAAACGTAAACAAATCACTTAAAGGCCCTCATTACAAGTGGTTGCTTAACATCGTATACTTAGCCTTTTTCTCCTGGAGCTTTCGGCTGTTCAACATAGCCAAAAACATCCAAGGGAAACTGCAATGAAGAAGGTAGTTTACCACACTATTCGGATCTAAAATCACCTGGTAATTCCCCAGCTCTCAGAGATGCCTCAAGATACTCGTAACTTTGCACCCCTGGAATTATTGGGACCCCAGGTAATGTCTTCTCCGGTGGTGAGAACTTACCAAGTGTGGGTCTGGGTCTCGGACTGGGCCACTTGTAATTAGAGTGCAGGGTTTCAAATACCCTAACTAATGAATCATGTACACCAATATACAGCAAATAATGTTAAACTAGGATGGATTGACATAATGACCCAAGGAGTCACTTTGAATTGTACATGAGAATGACTGTTCATTATGATGAGTGCATAAGTTACATTTCATTGACATTACTGAAGTGGCGTATCATTATGACTATGATCTAGTACAATATCTTGGTTCTGAATGTACATCCATAAAGACTGAACAACTGTAATGTTCTGGCTTTGACTGTCTCTTTAAGGTGTTTACAACTCTTTTGGGTTGTATTATTTCATGCCTCTAGGTAAATACCACCGTGACACGACACAGTAACATCCTTAATAGCACATTGGCGGAAAGGAAGTGAATAGTGAATTAAATCTTTCATATCTACTACAAATATTTATAGATTAAATGGTTGCTGCTGCAGAAATTGAATGAAACTCTTTCAAATAAATACAAGGAAGATATTAAAAGGATTGTCAACTAACTTTCAGCAATACATTAGTGGCATATATTTTAAGCAAGTGTCCTTTTTAGTGCCAGCACCTATCTTTCATCAAAATAATATGCAACAGAGACCTGCTTAAACAGTTCAAGCTTCATTATGTACCTTGATTAACACATGGACATCCCATCCCTAAAATCCCCAAAGTCTTCTTTACACTTGTGTCTGATGTTGTGTTTCCACAAAAGGAATGTGAATTTGATCCAGATTAAGCTCTTCTACGCTCTCAAAGTCACTTATGGCTACTTCAGAATCATCAAAACCACCAATTGCTGAAACATCGGATGATGAGGTGTCCATAGAATTGTGCAAGGTTAAGGACATGTTATCAGCAGCGACAGTGTCCATTTTGTGACTCGATCCACCACCAAATGTACTAAATGTGTGTCCAGTCTGAGACCCGGCTGGATCAGTCTCAATGGGGAGTTGGTGCGGGGGAAGGTACTGGCTTGGATGGAACTGTGGCCGTCGCCTGCAGTCTGGACTTAGAGTGCTGGCCACAGATATGGGTTGTGATGTGGGGAGAGTGTCATAGTGATCCTGGTAGTCCTCAGGAAGAGGGGGTGGCAACTGGTCATGGTTCAGAAACTCTTCATCCTGAGGTGGTGGGTAGTCGCTGTCAATGTCAAAGCCGCCCAGGTAGTAATCTGTCTCTAGCTCCCTTGAACTCCCACGGTGGGCAGAGGAAGCATCTCCTGTCTCAAAGTTGGGCGCCTCCTCAATGTCAGACAAGCGAGCATTTGGCATCCAGTCAGAGGTGTCCCAATGATACGCTGATAAAAGAGAAATATAAACATAATTTTTCTTGAATCAAAGCAATTGGGAAATCCAGTAGAGTGCAGCTGCTCAAAACAATGTTATAGATTCACAATATTAATAAAAATGGTTGAGCATGCAAAGCAAACAATGTTCAGCATGCTTGTTTTTATCAGTCATGCTTCCAAAATATAACAAGGAAAAGTTATTAGGGCATAACATAGCAAGCAAACATTTGAAGCAAAAATATCCAAGCGATTTGCACTTTCAGATATCTCAGTAGTGCATGTGGAAAGGCTGCTCTGTTTATCTACTTTTGCAGAGCAGTAAGTAATAGAAGAGTGTGGGGGCTCACTGGACCAAAGCATCCACTCCAGGGATCTGTGACCTGCGGCATGGGTTTGAATCCTGCTGGGACCACCCAACTTTCATCTTGCTGAAGTCAATATAATGTGTACCATTGAGTTAGAAACAATAAGCATCTACTGTTTTAGTGCCAGGATACCCTTCTAGGGGGAACATGTGGTTTACAAATAAACGTTAAGTTAGAAGACATTGGGTTATACTTGCCAATTCCTCCAGAATTTTGAACATTTCATCAGTTCATATGTCATCAACGAGTGCTAAATTCTATTGCTGTACATTCAAGGGTGCTTCATATTAACCAGAATATATATATATATATATATATATATATATATATATATATATATATATATATATATATATATATATATATATATATATATATATATATATATATATATATATATATATTCAATCCAAAAATCTCCTCAATCATGAAGAACACAGGACACCCAGAGCTTCTGTTAAGGTATTTATTCTGGCAGATGAAAAAGTCTCCACGACGCGTTTCGCCACTTAAGGCTTGATCACGCTCGTCAGATTTGTGTTGACAGCCATTTTAAAGAAGCTCTGGGTGTCCTGTGTTCTTCATGATTGAGGAGATTTTTGGATTGAATACGTTAGCCGGCTGGTGGCTACGCAGGACCGCCCACTGACAGCCCAACTCGTGTACCGGCACTAGTGGAGGATATATATATATATATATATATATATATATATATATATATATATATATATATATATATATATATATATATATATATATATATATATATATATTTACATATATATATATATATATATATATAGAAATCCCTTCACTGTATGGGCTCTGACGAAGGACTTCAACGCCCAGCATGCAGCGGGACTGTAGAAGAGCGCAAGATGTCTCACACCTGTGAGGCAAAAGTTGGGGCCAGTGATCACATGATCAAGAGTGGTCACAGGTTAAAACATCGCCATAACGGACCCCCGTAAACAGCGAGAAGGCAGCTGAGACGGTCACTGATGAGGCCAATGGATTGCTGAAACGCGTCTGCCCAGCGTTTCAGGGACATTACTGCCAGCGCAAGAAAATCAATAAATCTGTGTTTATTCCCCCGGAGCTGTGTCACTCTCTTTCTTGAGCAAGAGGGAGTCTGGATGCTATATATATATATATGTACATATGTATATATATATATATATATTTCACACACCTCCTTGAAACAGGAATTGAGTACGCACTCACAAAGTTCTTCGTTTCCCAAAGTTTTTTTCGCAGTAATATCCAGCATACAAGCAATTAATTCCAACGCGTTTCGCTACAAACGTGTAGCTTGCTCACGGTTAATTAACCGTGAGCAAGCTACACGTTTGTAGCGAAACACGTCGGAATTAATTGCTTGTATGCTGGATATTACTGCGAAAAAAACTTTGGGAAACGAAGAACTTTGTGAGTGCGTACTCAATTCCTGTTTCAAGGAGGTGTGTGAAATAAACAGAAGCGTGGCTCTGCTGAGGAGTACGGCACCGGAGACGAGAGCGCCAGGGGTCTGCAATTGAGAGCCGATTCGGTGGATATATATATATATATATATATATATATATTTATATATATGTGTGTGCGTGTATGTGTGTCTGTGCATGATTTTCATAGATTTACTGTTAAGCTGCAATACAAAGCTGGTTATATTGAGTAAATCTGACACTTGTTAATGTTCAATGAAGAATACAAAAACGTGCACAATTCAATGTGAGTGGGACATTTGCATGTACCGTGAAAACAGGCCGGCCATGAAAAGAGCATTTTTTTCCAAAGCTGACAACAAACAAAACACATTGCACACATGCAAGGTGTGGAAACAAAGATCGAGGGAAGTGCCCATCAACACACAGTTCAAACACGCAATGCAGCAGGCCGGGCACGGGTTCTAAGAGTCACCTTTGTTGTAGTTCTGTCCTTGATCCATTACAGACACTGTTCGGTTTAAAGTAAAAAATAAAAGGTTGTCCATTTATAGGAGACAAAATGTGTCACTATACAAAGCAATAAGCTCGCATGCTTCTTAGGAAAGAATACCTGTTTATGTTGCTTAGTGAAAAATTATTGTACTTTCAAAATAACAATCCAAATAATAACTCATCATGCAAGCCTTTATTAATATTATTACACAGCAACTATAAAAGCTGTATTTAGGCCATGTACCCACAGCTATGCTACATATCAAGGGTATCTTGCTTATTTTAATTTATAAAGTCATGCCTTGAGAAAATCAAATGAAGCTACTGTAAAATAGGATTACTCTGAAAAAAAAGTGACAATATTGCAGAAAAAAGTAAATACCTTCATTTTCTATATTGTCAACAATATTGTTGACAAGATGTATGACAGTCACTATGGAAGCTTGTGGGAAAGGAAGGAAATCTTAAAGTTAGTAAATGAAACTCACACAATACATGTTATTTCACCAAAGTCTCGCATTAGTAATCAAATGATGTTGAACACAGTGTCATGCTCACTGAACTCAAAGTCTCCACACAATCATAGTAACCGTATTGGAAGTCAACAGGTGTCATGAGGAGTTATTTGAGGACAGGTACCCACTTTCGAATTCGTTATGCACCAGAGTATTGCTCGACAGATGCCACTGCTTCCAAATTGATGAGTCTGTTTGTGAAGATGAATGCCAAGTTGCAATTTCAGACCTGACTCCACAGTACAATCAATTAACCAAAACAGCAAGACAAGAGTGTTTTCCCTTTTTTAGAAAAAAAAGAGCTGGTTGAATGACTCACTTTCCATAAATTACTACTTGACTAAACAAAATACTGTAGAATAATCCTTCTTGAATGATAACAAGAACATTAAAAAGGCACTAGACAAATTGACCCTTGAATGATGAACATTAAGGAAACTATGAAACTGAATTATGTTCTCATGAGTAATAGGTGTCACCACACGTAATATTATGTTGTCCCTCAAAATTATTAGAAATCTGTGTCAGTGTCATATTGTGCTATGATATGCTTTATTACGTTCCCTTGTTAGGTTATGTTATCAGCCTTTGTATAGTGTATCCTATTATAATGTTGCCACCTTCATGGCTTTCCACATGGGCCGGGTTTACCATAGCAGATCAGCATGTAATTCAGCTTGTGATGATATATTACAGATATTGCATCCTACTCTTATTTTCAGCTAGGTGGCTCCATCTTATTCATTTAGCTTTGGGGGTATCCTTCTGCTGCTGAAGGGTTGCGGCAAGGGATTTCATTTGCCTGTCCTCAGTGAAAGCTCAACTTTTGGAAGTGCATTTTCACAGTCCACCTCATCTCAGGTCCACTTGCTTAAACTCCAACCAAAAAAGTCAACAAAATCCATGGCCCTCATTTATGAAAAGTGACGCATCGCTGAGTGAAAACAGCGATGCGTCACTTTTCATTGCGCCCTCCTTGAGACACCAATGATGCGACATATTTACAGTATGACGCATCATTGCGCAAGGAGTTACAGATACGTCAGTATTTCTGACGTATCTGTATGGCGCAAAAGTGACGCATTGCTGGAGTGTGTCACAAAAGTGACGCAACTCCAGCAATGTGTCCTTTCACATGAGGCAAGCCACATGTGAAAGGGCCTGCGTCAGTCTTACGCCTGCTGTGAGGCAGGCTCAAGAAATTGACGCATTTGCGTCCTAGAAGTGGGGCAGTGAAAATTATAGATTTCACTGCGTCACTTCTATGACCCTTTCTTGCGTAAAAACGTCCCCCCTGCATACATTATACCTGGCGCAGGTATAATGTAGCGCAGGAGTTTACAAAGTGACACATCTACATAGATGCGTCACTTTTTTAAATATGGTGCATCAAGGCACATTTTTTACGCCACTGGTGCGTCACAAAAAGTGACGCACCGGCGGCGTAAAAGTGACGCAAGGGCTCATAAATGAGGCCCCATGTGTTTATTATCTTGCTATCCTTTCCATTTAACCAACTACCTACCCTATCATCCCACATGTTTATCTTCCCAATCTGCTATTGACATATGTGCTACTATTTTACTGCTTTGCTCATAAACAAAAAATCTCATGTTGACCTGAAAAATAAATATATAAATAAACACACAAATGTTTATGGTTTTCTCAGTGGTAACTGCAGGGCAAATTCATATCGAACAAACTCTCTAATCACACGCAAGCAGATGGCCATCCAACCCTTCTGAATGGATTTATATGACTGTATTCTTCAAAACCTATTGACAAGTGAGTCATTATATTATCCATCTCTGCCATATGAACCTGCTACTCATCTGTGGTTATTGAGCACTGTTTGCTTTGTTGCATTAAACTTAACGAAGGGTAATATTAATACAATTTAACCCAGTTATGAAGTTGAGAATTGCAGAACAATTTTGTAAAAAATGCTTGATTCTCCCCTCTTTAGTAAGTATAAAAGATGGATTGCACTAGTCCAGTCTGAGGCATGTAAACTACACTTTATTTCCCAACATTGCTCTAACTCATTGCCCACAACCCCTTTCCAGACTTTTTCATGAGTCCATTTTATCTTCTATGGCTATTATTGACACCACAACAGACAGATTTTACACAGGGCCTTCTGCATCTGGTAATTAATAAACCACAATTAGTCTCCAGGTTCTAGGCAAAATTGATTAACACTGTTTCCCACTTATATAGTCAGTGTTCTGTCTAAATATTTTGACTGACTCGGCACTGAGAAGACTGTAGAATATATTTGAGTGTGTGGGCGAGGTACACATAGCTCATCTTCTTCTTCTAAACCTGTGTGTTGCATCTGACATTTGTGTTACAGCCTCCAGTTTGAACAGCTTTGATGGTGTCAGGCACATTAGCTGGTCATGATTGCCTTGCTAAAAGACAATATACCTTTTTAATGGAATATTGATGAATGTGTAGTTTATCAGCCATCTGTAATACTTTTCAATATCTATCTTTTCAGCAAATGTCAGTAATTGAGCAGATCTAATGTGAGCAAGCAACCGTTTGATGATGATACCCAAATCCACATCAAAGTTACCACAGACTATTTCCGAATAAAAAAGTTTGACAAGCCTGCCTATTGCCAATTTAAAAAGTTTTTTTAATTGGCAATAGGCCATGGGTTGCCTAGGCCTCATTCACCTCATTTTTTGATCATGGTAAAGTACTTTATTTAGGTCATCTTGCTTATGAAGTTGACCATTAAATACTGCGTACAGCTGACTGTGGGGCTCGAATGAGACAAGTGCATTTCTTTTGCAAGACAGAGGTGCATTAGCTAGTTGTTTAACAGGGATTTATTTAGAAGGAACTCCATGGTCCCTTCAACTGCATTGATAGTACTGCAGAATATAGCTGCACAAGGATTCGCTCTAATCTACTATGCTACATTCTCAAATATCTGAGCGAATTTGGCTTGTGTAAGGAACATGATTGACTAAGGCCTCAAGGAGCACACTGATTCTCAGTTTGTGCTAGGGAAGCCTGGAATAGTCTTCAAAGAGAACTGACCTACGGCTAGTTACTGGAAAACATATAAAACAGCAAAATGTATTTACTTTTAAGTATTGCCCAACAACTTCTTGTGATTATTCTTGTGCTCAGAAATTAATAGCCAATATGAAGAGATCCTTCAGTATAGGGTGATTTTTCAAATGTATTTGCTTTTTTAGTCTAGTGCACTGTACAATATACAAGTCTAAACGGGTATTGTATATCTTATCAGGCTTACTTCAGTTAAAATAAAAATATAAAGCTGTCCTCACATCCAATGTATGAATCATTCTATCCCTATACAAGGAATACATAATGGATAGGATGCCAAGAGATGTAGTATCCATTTTAGTGGAATTGGAGTAACTGGTTTGGAATGAACCATAGGCTTTTCTGAGAACATCCTCGTATTGTTATAAATACTATTACAACAATAGCTACTACAACTACTCCTTTTCCCACAACTACTACTCCTACTTCTGTTTCTACAACACGAAATACTACTGCTCCTACAGCTACTTCTCCTCCTTGTATTACTACTACTCCTACTTTTACTACAAGAACTACTAATGCTCCTACTTCAATTTCAACAACAAGAACTACTACTGTTCCTACATCTCCTACTCCTATTGTATTATTACAACTACTACTCCTACTTCTACAACAATATCTATTAATGCCCCTACAACTACTACTTGTATGCAGGAGCGGCCCATGCCAGTGAGGCCGAGTGGGGGTGGGGATTCGACAGATGTCGATGGGGGGGAATTAAATAAATAAGTAATTTTCCCTCAGCGTCGTTTGTCAAATTCCCCTCCCCCCCAGCCGGCCCCACCACTCTTGCCTGCACGGATCGCTCCTGCTACGACTACTACAACAACTACTAGTACTAACTACTATTGCTGTTACAGACGTATCCCCAAAAATGTATTGTTAAATGTAGGTAATGGAACTGAGGCGAATACCAATGTTAAATGTTTTCCACTTGTGAAACTGAAAAAAGAAATCAAACATGCAGCCACAACTTTCAAAGGAAACGAAATGTGGAATGCTGTGAAGAGAATAAAAGCTGTGAGCTCATTTGGTACCCTCTACACCAATCAGTACTAGAAAGGATGAGTTGGCAGCATGACCAGTTGTAAACAACACGAAGAACGCCAGCACATATGCAAGAGTCGGCCCTTGGGTGTTCATGAGTTATCCTCACTATGCAATAGTGCTTTTTTTTCATATGGATATATTTTTTGCATATAAGCAATGTGTTTTAGGCCTTACCAATTTGAGACAGACATTAATGATCAGCAGATAAGTATGAATTATCCATTCCCATACTGCTTGACCTCGCTTCTCATTCATTCAGAGATTTGTAGAGGACAGCTTTTAAAAATGTGTTAGTTCAAGGCTGTATGGTGCATAAGTGTCCTAGAAAGAATACATCCTCAGGTAGGACATAAGTCATTAAACACAGAACGGATATGTTTCATTTCTCTTATACATTAACATGTTTTAGATTTTAAGATGCCTTTTTACTTATTTTTGCTTGTCACTCCTGAACACATTACTTAGAGCCCTGCACACATTGGAAGTGTGCGAACTGGAGTTCTGTTTTTAACACTCTATTATGTAAGTTAAATTTTTTAGGTCTTGCTGAGCCAGCGCATGCGCTGCTCTGCGAGACATTTAGTAGGTGGGTTTTCAAAGTGCTACCCCACGCTTTGGCAGGCCTAGCGCTTGTGTTCACACGAGCGTGCACGCACACAGCCACCATCTGTCTTTCACGGGTCATTAAGCGTGTGGACGCTGCAACTGCTTTCACTTTTGCAGCTGTGCACCCACTCGCTCCGACCTGTCCGTTTCTAGACCACCTCTCTCCTCATGTGCTCAGCGCATCGCTCGCAGGCACACAGAAAGCATGTGCTTCCTACCCTCCCACTCCTTGACACCCTCCCTCACCTCGCCTCCTTTTCCTCTCTCCCTCCCGCTCTCATTCCCTCGTTTGTACCTTCTGCTCCGAGGCTCCGTACCCCACGAGCAGCTGTTTCCAGTGTTACATAATTTATTTCATTCCAACATTATTGCACCCTTTAATTAGCAGTCAGGCCTTCATCCGACACACACACAATTCCCCCGCGAGCCCTCCTGAGTCACTGACCTGTTTAATTCGTTGTGATATGCTGTCTTCCTCTACAATGTACTCCTTGCTCCACCTCTTTATTGCTGTTTCTTGTCTATCTTACTCAAGTTATTCACTCTTCTAGCCGGTGTTTCTTTTTGTCTTTGGCCTACCCCGCTTCTATGTCACTCTTTTCCAGACTTCACTCTTTCCCTCTTTCATCTGGTTATCTAGTTCCTTTTACAAAGATGATTGCCGCCTCTCTTTTACATCTTTCTATCATCCGTGCAGTTTTCTTGTGCTTCTTCCTAAATGCTTGTACTACTTTTTCCTCGTTTATGTACTCATCTCTATCGCTGTTTTCAGTTTTGCCCTCTTCTGTATCATTCTCTCTTTCCACTTGTTCTGTTCTTTCTTCTCCTCTTGCAGGTCTTTCTTCCCAGTTTCTTTTTGTTGATCTTTCTCCCTTCTCTTTCTTGAGTGGCTGTAAAATATAATGTGCTCCTACAGCTGTCGGCACCATGATGGAATAAGCCCTTCCATCATGTTCAGCTCTCACAGAGCAGCCCACCGACCCCTCCCTTTCACACACCGTCACTGGACAGTGCTATAAATACTGCGGGCTAATTACCTATCCGAAGGAAATAACATTTTTGGAAGTGCACTGCCAATAACCCTAGAGTTTCTACGAGTTGAGTGCTGCCAAAATTCTTACTTTCTTGATCCATATTCATACCTGAAGACATCAAAGTATACACTTAGAAGTGACTGTGTTTGAGGTCCAGGCAATACTCAATGTCTATTTTAAGTAATCTTTTTAAGCTACCTAATATTTTGTCAAAAAGGGACTCATTTTTGTCAAATCTAAAACATGCTTTTTGTTCCAGAAACAGTGCACATTTTTTGTTGAAGGTGAGCAGAGGAATAGAAGACATTCTGATATGTATCGATTCAAGTTTAGCTTATGGCCCCTAGTAGCACAAACAACTTTCAGAAACCTATGTGTTGTGCCAGGCTGTGCCATGCACCTATGCCATCTGAAAAAAGCATTGGCATAGCCAATAGGTCTCGCCTTTGGGACCTTATAAGTGTTTACTTGTCCAGCACAATATCCTTGGTGCAACAACATCAAGTGTTACATGGCTAAACACTTATAAGGTCCCAAAGGCGAGACCTATTGGCTATATCAATGCTTGTTGACACATGTAGCGAGTAGTCATGTGTTACAGCCCGTTAAAATGGAGTACCTCTGTGATATTCCAGGATAAAATGGAAATCTACCAGGGCCGGACTGGCCGTTGTGGGCACCGGGCAATCCCCCGGTGCGCCACAAGGGTAGGGACCAGTTTTGGGCCCCTGAGGGCCGTTTTTGTTACAGGACCGTTTTTGCAGCATAGTTGCAAAATCGGCCCTGTAACAAAAACGGCCAAAGAGTTCGGTCGCACCCCCAACAGCCCCTCTCCCCCCCAGCCCCCCCCCCATAGGGGGGGGGGGGGACGCGCGGCCGAGCACTTTGCCAGGGCCGGTTTTCGTCCCCAGTCCGGCCCTGAAAACAAATCAGGCTTTATTGTTTTGTGTACCATCTAAAAATAAAGAACCGTAAGGAGTTCTCAAGCTCACTTTTAAGTCCCCCTCCCCCCAGAGCCTGTTCAGAGTGCTAAGTTAAGGAAAATAATAGGAACTCTTTTTTGTCAGCTCCTCCTGAAACATACTAAAATGCAACCCATTATATTTACACTACAGAAGGAAACATCGAAGGACCTTTTGTAGACTTCCCATGTAGACCTCCCCTGGTTTTCAAATCTTTGCCACTGAGAAGTCATTACTTTAGACACACTGAGGACGCCCCTTCAGAAGTGCCATTGGGAAAGAGGACGTACCCTAGGTGCGGATATCATTGTGTCCCTCTCTGAATGAGGGATGTCCTGGGATCTGTGCCAGCCCTTCTGCCTGGCTTGCTGCAGAGCACTGCCTCTGCATTGTGGGAAGATGCATGTGGCCAAGGCACTTACAAAAATACAGCACCTTTGGAGTGTTTACAAATAATTTGTGAGACAGTGCACTAGCGTTTCTAAATCCAGACCAGTATTTTGCCAGATGGCTTTCTTGCTTATAACCGAGCACAAAATACCTGTGAGTGCCATTAGCAAAATGAATGACTTTTGCACGTATACAAATGAAAATGTGTGTGTTTACAAATAATTTGTGAGACAGTGCACTAGTGCAGCTTGGAAAAAACATTTCAAATCCAGACCAGTATTTTGCAATATGGCTTTCTTGCTTATGAGCAGTTTGCTCATATGCAAAATCCCTGTGTATGCCATTAGCAAAATGAGTGGCTTTTGCACGCATACGAATGAATATGAATGTGTACATTTTGTACATTACATGTTTGAGAATTAGCAAAGATGCTGTCAGAGATGTGCCCCTGGTGCATTTTGTTCCATTTTAATTTTGTTGAAGATTCGGTTCCTTGGTACCCTAATACCTGCAGCAGAACTGGTACTTGGTGGGAAGTGGGCATCAAGAATATGTCTGGGTTAGAGAGAGACCAGAAACTACAAAGGGTCATAGCTAACCAGAAGTTGTTTATTATTGCCTATGCAATATTGCTGTATTACGTCCACTCATGGACCCGACACAAAAAGAAAGTGATAAATACAAAAGTGGAGAACTATATATACCCCTGTCTTAGATTTAAAGCTTTCCGAGTATTCACATAAGGGGAACCACCTATGTATGAAAAATATAAATTGCAGTACTTTTTCAGCCATTTTAGGAGGAGCCTAGGCATCGCTCATACGCTGTCTGGAAGACCTCCTGTATTCACTGCATGGAGTGGAATTCTGCCTGCTGTTTGACATTGGTTCACTCCTCGGTTGCTCTTTTTTCCTGGATCCTTAGTGACTGGTGCTCCCGATGCATCATTTCTCATTTATGCCGAGGAGCACTGACCAACTACAGGTTACTTACACTGTAGGTGTTCCTTTAGGGGCTACTTGTTTTATTTCCTGCTAATCATTCACCATGGCACCCACTTCATGGGACGCCACATGCATAACTTTTTTGTACACGGACGCCGCGCTTTATGTTATAGCATGGTTCCTGCTTTCATGTGGGCCACCATGTGCATAATTTTGATATTGACGACTACTGTGCTTTATGTTTCAGCACGGCGCCCTCGTTCATGTTTGCAACATGGGTGCTGTGCTTTATGTTTCGGTACAAAAGGGGGTGGTGATGGACAGAGCATCTGAACCAATCAAACACTCACACCCAGTCAACAGACCGGGATATAATCCATCACCGTTCTTTAGCCCACTCTGCCACCCCAGTTCAGACATGGCCATATGCAAATCAGTCTGACCCTGTGCCTCATGGGAACAGTCCAGCCCGAACTGCTAAGCCATGCCTTCCCTGGACCGAAACAAGCTTCCTAGGACCGGTTTCTGGCAGTCTTCAGCCAGGCTTGCTTGATTCCAGTGGCAAAGTGAGCAAGGGACTCACGTCTGAGCATACCTTGCCAACTTATGGCGAACAAAGCGGTACAAAAGGGGGTGGTGATGGACGGAGAGACAGAAGAGATATAACAGGTCAAATGAAGCTCGACGAAAAAGGAGGAAGTTGTGTAGGACATACCAGTGGCGACTCGCATAGGGAGTGCTGCGGGCGGTGAGAGCGGTGAGAGCAGGGCAGGGAAGGGCTTGAGTGAGGGGTAGTGGACTCCGACATACAGCGGAACGGAGTACACTAAGTAAATAAATCAATCAATTTACCTTGCATGCGCTGCATTGCCAAGTTGTAGTTTACTCTGTTGCGCCGTATGTTGGAGTCCACAACCCCCCAAGCCTGCCCCGCCTTGCTCCACCTCCCCGCAGCACTCCCTCTGCGAGCCACCACTGGGCCATACCTATTTGTAATCAACTATAGATTTAATTTTAAAATAACGTTGTTTCCTATAAACATCAATTACAATTTTTCAAGTTTCTAACATTTGGCATCTTGATGTGCAGGCTTCATGATTGACAGCTCCTGAAGGCAGGCTTAAATCCCCATCTAATGAGAGCATCAAATACCAACAAACTCATAAAACATTTTTGTTTTGTTGCATGGGGAGTGGCCCAGCTACTACAATTATATTTTTGACTGTAGCTGTGAAAATGCTTGCACCATTGCTGCCAAGATTTTACAGTACTTTAAAAAAGAATTAGACCTAAAAATAAAAGAAACACATTTCGACAGATGGCCTTCTCATGGTATGGGAGTGGATTTCAGTTTTGTCACAAAGCATTCAGAATGGGATGGCCATAAAATTGGTAATTAGAATAGACACCACGAAATGCTCAATGAATTGGTATAATTATTTAAAACGCCCTTGGTAATACAGAATGACTGATTAGGTAATAAAGATGTTCAGGTTGGATTTCGCCGATTATAGAAGGGAAGAATTGGGGCATTTCATAAACATTATAAAGAACTAAACGCTTTTCTGGCGCATATTTCTTGTTCATAAAACGCAACCAATAATCAGTTAAAATGAGGCCAATGCCAAAAGCAAATATGTCAGCTGCTGATATGTCAGGAAGTAAGAACAAGTTGAAGACCAAATATAATTAAATAAACAATGCCTGAAGGGTACTGCTCCAGGTCCCCTTTCTGTGTACATTGTGTATTGTTGCAATAAGGTCTTGATTGAATAGAAAGCTGACCCTAGCCATACCTAAAACGGTGGCTGGGGTTGTAGGTCCACAACCAATCCTTCTCACCTGCCATCTACTGGCTGAGAGTTTGTACTACATGATTCCTGTACTTCGCTGCAAGACGCTATCTCATGCACTGCCCACTTGCTGTACCTTTAAGGCAGGGCCGCTGCTAGGCATGGGCAGCGTGGGCGGCTGCACAGGGCCTCGCACTCAGCCCACCAGCATGGGGCCACGCACTGGTGATGTGTCCTGTTGTTTCCCTGGCGATCTATTACAAAGAAAGGTGTCGCCTGCAATTAAGGTCCATTGGAGGGGACCCCTTCCCTGGGCCTCTCATGGTGTCAGGAGGCATAGGGGAGGGAGACGGAGACGCTCGCTCAATTGCAAGGAGACCATTCACAGACACTGTGGGGGGCCCATTGTCCAGCATTTTGGCGCCCCCACAGTTTTAACTTTTAGACCACAATCAATTCTCACACCTATCGGACTGAAGGTGTGAGAAATGCTTGTGGAGTAAAAGTTAAAACTGTGGGGGCGCCAAAATGCTGGAGAATGGGGCCCCCACAGTGTCTGTGAATGGTCTCCTTGCAAGGGGCCACTTATCTAAATTAGAGGGGGCCTCGCACGGACCCTTTTAGCCCAGGGCCTCGCAAATCCTAGAACCGGCCCTGCTTTAAGGACTCTGTATTTGCAACATGTTTACACAACAGCGATTTTTTGTTGTCACTTGAACTATCATTTTGAAGTCAGTTTTTTAGTAAATGTTGAACCCTGGTACTCTCACATTTCTTTAATTCTTTTGTCCCGGCCGCGTAGGTTTCAGTCATTGCTGACGCACAATTATTCTCAACCGGTTTAATGAATCTTGCCTTTGTTGACTACTATCTGCGCTGATCCTGGTTAGAATACAGAAGAGTACATTATCTCAGCAGAGAAGGTTGGGACCTGCTGGAACGTGACAGGATGTGAGCCGTAGCGGACTCCGACGAATGCCGTGATGGTATTATCTGAAATCAATACTAGAATGTATTCATCATGCTGCTAATCTGACTGCCATTAGATACCTGATGGACCATTGTTATACAAATGGCTCCCAAGTGACTGTCACAACAGACTTTTAACTGCCAGGAAATTGCTGCTACTGTAAACCGAAGGCTCTTACCAAGGCAATATATCTTGCTCACAAATATTGCTATTCTACAGAGTAGAAGGGAACAATTAGACACAGCTATTACACCATCATGGCAAATGTTGTATTTTTTTCATGGTGAATCTGCGATAGACATGTGGCTTGCGACACACTTGTAGTCTGATATCCTGTCTCTTACCTTATGTCAGGTATATGAGTACCCTACTGCCCAGTGGATCAGCTGGGAAACATCTCTAATAAGTGCCAATGAGCTTTGCATTTCTCCACCCCGCCCAAGCACAAGTCGCTTAAAAACACAAAGAAATGGAGCAGCCACAGTCTCTGTTGAATCTGATTGTCAGGCCCACCCATGGGCATTCTGCAGCACACATAGAAAGAGGAATATGCCTCTCACGATTGTTATTATGCAGGAAGGCGCCCCTTCTTGGGAAAAAAAAAAATATTGTATTCAATGCAGGTACCCTTTTACCGTGGTGCAAGGGTGCCTGTGTTGGCGCTAGGCTGCCAAAAGTGTGCCAACTCAGGGGAAAAGGTAGGAATGCGCTTTATTGCCTTAAATGTGCCACATTCCTATCCTTTTCCTGTCACACAGCACAGCAAGGAGACTTGCTGCGCTCCACTGCGCAACATTCTTGTAAATAGGCCCTTCAGTGCTTAATTTCTGAAAATATAAGCACAAGGGCCTCTATATGTTTCTAAGTAGCCCGCCATCATCATAGCCAAATTTCCGAGGCTGCACAATACCAGTCTTTTCTCCACTGCATGCTTTCTTCTTACACCACCGAACGCTTCCTGTCTCTTTATCTGTCACTGTTTTTCTATCTTCTTCCTTTCTCTCTTTACTGCCACTCTCCCTCTTGCTCAGGATCAAAGTCTGATAAATAAGTCTCAGTCCCCAAACATAAATGCTGGAGCCCACCTCCTGCAACCACTGACATAAATGTAGCTCTAATCGAGTCCTAAAGTAGGTAAGGGCCACATTCGAGTCTAGCTTAAGCAGAATGATATTCAACTTCTCACTCACTGCCCACAGCAGGTGAATAAAACGCCACAATAACACTGGGCTCTCACATTTATAAGGCACTGTGGTCAGAACATGCACACTAGCGCAATGTCAATTACGCATTTTTTTGCATATCCTCACTATTAAATATTTAGCGGTCTAGGATGTGTTTTAGCAATGAAACATCACTCTCTGACAACCTACTACTCTTAGGGAGTTGATAGATGAGATGTAGGAAAAGAACTTCACAGGAGGTGAATAGTCAGAGGAATAACACAATGATTGACTTGCCAGGTGGTTCTGATAGAGGTTTTCATTACTATGATTGACAGTGAGCTATGCGCCTAGAGACCTCCAGACTTTCATTACTTCAGGTTGATAAAACTAGCACCGTTGGGCACAATGCTAAAAACGTATGAGGGCTGATTTACTCAAAAATAACGTAATGCAGCAGAGCAACCTAAGTTGCTGCACTACGTTGAGCAAAGGGGGAGAGCCTCACTGAGCCGTGAGGTGGTGATGCTGCTCCCGTCCCCAATGCTGGTGCATTGCGCCAGCACCAGGCGGCAGGCGCACACACCTTAGCCTAAAGGTTTGTGTGTTTTTTTTTTCTTCAGAGTTTTATATAGCGCAAACTTGACCCGAAGGTATCAGAGCACTTTACTCGAGTACAAGTTGTGTTACATAAGGATACATTCATTTTTTGAAAGGCACCAGAGATTAAGTGATTTGTCCAGAATCACAAGATGTTGAGTGTCATTGCCGAGACTTGAACCTGGTTCCCCAGATTTGAGGTCAACCTCCCTAGCCGTAAGGCTACATCCTCAACCCAAAGTGTGTGATGTCTAGCACATGTTTTATATTGGCTATCCTTCCAGTACAATATGCTGAACCTAGACAAACTTTAAAACTTTTCACACATTGGATGTATGCTTCACAGTGCAGCACAAAGCAACGTATGAAAAGTTAGGAGAAATTTAAAGATTTTTCCTACTTAGTGCGTGCCTCAAGCAGGTGCTATTTTTTGGTGCAAAATCCCAACAATTTTAGTGAGAGAACAAGCTACAGGAGCTGCCCTGTATACCCCACGTGGAGCCATGGGCATAAGTATGTATACCCCAACAATGTCTACAAGAGGTATCACTTAAGAACAGTATATATTCAAGAAAATAATTAATGAAAGAAACAAAATTAATGGCCATGTAGATATATAGAGGAAAATAACTTCTTCATTTGAAATTCAAGCAGACTTCATAGGGTAATAACACATAACCAATTAAAAGAGTGCTCAATACGGAAAGTAAATAAACTGTGCCAGTAATGTAAAAGTTAGAAAGCCTAAAAAGAAAATAACCCAGAGATAGACTTTATATATAAAATTGAAGACTATTCAATTGTAAATGTTCATGACGTTCCTATTCTGTACCATGCATTTACCTGAATTGGGTTAGTCTATGTTGACATATGTCATGAAGGTGTTTCGACCATGACAAAAATGATCTTCATCAGGATGAAGTGATAGTTAGCTCAGCTCAGAAGGTATCCATCAAATTTATAATGCACCTAGGGCAATCAATAACGTGGCGGTGCTCCTAATGCAAGGTGTGCAGAAATTGTCCAAAGGATCCATTTTCTAAAAAAGCCCACGGTGTGAAAAGAATGAGTTAAACACTCTACAGCCCAAGGAGGGGTATGATGTAGTCGCAATGGAGAGGAGGTCAAAATTATTCGACTGATGTTCATAACCCACAGTGGTCATGAGACACAAAAGTCTTAGATTAGGCCAACGCTTAAAGATATTGCTCAACTGATTTTACTGTTCTTTCATGATACCACTTGCGGACATTGTTGTAGTATACATAACAATTGTAGTAGACAGAGATCCACATCAGAAACCATGGGTGGTAGCCTAGGAACACCCAGCTACTACCTATGAGTCACCACCTTGATGCAAAAGTAGAGCAAAGCAACGCAAGTCATTATTTGCATTAACAGTCATTAGTAGCACCGAAGCCTCAATTCCTAGTGCCTCATAATTTTGTGTTCAGAGTTTACTGCATCCAATATTTACAAAGTGCAAGGAAATCTGCACTGCTGATATTTTCCTCTAGGAGATGTGAGCTGGTCAAACTGGCTTTCATTTAGAAGGAGAAAATGCCGGTTAAATGCTAGGACATCCAACTTTAGGTGTAGAAAGCAGCTAACTCTGCATGTTATGCCCATTTTTGAAGAGCCTAAGTCAGAAAAGGTGATAGTTATCATAGTTGCAAACTCTAAGCCTCAGGGCATTGGATTTTAACATGTGTGGCAAGTAGGAGTATCCCTCAACAGGGCAACTATTGGTTTTCTGCATGCCCAAACACATTTTTTATCATGTGAGCGATATCAGGGAATTTGCACTTTGCATAAAATGTTAAGCTTCCCATAATTGAAACGGGACTTTTTCCAAACTTGGAAGTCCCAAGGGTGTAATTCAGAAGTTATGAAGTCCGCCCTGTGGATTTTAGAAGTTTCCTAGACTTCTGGCATAGTGGAACTGAGTAGCGTGGTTGTCGAAGGATGGTAAGCACTGTTTCTCCTGGCACTTCAAGCCAGAAGGTCCTGCGAAAGGACCCCATCAATAAGAGGATTACTTTCCGACTGCTTACCCACGCACACAAATCACTCTACGACATCGGACCAGATTGCCTCAACTCTCGACTGTCCTTCTACACCCCCTCCCGCCAACTTCGATCTTCCAGCCAAGCATTCGCCACTGTCCCTCGCATCAACAAAACCACCATGGGAGGCAGATCCTTCTCATACCTGGCTGCCAAAACATGGAACTCACTTCCCACTTACCTTCGCCTCACCCAGAATCACCTAGCGTTCAGAAAACAACTTAAAACGTGGATATTTGACAAATAATCCCCCTCCCCTCCCCAAGCGCCTTGAAACCCTCTGGGTATGTAGTGCGCTATATAAATTTTATGACTTGACTTGACTTGACTTTCTCCCTGAATTGTTTTTTGATAAAAATTTTAAAAAACTATTATGCAGAAGTTATTGATTAGGACCCTTCACAAATATTCTTGGATACTGGAAAGCTACAGTGACAGTTTGACCAACACACACAAGGCTTTATTCTGAACCAAACAACCACAATTCACTATAGGCACAATATAAATACACAGCATCAAGTGAGCCCTCCAATCTGTGCAATCTAATAACAAGTATGAAAATACAAAGGAGGTAGAAAAAGGTCACTGACATGATATTTCTGTAATTATCCATACTAATGAAAGGAAAACCTGCAGGTTAAGTGAATTCATGAGAAAAATGCAAACCCTGAACTGCAGGAAACCACTTACAAGTGCAACAGAGCAATTTTCTATATGTCTCTCTCCTCTGGTACAAAGAGTTCTTAGCTGAAGAGCACAAGCTTCGAGCGCTCTTCACTCTGAGTGCTCTCCTGCCAATTATGAGAGAGCTCTTCTGAGCTCTGAAGCACCGCTCAGAAATGTATTCAACACAGGTATTTCCACACTTATCATCAAAGCAGCGATTTTCAGGCTTTGCTTGAAATATTTCTCTTTTTTTTGCCTGTATACCTATAACTAGAGACATCTTAATGAACGGTATTGATTAGTGCACCATTTAGTATCTCTTGGCAGCATCTTGTTGAGGGCTGTCCAGTCACTAAATGCCCTATTATTCGAGTTATAATGTGGAGAAGCAGGTTACGAAGCACAGGCGTAACACAGGCGCCCGCATCCCCCGCGGTGCAGGGAGGCCCCCGAGCTGCAGGGGGCCCCTCAGCACAGTACTCAGGCCTGAGCCTCCGGATTAAATCCGGAGCGAGGGCCCCTCTGTGTACGTTGCAGGGGAGACCCTAAACCTTCATTACGCCGCTGTTACGAAGCCAACTATTTAAGGCAAAATGTTGTAAACTAAACCGGGAGATATAGAAAAACATTGGAAAGATGGGGGTGGAGCTATTAGTCTCCCTCTGAAACTCCATTATCCTCAACTGAGCTTTCAACTTTCCAATGTTTAATCAAACATATCCTTCGGCTAAGGGACATACTGGAAAGGAAAAATGCTCTGTCTAAATTATAGTGCATGAAGATTCGGGCTGGACTGTTCTCATGAGGAACAAAGTCAAGAATGATTTGCATATGGCTGCGTCCAAACTAAGAGGCGTAGTGAGCAAAAGAACCAAATATTTCACCCAGATCTCTTGACTGGGGGTGAATGTTTGATTCATTCAGCATTCCATCCATCATTTGTTGCCACAGCACTGTCTGAATTATAGGGCGGAGATACAACAAATGCAACAAGGGGGAGGGCCTCTATGACCAGTAAACCTTGATGCAGAAGGTCTCTAATGCTAGATAGAACACACTCCTGATGGTAGAATAATCTAAAGTAAGAAGGGAGATAATTAAAGCCAAACATTGTAATGTTGCAACAGAATATTTTAGCATCCATAAACTAGCCATTGACAAGTCCCTCATATTCAATGTGGCTCCCAACATTCCAATGTATTAATGGTTATTTAACACCAAAGGAAAAATTGAGACCAGTGTTATAAAGAGATAGCAGAGTCTACTTTAGGAAGGACTACACTGGGTGGCAAAGAAAGACAAGGGAGCATAATTTACAACCAAGCATGCTGTGCAGTGCAGCAAGTCACCATGAAAAGGCAGGAATGCGCTGTACATACCAATATATGGCGCATTCCTGTCATTTCCCAGCACTTGTGCACAATGTGCAGCCTAGCGGCAACGCAGACACCATTGCACAATGGTGCAAGGGTGCCTGCATTGTAAGAAGGATTGTTTTTGCACCAGAAAGGACACCTTCCTGTACAAAAACAATCCCTTGGAGAATTTATCTCTTTCTATGTGTGCTGCATAATGCAGCACACATAGAAAGAGGAAGTAATGAGGAGAAATAAAGATATTTCTCCTTGTTACGCCTCACCTCGGGAGGTGTAGCATTTTGACACATTCCCAGGTCTACCACTGTAAATCTGGGAATACGCCAAAATCCATGGGTGGGTGCATTGAAACACCTGTGCTCTACCCATGGAATGCCTCGCTGGAGCAGAGTAATGCAGCATAGTGATTTGCATAGCCTTGCATTACTCTATATTTAATAATCGACGCAAGGTCGCGCAAGATGGCCTTTTGTGGCTTGATAAATAAAACGTATAACTTGCGTCGCTCTTGCATTCCGTTGCGTAGCTCAAGGGCGACACAACTCTTTCAGAAATATGGCCCTCGGAATATTGTTTCAATTCATAATCCGTGAAGGGGGATGTCATGGTGCTGACAAGAACAACCTTCAAGGGCAGAATACTAAGATGAATCTGAAAAACTTGGTTTTGGCCAGCCACAATGCCTCCATTTTAATTACATATTCATGAACTTCTGGGAGAGATTTCAGACTGGTATGGAAGTGCATAGTTGGAGTTGAAAAGGAATTTCAAAGGTTGTCCATTGAGATATCAGCAAGCACAGAAATTAATTTTCTGCACCTGGAAGACCAGGAGTTCATTCTCTCTTCTTGATGGTCGACATGGGGGAATACATGTCAGTAAGACAGCCCATAATATAGAAAAAACACATTACAGAGCTGCTAAGCGACTTGCCTGCTGTCCTGACAAATACAACAGATACTTTACGGCTTGATCAGAATATTACAGATGTTTTTGCTATTCTGTTTTTGAGAGCATGGCTGAAGTGGAAGAAATATAGAAAGATTCTGTGAGAACTGTTTCCTTACCATTGTCATCCCCTGAGTCAGACTGGAAGGAGTTGAGAGACTGGACTTCAGAATTGCTTCCTCTATTGCTTCCGGCGAAACAGGTCATCTCTTCGGCTGCATCAATACCTTTACCTTAGGGAGCAGTAGAAAGGGGGATCTGGTCATTGCCTCATTTAACTGCACAGTATATGCTCTCACTCATGCAACCAACAATGTGTTTTTCTAGAAAAGCGTTTAAAGGTAGTAGCTGGAAAAATAGAAAGCCCTGTTCAGGTCCTAAAATGATAGTAGAGGCAATGAAAAGTGTTGGTTAACAGACGTGATATTTGCAATGATCACAGTAACAGCATGTAAGGTGCTTCTATCAGGGGCGGCTCAAGGCTCATGGCGGGCCTGGGCAGGGAGCGTAGGTAGGGGGCCCCGGAAGAGGGGGTCAGGGCAGAGCACGGAGGCCAGTGAAGAGTGGGGGGGGGGCTGAGGTGGGGTGGTCAGGGTGTTTGGAAGTGGAACAAAGCCGGAGGCTGCCAAATCCCTGCCAGGGGCCGCCACGCAAATATGTATTCATCCTCAGAGGATTATTATGTTAACCCCTTCGATGCTCATGACGAGCTTAGCTCGTCATGAGGTACACCTCTCGTGTGCTCATGACGAGCTGAGCTCGTCATGAACAATGGGAATCAATGATTTTCAGCATAGAGGGAGAATTCCAACAGCAGCAATGGTGTTTTAAGGATATAAATTGGCGTGGTGGCCCCTGGGGTTTGGCGGCCCTGTGCAGGTGCATAGCTTGCACATGCCTAAGGCCGCCCCTGCTTCTATGTACTAATTGTATACCTACATCAAGCATACAGGCATGTGTTCTATAGTTCATTTTAAATTAGGTATATTAGATGTTTCGGCTCTGGTTCACAGAATTTTTTGTGCACTTGTGTACTAATTAGGTCTTACTACTAGGGAAACTGTGAAAGTAGATTTTCCACTGTCATAAGTGCATGGATAGGGGTAGGAATATTGGTGCCTTCCGGGGATAAACAAGTGATGTTAATTTGAAATGTAGCTAAAACGTGGTTGGTTGCAATATTAAGGCTATTAATCAACATTCTCAATGGATTTACTCTCATTTTGTGTGACTGCTTCTGACCAAAAAACGGCTTTTTCATATGTACAAAGCACAATTTGCAATTCAATAACATGTTACGGAATAGAAACTTGTGTTTAGGGATTCAGTATTTGGAGATGGTGTGTTAACCCCTTGCCTGCGGTCAGAATTCCGCTCCTGTGCGTCACATTCCGATCGCGGGCGTGGTCGTGACGGCTCCCGGCCGTCATCAGCACACGAGCACTGTGTGCCATGACGGACGGGAGCCGTCCCCAGCATGCAAGGGGTTAAGGACATCCCTTCCAAAAACTGAATTGCAGTGCCATGTATGAATGTTTTACGGCCCACTTTTGGTATCAAAACATACACTTTTACTGACATATCAAGAGTGGTGGTAACCAGTCGAAACGGGAAGAGGTCTCCATGGGGTCCCTTCCCTTTATGAAACCTGAAACATGTTTTTTTAGGAGTAGGACGCGGGCCAAGGGACTACTGCCTACTCTTAAAAAATAAAACTTAAATATTTCATTGTATTTTTCGAAACGCAACCTGTTTTTCTTTAAGGAAAACAGGCTGAATTAAGAAAATATATATTGCTTTATTAAAAATCAATCACAGACATGGTGGTCTGCCGACCCCTGCACCCCACCATCCCTGTGGAAGATGACACACCAGCAAAGATCCCACAGACCGAGACATCTTCAAGACAGCCCTCAACAAATACCATCAATGCCTAAAAAACACAAAAAAGGTGCCCTCAAAGACCGCATCCAAGCCAGCTTCAAACACAGCAAGGAACTCTTCAGATAGTTCTCCAGCCCATCACCCACCGAGAAATTGGTCTCCCCTTCCCAGGAACTCTACGACACCCTGATCTAGATGGGTTTTTTAAAGAGAGGAATCACACAGTTGCATGTTTCCAGTCGTGAGGCACTTGAAAAATTAGGGATATTGGAAATAGGACATAATCAACTCTTTTAAAAATGTCTGACCTTGCTAGGTCATTAGGCAATCCAGATTGTTACTTTGATGTCAGGGTTTGCACCCATCTAAGTCCCGTGGCTTAACTTCTTCCAGACAGATATTAAGTGGAGGCTCTAGTTCCAACTGAGTAGGCCATGATAGTAGCGCTGTTGCACTTTTCTCAAAAAACTTTGAGTAAATATTCTTCTTTTTTTAACAAAGACGTCGACAAGCAGATTACCTTTGTCGTTTGACGCATCACTCAAAGGGGCATTAGCCACTGATTTTATTAAACCATGTAAAAGTTAGAATGTGCCTCTTTACCATGTAGTGATAACATTTAATAGAGGCAAGATAGATCATTTTATCATTTGTGTCACAGCGTTTACTCCAGATGCGTTCAAGCACCTTGCGCCTCCAACAAGTTACACTATTCACAGTTCTTCAATAAGGTAGAGATCAATTGTTTATTTATCCACATCCGCGCTAGTGGAATTCTCCTTCTATGCTGGGATTTACTAAATCCCATGCTTCATGACGTAAGGGACATGCAATAGAGCAACTTCTGAAAATAATGTATGTTTTTCTGACGTATGCTGTTGACTTCTAATCAACTAACATTTAACAGTATATATATAGATATATAAAAATATGTATATAGTTTATATATATGATAGGAGAGAGGAATATATAGAGCACGTGACTCAAGGGTACGCAACTCTTTAGAAAATTAAATAGTATTAGCAGATTGATAAAGTATACATACATGAAAAAAAATAGTATTTTAAAACGTACAATAAATGTGAAGGGTTTTGAGATTTAGGGCCAAGAATTATCATTAGCTGGATTCATAGGAGCAGCATATGACAGCAAACAAAATATAGTATGGCTGATTGACGGCCTCAAACGAAGTATTGGTATGTGCCAACCACAAGAGAGCATATATTAGGAGCAAAGAAGATGATGTGAAGTGATGTGCTTCAGTATAGCATATGGCTTCATCTTTTAAAAATAAAACCAATTTTTTTAATGCTCCAATGTTCCCATTAAAATTAATAACTTCGATTGTTTTTATATTTTTGGTTTGCAAATTAAATAACATTTTTGCATTTGTTTTATGTATACTTTTGTCTGTATTTCTGTGTATTTGTTGTAGTTCAAATTGTGGAAATTGCTCATGTGGGCGTCCAGTCACTGTGAGTGCAGATAACTCGAGAGGTTAAGAACCACTGATCTAGAGAGAGTCACAGCATTTTCTGGACTAAAATCTTCTTGGCACAAAAGCTGTTATTGGCTGCTAGGGGTTTTCCCGCTGGGTGCTAACATTTTATAAATCCCTTTATTCATGACAAGGTCAACTCGTCATAAGCACAGGGCAGGTAAAACCCATGACGAGTTGACCTTGTCATGAGCACTGAAGAGGTTAAGCATATTGTTGGGGTCATCATCTGACACTAAAACACATTCTCTGGAAATTGAGAATTCAGTTATTCAACTTTCAGTTCTATTGTCTACACCGTTCTCTTTAATATGTATTAATATAAGCATTTAAATAATGAAACTCACTGCATTTTTTCACCTCTCACTGACTCTTTATCTGATTTCCTTCTAATGTGTATCACTATCGTTTTGTGAATCTCACTTAATTTCGAAAATTTTCTGAATTCACTTGAGACCTTTACGGTTTCATTTCATTTTCACATTACTCATCGCGTACGTTTAAGCTCATCATGCTACCAGTGTAGATAAAGCAGCGTCCTGTTGCATGAAAAAAATATATAATTTGTGTTTTGTTGATGGCTAAGCCCCTCTAAAAGTTTCAGAATAGTACCTTCCTCTACATTAAGGGAAGTGAGGAATGATGTGTGGTGACCAGAGTTACAGGTAATTACGCACCCCCCCCCCCACTCCCCCGGTTTGACATTGGGTGCAACAAAATTAATTGCCGAACATAGGGGCATATTACCAAGAACCTCGTTAAAATGATCGCTGTTTTAGCGGCAGGAAACTGCTGCTAAAACGGCGATAATGGGCTTGCTAATATGCGTTATATAATTCCAATAGAAACCCAGGTTAGATGTCCTGCACATCTAACCTGGGCTTCTATTTGAATTCTATAACGCATATTAGCAAGCCCATTATCCCCATTTCAGCGGCAGTTTCCTGCCGCTAAAACGGCGATCATTTTAACAAGGTTTTTACAATATGCCCCAGTGTTTTAATGTACCGCCTGCATTGTCATCTTTGTTGACTTTTGGGATACTAGCTAAGTAAAGAGCTAATAAGTGCATCCCATATGTCATGCAGAATTGTTTACGTATTTAATTCCACTTTTTGAATTTTGAGTAGTTGCAAATGGACCCTTTGGTGTTGTCCGTGCTTATCTCTTAAAAACCTAGTTGCGTTGAACCTGGGCTGTACAAGCTAGTAGCTTTGAAAGCACAGATAGACTTCAACAACGTGATATGCAAGCAATATTTCTTATCAGAAGATCACAATGTCCTTCTTCAAAACTTTGTGGAATGCAACTGCAGTCAAAGCACAACACAACACAAATGTTCATTAAATTGGGAGTGATCTGTCTGCAGCCAGCGCTACTGATGTACCTCCATGGGAAAGCGGAAAACACAAGCAGATTTGTCTGCAGGGAAAAGCACAAGGGGGACAAGTAACCGTTGGATATGTGCTACATAAAAAGGTGTACCATAATCTATAGGTATCGAGACAAAAATTCCTACCAAATCTGTGGTTAATGAGTCCTAATGAAGGGTGTATACTGACTGCAAAGAGCAAAAACAGCTGATTGCTGCCTAGGGTGTGGTGTGCACCATTTATAACGTAAAAACACCAAGACGCGCTGTAAAAAGAATCAATGCATAAAAACTTCCCATTAGGCTGGGAAATATCATTCCAAATCCTAAAGCAAAGAGGCGCTTACATACCAATGAGGTGGCACCTGTCCGATAGCACAAGGATTTAAAAACAGACAGAATATGTGATATAGACATTTGGGGGGACTGAGGCCCAGATTCAGAGTTTGGCAGATGAGTTACTCCATCTCAAACGTGATTGATATACCCTCTGCTTATTACAAATGCATTATATTCTATGGAACTTGCAATAAGGCGGACAAGATATCCGTCACGTCTGTGATGGAGTAACCCTTCTGCCAAACTCTAAATTAGGCTCTTAATCCCGATGCTCATCTACAACACTTCAGCTCACTGTGCGGCTTTGATGAATTTACTCTGCAGGTCTCTGGAAAGGAGCTGAAGCCAGCTACGGATCCAATGGTGACTCCAAACTCCTGGCCCCGTTGACGTCTCACTTGACATATGCTTTCTGAGCAATTAGAGGCTGTTGGGTCTCCATTATTGAAGAATCTCTGTCAGGTTGGAAGGAATACTGCACTAAGGGTTATTAAGATGTACAAAGAGAACTGTTTCAAGACAAGAGTGGGCAGACACGGGCAGGAAGAGTAACTTTTACTCGTAATCATACACAGGGATAGCCGTGAAGTGCAAATGGCGTGATCAATTAATATTATAGCAACATTTTTTTTCAGTGTCAGGTTCCATGTGATCACAATAGCCGATGTTCCGCTGAGATAGTCCAAAGCAAAGAACTGAGTCAGAATCTGTTTAGTCATAGTCAAATAATTATTTAGAGCTCTTGGTGCGATAAATTCATAGTGAATCGACGTGTTCTTCTATTCTATTCTATTGTATCCAGACAGTGTTAAGTCCTGATGATGGTCAAGTTGTTGCAGCCATTTTATACCCGACACTGAAATCCAAATGTATATATATATATATATGGGTATTTTTTATCTAGTATCTATTTTCTTAGAGTAATGTATTGAAGTGCATGTTGACTTGCAGCTACTTTGCTGTGCTAGGAGAAACAAAATATTAGAAAAGTTCAACAACAAACTTCAAGATCTATTTATTTTGCATTTTTAGAAAGAACTATTCTAACAGATGGTCAGTGCGAAAACCAACATAGGGAGATCAAACCGTCCCTTATAAGAAACCTGTAAATCATATGTACCTAGTCCATTATTATCTATCTGTTGCCCCAAAAAAGTTATCAGCAACATGGCTCTACTAGCAGCATGTACTCATTGTATCAAATTGATCCCAATATGAAGAGATTTGTTACCAAGAACACATGCGGCTAATCGATCTGGGTTGCTAATATTTTTTTATGGGGCAACAGACAGTTGATAATTGATAAAATACATATGATTTACAAGTTTTAGGCAACCAATCCACAAAATGAAATGTACCATGAAAGCATGAGCTTTGACTAAGAGGGTTTCCTCAAAACAGGTGTTAGATGTTTGAAGTTTTGTATTGACTGTAAAGATTTGTTGATAAAGTAGTTTACAATAATATAGGATCATGGTGGAGCTATACACTATTGACTGATTGAGAATACTGAACCAAGATTAAGATGGTACACAATGAAAGGGAATACAAACCTTCTCTCAAACATATTTCACTTATAAACATCCCGATGGGGGCTGGTATTGGAGGATGAGGTGCAGGGCTACATATCTCTATACTCAAATCAAGTGCACATCAGTCTCTTACATGAAAGCAAATAAACCAATATCTCACAGATTTGGGGATTAACAACAGATTGAAAACATGTAGGTTTATGCATAGGCAAGAATACAAGGTGGGCAATAGAAGCCATTTCTAGTGAAGATACTACCGTAGACAGAAAGAGGAGTGCACCTAGGCAGCTGAGGGGTGAAGATATGTATGATAGCAGTGGGGCAGGTAAGGGGAAAGAGTTTTGACAGAATGTAATCTCTGCAGCTACCTCTTCCGGGTAATGGGGTGGGCTCACATCCCTCAATAGAAAGCGAAAAGGCTGGTCTCAAGATGGGCTAGACAGCTTGGGAAGGCTGTTTTCAACTTTCATGTCTCGAAAACCTCCATGTTGGTCAGCCGCTGTCCTGTCATGGGGGTGAAGCGTATTCCTGTGGACTTAACGGAAAACATCCTTTACAACGGAACCGTTACAATGCGGTACCGTTACAACGCAGGATTTACAACGAAAGTCGCGCTGGAGGGCGCTCTAGGATAGGGGATAGTTTAATTTACTATCCAACACCTTCCCTACTATCCACGGGGACTGGAGCTGGAATAGTAAATTAAACTATTCACTATCCAGCGCCCCCCAACGCAAGTCGTTGTAACGACTTACGTTGTTAAACCTGCGTCATAAAGGTACGCGTTGTAACGGTACGCGTTGTACCGTCATACATCCGGACTTAACCCTAAGCCTGATTTTAGTTTGTCCCTTTAGTAATGTTAGGCTTTATTTCTAAAAATGTAATTGTTACATGGTTGAAAATAAGCTGGTAAAATGATTATTTGATGACACATTTAAGAAGTGGAATCAGCTCATGTAAAGGGAAACACTGTTTGCAACGTTCTGTGAGTGGAAATAGGTCTAGAGGGAAATGTCTCTCAGAGCGGGATCTGAATAAACATTACTTTAAAAGCTTAGACCAGAAAATAAAGGCATATTGTTTGGGACGTTGCTTTTCTGCTAGAATCATTCAGCATGTGTTTCATATTAACATCTAAAATGAATCATTGTTGGGCTGTAGAAATGTAATAACCCCTAGGCTAGGCTTTCATGAGCCTTTTGCATAAATACTGCTGCCCAGTTCACCGGTGTGTGCCATAACACCTTGAAAATCCAGGGTGTCCAGGGCAATGACAAAAAAGGCTGGAATCTTTAGGGAAGAGTGAGCCGTGCATTAATGTTTATTGAAGGAAATCTTATATAGCCTCCGCCGTATATCACTTCGCGGTAACTGAATGAGACTGTACCATCGTTTATTAAAATATTACAAAGAAGGCAAGAATAAAAATAAACAGAATTACAGCAGAAAAGATGTTGACAAGCTATAAGAATATGAATTATGTTCTCCCTAATAGCTCACAATTCCACCTAAGCCCTTGATAGAATCACTCTGAATGCAGACATGTTTATGTACTTTTCTTTCTTTCCCTTACTCTTCTGCAAAGGCACAGGTCTGAGCTATGCACAAAACCTTTTACACATCTTTATAGTCCTTGGGAGTGCAAAAAGTTGAATTCCAATTCATGAATCAACGAAGTAGTGATTTGTGGATTTTAACAGAGGGGAATTTTATTTATTGACATGAAAAATTCCACTTCATGAAATTTTCCACATCTGAGATGTTTTTTTCGTGCAAGAAAATGACGTGCTGTGGGGTTCGGGCAGAGAGGACCATGCAACATCCTCTGAACACCCACAAGGTTGTCAAAAAAGGGATTCCTGCCACGAAACCACAAACACAAATATTCTACATATTGAAGATGTGGAAGAAACTCTCACATATTTAAAGGGGGGTTTGGGGAAGCGTTTTCTGAACAGAAAATAATTTTCCTTTGGAGAAAAACATGTTTTACAATCAAATGTGTATTTGTGGCATGCACGACCACTTGAAGGAGGGATCTTGGTATTAATAAGAAATAGTGGATGCTTATTGTCACATGACCCAATGGCATTCATTTTACCAACCTCAGAAAGATGAAGGGCTGAGCAGACACCATGGGCCTCATTTATGAAAAGTGACGCATCGCTGCGTGAAAACAGCGATGCGTCACTTCTCAGTGCGCACTCCTTACGACATTCCTGATGCGTCATATTTAATGTATGACGCATCATGTCGCAAGGAGTTACAGATACGTCAGTATTTCTGACGTATCTGTAAGCGCAAAAGTGACGCATTGCTGGAGTGTGTCACAAAAGTGACGCAACTCCAGCAATGCGTCCTTTCACATGGGGCAAGCCCCATGTGAAAGGGCCTGCATCAGTCTTACGCCTGCTGTGAGGCAGGCGCAAGATTTTGACGCAACAGCGTCCTAAAAGTGACGCAGTGAAATCTCATAGATTTCACTGCGTCACTATTACGAAGCTTTTTGCGGGGGAACGCCCCCCTCTGCATACATTATACCTGACGCAGGTATAATGTGGCGCAGGGGTTTAAAAAGTGACGCATCTACCTAGATGCGTCACTTTTTAAATATGGCGCAACGAGGCGCATTATTTTACATCGCTGGTGCGTCACAAAAAGTGACGCACCGGCGGCGCAAAACTGACGCAAGGCCTCATAAATAAGGCCCCATGTTTAGAACTTGTGATCACAGGGTCAAACACAAATCCCTGGCGCCTATAAATTATTCCACTGAGCTACTGGATCCAGACAATAAAGTGGTATTCACATTGCAAGTCAATTTCCAAATCTAGTTGACCTTAGAGTTAAAAGAACTAGGTATCTAGAGCTTTATGGCTGGAAATGTACAAATGTTTCCAGTTTTCTCAAAGTAAATCTCTGACATTTTGCAAAGTCTTAAAATCAGGAAATCGAGCCTGGGACATTTGTAGACTTAGGTCTACTAACCTCGATTATCCCTTTTTTGTGGATGATGCTCTGCCTAAACAGCTGAGGAAGAGGCTGGATACACATTTGCCATTTTCTGCCGCGTTATTAGGGTAATTTTTACACCAATGTAACAATGAGATTATAATGGCTGATAGAAATGCAGAAACAATGATGGAATTGATTCCAGGATTTAAGGGTTACTTCTCCGCTGAACTCTTTGACATTACTCATAACCTCACAGAGACTAAGGTCTCTTGCTAGATAACCATAATTCTATAACTCAGGGAGGGAATAAAGTATCATACATTTTCCTTTAAAAATAATAAAGTTCCCCATTAATTCCTTTATCAGCTATAATACAGTGGGGATCTTCTTTTTATCTGCTCATCATGCTAGGGAATGCTGGCCTTGGAGACATTGTGAAGGATTCTGAATGCAGAAGTCATTCTTCCGAAGAAGTTCTTGTTGTGCTCACTTAGGACAGTATCTTGCTCTCATGGTGACATAGCTTGTTCTCAAGAGACTATGGGCCCGATTCACAGAACTAATTTAAGACAAAATCCTAAACTTACTACTTTTGGTATTCACAGAAGTTAGGATTTTGTCTTAAGTTTGTCTTAAGACAGACTTAAGACAAAATCCTAACTTAAGTCTGTCTTAAGTCGGTCTTAAGTCTGTCTTAAGACAAACTTAAGACAAAATCCTAACTTCTGTGAATACCAAAAGTAGTAAGTTTAGGATTTTGTCTTAAGTTAGTTCTGTGAATCGGGCCCTGCATCTTGCTCCCACGGGACCATAATATTCTCACGTGGACCCATATCTTGCTAACACGGACCCATATCTTGCTCTTACACGGCCATATCGGGCTCAAATGGGATCACGCGCTGCTCACATAAGACAATATCTTGGTCATAAGGCACCATATCTTGCTTACACTGGGTGCACTCACTTTTGGCTCTCTGCAGAGACAGACTGAATGCCTGGCACATGACTTACTATGCTGTTATAGCTTTAAACCCTTCTATTGCTAAACTTCAGGGTGCCACACAATAACATATTCCGATGAAAACTGATGAAAATGAATAAGGTTGCAAGAACTGCCTCTTTGCCTACTTCACAGTTTTGGAACAACATCCCTGTCAAGATTAAAGAAACAAAATACAAACCAGCATTACGTTTAACTCCTTTGCTGCGTCGAACGTTCAGCAAAGCAACGGTCGAATAACGAGCGCTGGCCCATCGGCCAACGGTCGTTCGCAGAACTGGGGAGGTAGCGTTGCCGTCGGCCAACGGCCGACGGCAGCTCTTAAGGGGTTAAGGAAACGTTTAAAACATGACTGCTGTAGACGGGGTATGTTGCGCCCCAAATTCAACCAGAGTGCATATCACCACAAGACTATCACTGTACATTCTAGCTTTATCTAGGCAAAAACACTTTCATGCTCATTTGAACATTTTAAATAATGTATGTCTGAGTGTAGGATTAATTTAGCAGCCAGTGCAAGTGCTGACAGTTAATTATAGCCTAAAAAGAGTAGAGCTTTAAATATCTCACCCTGTGCAAAACCCTTGAGACACTCTGGCCCAGAATTATAAAAAAAGTCACGCAATGCATGGCAGTAATTAAAGATGCTGTACTGTATTGCTTGCAAGGGAGACATCAGAGCAGTGCTCTACTCTCTCCTACCCTAGCACACTTTGGGCTGTCATGCGCTTACTCAGACACCCTTCCGTCATAGCGCAAGGGAGTTGGCATAGTCTGAAGCAAACTTTCTGTACTGGGAAGGGTCCCTTCCAGTACAAGTCCTATGCTTTAAGCCTTTTCCCACTTTGTGTGTATGCTATACAATCAAGCACACATGCAAATTGGGGAAAAAACATGGAGAAATGAAAACATTTCTCTTCTTTGCACCTGCCTCGAGCGGTTGCAGGATTTTGATGAAAATACATGTCAACAATTCTTTGTAGCTAGGGATTTGCATCAAATCCCCTGGGTGGTTGCAGCGGCATGCCCATGTACCATCTACGATACATCTCATTGATGCAAAGTAACACAAGAAAGCACAATGCACAACATGGTGTTACGTTTGGTTATGATCTAAGGCAAATCACAATTTGAGTTTGATGGTAAATTTCACCTGAACAATTTGTGTCTGGTTTGTGTTAGAAAAGTAACACAAAGAATTTGTAAATCGAGGCTACTGTCTTTTTCTTGTGGGTTTAATAGTACTATGAATATTGTAGCCATACTTACATTCTTTCCCAGCATCCCAGGTGTTCTTTCTAAGGGAGTCACAGTCAGAGCGACACGGAGAGACAGTCGGCAAATTCGGAGCTACGCTGCAGACCACAACTCCACGCCTCGCAGTCAATATCCGGGGAGAATCAGGGTGAAATGTGGTCATCTCCTGATGCTCCACGCCAAGCCCATCCACCATCTTATCCAGGTTACTTCTAGAGTCACTTTGGAAACAAGGCGTGTAGGCCATGGGTCTGACGGGTACCTGCGGGGGCCCAACTTCTTGGTAGATGTTTTGGCTATCACTGCTGTTCCTTAAATTCTTGAACTGGATTCCGTTGGTTTTGTTCAGCAGGGCTGCCGTTGCTGGATCCTGTACAAGAGTGATGTTGTTGCGGGAGTAATTTTTCCTGAAGACTTTTTTGCGGAAGACGATGAACAAGATGATCAAGATGAAGATGACGAACAGGACGACTGCAATTCCTATCAGCTCCTCCTTTCCCACATACGAATGTCCAGCTTGGATGTTAGGCACCACCACAGGCCGCAGGCCGCAGTGCTGCCCCACATACCCCGCGGTGCAGTTACATAGAAATGAACCAAAGATGTTGACGCATGTTCCTCCATTTTCGCACTCTTCCCTCTCGCATTCGTTGATGTCTTCCTCACACCTGCAAGAGATATATGTTATGTTTAGATGTAAACTTAAACAATTAATATAACAGAACAGTGCTGCGAAAACTGTAATATGACTAGAAAAAGTGAAGATTCAGTCTGCATTCTTTTTGCTCTTACTATTTAACTTTATTGCCAACAGACATTTTCTGTAAAAGTTAATTCTTAGTTCTCAAGGATGGAAAGTTATGTGTCACTGCTGGTTAAGGTCCTTCATCATCAAACAATTAACTATTATATGCCCTCGTTCTCATCAGAGTAGCTGTGGGGCAAAAAGCTGCCTGAACACCAAAAGGAAATGCTGCCCTCATTCCAAATTATGATTGAAGTCTTTTTGTGGCACTCTGTTTTGTGGCACGCTGTTTTGTGGCACGCTGTTTTGGAAGTGATACACAGTTCTGGAAGTGGCCAGAGCACTGTTGGGGAAGGATTGGGGTAAGCATATTTTAAAACATATTGGGCTGTAACATTCATTTACACACGGTCAACTGGAATTTTCCACTAAAGCAATTTTGGTGGGAATGTGCAGCAAATGGTACATTTGAATGCACATCAATGTGTCTGTCAAGCCTGAGGGGGTGGTCTATGGGGAAACGTGTGTATGTGTTTTTGTATGTGTGTGTGTGCGTGCACGCGCACGCCTGTCGGTCTTTCCTCCAGCCTGGTTTCCTGACCTAGACCAACCAACTGCTTTGCTCATCTGGTTAAGCTCCTGAAGAAGGAATGTCATGAAAAAACACAATCTGCATTTGTCACAAAACCAGGTCACATTGACACAAATGGTCATTGAGCCATGGCCCTTTGGGCCATCCTTTCTGGCATTGGCCTATGGCCAGATATGCCAATCTAGGCCGGCTCTCCTTTGCTATGATGTGTCTTACGTTATCCCACGCAGTCCACTCCTGCAGTTGCAGACAAATGCATTGCCGATGGGATCGCAGGCGCCTCCGTTGCGGCATGGGTTTGGAAAACAGGCTGTGATCTCAGATTCACAGTTCTTCCCCAGGAACTGAGAAGGGCAGCTGCACTGATAACCTGTATAGAGAAGAAAAGAGAAATTTACTGAAATTCTTCACTAAATTTGTTCAATTAGGGGAAACAGAGAGCAAAAAATCAACATCACAATTATGTTTCTTTGATCTCAATTGTAGTTTTTTGGTAATACTTTAGACAATTGATTAGAAGAGTAAAACCTTTTGCATCAAAGAATCTGCTTCATAATTAAGATAATATTGATGCAAAATTTAGTACTGCTTTACCATTGTTATGGATGCTAGGTTTATTTGTCATGAAGGGCTAACTATGGAGCAAGGTTATTTAAATTATGTGGCAAAAATTAAAATTATGAGGCACATTCTCTGACAGTATTATTTTCATCCATTAGAGCTGGATACATAATACGTGTGAATTCTGCAAATTATTTGGAAAGTATTTATCAAATGTGGTAAATCCATAATTATGTGGTAAACACAGCAGCCAAAGAATATCAGACGTCCACTGGCCCTTACCGTTATCCATTCTTATATTTTGTCAACGTCATTATCAACAGATGTTTGTTACATTTCATACGGTGCATGCCTTAGCCCAAAGAGCAAATTATCATTTTGAAAGCCTTATCACTTTACTAGCTCGGCATGACTGCCAGTAGGCTAAATCTATGCTAAATTATTCCTGTAGAAAAACAGAGGTTTCAGGTGGCAGATTAAGAGTTTTGGTAGTGTCCTCGATACAAAGAATCAGATGTCTGCCTAAAAACTTGGAACTACCCACAGTTCACTACTGTTATTTTGTAAGTGCAGTGTCTCAAACATAAGATGCTGTCATAACCATGTGTGGGAGTTGGTGTAGATCTGTGGTGTCCAATATAGGTCTAGGAGTCCCGGATCTATGCTAGATTTGCAGAATAAGTGTTATGTAAATGAATGCCATTTAGATTTTGATTCTAATGAGGAAATTCCAGAAATCTCATAAAGTAAAAGAAATAAAGTGATTTGCTCAGAATTACATGTTTTTTTAAAATATTACTTTCCAACTCATGCCTAAGAACCTAAACCTCTAGGAAATAAGAAACATGGCCTTTAGAAATAGAGGCATGTTTTTGAGGAATTTATTCTATGCAGCGCAGCATGTAAATTTGCTGTACTGTGTTGCCTGAGTAGGAGAGAGCAGAACTGTGCCATATCTTCAAAGAAACAATGGATTTCTGCTCTCTCGATTCACTGGCACACTTGTGGTGGTCTAGAGCCAACACAGGCACCCATGTGCCACAGTGCAATAGTGCCTGTGTTAAGGTCAGGATAGTGTTTGTGCAGGAAGGGGTATCTTCCTCCATAAAAACGATAGTTTGAGGTAACTACCTCTTTTTATGTGTGCCACACACACATGCAAGGAGGAATTAACGAGGACAAATAAGGATATTCCTCCTCCTTATGCCAGCCTCAGGCAGGCACACCATTTTGGTGCAAACCCAAGTCTACAAGTATTTGCAGATATGGGTTAGTGTCAAAATCCATGGGAGGACGCATAGGAACGCCCATGCATCAACCTTGGAACCTGGCACAAAGTAATACAAGGCAGCACAATGCTTTGAGTCACATTCCTTTTTGTAACAAAGCGACGCAAATGATCATCTGCATAGCTTTGTACATACCACAAGGGATTTTGCACCAGGCTGCATCAAAAAAGTGACGCAAATCTTGTGGAAAATCTTTGACAATCTGGCCGTAGACTATTTGATTTCTTTCATCTTCTTATTTCACTGACACCATGGATAAGACATAATGCTTTGACCTGCAGCTTTCAGGCTACAAACGTTCCAGTAGCCCTTTAGTACAGTAACTTTTGATAAGATCAATTGAATGATAATTATTCCTTGTTCATTTATTGTTTTTTTTAAAACATGGCATCTGAATATAACTGGGGGACATTATCAAGCGAAAGTGCTGCACACAGAGGCCTCTAGTGATAGCCTGTTGACTATATCAGCCATAGAGGATAGCGTAAATCTCAAAAAACACAAGAAAGTTTTATTCTTTGTAGATTGTTACAAAAATTTGGAAATTATCTGATCTGCCTCAAATTCCAAGAAAAGAGGAAATATGCAGAAGCATCAGAGAGGAAAAAATACTGGGGCACAGGAGGACATGCTGCTGGCAGAACTATGGTAGGAGCCACTATCATCAACTGTAACAGGATATCACTGAGGGAAATAGTATATTTTGCAATAACAGAGCAGCCGAGTTACACACTTGGCGGAGGAGAAAGCCAGCGGCGTAGAGTGGGTTGCAGAGGCAACTGCCCATGTGGACCTCCCTATGCTACGCCACTAAAGCAAGCACATGACTTGCAAGCCTTTGGAGAGACGCCATCTAGCTTGTGCGGCTCAGTCATACTTTCCATTTTCCACTGCAGATTCCCTAGCTTGACCCACCACCAATTTTACATTTGCTTTCATGCAGAAATAGGCCCAAGTGGATGTCGAAGAGATAAAATGGTGGGATGGTGCAAGCGACTGACCGGGGCAACAATTAGTTAGAAAAGTCTGGCAATTGAGGGTAGAATGCTCCAGCAAACTACTCATTTTCTAGGAGACTCTTGGGTGAAAATCCAGTCCCCTCCCTTACTTTATATAAAAATCTGCACACTGGAGAAATTATGGTCGTGAAATGGGTTTGCCAATTTTTCAATTTTTTCCAGCTGGGCAGATGATTTAGAATTTCTCGAATTTCATGGAATTTTAGGGGCTTATCACCCTACTCACCACATGTGAACCACCACAAACCACAATGAAACAACATGAACAGCTAACAACAAACTTACTGAGTACTGCGTTTAGCAACAAAACAAAAAAAATCACCCAGGCCGCCTAATCTCCAATGCCACATAGCCACCATCAAAGTCAGTCATATGTGTCCTAATGAGCTTCCACACTACTTAACTTTATATCTATGATGTGTCATTTCTGGGAAGAAATTCTATTTGAGATACAACTAAGAAGTGTGAAAATGCCGGCAAGCATACAGTTGCACCAAGCTGTGCTCATAATTGTGGTAACCCAACAACAAAAACAAAACAACAGAAATATAATTCATCAAAGACTTTGCAAAACTCTCATGCCCTAGTTTTACTTCATTATTTTAAGATGCTGAATAAACTTTTTTTCTACTGTGCAAATGACTGTAATTGCCAAATCAACAAACCTTGCACATTGACAAGGAATGGGATCATGAATCAATTCCAAACGCATTGTCGTGCCATCAGTTCCCTAATGATGATGATAAGGAGGTCTGTCCCAAAACTTCCCTTCGTTATTGGTGTTTTCTTATCATTGTTCACAAGGCACAGCCATTTTTAAACTAATTAATACTAAAGTTAGTATGCAAAACTATTTAAATATTAAACCAGCAAACACAAAAGAACTGCAAACCCTCGGGAATGTGAAGATGGAGGTGCCTATTTAAATAGTTTTGCATACTAAATTTTAATTAGCATCATAACAGTACATCCAAATCTAACAACTTACCCAGCAAATAAATGGTTGCAGATGTTTACAAGAACATACACATGGTGTTTATCTTAATTTGCATAATTTGACGAGTTTTAAATGCATGTTTATTTTTGTATCATATTTTTTTTAACGAAAATCTATAATAATGAGAAAATATCATTAGCATTATTCCACAGGTTTAAAATGCATGTTTATTTTTAGAATAGTATTGTTTTGAATGATTCTATATATTAATAAGCAAGCATTGGCCAAGCTAATAAGTGTAACATGTTTGACCTATTGCCTCTGCCAATGCTTTTTGTCAGTGCTGTGAAGCATACATAACGTACCACAAGGAAGTGCGGCAATTTCACTGCATCACCTTTGGTCCAGAAGACTTGTTACCCTCTGTAATTTCAACACTAAGGACCTGATTTAGATGTAAGTGGATTACCTGCCATTCCACCTTGGGGACAAAGAAAATTACGGCCACCGTGACAAAAGGACCACCCACCTAATGAATAAATAACCACCAAGCGGTTCCTTACCGTGCATTGTACTCTGTACTACAGGACTGCATCAGCAGGAAAATCTCTGTAGCTCAGGGTATTTGTTTTTTCTTTACAAAAAGAAAATCCCTGGGCCTGGCCTGGCAGTTCGGGCTGGACTGATCCCATGAGGAACAGTGACAAGACTGATTTGTATGTGGCTGGGTCCAAACTGAGGTGTCAGGTAGGGCCAAAAATGATGGAATGGGATGTGGCTCTGAGTGATTGCCAGTGGCAGGATTCATTCAAGCATTCCATCTATCAACTTTCTGTTTTTGCATTGGATGCCGTCACTGCACCGGGTATACCCAGATGTGATCCCACGCTTACTGTGCTACTGGAACAAAGCTATACCCGGCTGAGAAGCCCATAACAAGGGCAAAAACAAACCTGGGTTGCTTGTCTTCCAGTTCAGGGTGCACCTGCAGTGGTAGTTCGGGCTGGACTATTCCCATGAGGAACAGGGTTAAGAGTGATTTGTATATGGCTGGGTCCAAACTGAGGTGGCGTGGTGGGCCAAAAATGATGGATTGCGATGCGGCTGGGAGCGTTTGCCAGTGGCAGAGATTAATTCAAGCATTTTATCATCAACTCATTGTTTTTGCATTTTGAAGCCCTTAGAGTGCCGGATATGCCCAGACGTGGGTCCTGGGCTCATTGTGCCACTGGAAGCAAGCTATACCCAGCTGAAGAGCCCGTAACAAGGGCGAGACCAGTCCTAGTCTGCCTGTGTTCTGGTTCAGGGAGGAACTGGCCTGGCATTTTGGTCTGGACTGTTCCCATGGGGAGCAGGGTCAAGACTGATTTGCAAAGCTTGAGTCCAAACTGAGACGGCATGTTGGGTGAAAACTGATGGATTGGGATGCGGCCCAAGCGAATGCCAGCGGCTGAGATTATTTCAAGCATTCCATGCATCACCTTGTTGTTTTTGCATTTAATGCACTAAGGAAAGTTGATTGTAGGAGCCTAAAAACACAAGAGCTGTGGGGCAGAACCGTATACCTCTCTGGGCTGTATTCTTTTCAGTGATTTTAATTGCATGTTTATTTTCACAGAACCTTTTGTAATATTACCTGAAACATATTCCCTTAAACTGAGTCCTCCTGGAAGCCGTTAACTCAATCAGCACTTGACCTTTAATTGACCTTGTAAAGTTTATACATGTTGTAACATAATCCCTGTCCTTCAACTATCCTGAAAACGTTTCACAATGTTTATGAGATGACTCCAAGATGTGGGAGCTCTCTCTGGCCCTCATCTGTATGCGTGACATGAGCAGCACACTTACCTGTGACCTGCTGGAGTTCTGCTACTTGCCTTCTGGGCTCTGTCAGATTCATGTTTTATTACTGTTGGCTGCTTGGCATTCAGCTGCTGTGAGCCACCAGCTAGGCTAATCTGCTGATTTGATCCCCCTCTCTGGCCTCTGTGGACCATGGCCATTTCCGCACGATATAATGTGAGTTTAAGTGGTACCAACATGGTTTTAGCTGGTGTGTGTGGTACTATAATATCTATGTACACACAAAAGGAGTTTATCCAGGAACCATATGTCAAGATAATTTCATTCTTTGGCTATAGTATGCGCCTTTATATCCTTATACAACAGGAAACAATTAGAATAATTGAAAATAAAGATTGCCAATGTGTTGGAATAAAAGCCACTGTGACACGCGACACCACATTGGTGCTACAAAGCGCTGTACAATCCTGTCCATGAGCGAGTCCTCAGATGTGACTGTCCTCTGATATGTGGCTGTCTGTACTTGTGAGCTTTCTTAGATGATCATAAAGACTTCTTTCCAATACATCCTGGATGCAGGAGACAGCCAGCTCTAAATCAGCACATATAGGAGGTCGTCACAGGCCTAATGTTGCTTTTACTGTGTAGCGGTTTAGGTGTGGTGTGTTTATCTTCACAATGTTACTGAAAGCTAAATAGTGATAGGGAGCTTGCAGCACATACAACAGTAACAACCAATCACCAAACAAAATGATGCAATCAGCACAAGTCAATCTTTACCCTTCTGACTGTGGGATGTATGTTATTTGGGATAATCGTGACCGCGACTTTCTTTATTTGATTTTATAGTTGTATTCAAATCGGGTGCATGCCCTGTAAAGTCAGTATTAACTATTAGACTGTCCCCATCACACTCCTTTATCCCCCGGGTTTTCTTCTTAAATATACATGTACCTCTTTGACACTCACTTTGATCGACGGTTTAACAGTCAGTCAGGGTCGACTGGCCCTGCAGTCAGTAGAGGCCGCTCTCATGGCAGAGGGGAGGGGTATGAGGTTGGGGAGATGGACGGCCAACAAAAATAAAGAAAAAAAAGAACTTACCTTCTTCTCGCCGATTGCCGCTCTTCTTTTTCCTGTGGCTCCCAGAATCCCCTGCGGCCAATCCAGTGCTTATCTCATGCTGCTAACAGCATGAGAGAAGCGCTGGGTCTGGCCTGAGTGGACTTGTTTTCCACTCCAAAGGGGACATGAAGCTTACATCCGCTATTCTCTCCACCCGGCAATGCAGCTCGGGGAGATGTAAGTGCGCATGATGCTTTGGCTATTTTGAGACAGCCAGCCACATCGTCATGCGTACTGAAAGCACTGCCACCACTCCTCCTGTCACTGTCCAACCCACTATGGGCCCACCCATGGGATGTGGCAGGAGAAATAAAACGAAAATACACATGTTTTATTATCATTTTATTTTTCAGATTTTGAGGCCGCTGGCAGAGGAGGCGTAAACATCCTTTACCACGCATCAATTACAATGCAGTATGTTACATCGTAGTTTTGACTACGCAAGTCGTTATATCGACTTGCACTGGAGGGCGCTCTAGACTAAGGAATAGTGTAAATTATTATTCCAATACCTTCCCTACTGTACGTAGACTGGAGTTGGAATAGTAATTCACACTGTCCCTAAGTCCAGCACCCTCGAGCAAAAGTCGATGTAACGACTTGCGTTGTCAGGACCGCGATGTAACATACCGCATTGTAATAGAACGTGTTGTATCATCATACATCCTTCCCAGAGTGCTGACCAGACCCTAAGGGTATCAAAAAGCCCAGAGTTCATTTGTAGAAGATGTTTAAGGAGTGAGAAATTGCATCACTTGGTAAACTTCACTGGCGTGGATGCAGGGGAGTGATATCTTCATTAGTGCCCACTTTGGAGTAGTCACAGCCGGAGAGAGAGTGTGAGTCTCAATGGAATTTGGAGGCAGTTTTTGAAGTTTTCAAAGAATTGCAGAATAGAAAGTTATACAAAGTAAATGTACAGTGGTGGGAGGGTGTACTTTCCAGTTGTGTGTGATGGATGAACAATGGAAATATTCTTCCTATTAAAGGACACAATACTCAAAGCTGTGCTCCCTTTTAGATATAATTGCACACATCAACTGTGGAGTAATGCTGGAATACCACATACTTCCAAAGCATTGTACGAAACTGCATTCTCCTTAACCAATGTCTTACATTGAAATATCAACTTAATCCTCATGAACAATGCGCCTCAAAGTCATACCTCATAGAAGCTAAGATGCAGTCAAATGAAGAGCATATCCTCACTGTACTCCGCTGTTCCTGATTTGGTCACCTTCCATCCCCCCCCCCTGAATGTAGCATCCCACATAAGCAATTTAAATTTCATTTCCAAATCCAAGATGGAGCATCTGCAGCAAAACAACAGACTCATCAAGACCTCTTTTTAGGTCTTATTTACAGACAGCTTTTAGCTGTCCTTTGTCGAAAGACCTATTGGGGACAATGCCAATAGTAATAGCGGGCTTGGGGTTGATCAACCCATTGCATATCATTGGTTATTTTTCGTGCCCATCTCATTTGCTTACTACCTATTCAAAGGTTTTTCTTATTTTTCTTGTTTTTGTTTCTCCTCTGGAGCGTAGCTTCTTCACCATCCTTTTCAAAGAACGACGTATATCTTCACACTGATCTACTTAATTCTTTCTGTTTTAGCATGCCATGGGTGTGCATGTATTTACATGCTCCGTCCCCCTTTCTTCTGTGTTGCTTCCCCCGATACACCCTCCGCCCCATGCTCTTTCTGTTGCTGTCTCATCCTTGAGCCTGTCCATTGCTATACCCACCCCTACCCGCCCTGCTCAGCTTTTGTTTTTCAACCTCCCTCTGCTGATGCCCCGCTCCCCGCTGCTCCTCAGAAGGTTCCAGTTGCCGACATTAACCTTTTTATTTGTAATTCACCCCTCTTGCTCCTCTGTTGCTCCCCTGCGCCTCCCCATTTGGCGCCCCCTTTCCACTGTCTCCCCACCCTGCCATTCTGCCCTCCCCCACTCAATACTGGCTGACGCAATTGGCTGTGCCAATGCATGATGCATTTATGATGCACCGGTATTAGAAAAGCCAATAGTGGTGACCAGCCATGCAACAAGCATAAAAAGCATTGCTTCTATACTTTCAAGATGGCTTTCATATTGCGTGTTGCATTATATTGCAACGTGGTGACTTTATGGAAAGTATAGAGAATATTGCTTTTTATATTTACTACACTTTCAATATGCCTGGCACGTTTTGTGCTGCGAAGTGACAACTTGAGTAATTGTGTTGCATGATGCAATGTGATGGCCACCTTGAGATTGTAGAAAGTAGAGAAAAAGGCATTTCTATAGATTCCATAAGGCTGCAGCATTGTTTCGTCACATTGCGTGGTGCAACGCGATTGCTGTTTTGAAAGTATAGAAAACAATAGGGCATATTTACAAGCCCCAATTGCCACCGGAGCATCATTTGTTTTGATACTCCAATGGTGTAGTACCATTTCTCATATTTACAAGGTGGCACAAAGCCACTTAACTAGGCTTAAGGCAATCTTAAAAATATGCCCATTTCCCTGCAGTCCTCTGCGGCAAAGAGGCATGAAATAGGTGGCGCTGTGTGCATTCCACCACAACACCCATTACTTTTTTACACTGCCCCAGATTTACAAGGCTGAGGCAAAGCTAAAAATAGCACCATTCTACCGCCATGGATTACTAGGCGTTAGTAAGACGATACGAAAACAAATCATTTATTTCTCCTCGTTTTTTGCTCTTTCCATGTATGTTGCATTGTGCAGCACACATAGGAAAAGCAAATTGCCATTAATGATTGTTTATGTGCAGGACGGCGTCCCTGCCCCCACACATAAACAATAGTCCCTGCAGTGCCACACCCTTGCAACATGGCGGCAAGTATCCTGTGCTAGCCCAGCCGTTGTGGCATTCTTGGAAACTCTGCCAACGAAGAAGAATCACAGAAGCAGTTTTCCTGATGTTTTTATATGTATTTTTCAAACAAGTCTCCACTTTTTCTAGAGCATTTCTGCTTCAATGTTGGGAATATCTCCCTTTTTCAGCACTCAATGCCCACCCTGTGCAGTCAACACTTGTGACACATGATCAGTACCATCGAATATAAACTGGTCAAGACAGGTTTTAAAGTTTCACATAATAATACGCTGCATTATTTCCATTCTCAATACAGTGCTATGGAATCGTCTATGGTTGTGTGACTTGAACAGTCACCTGAATTACACCTACTGCTGTGGGTTGCCAGATCAATGTACATTCTTGAGTCTTTTGCCCAGTAGTTAATTTGCAAAATAAACAAATAAGTGCAGGGCATGAAGTGTTTCTTGGGAGACTCGGAGAAGACTGCCACCTATTTGAGTTGCCGAATACAAAGTCTACATAGTCTAGACTTAAATTCTTGCCTCTTTCTTCTCCTATCCTCTGTTTCCAGTCTCTTTATCTTCCTTTTGCAAGTTTCTTTCCATCCAGGCTTTCTCTCCTTGTAACTGTTTACTTTGTCTCCTTCCTTCAATAATTTCTAACTTTCTTTCTATTGTTTAGGGTCAAAACCTGATCAGGAAAAATAAGTCCCAGTCCTCAAATATGTGTGTTGCATAGTAGCGGCTACTAGGGGCTGTAGTGGTGGGCAGGGAAGTTAAAAAAAGAAAATCCACTTCTCTGCCAGCTGCCGCCTCTCCTCCATCCAATGCAGGAATCAGGAAGCATACAGGCTCCCAGATCACAAAGCCGCTGTCACTAGAATGACAGCAGCGTTGTGATTGGTCTGAGCGCCATGGTTCAGCGCTTAGACAGGGACTGGGACCCTCTGCATGTTCACCACCCAGGCTGTGCAATACAGCCGGGTGGAGAACATGCTAAGTGTGTGTTAGAACCGGCTGTCTCTAGTTGGCAGAGGTATACACTTCTGACAAATAGGGACACTCCTTTTCTAGTCAGGGCAAGGGGATCACACCCTTCGATAACCCCTGCTCACCCCCTTGGTAGCTTGGCAGAGCAGAACAGGCTTATCTCAGAGGCTGTGTGTTAAGCAATTATGACCGCGTACAGTAATACAGTGAATACACTACAAATGGACACGACACCGTAGTATTATAAAAATAAGTATTTTTATATAAGGCTTAGCACAAGACCAAAATAACGGCAAAACTGTACACAATCGGAATAAATACGTTCGGGAAGGAAAAAGGATAGTTCAAAGGTAGTTTCTTCTTTAGCACAAGAGTCTTTTATATCAAGCAAATCTTCTTCTTGGAAACACAGTTCTTTAGCAACAGGGTAACTCACACGGGAGCTACACAACGCTGGGCAAAGATAATCCACAGGTTCGGCGTCGACCGCGAGGAGCGCTGCGTCTGGCCTGGAGTCACACGGACCCCCAACAACACAGTACCTTAGGAAAATGAAGCACACGATGATCAGCGGCGTCGAGCACTCCGGCGTCGCGTCTTCGGTGTCGATCAGGCCACAGCAGGCGTTGTCGATGATGCAGTTGCACAGAGTGAGCAGCGCTCACGGCGTCGAAGGGCACACGGTTGATGCGATCAGCAGCGGGGCAGACACGAGGTCCTCTGGAGTTAGAGCTGTACTCCTACTCACTGGCGTTGCTGCTGGCGTCGGTTGGGCCCAGCGTCCGATCGTCGTGGTCGCTGGTTCTTTCAGAGGTGCTGGATTCACACTTCCAGCGGATAGCACTTTTTAGCAGGTGAAGTCCTTTAGCCCTGTGACTTCGGCAGGAGACTGGCACTCTTCCAGTCCTTGGAGATTTTCTTAGCAAGCGTGAGAGTACGCACACAGTTCCTCTCTCCTGGTTCCTTGGCAAAAATAAAGAAGCACTGCAGGATTCCCCCAACAACAGCACACCGGCAGGAGGGGTAGGCAGTCCTTTAGATCAGCAGGCTTCTTGTCCTTGGTTACAGGGTTCCTTGTCAGAAGTGATCTGATTAGGTAGTCTTATGGTTATCCCCTTGTGCTGAATGTGACCTGCAGAGAGGATTGTTTATATTTATCCATTATGCTAAATGTGACCTGCATAGTAGATTGTTGATGGTTTATGTTATGTTTAGGTTTCCTTCCCTTTGCTAAGAGTGAATTGCTTAGGTGTTGGTATTCCTTCCTTAGGTCCTAGTTACCTGCGTGATTTACCTACGGTGAGTTAGGGTTGCGTAGGAGGTCCTTACCGTTCCAGTGATTACTGGATGTGTGTTGCATTTATAATTTTGGTGCTACTCATTCTATGTTTACGACATAAGTGTATATCTACCAGTATTATTTTTTAACAAGTGCCTACCCCTGACAGTGGTCCATGTGGCCCTGTCCTGTAAATAATTCCCCTTGTAAATTCTGCCCGTGCCTCTGGCACATTGTACAGTTTGCGTGTGTTATCTAATGTATTTTGTTTATTATAATACAAAGGCTATTTTTTCGGGCGGGGCTCCTCTCCCTTCCAGGTGCCTCGGGACACGGCCGGCTGCTCTCCTCCTCGCTGCTCGGCTCCGGGGGCGGGACTTCCGGTTCGCCTCTCCCGGGCCGCGCAGCGATTGGTTGCCGGTCCAGGCACTTCCGGGTCGTCGCGGGCAGCGCGGCGGCCCGTTTTAGGCAGGCAGGCTCCCTCTTAAAAGTATCCAAGTACGGGGCAATGCCGGGTGGCACCGGCCTTAAATTAAAATATAACACAACGGGGCAATGCCGGGTGGGCACCGGCCTCAAATTAAAAATAAAGCGAGGTGGCAACCGCTACCCCAAAAATCGGCCGGTGCCCACCCGGTATTGGGACCGAGATCGCCGATTTTTGGCGTAGCGAGTGCCCACCTCGCTTTGCTTTTAATTTGAAGGCCGGTGCCACCCGGCATTGCCCCGTTGTGCTGATTTCATTTTCGAGCCGGTGCCCACCCGGCATTGCCCAGGAAATCACCGCCGCAGCCCGAGTGCACTGAGAGCCGTTGCCGGGCCGCCGCGCTGCCTGCAGCGACCCGGAAGTCCCGCCCCCTGACCCCCAGGGCCGCGCTGCCATTGGCGGCCCCGGCGGAAGTCAGGCGGAGGGAAAGGAGACGAGGCCAGGCGGAGCGCGAGAGGAGCAGTCGGCTCCCGTGTCCAGGAGGCTCCCCGTGTGGAGAGGAGCCCCGCGCTGCTGCTGGGAGGCTCCCCGTGTGGAGAGGAGCCCCGCCCGCCCTGAGACGCCGGTGAGTGTGCCAGAAAGGAGGGAGAGGGGCCGCGGGACACATTGCCGGTGTCCGCCCCTCCCCCATAGCGCGACCTCGCGCTTGTGGCTGTTTGGAGCCCCGAGGCTCCTGGGGGCATTATTGATTCCTGAGTCCCCCGTGAGGGACTCCAACTAGAGGGGGCCATTGTTGTCCGAGCCCCAAGAGGCTCTGAGGGGCCATTCTGTTCATTGAGGGCCCTAGAGGCTCAGCCTGCATTGGTTGTTTAGAGCCCCGAGTGGCTCGGGGCATTTCCTTCTTTGAGCCCGGCGAGGCTCCAACGACGGCCGCATTTGATTGAGAGCCCTGATAGAGGCTCTGGGGGGGCATTCTTATTGATTTAGAGCGCGGAGCTCTAGATTGCACATTTTGCTTTGGGAGCCCCTGAGAGGCTCCTTGCCCACTTGGTTCTTGAGCCCTCCTGGCTCCAACGTTTGCCCAGTGCATATTAACAACTGTCCAGCACTTAGTGGACAGTTGCCACGTTTAGGCTTTGTGTCTGTGCTGCCTGCGCAGCTTCCCTGACACTGAGACTCAGGGCATTCCGCCCCTTTCGAGGCCAGTTGGCCTGAGGGACATTTATGAGTGTTGTGCTATGTGCACCCTGCGCATTGTAATGTACTTGATGATGTGATTCTTGCGCATGTGTTCTAACCTGTACCTTTTCTAAAAGTGACCTGATTAGGTAGTCTTATGGTTATCCCCTTTTTGCTAAATGTGACCTGCATAGAGGATTGTTTAGGTTTATCCACTGTACTAAATGTGACCTGCACAGTGAAATGTTGATTCTGCTTACCTTTTCTAAAAGTGACCTGATTAGGTATTCTTATGGTTATATCCATTATGCTAAATGTGACCTGCATAGTAGATTGTTGATGGTTCATGTTATGTTTAGGTTTCCTTCCCTTGGCTAAGAGTGAACTGCTTAGGTGTTGGTATTCCTTCCTTAGGTCCTAGTTACCTGCGTGATTTACCTACAGTGAGTTAGGGTTGCGTAGGAGGTCCTTACTGTACCAGTGATTACTGGATGTGTGTTGCATTTGTAATTTTGGTGCTACTCATTCTATGTTTACGACATAAGTGTATATCTACCAGTATTATTTTCTAACAAGTGCCTACCCCTGACAGTGGTCCATGCGGCCCTGTCCTGTACATAATTCCCCTTGTAAATTCTGCCTGTGCCTCTGGCACATTGTACAGTTTGCGTGTGTTATCTAATGTGTTTTGTTTATTATAATACAAAGGCTATTTTTGATATATAACCTTGTGTAGAGTCTTTCTTTGTGGTGGGCCTTGGGTGTTGTTGCTGGGGTGCGTGCGCAAATACTTAACTCATACCGCCTCCAAGTTTAGCCTAGACTGCTCGCGCCACGCTACCTAGAGGGCGAGTGGGGGTTGCCTTGGTGTGTGACTCCCCTGCCCTGACTTTAGAGATGGTGATCCCTGACTGACCTAGACGCGAGTCTTGGCCGGCCAGGGTCCCGTTTCTAACATTGAGAGCCCTGAGAGAGGCTCTGGGGGCATTTGATTATTTTTAGAGCGCTGAGCTCTACCTTTGCACATTTTGCGTGGTGAGCCCCTGAGAGGCTCCTTGCCCACTTTGATTCTTGAGCCCTCCTGGCTCCAACGTTGTGCATCATATTTACAACTGTCCAGCACTTAGTGGACAGTTGCCACGTTTAGGTTTGTGTTCTGTGCTGCCTGCGCAGACCCCCTGACACTGAGACTCAGGGCATTCCGCCCCTTTCGAGGCCAGTTGGCCTGAGGGACCCTTTTTGAGTGTTGTGTATGTGCACCCTGCGCATTGTAATGTACTTGATGATGTGATTCTTGCGCATGTGTTCTAACCTGTGCCTTTTCTAAAAGTGACCTGATTAGGTAGTCTTATGGTTATCCCCTCTTGGCTAAAAGTAACCTGCATAGAGGATTGTTTAGGTTTATCCACTGTACTAAATGTGACCTGCACAGTGAAATGTTGATTCTGCTTACCTTTTCTAAAAGTGACCTGATTAGGTAGTCTTATGGTTATCCCCTTGTGCTGAATGTGACCTGCAGAGAGGATTGTTTATATTTATCCATTATGCTAAATGTGACCTGCATAGTAGATTGTTGATGGTTTATGTTATGTTTAGGTTTCCTTCCCTTTGCTAAGAGTGAATTGCTTAGGTGTTGGTATTCCTTCCTTAGGTCCTAGTTACCTGCGTGAGTTACCTACAGTGAGTTAGGGTTGCGTAGGAGGTCCTTACTGTTCCAGTGATTACTGGATGTGTGTTGCATTTGTAATTTTGGTGCTACTCATTCTATGTTTACGACATAAGTGTATATCTACCAGTATTATTTTTTAACAAGTGCCTACCCCTGACAGTGGTCCATGTGGCCCTGTCCTGTAAATAATTCCCCTTGTAAATTCTGCCCGTGCCTCTGGCACATTGTACAGTTTGCGTGTGTTATCTAATGTATTTTGTTTATTATAATACAAAGGCTATTTTTTATATAACCTTGTGTGGAGTCTTTTCTTTGTGGTGGGCCTTGGGTGTTGTTGCTGGGGTGCGTGCGCAAATACTTAACTCATACCGCCTCCAAGTTTAGCCTAGACTGCTCGCGCCACGCTACCTAGAGGGCGAGTGGGGGTTGCCTTGGTGTGTGACTCCCCTGCCCTGACTTTAGGAATGGTGATCCCTGACTGACCTCGACGCGAGTCTTGGCCGGCCAGGGTCCCGTTTCTAACAGTGTGCATGAATGTTTGGCCGGCCCAAACCGAAACCGTCATGCGCAGTTAGAAAGTGCCCAACTCTCCTCCACCTGCTCTGTGGGCAGACAAGCCCCGCCCACCCCACCCTCACCTAAACAGAGCCAGTTTGGAAACATAAAATAATAAAGACATGGTGTTATTATCATTATATTTTTCCTGTGTGGCAACGCTCCTCCGCCTTAGCGGTGGAGCCGCTGCTTGTGTCGCTATCCAACACCTGTGATCACCAGCACAAATAAAGCATTGCGTTTGCCTGGGCTGGCACGTACTCCCATCAGACATGTATATCTGCCATTTCCCTCTAATGTTGCTCTGGTGTTCTAATGCTCTTATGATTCTGTTATGTTAATCTCACCTTATGAGTGGGTTGTTTTTACAGTATAAATATTGTGATTGACTGACAATTGACTGATGAAACAACTTCACTGATACAAAGCACGAGGACCAAGACTCGTCAAAAAAAATCTGAAAAACTGTTGCAAGAATAAAAGTTATGCTAGACTTTGCGAAAGTGTAAGCATTCATACATGAGAAAATGTACATTCTACATTTCCACATCTGTAAATGCTTGGCAAACAATCATTTGCAATTGCCCACATTTTTCTTTTTCTCTATCGGCAAAATATTTTTCCCCAGGGAGAAATCCCTTCTCTCTCACAGCTCCCCTTAAATATTCCCACCTGGGATGTGGATTTAGACATGCAGTTTTTAACTGTGTCTAGGCTGGGGAAGGGTGATAGAAAATGTTAGTGAATACCAACAAACTTGCGAGTTTGATGTTGTTCACTACCTTCAAATGGTACCCCTGCCCTGTAATGACCACTCTCCTCATGTGGGAGGTATATTTACTCAAGGCTTGGGTACATTGTAAGTAATGCCTGTGTAAGTGAGTGAATTTGCATGGAAGTGTAAACGTCTCAACATGTGCCAAACACTACGTAGTCCCTGCAGCCTGATGCCCTGTTCAATGTAGGGAGGCAACACGCTGCAGGGATTTGTCGGGCCGCACAGTATTCCTTCCCAGGTCCTTTATCCAGCAAAACTTCTTCAATCCCAAAAGTTCACAAAAGATATTCAGGAAACTTTGAGCTTAGGGAATGGGGAAAACTCAGGGTCGCCATATTAAGGAAAGCTGCTGGTATTCCAGGCCCTAAGCTGCTATGAGAATGTTCATACTCTGGCTTGAGGGCCACTTTGTTTTCAATGTTGCTTTCCCTTCAAAAATACTTCCCCAGCTTTGTTCTAGGGGGAGTCTGCAAAGTGTTTTGGAAACTTGCATGAAGAGCCCAGTCTTAGTGGCTGATCTGCTGATCTTGAAAACTCGGAACCTTGGTCCTAAATACGGTTATGAGCCTTAACAAAAATCTCCCTGTGCCTAAAATTGTGATTTATCTGATAAAATGCATTTATAAATGTGTGAAAATGTAAGTGTAGAATTCAAAGATGTGAAAACCTCTTTTTATGTACATCTTCTCAGCTGTGCAAATAAAGGTGGGCTCATGCTACATAAATATCCATCCATACATACACCATGCTGGTGCAATTCTACATGTGAGTTACTGAATTTTAGAGTATCAGCTCCTGTTTTGTGACTACCAACGGTGAAATCACACTTAGATATAATGCAGTTTGCACATATAAATTGAAGTTCAGGGTACAAATTGTTTTGTGGATCCAACCGGAAGACGCGCATCACAGCCTTCTAATCTGCTAAGTGCTTGTGGCTGCAGGAAACTGGTCCACTCAGCTCGGCACTATTTAATAAAACACTGCCAAAACCACAAGTATTGCCTTTTTTTGCTAGTACCCCAAAGTTCATCCCTATTATTATATCGTCTACACGCCGGCCATCTTCAACCGCAGTTTCTGTCATTCCGCATGCACATTGTCCAGCTACGTGGTTGCTTGTGAAGCGATAGCCTGCAAATATCTCCTAAACCCAGTATCTAATTCACATCACTTCCACAGCAATCCAACACTGTTCATGGGGCTTGAAATCTGGTTACAGTGCACTGCGCCTTCACATTCTGTGACCAAGTTATAAAGCGGCTTTTTCCCTGATGTATCGTAACCAGGACCATGTAATGCTTACATCAACAGCACAGTGGGCTTGGGTTCTCAAATGTCAAGCCTTTTCTCATACAAAATCTACACAGGAAAGGTTTATATGAAAAATATAACCACACACAACCACGGAAAGCTTACATACTTTGTGCCACAGAGTAAATCAAGTTTTACAAACTAGTAAAGATGTTATTCTAGAGCACAGCAGCCAACACCACAGAGCACGAAGTTACAGTCTGAAAAAACTGAATCGATAAAAATAAAAGGCGCTGTGTTCCTGGGCCAAGACCAAAATAATTCTTTTGCCATTGAGCCTAAATACAATTCCATTCGGGGCCATTTGCCGTGCCAGCAACCAGCGATGCCGCCATGGAGGAAGACATGTTGCAATTTGTGGCTCTAGCGGAGTTCGACATGGAGTCGGGTTCCATTTTGTCCAATGTTAAGAGCCTGTTCCTGTAATGGATTCCAGATGCCCCGCGGTCACAGACGCCGCGGCTGGCACGACTCTGGCCCTGCCCTCTTATAATGAACTGGTTTATAGAACCACTAGAGTGAACTTAGAGCTCATCCTGATGACGATTCATCATTTACTGGCGGCGCAGGGATAGCAAAGGCAGGAACGACTGATTCGAAAAACAGAGGCAGCAGAAATCCCACAGGACTCTTTCCTGGCCTCTGTTCAGGCTGCGTATTCCAGCTCTCGCCTTTGTACAGCAGCCCAAAGGGAACACTTTGATTCATTTAAAATGTTACGATACATCTCCAGCACATTTGAAATGGCCTGTAGAAGAGCGAAACAGGATTGAACCTATTGAGAGAATAAATGGCGCTCACCGGCTGATTTAAGTGTACTGGAGTATAAACACATTACTACTTCTACTGTGTACTATAATTACACTTGTGTGCCTTCTTGAGAGCGCTATCAGGCTAGCTCCTTCAGAGAATACTTGACCTACTGCGCTAAATTGACTCGAGGGTTCTTCATGCCACCTTGTCGCTTCAGTATTATTGTTGATTTCATGACACACACTTGCTCTACGGTCATGCGCGAGCTTACATGCATGTGCCCTTACAACGAGGTAGCTTGCAGGATACTGATGTTTGATTGAGAAAGGTGAGTTTAAGCTATGTAAGGAAAACAAATAAATTAAGAGGGTACAGAGGAGCTGCTCCTGAAACCCTGAAAAGTGAGGAAATCTTTGGCCTTCCAAGACCACAAGAGTTGTTATGTGGGCATAATAGCAATGGCGTCCATTTTGATGCCTTTTCCTCTAAAACATCTTCAGGCTTGCCCCGCTGGAGAATTTCGAGCTCCATTTATAAAGTCAAAAGGTAAAACATTTGATGGGACAAACCCACCTAGTGTAACCACCCAGGTTTCATCACAGTCAGTCTGCAATCATGGCTGCATTCCGGCCCATCGCTTCCTTAGACTATCATTTGTGCCTAGTGCATTTTGGTGTTATTTTTACTAAAAACACTAAAAATTCATATCTCAGATTCCCCTAATTTGATTTTTGTTATTTTGGTGTCATTTTGTTTATTAATTTTTACTCTACGTTTCTAATTTGGTTTGGCATTTTTATTGTTTGGTATTTTGAGTGTTGTTATTGTTTAGGTACTCAATAAACACTTTACATGTTGCCCTAAATTAAGCATATCTGCTCTGTGTCATAACTACCAGGCTGTTGAGCTCAGGCTCATGCGGAATCTTTGGGGCTCCTCATGACAAGTTTTTGTTATTCCTTGAGGTGAGCAACCACGAACCCCAAATAATGATGAAGACGGCTTGTATCACGCTCAGCTACTCTGAGGAGTGTCCCGGTGCCCAGCACTTGTCAGATGTGATAGAGGTCCTGATGTTTTAATCTTGCACAAAAAGCCAAGTTTTCAGTTTTTTTTAAATGCTGAAACATTGCTTACTGGACGGAGCTTGAGAGGATGCTTACTCCAAGCTGCTGGTCCTAGATGGGTAAGTGACCTACTTCCCACTCTAACACGCCGAATTCTGGGAGTCACTGCTAGCAATTTATTGTCAGACCTCGGATTTTTTGACGGGGCATAGAAACTGAAACTTGTTCTAAGGTAGACCGCACTGGTCTGGTAAAGTGCCCTGGGAACTAGCACTAGAGCCTTGAACAAGCAGGTACCTACCACTGACTTTATTTGTGGCTTAAATGACAAACTATCATCAAATGTCATTCTTAAGTCCTTAACGATGCATCTTTGCTGGTATAGTGGGGGGACGCATCTTCTAAGGTTTGCCAAAGAAAATAATTTCTGCCTTGTCAGCATTACACTTGAGCTGGCAAATGGCCATCAAATAGAAGACCATAGTCAGGCAGGTTTTTATTCAGCATCCCTTAAATCTCTTCTCTCTGTCCACATGTGAACAACAGCTTAGTTTTGTTAGCCTAGAATATAACTTAGCCCCTAGGGCTTCTGTCAGCTGAGCAAGAGGAGTGAGATATGTATTAAATAAAGTTGGGCTCAAGGCCGAGCCCTGGGAAATTCCCACTGACAACTCATGTGGTTTCGAGGAGAAAGGAGGAGTCCAAACCTGTTGACTTCTGCCTTCTAAAAAGGAGGCTACCTAGTCTAAGGCTTGGCCCTCTATACCAATTGAATGAAGGTGCACCAGAAGCCTGGAGTGGGGAGACGTATCAAAGGCTGCTGATAAGTCTAACATGGCAAACACAAGGAAATGATGGACGGAGCACTGAAACTTTTCAGACACTCAACCCCAGTCACAGTTCTGGGTTGAATCCATCATCGTTCTTTAGCTCACTTCGCCACCCCAGTTCCGAACCAGCCATATGCAAATCAGTCTTGACCCAGTTCCTCATGGGAACAGTCCAGTCCCGAACTGCCAAGCCAGGTCTTCCCTGAACCGGAAACAAGCATCCTGGGACCGGGTTGAGGGTAACGTCCCTCATCAGGCAGGCTAGCTTGAATCCAGTGGCAAAGTGAGCAAGGGACCCATGTCTGGGAATACTCGGCCAGCTTAGGGCGAAGAAAGCAAACACAAGGAGATGATGGATGGATCGCTGAAACTTTTCAGATGCTCACCCTCAGCCCCTTGCTCGCTATGCTACCGGTTTCAAGCTATCTTGGCTGATTCTACCAGAGAATTTTCGCCCAATATCCCTACTTCCACACCTTGCCAAAATCATGGACTCCCATATCAATATGGCCTTAACTCTGTATTTGGAAGAAAATTCAGTTTTAGATAGGTCACAAAACGGTTTCTGGCCTAGACATAGTACGGAATTTGACCTACTTGCAGTTACAGAGCAGTTACGGTCCGCTTTGGATGAAAGCAGAACCTCAGCACTGATCCTGTTAGACCTGAACGCGGCCTTCGATGCGGTTTCCCACAGGATTCTGTTACATCAGTTAGAGGAGATCATGGTCAAGGATAAAGGGCTGGAATGGTTTGCATCCTTTCTGACTGATCGATCATTCCAGGTCTCTGCCCCTCCTTTCACTTCTAGTGTCTATCCTTTTAGCTTTGGTATGCCACAGGGATCTGCTGTTAGCCCCACTTTATTCAATATCTATGGTCGACCTCTGGCCCTTTTGGCAAAAGCTCAGAACAATGCCATGGTATCATATGCCGATGATACCCAAGTGGTGTTCACATTCTCCAACAACCTCAAGCAGGAACAGGCGAAATTTCAAGACAATCTTTTGGCCATCTCGGATGGGATGGGGGACAATTGCCTGCACCAAGTCCGAGGTGCTCTTGGTGGGCAGAAACACCCATTCATGGGGCAACCAATGGTGGTCGATGGCTCTGGGGTCTCCTCCCCAACCGAAACCGTGATTAAGAATTTAGGAGTTCTGGTGGACATTACCCTCTCATTTGAAGGTCATGCCAAGTCAGTGGCTGGCACTTGTTTTGGCCTTCTAAGTGGCCTGAAACCCATTCTGGGATTTTTTGATGCACCCACCCGGCAGATGATCATCCAATCCACTGTGCAGTCTCGCCTGGATTACTGCAATGGGCTAGTACTCTGCGTGAATAAAGGTGTGACCAAAAGACTTCAACAGGCCCAGAACGTGATAGCCCGGATGATTTTTGCACTACCTAAGCGCCGCCATACCTCAGACCTTCTCCGTTGACTCCACTGGTTGCCAAGAGAACAGACGGTCTTCTTCAAGATGCTATGTCTCACTCATAAGATTTTGTATTGCATAGGTCCGCAAATCCTGAACGAATTGTGTTCTATGTATGTTCCGGCCGAGACCTGCACGCTGCGGACCTCCATCTGGCCTGTGTCCCAAGAGTGCGCAGGGCAAGAGCTGGGGGCCGCCCGATCAAAGCTTTGGCACCTGCCCTCTGGAACTCCATCCCTCTAGTTGCTCGTGGCACACAGGATCATTGGGCCTTCAGGAAAATGATCAAGATGTGGCTTTTCTCCAATTTATAATTCTTTTCTCTTCTCTGTCTGTGCCTGATAGCTATAGCACTGGGATGCCCCGTTGCTGGGGCAGTCATGCACTTTATAAAAACAGTTAACATAACATAACAGAGATGGAAAGCTAAGGTGACAAGGGACAGAGACGGCAGTGACAGACCAAGATATTTGACGGCAGAGATAAAGGTATGGGAATTGGATTGGTGTCAGTACAACGCGTTCTTTTACGTCGCATTCCGTTACAACGCAGATTTTACAACGCAGGATCCATTACATCGGATGCCATTACAACGCATGGCATTACATAGCAGATGCTATTACAACGCATGGCATTACATCGTAAGTATAGGTAAGTATACCTTTTTTTAAAAATGTTATTAAGTTAATTTAATTAATTTTATTTAAATAATTTAATTAAAATACATTTTAAAATAGTCATTAATTTAATTTAATAAAATAATATCTATTTAATAAATGTAATTTTAATAAAAATTGTAATTAATTTAATTTAATTAAAATAATGAAATTAGTTTAATGTACATATTTATAAAATTGAAATTAGATTAAATTATTATTAATAATTTATTTTATTTAATTAATTTAATTTAAAAATGTAATTAATGTAAAATAATAATTTAATTTATTAAATATATTTTAATTAATTTAAAAATGGTAAATATAATTTAATTATCCCTAAACACAAACCTACCCCTGAACCCTAAAACACCCCTGTACCCCAAAACCCAAACCCTGCCCTAAAACCTAAAAACACCCCTGTACCCCAAAACCCAAACCCTGCCCTAAAACCTAAAAACACCCCTGTACCCCAAAACCCAAACCCTGCCCTAAAACCTAAAAACACCCCTGTACCCCAAAACCCAAACTCTGCCCTAATACCTAAAAACACCCCTGTACCCCAAAACCCAAACCCTGCCCTAAAACCTAAAAACACCCCTGTACCCCAAAACCCAAACCCTACCCTAAAACCTAAAAACACCCCTGTACCCCAAAACCCAAACCCTGCCCTAAAACCTAAAAACACCCCTGTACCCCAAAACCCAAACCCTGCCCTAAAACCTAAAAACACCCCTGTACCCCAAAACTCAAACCCTGCCCTAAAACCTAAAAACACCCCTGTACCCCAAAACCCAAACCCTGCCCTAAAACCTAAAAACCCCCCTGTACCCCAAAACCCAAACCCTGCCCTAAAACCTAAAAACACCCCTGTACCCCAAAACTCAAACCCTGCCCTAAAACCTAAAAACACCCCTGTACCCCAAAACCCAAACCCTGCCCTAAAACCTAAAAACACCCCTGTACCCCAAAACCCAAACCCTGCCCTAAAACCTAAAAACACCCCTGTACCCCAAAACCCAAACCCTGCCCTAAAACCTAAAAACACCCCTGTACCCCAAAACCCAAACCCTGCCCTAAAACCTAAAAATACCCAAACACCCCAAAACATATACCTCAGTACCCCAAAACATATACTCCTATTCTCATACTTATTTAAAAAATTACTTAAATTAATAAATTTAATGTATAATATTTAAAAACATAAATAAATATTTTTTTATAATTAATAATAAATAAAACAATTATATAATATAAAATAAAATTAAAAAAAATTATATACTTACCAATACTTACGATGTAATGGTATGCGTTGTAATAGCATCTGCTATGTAATGCCATGCATTGTAATGGCATTTGATGTAATGGATCCTGCGTTGTAATAGCTGCGTTGTAACAGCATTACGACGTAAAAGTTGCGTTGTAAGTGTTACATACCTGGGTATTGGGTATGGGCTGTCGAGAATGGAAGTAGATAAAAGGATCGGAGACATACTATAAGAAAAATAGAGACAGAGGACAGCAGAGAGAGAGGGACAAAGATCAAGGCAAGGCAGCTGTAGGTGCAAAAATCAGAGGTGGCAGATTGCAGACCCAGAAAGAGACAGGACACAGCAGACACAATTATCAGAAAGAGAAAGGACTGTAGAGGCAGAGACATATGACAGCTGGGAGTTGTATAGAGACAAGACATCAGCGACAGACAAAGATCGAAGGAGAGAGACAGATATAATAAACAGATTCAAAAGCAGGCAGAGACACAGATAAAGAGACATGCAAGAGACAACGATCAAAGACAGGAGACAGCAGACATAAGAAATTCGTATCAGACATGTATCATTTACATCAACGTACAAACAATACAAGAGCAACAACACACAGCTGAGACCAGACACACTTATGTCAGCAAAGAAAACAAAATGCACATACGTAAGTTAGTGAGGGAGCCTTACCTGGATTTGTGGTGCTGAAGAACTGTGAGGTTAGCTGGAGAGGGGGTACCAGGACACAAGAGTGTGGGTGCTACCCAGGCGAACATAGGGGTGCAGCGAGAAGCTCACCAGCCCATCACAGATGTTTGTCATCATCGGTAATGATGGTGCAGCTTCTTGTAAAATATATGACCTAACAACGTAATTTACAAACATTCCACCTGATTGATAATGCTGCTATGGATCGTAAGAAGACGAACAATAATGAGATGCAAAGACATGTGCCTGGCACAAAGAAAACAATCCCGGACCCTGAGATTGAACCGCACTGCCAGAGAGTCTGGACCACTCCCTGGGAATTCCCAAATATAAGGATAGCTCGGAGGGGTGAGTTTTTACTGCAGATACCAGTGAGTAACCTGCAAATCACTGGTTCCTCTCCTAATGGTTATTTGGGTACAAAATGTTGATGTTTGTGCATCAGCCGTGCAGCATGCTCATGAGCAACCACCTCATACAGTTAGAAGAGAATGAAACCAGCATGCACCAACCAATAGGAAGAAAGGAAATGAATGACGATGAAGCAAACCAATGGAAAATAAAAGGAGAGCTCGGAGCCCTTTTTAAGATTTTTTTTAAGAAACAAAAGATCTTGCAAGCGACAGCGCGTGGGATGTTTCAGGCAACACGTATATAAGTTTACACTCGGTACGGTAAAACATTTTTTTTTAACTCGCTTGTTTTATCTTAAACATTACGGGCATGGCTTTTGGCAGACAGGGTACTCTCGGGTGCCCGCAGACAGGGTACTCTCGGTCTGCCAACATCATTTAGAAATGGGCGGATTGTACGTTTTCTGTTGATAGAGACCCCATTGGGTCCATCAACAGGAAGCTTATACTGATGGTCTGATTTTTTTGTTTTATAGAACCAAGCTCCCATTTTGGGAATTTGTTCTTGAGAAACAAAAATGTTTACAAGTCTTGTGAAAGGCTGTCAAGATTAATAGTGGCTGTGCACCAGACTTTTTCTACCTTCAAGGGAACTGCCTGAAGGTGGTTTCTTCCAAGATACTGAGATCATTGCTGAGCCGATGGTCACCTTTACATTTTGTAGATGGTAGTCATCAGAATGTTGGAGTTAATATTCTCCAACACTATGGCAGATGGGGCACTACATTCCAGAGCCCATATCAGGCCCTAAACCCCCTCATGCTTTTTGCAGCAGCCTATGTTGTACTGTGAAATGCATTTTTAAAATAATGGCTTGCATATTCGCAGCGCTTTCAGTCACACCCTGGGACCTCATAGCATTATAAATACACATCACTATTCCCTAGTGTGCCAACCAGGATTCAGTTCTGTGACTGTTTACACACATCTGTAGTGATCGCTAAACACGTTCAGCTTTCAAAAGCAAAAATGTAATTTCCTATTGATTACTTAAATTTGTTTCATTTAGTGAGTATGCAGTATATGTATGTGCATTTGCCTGAAGGTAAGGGGCCCGTTCTAATATTTCCTGACTCTGCCTCCATTGCACTCAAGTTCCCATTTCTCAAACTGTTTTTAATGCACTTCAACCTCTGGGAGAGCTGCGAAATACTCTGTAAGAGGCTGTCATTGAGGCCTCGTCTCCAGAGCAGCTATAGAACTGTGTATGTGCTGAAAGCTGCAGCTGCCTGGATTAAACCACACGAGGGGGCGGGGCGAGTACTTTGGGGCTGAAGTCCTTTTAGCCTAATGGAAGTTGCATGTCTCGACCTCGGAATGCTAAATTGATGCATGTACATTTTTCTTCCCAAAACAGCTCGCTGACCTTGGTGTTCATCTAGACGCCACGTTACACCACTGCTAAAAATATATCTAAGCGCTATAAAAATAAAGCTGTGATATGAATTAATATTTTTACAATTTCCGCAGGCATGTATATATACGATAATATGAACCGTGTCGTAAATTACTATCCAGAGAACGTTGCTCATGTTGTTTTCTCAAAAAATTAAACAAGGGAAAGAATAACATCTAACTAGAAGTACCGCATACTTACCGCCAGATGGCACACTCGTACAGCTCCCGCCATTTTGGCAGGGATTCCTCTCGCACGCATCGGGATACAGCACGCAGCCAAGCTTTAACTCGGTCAGGCCGACCACTTCTGCAAAGCTGCTGCGCTTGTTCTGGAGAGGCAGCTCGTTGCTGTTCAGCACCACCGAGTCCAGGCAGCCCTGGAAGCCGCCCAGGACCTGGGTCGTCCTTTTGTCAGTCAGGCTGCGGACGTTCTCCACTTGCACCTGGGCCCCGAAGTAAATAGAGCTGTCAGTGCTGAGGGTCTGGAAGTAGAGGGGGGCTTTGCGGCGCTCCACGTAGCTGTCGTCGAGGGACAGGCTGGTGAAGTTCCGGTTCAGCTCCAGGAAGACGGCGTGCCAGTTGCCGTCATTCACCGCTCGGCCGGAAATGCCCAGAATGCCCGGGCCGCTGCCACAGTCCAACTGGAACCACAACTTGCCTTCCACGATCTTAGAGTAGGTGCAAGAAAAGGAAAATGCAAACAAATTAGAGACTTACACAACAATCAAGAATGGTTAGAAATATGTCCTGATTATTATTAGCATCATCTTATTACCATATTATTGACAACTTTATATTATTTACATATTTATTATTATTTTTGTTGTTAATATTATTGTTATCATTATTATTTCAGCAGCAGCAGTAATCTCTAGGAATTTGATATATCCCGTAATGAGACCCAGGGACGAGTGAACAGCTTTATGGAGAATACATCCAGGGCTGGCTTTAGCGTTGGTGGCACCCAGTGCGACAATAATTTCTGGCTCCCCCGTACTCCCTTACCACCTCCTGAGATTCTCTCACTACCACTGGGCAAAAGTGTCCCTCATCTCTCCAATCATAAGTTATTGCTAAATACAGCGCCCCCCTCATAAAGCCAGCGCCCTCTCCACAGAGCAGCGCCACATGCGGCTGCACCGGTCACACTGCCCTAAAGCCGGCCCTGAATTCATCTGTATACTGCAACAGAAGCTTCTCAAAGAGGAGCTGCACACAGAATAGCTTGGGGTTTGGGATATCTGGGGACCAGATTACAGTTATGAGGGTGTGGGTGAGATGCAGGGCTCTGGGAAATAACTGGGGCCACTCTAGATAGCACTCTATATCATGCTCTTATTTCTACACCATAAAGCACAAAGTTACACATTCTAGTATGGCATAATCCAATTACTCATACTATCAATTCGAAGTACAGATTAAAAAGGCGTTGAGTCACCCAGAATCATTACATTTATTTCTTTAGTCATGCGCTAAAGCTAAGATTAGAACTGGGGTCTTCGAACCCCAAAGTCATTCTTCATGATCAAAACTCTGGGTGAACAGCAGACTGTCATCGCTAAATGTGGAGAAGTACAGTGATTTAAGAGAACAAATCTTCCTGTTGACTGAAAACCAGAAATCAGCCTTCAGACTTCTAGATCTCACGGCACAACATACTGCTGGGGCGACTCGAGGAATGAAACGGCATGTCCACTCAGCCCTGGAAGCGATCCGATTCTTCCTCTTCACCCCAGCTACTAGTAATGGGTGTCATTTAGTTCTACTTATGCCTACACCTGGCTCGCTCTTTCGTACCCTTGGCACTGCCCTTGCTACCCTTGGTCTTAGGGGAAGAGAGGGCAGCAGAAGAGCAAGAAGGTTTACAGGGCTGCAAGATCCATACTTGATTTGTGCACTTTCTACTCCTTGTAGCCTATTGGGCAGCAAATTACCAGGTTCTATTGCAGATCAAGGTAGATGAAGGGGTTAATCATGTGATACCATGGAGGGATCAGAGGTTTTATGATATCACTTTCACTAAACCTGAAATGTCAATAAATGTACATCCATACAACAAATATGGACTGCAACAATGAAATTGTCATTAAGCAGTGTTGTGTGCTGTACAAAACAGGCCGCCTTAACGTGCCTGCTTTTGAATATCAAGATTACTTTCCAGTTCCCTAGGACAGTGTCAGGTAAACCTCCAAAGGTTTGTGGATGACACCAAGATACAATTCTGCCTGGAAAACTGGTCAGAGGACCAGGTGGCTTCTCATCACCATAATAGCGAGCAGATTTATGGGAAAATGTCTCTGTCATCCCTGATACCAATGTGGCCACAGAGCTCTGTGCGGGCAGCGAGGATCCTACCTGAAAACAGAGATCGAGATTCCTCACTGACTTGCAAGTTCCATAATGGTGGGAAACCCTTGTACCCAATGACGAGTTTCAATGGTACCTCTCTAATGACAGTGATCACCCAGCAGGTCTTACAAGCCACAAGGAAAACCCGTCACCCAGAGGAGGCGATAAAACCAAGGCCTAATATAAACTTGTGGTTAGAATGCCAGTCATAGACACTGGTGGGTCTGGTGCATCTTGGAAGAGTCAACCCTGCACTTTCACAAGGTTTGAGTGGGCTGTCCAGGACTGATTGTGGGGTGTATTCTTTAATCCCTTACTTTGTTGAAGGACAAAAAGACACTTAATAAGCCACATTTTTTTGGGGCAGAGAAACAAATGATTGATTAAAGCTCTCAGGAAAAAACTTCCAAAAAGGATCCGAATGAAAAAAAAAAATTTCACAGACGGTGCCTGGGTGTTAATCGATTATATAACACTAATGTTCTTCTGAAGGATCTTCTTGCTCATCTTCCTAATCCATAATTTGATTTGAATTTCATGTTACACATTGCACAAACTCCGCCTGACACACTCACAAGTGCACTATTTCAACCGGGCCTCTTTGCACGCGCATTACAAATTTTATGCATCGATTGGTGAGTGGGTGATGCTATATTCTCTCCGCCTGACACCCTCCACCAGCCCCACCCTACCCACAAGTGTATAGCCTCCCAGCCTGACACCCTCGACCACACCTCCTCAAACTCCACCCCATCCATAAGTGCAGTATTTCCACCGGGCCGTGCATAAAATTATTTTATGCACATGCATTCCTTTTTGCTCACATGCACGCCCCTTTTGTGATTGGAGTCATTTGCGTTTTTCGACAATACGCACACATGAAGATTGCTAAAAACAATTTCTCATGAACCGGGCCTCGATTTATTTGACTTTCATCCCATGTCGCTTTTCATTACTGTCCAGGTGGTAGTGGTGTGAACTGAGACTCTTTACACTTCTTGTGCCCCAACAATCTATGCATCACCCCAAACATCTATGCTTGCAAACCCCAAGAGACTTGCTGAATTGCATATGATATTATATTGAATTAGCAATTGCTGCTGAGATTGTTCAATATATTGTCTAATTTTGCCTACATACTCAGGTAAAATGAGATAATTTGGTGTTGTACAGTTCTGTGATTGCTGCTGCTGGCATGAATTACGGAGAAATGAATGAAAGGACACGTAGAACGATAACAGGCTCTCAATGAAATAATAATGAAGTGAAGTGGCTTCCGGAACTGTTCCAGCAGCGTGTCTGAGCCAACTCAGAGACAAACGCGAATGAATTGTTGTGAAACAGCTAATGTGCTTCATACTGTTACTAGTGTTGCCTGTGAATAGGTAATTCACTAAACTAAAGCGCTTGATCTTATGTACCCATTTGGCGAGGAATAGATCCAATTAAAAAAGTTTACAATTTTGTCTGAAAAAGAAAGCAGGAGAAACAATATTTTGCCCAAGAACACACAAGGCATTTAGCTGGGAGTGAACCCAAGTCTTTTGTATCTACATTCAGCACATGACGGTGAACAGCCTTTACGACGCGGCTGTTACACCGCCGTGCCGTTACAACGCGGTCTTTTCAACGCAAGTCGTTACCACGACTTGCGCTAGAGGGCGCTGCAGGACAAGGAATTTTTTTATTTACTATCCAACACCTTCCCTACTGTACGTAGGCTGGTGTTGGAATAGTAAATTAAAAAATTCCTAAGTCCGCACCCCCTCCAACGCAAGTCGTGGTAACGACTTGCGTTGAAAAAAACGCATTGTAACGGCACGCGTTGTATAAGTACGCGTCGTAAAGCAGTACATCCCATGACGGTGAACAGCCTTTACGACGCGGCTGTTACACCACCGTGCCGTTACAACGCGGTCTTTTCAACGCAAGTCGTTACCACGGCTTGCGCTGGAGGGCGCTGCAGGACATGGAATTTTTTAATTTACTATCCAACACCTTCCCTACTGTACGTAGGCTGGTGTTGGAATAGTAAATTAAAAAATTCCTAAGTCCGCACCCCCTCCAACGCAAGTCGTGGTAACGACTTGCGTTGAAAAAAACGCGTTGTAACGGCACGCGTTGTAAAAGTACGCGTCGTAAAGCCCTACATCCATTAGACCAAAACTGCTTCTTGATTAACTGTTGGATGTGTACATTGTTATGTACACTGCTCTGGAAAGGTTATTATTAGTTTGTATGTTTACATTTTGTTAGTACTTGCCAACCCATTATGGAACAGTATTATCCACTGAGATGCAAATATTGCCCAGTCTTGGGAACAGCCCACATTTGTATATCAGGATTTCTATTATGGCAGGACAACTCTTAAGGGACGGTTGCTGTCATGTGTAGACAGGCGGCGGTCATGCACCGTAAGCGTCTACCGAGCCAAGGACACCGGGGGGGATATTCAGTTAGCGGTTCTGAGATGACACAGCAACCCTTCTTGAGAGCTTTTATACTGTACAACCTATTAAAACTTCACAGGCTCTAAAAAAAAGTCTCCCCTGGGATAATGCCCAAGCTCTGATCTTGTTCAGCATAACGGGTGAGGTATTAGTGGACCACGTGAGTAAGGCCTAATCCTGCAGACAGGCCCTTCCGGGCAGCAGACCACTTCCGCTGAATACCAAATGGAGCCAGGTGGTAGGAGCAGCCACACTTCCCTCACAAAGAAGCAGTCACCGCTCTGTTCCCGCCTCAGCATTCACCGGAACCTCGCGGGACTCTTTCTAGGGTGTTTTGCTAAATAAATTAGGATGCCAGATCCAAACTTTGGAATCCCATAAAATCTTCCAACCTGTCTCATTTCAGCAACAGATGTTAAGTGAAGGAATACAGCCCTCTCCTTATGCACGGTAATTACTCCCATGAAAACACAATTAAACAGATAGTCCATTTTATTGCAACTCTCCTAAATGTAGGCAGCCAAACACCTCACTGCGAGGCTGGCAGGCTCCAGGCACTGAAGCAGTGTTCTTTTATGTATCCTTGTTTATCTAAGGGGATTAATGAGCTGGCCATTTTGCAAACAACTTTAGAAAGATTCAAGCAGAACAGGCTAACTCTTTCCAGGGAGCCGTCCTGTACTGCACCCTGCAGAGCGGGGCCAGTCACCTCATAAGAAAAGGAAAGAATTGGTGTTGTGCTTTGCTCTGGCACTGGTAAAGAACATAGTTCACTTAAAATTCTTTTTTATGGAGTGATTAACATTTGGTTGGATTGTAACTGTGTTTTGGGCACTGGACTTTCATGATTCCACAAATTTGGAGGTGGATTAATTTTACTGCAGTGCCTCGAATGTGCAAGCGGTAGTGCAACGTACTGAGTGAATGTATGACTGTGTAGCGTGAATGGATGACTGTTGGGGCCACAAGTGGCTTGAGCTTCCAACAGATCAGCCAAATCAAAACAATGCAACATAGCAGTGTGAAGTACCTTTCCCCGTCACCTCTAGGGATGGTGATGTGTTGTTGGGTGGGGCCACCACTCTATTGACGGATCAGAGGCTATCCGGTGTTGATGTGTGAAACAGAACAACCCACTGATGCCTCGCAGCCTCAGGAATTGGTGTTGAACCATGGGAGTATTGATTTCTTGCTTTTAGTGCAGCAGGTCATGATGTATTGTTTGAACGTCTGCTTCATCAAGAATGATGCACATTAAATCAATACTTTTGTTTTGTGCAGGTTTCACTTTTGCTATTGAGGTACAATCGGTGAATAAGCATGTACAAATTGTCCTCTTTTATTCTTATCTGTCGCAACCACAGCTCAGGTAGAACATAAGACTTAGAAGCTTTCACACATCTTTTGCCTGAGACTTGTGGACTAGTTCATAATTCTTTCGGGCCGCAGACTATGCCCAGTGGATATTATTGTGACATCATTCACCGCAGACCGAGATAAGTTGATTCATGGCATTCGCTGCCAGGAAGCTTTGCTTCTGGTTCATAAAAAGTCACTTAGTGCTTCGTGTTTTGGATGACATCCAGCAGCTGAACTATCAATAACTGGATATCACAACCCCCAAAAGATGTTCACCGGGCTTCAGCCAGTTCCTCAAGAGACAGGCTCACTGCATCCGCCTCCACACTGAACATTCTCAAAGTACCCCAGGAGAACTGCACCACCCACCAACTCAATGGATCACTCACCTTCAACACCCCACAACTACAGTCACAAAAATAACACCATGATCAGTATACGGACTGCTGCGTAAGTGATATACTGATCCGTCTAGAGACTGCTGGGCACGCAATATAATAATCCGTCTACAGACTGCTGCGTAAGCATTATACTGATCTGTCTACAGACTGTTCCGTAAGCGATATGCTGATCCGTCTACAGACTGCTGGGTAAGCAATATACTGATTTGTCTACAGACTGCTGGGTAAGCGATATAATGATCCGCCTACAGACTGATGGGTAGGCGATATATTGATCCGTCTATAGACTGCTGGGTAAGCGATATAATGATCCGTCTACAGAATGCTGGGTAAGCGATATAATGATCCGTCTACAGACTGTTGCAAAAGCGATATACTGATCCGTCTACAGACTGTAAATTGATACTTGTATAGCGCACTACTCACCCGCAAGGGTCTCAAGGCGCTTGTACGAATACCGCTGTGGAACCCATCCTGGCTTTCCCTGTGAGGCGTCCACTCCTGGGCACCCCCAAGGTGGAGGCCAGGCATCCTTAGCGTTGTGGGGGCCGTTGTGGAGATTAAGCAAGCTATTGCCCAGAGTTGCAGAGTGGGACTCCATGATTGGAATAGGCACCGAGGCGAGAATTATCAGGTCCGTGAAATTTTGAGCCCAAGACCCACCGAGGCGGGGAATTGAACCCTGGTCCCGGGCTAGACTTCTGCATCAGGGTCTGCCACTCTAATCATTGAGCCACAGTAACAGTAACAGTAGACTGCTGGGTACACGATATAATGATCTCTCTACAGACTGCTGGGTTAGGCGATATACTGATCCGTCTACAGACTTCTGGGTAAGCAATATAGTGATCCACCTACAGACTGCTACGTAAGCAATATACAGATCCGTCTACAGACTGCTGGGTACGCAATATAATGATCCATCTACAGAATGCTGGGTAGGCGATATAATGATCCATCTACAGACTGCTGGGTAAGTAAAATACTGATCCATTTACAAACTGCTGCGTAAGCAATATACTGATCCTTCTACAGACTGCTTGATATGCGATATAATGATCCGTCTACAGACTGAGTAGGCTATATAATAATCCATCTATTGACTGCTGGGTAAGCAATATACTGATCCATCTACAGACTGCTGGGTACACGATATAACGATCCTTCTACAGACTGCTGGGTAAGCAATATACTGAACCATCTACAGACTACTGGGTACCCGATATAATGATCCATCTACAGACCGCTGGGTAAGCGATATAATGATCCATCTACAGACTTTTGCGAAAGCGATATACTGCTTCGTCTACAGACTTTTGTGAAAGTGATATACTGCTCCGTCTACAGAGTGCTGGGTACGCGATATAATGATCAGTCTACAGACTGCTGGGTAGGCGATATAATGATCCTTCTACAGACTGTTGCGAAAGCGATATACTAATCCGTCTACAGACTGCTGGGTTAGTAATATAATGCCCTGAACTGGCTCACGAGCCCCCCTCCCACCTGCATTCTGGTTGGGGTTACAGGGCACTGAAATAATCATTTATACCACATCTGATGCAGTTTCTGTTGAAACTTTCTGCTTGAAGTACTGGTTACGTAAATGACTTAAAATGCATTTAACAGAAAGGTAAGGCTACTTGGCTCGCTTTTAATTGGTGGTTGAATGGTTGCTTGAATTTGTTCAACATAGACTAAGCAAAGCAGAGCTTAAGTTGCTTTAATTGTTGACAGTTAAAGACACTTATTCACAGAAAGTGGTTTGGCCAGGTTTTTTTTAACTTGGTTAAGTAGGAAAGGGGCATTAAACCCTCCTCTCCGAACAAAGCTAGAGTACTTCACAGTTCATGCAGATGGTGAAGTTTACCAAGTTTCACAACTTTAACCAGCTTCACTTGTAAGAATACTTTTTCACAAAAAATAATTATTCATGAGAAAATGACCTTGCAAACGCCTTTGTGAAAGAGAATCTCCAACCAACTGTGTGCTTTGTGAGGAACTTCTTTCCCGCAAACCTACTTTTATCTTAGGATTTCTCCCTCCTTTTCATGAAGACTACAGAGTTTTACAAAAAAGGTAACGCAGGTGGGAATTTTCTATAACCAGCATGGTGTCGCTGAGAATGTCCCTGGCAGTACTCTGACAAGGAAAGACAGATAAAGAGACTGCCTGGTGAACTTCTATAACTCCTAATGGCTGAAGTGCTTATGCTGTGAAGGGGCATTAAGACTATTATCTCAAATAGTGAGACAAGATTTTTTTACATTATATTTCCCCCCCCCCCCCCCTTAATTTTTCTCTCAATTATTTAGGCCAGTGTTTCTTAACCTTTTGACTTCTGTGGGCCCCAACCGAAGTCATTATTGGAGCCTAGGGACCCCCAGCCAAAGCAATGTCTATAATTTAAACCTCAAAACAATACACAAAAATACAAAACCAAGAATACACCAAACAAATACTAAAATATTGACATTTTGAGTTTCATTCACAGATGTAACAGTTGGCGCACCAGCTTTCCCCGTTGGCACGCGTTCAGCGATCCCCGCCCCTGCGCTCACGCCGGCTGGCATGAGCGCGCATATATAATAAAGGAGGAGGAGCTGCAGCGGTAGTCCGTGTGTAATAATATGCCGTGTGTCCTCGTCTTTACTGCAGTGCGCTGCAAGGTCTAATTAGCGTGATTCACCGCGAGAGGGCGCCCCCCGCTATGGAACACTGGCGACGAGGGCGGAGAACACATGCCTGCTCCTGCCCTGTGGAAGATGGGAAGCTGGCAGCAAAACCCCACTGTAACCATGAGGCTCCTCCAGAACTCAGCAGGCCTACCACACGTGCTCCCTGCTTTGTCCGCAAACCCGGAGGAAGCTGTCTCCTCAACTGCTCCTGGCCGCCGCATCCACCCGGTGTTCCACCGACGCCACACGTGAAAAGGGTGAGTCGTGCATGCCCCAAGGAGAACCACAGGGACATCCTGGTAACCCATACCAGCCGAGTGAGTGCCACATACCTGTGCGCACGTGGGCCCACATGACACCTAGTGCTGCTGTGCCATCTCCCGTGCCCGTAGGCTGTCCACCAACAGCAAGCCTCCTCGCTAGGCCTCACGTCAGCGCCCACGTCCAACACCATGGGAGAATAGGATGACGCCGCCCTAGCCCCTGTACCAGCGGCCCCACATAACCTGCCTCAGGCATCTTGCTTCCTTTCAGTGAGTCGTCAGACCCTTCCATTGCCGCAACACGATGGCAAGCATGGCCTGGCCGCCTGGAGATTTGCTTCATCGCCACGTGGGAAAAGAATGGGGCAGTAAAACGCTCGCTTGTACTCCATTATGCAGAGGAAGAGATCTACCTCTTGTTCAAGCATCTACCGGACACAGGCCCCCCAATGATTATTCCGCAGCAGTCACAGCCCTTAATGCCCACTTCGATCCCCAAATGAACCCAGACTTTGAACACTTCAAGCTAAGGCAAGCCAAGCAACGAGAGGGCGGGTCAGTATACGCTTTTCAAGCACGGCTCATAGAGCTAGCCACCACTCACCTAGTGGGTGACTGGGCCCCGGACGAAATCAGAGCCCACCTGATCCTCGGGATACGCAGCAAGGTCCTACGTGGCCTCATACTGAGGCAGCCAAACATACTGATGAATGATATCCTGGTGCTAGCATGGTCCCATGACCTGTTGGCAGCGTGTGCAGAAGAGATGGCCATGGCATTAATGAGAGGGCCAGAGAAGAGTGTCACGGTCAAGTCGGAAAGAATGGATGCAGTTAAGACAAGAGACAAGACCCACAGGCCACGAGATCGTCAGCCACAGGCCCCAAGGAATCGCTGCGGGTACTGTAGGTATGAGGAGCATCCCTCACAATCGTGTCCAGCAAAAGGAAAGACCTGCACCAATTGTGGCATCGCGAACCACTTCGCATCAGTGTGCAGGAGAAAGACGGAGCGGAAGGAAGGAAACCGGCCCAAACCAATGAGAAGGATGGTCTGCCAGCTGTTGCAAGTCTCGCTAACATCACAACCCGGGAGTAAGAAAAGAGAACAGACAGTCTACCAAGGGGACGAGTCCACATCGGCAGTGGAAGGGGAGACATATCTAGTCTCATTCACCTGAGCCCTGAAGAGTAGGAGGCAACCCCAACCTCGCTGCACGATCCAGATCGCAGGGTCTGACGTCAATGCAGTGATTGACACTGGCCCATCAGTGACTGTAATGGGGATCCAGCAGTACAACAAGCTGAAACCCAAACCGGAACTCAGACCTTCGAAGGCCTAAATCTTCGCATATGGCAGCAACTCACCACTGCCACTCAAAGGAAAATTGACTGTGCCAGTACAATCAGGAAGCATTGAAATCACCATCGACATCCACGTAATTAACCAGGAGGTGGACACGCTGCTCAGCAGCCATGCAGCTGAGGATCTAGGCCTAGTAATGTTTGCCAGGAGAGTACAGATGGACCAGACGGAAGAGTTGCTGAGCCAATTCAAGGACTTGTTTAAAGGGTTAGGCAAAATAAAGAAAGTTTCCATCAAGCTACACATAGACACCACTGTCCCACCAACGGCCCTAAGGCACAGGAGGATCCCCTTCCACCTCCGACCTCTGGTAGAAGAGGAACTACAGAAACTCGAAGACCAAGGGTCATAGAGAAAGTATCAGGGCCCATGCCATGGGTGTCACCCATGATAATTGCAGAGAAGCCCCGTTGACCAGGGCAGATCAGACTTTGCATAGACATGCGCCTCCCAAACAAGGCCATTCGGCACAAACGTCACTTAATGCCGACTATGGATGACAACGTGGCTGATCTAACCGGTTCCAGGTGGTTCTCGAAGCTGGATCTGAATGCCGGCTATCACCAACTAAAACTTTCCAAAGACAGCCGGTACATAACCACGTTCAGTACCCACCTAGGCCTCTGGAGATATAAGAGGCTGAATTTCGGCATATCATAGTCTGCGGAGATCTTTCAAAACGCCGTCAAAGAAATCCTGGTCAGACTCCCTGGTGTCTTAAACGTGAGTGATGATATCCTTTTCCCCTCAAAGACAGTGGAAGAACACTACCAACACGTGAGAGCTACGCTGAAGCGACTATCAGAGCACGGAGTCACCCTACACAAGGAGAAGTGCCTGCTGTTCCAACAGACAATTGGGTTCTTCGGATACACATTCACTCAAGAAGGCATACAGGTCCACCCACAGAAGTCCCAAGCTATCAAGACAGCAGCTGCACCACTCAACGTAGCGGAGGTCCGCAGTTTCTTGGGAATGGCCATGTACTGCGGCCGGTTAATTCCAGACCTAGCCACACTTGCGGAACCTCTCCGAAACCTCAACCGGGCCGACGCCATGTGAAAATGGGGTCCAGCAGAAGAGACGGCATTCCAAACGGTCAAGAAAGCTCTCCTCGACCATACCAAACTGGTGTATTTCGACCCCGCGAATAAAACCGAAATACTCGTAGACTCCAGTCCTGTGGGTCTAGGAGCAGTCCTCACACAAGAGCAAGAGCCCGAGAGATGGGCTGCCTTAGCGTACGCCAGAAAAGCGCTCTCACCAACGGAGAAACTGTACTCGCAAATTGAAAGGGAAGCCCTAGCAATCCAATGGGACTACAGAAACTTTCACCTATACATATAGGACACCCATTCACCATTGTCATGGATCACCAACCCCTGGTGCTGCTATTCAGAGGATCGGTGCCCCATTCCCCACCACGCATTGAGAGTTGGGCCATCGAGCTCCAACACTATGACATGGACGTGATCTACTGGCCCGGCGCCAAGAACGCAGCCGATTTCCAGTCAAGGCACCCAGACACGACCAGGGAAGAGAGAGAGGAGCAGAACCATGAGGACACGGAAGCCCACCTGGACATGCTGGCAGCCCTGACGTGTCCCCGAGCACTGGCGCTTGAAGTAATAGCCACAGCGGCCGGAGAAGATACTGTCATGATTAAAGTCCGGGACACGTTCCAGGGAGGGCATGGCAACAGTTCCTGCAGTCAACAAATGCGTGGTCAAGCCCGGAAAAAGAGAGCCTGATGCACATGTGAAGGGTGAGGAATGAGCTGAACCTCACACAAGGTGGCCTTCTCCGGAGAGGGCCCACATCATCAACCCGGCATCCCTGCAGCTGCAGGCAACACAACTGGCCCAAGGAGGGCACCAGGGAATGGAAAAGATGAAGGCCCGCATAAGAGAAAAGGTCTGGTTCCCAGGGATGGATGCCCGGATAGAAGAAATAGTCTGCAAGTGCCCTTCATGCCAAATCACATGCGGGCCCGAGAGACCAGCGCCCGTTCACACTGAAGAACACGGCCAGAGCCCCTGGGAGAAAGTGAGCGTAGATTTCAGAAGTTTCCCTGATGGGCGAGTCACCTTAGCCCTCATTGACAGCTACTCCAAGTATACGATAGTAGAAGTTGTGAACTCAACAGCTTTCCTCCATGTTGGCCCGGCCCTGGAGAAAATATTTGGACTGTTTGGTTGTCCGAAGGAACTCCGCAGTGACAAAGGACCCCCCTTCCAAGGACATAAATTCTGCAAATTCATGCACCACCACGGCATCCAGCACCGACGCATCACCCCACAGTGGCCCCAGGCCAATGGGGAGATCAAACGTTTCATGAGAACGATAAACAAGACCCTTCGCATTGCTGTGGTGGAGCAGATTGACCCTGAGCAAGAACTACAGAAATTCCTACGAGAATATCGGATCACACCACATTGTTCAACGCCCCAAACACCCAGGGCGCTATTGTTCAACGGCACCCGCCGAGATGGTATCCCTGTTGCCCCAGGCTGGTCACCCCCTCCATTTGACGAAGAGGAGGCACTCAGGAGGAGAGAGAAGCGTAACAACCAGACCAGCCATAGCCGGAGAGCAGTAGTCTGCCCGCTTCAGCCAGGAGACACTGATATCCTGAGGGACCAAAGGCCCGGAGGAAAGTTTCAAACTCGGTACGAACAAGGGCACTGGACAGTGATCTGCAGGCAAGGGACAATGGTGACAGTTAAGAAAGCAGGAGAAACGGTGACCCATAACATCTCATGGTTCAAACAAGTAGACCAACCTGTTTCTCCTGTTGCCATCGAGAACCACACTGAGGAGGCCGAAGTCCGTCAGAGTGAGAGCTGATGATCAACATCACAGAGTGTTCCCCGTGCCGGAGAGTCCAGGAGTCACCGGGGCCACCCCAGACCTGCCTCCTGTCCCCAGCCAGCAAGGGAGCCACCAGGTATGCTCTGAGAGAGAATCCTCTGCCAATCACCCGCCTGAGAGACTTTGCCTGCCAAGTAAGTGAACAACAAGACTTTCATAATCCAGTCAAGGACTGAGTTGAGATGGGATGTAACAGTTGGCGCACCAGCTTTCCCCGCTGGTGCGCGTTCAGCGATCCCCGCCCCTGGGCTCACGCCGACTGGCGTGAGTGCGCATGTATAATAAAGGAGGCGTAGCTGCAGCGGTAGTCCTTGTGTAATAATATGCCATGTGTCTGCGTCTTTACTGCCGCGCGTTGCGAGGCCTAATTAGCGTGACTCACCGCGGGAGGGCGCCCCCGCTAAGGAACAACAATCAAATATAGCAAAAGGTTCCAAATTTTCAATTTTGCTAATATATTCATTTTAATAACATTTAATTTTGTAAAACAGTTGCGGACCTCCTGAGTATGCATCTCAGCACCTGTGGGTCCTTGGACCACAGGTTAAGAACAACTGGACGATTCAAGACACAAAATCATGGCTGTATGAATGGAAGAAGGGATGAGTGGATAAATGGAAAGAAAGCTGATAGGGCGACAAAAATCAGGTAACTTCTAAAAATACATCACTTGTTTTGACTTTCACGACACTACCAATTGTGATGAATCTTGAATGTATTCTCTGTACTTTTTGGCATAACAGCGCTCAAGGGACTATAGTTGGTAATGGTAAATACATTGAAATTAGCATTTAAGTCACAAAACCATGTTAACCTTTTTCTCAGGTGAGTGTTTGGCTTTGATTCTAATATCACGTGGTGTCCATTTGTAGTCTTTCACTGTATTACTGTATGTGTTCACAAATGCTTTACACACTGCCTCTGAGATAAGCCTGTCTGCTCGTGCCAAGCTACCTAGGGGGTGAGCAGGGGTTATTTTAGGAATGTATCATGGCATCCTTACAAAACCCTCGGCTTCTCAGCACCCTGTGCAGCCACTCACTTCCAGGCAGCCTGGAGAAATGGATTGCAAACAGGCACCAACCCCTGGGAAGGTTTTTTGAAATTTGAGAAGAGCACAGAGCTGTGTTTCCGCCTGTACAAGAAGCAGATCTTAAAGCAGGGAGCGGGCTGACGTACGTGCTTAACAATTACTGTATTATCACAGCTCAGTGGTTACATCACACGTTTTAATGATATAGTCCTTAAATTAGCACTTGGTGATTGCAACTCAGCAAACACCTGGCATGTGCAAAAATAATCCTCGGATCTTAAAACAGTCAGCATCGTTGAGGTGCTCTGTGCGGTAAATTGGTTCTTTTCTTTTTCATCAGTCTGTTCCTGTCACTGGAACTCTGCCTTCAACTAACTTCTTATTTCCTGAGGCTCGCTGAGATATTAAAAATACTCCTATAAAAAAATGGCAGACAAATAGGAGGCAACACAGCTTTTATCAAGCAATTGCTGTGCGCCACAGTACAATAATTCATAGCCCCTTATCGCAGCCGCCATCTCCCGCCGCAGCACATCCTGGAGTAATTCCTCCGCCAATTGCAAGCGGCACCTTTCACCTATGCGCTTGCTGCAAGTTCCTCTCTGTGATTGCATTCTGAAGCTCACGGTACACCAGTGGTTAATTTGAAAAAAAAAAGTGCAGGGGCACTGGTCAGGAGGCAGCTTACACCAGCCCATTTCTCCTGTTAAAATAGAACCAACTACTAACCATGAAAGTTGGGAGAGGGTGTGGTGTATTGGCCAGAGCTGCCGTCTTTGGAGCCGGGGAACCAGGTTCAAGTCTGGGCGTCGAGTTACCATCCTTAATTCTACGCTAGTCACTCAATCTCCCCAAAAGTGAATATGTCCTTAACTGATGCTCATGAAAAGCGCAGGTGCTGATGATTAAGTGCTGGTGCTGAGCACCGGAACTCACTGGTTCAAATTAAGCACTGTCTCACACCCATTACACATCAACATGGTAAGATCTGCTGCACACGGGCGTAACACAGGTCCCTAGCAGTGCAGTGTGGGGGGGGGGGGCAGTCTTTCAGAAGCCACCCAACCCTCCAGGGGGCCCCCATTTAGCAAATGGGCAATAAATATTGGTGTCATATGAGAGACTCAGGGGCCCCTCATCACATTCTGCAGGGCGGGGCATAATTTTGCGTTACGCCACTGCTGCTGTGAACGGGGTGCTGCCGCCGCTTTGAAGCGGTTCAGAAATGAACAACGGATCCACTCAAAGCAAAAAAAAAATTGGGAGCATGGTAAATGATACAGTACATTTTCAGAAGCATCTCCTATTATCGTCCGTTGGTGTAACGTTCAAAAACGCTTGTTTTCTGTAACTTGGACCGCTATCATTACATAACTCTTATGTCTTTAAAAAAAAGTGCTGATAGAGCTTATCTTCTTCCAGACAACTTTAACCCCTTGCCCGCGGCCGGAATTCCGCTCCTGTGCGGCACATTCCGATCGTGGGCATGGTCATGACGGCTGGGAGCCGTCATCAGCACACGAGCACTGTGTGCCATGACGGCTCCCAGCCGTCATCAGCATGGAAGGGGTTAAGTTTCTCTGGGGCTTATTTACAAGCCCCCTGCGCAGCCGGTACGTCACTTTTAACATGGGAAAATGTGACGCACTGGTGGCGCAAGTGGCTTGTAAATAAGCCCCTCTGTATTTGAGTGGGTGGGCGTAAGAATTGAAATGGCGGAAACGAGAATTTTCTGGTGATGGATTGCTTCCACTTATTTAATATTTTACTTTATAATATTTGATGTTTTTTTGGAACAGATATTGTGAACAATGTTAACTATGTCCCAGGCTGTCTGAGACCTTTACGTATTATGACGATGGCTGTAGTACAGATGCAGCAGTGGAATCAGTTGCATTAACTAACTTCCCCTCATCTGAAAGAGTATTTAAAAAGCCGTCAGCGTACAGAATAGGGCATAACTGTCCAATCTTCATAGAACTTTCACCATGTGGTGAAAACGTAGGATGGACCGTCACTTTATAATTGCCAAGACAAAGAGGCAAGGATGCAACATTTTGTGAGAGAATGTCAGGGTGAAGGTTAGGATTGTCTCTGGCCATCACCTTTGGTCAGGTGTGGATGAGTAGATATTCCCCTCTGTGGGCACGATTCACAGAACTAACTTAAGACAAAATCCTAAACTTACTACTTATGGTATTCACAGAAGTTAGGATGTTGTCTTAAGTTTGTCTTAAGACAGACTTAAGTTAGGATTTTGTCTTAAGTCTGTCTTAAGTCTGTCTTAAGACAAACTTAAGACAAAATCCTAACTTCTGTGAATACCAAAAGTAGTACGTTTGGGATTTTGTCTTAAGTTAGTTCTGTGAATCGGGCCCTGTGTGTCTTCAGCGTGAGACAAACCGGAACATGTTTGTGAGAAGCAGAGTCCCTCACCACTTTCACTCATGCAGCAAATTTGCACCACTGTGAAAACTTTCTTCAGAAAGTAACATTGCCAAATCTTGACAGTATGAATCTGAACTTCATAACTTCATCACAAAAAATAGTCCTTCGTCATGTAAAGGCTCTTGAGCACCTTGTGCTGAAAAAACCGGATCCTATGGCACTGGCCAGAATTCTGCACCCAGAAGGAGAGAATGGTATATACTGCCCCAGTAGTGATCCAATGGCAGAAAGGCTTTAGTTTCCACTGCTCTGCAAGGGGAAAGAGGGCAGGAAGTGCGATGTGTCAGTTCCACAAAATAATACAGTCTAACTCTGGAGTAATTATAGATGCACCCTCAGATTCTTAATGGTTAATAACCCTATCAACATTAACAATGAAATGAATAAGTGCCTTCCAAAATGGGAGCATACAAGATGGCGGATTTGCTTTACCTTCAGGATCATGCAGGGATTGGCCCTTGTGTACATGATAATGCCATTATTTTGAAGTGTTCGCAGGCGAAGACCCAGCTTTAACTCGTCCCTTTTGCCGTTCTCAGAAACTCGGTATTTGATATAGCTATTTCCAGCAAAGCTAAGAGAGGTATGCCCTGAAATAAAAAAATAAAGTGCATTTTCATATCATAATTAAGACTTCACGTTGCTAAATAAAGTAAATAGTAAATAAATTGTATATATGCAAAAATAGTGCTAGGTAGCCCACAATCAAAAATATCAGGGAAGGGCCAGGCCACATAAGTGGCTCATAAGTAGATGTGAACATGGCTCCTTACAATAATATGCCAGAGTAGTTTGTAAATATGCACATTTTGCCAGGGGACAGGCTGTGCTGAGGCCTTCAAATGCAGTGAAATGTCCGCTATTATTGGTTCGAACTATAAATGGCGATTCAGACTTCATTTTCAGTAGTCTTGTCCTGTTTGAGGTTCCAAGCTCATTGAATACTTATTTAATATATTCTTCCTACTCCTGATCTCCTCATATTCTCAGTTTATTCTTTCTGTTAATTTCTGTTCTAAGGTGCATTGATGGCGTCAGGCTGACAGCATGTCGGGTTATACTCTACGCGACACGTCATATCATAAAGTTATACATCCTAAGGTCCACACCTGAACATTCTCCGAGCTTTCCTGGTGGGCACTGGCAGATGAACGGTCTGCGGCTGACTTCATATCCTACGCACTGCATATCCCCCGGGCATGGCTTCTCCGTGCATGGATCGCTGGACCCTGGGCAAAGGCCGCCTGTTGAAAGTGGAGCAAATTATTCTTATCAAATGTAAGTTCATTCATATCGATCAGACTAAAACCATCCTAGGAATTATAAGCATGATGCACAGCGGCATCCTTAGTGCCACTATCTAATCTGACTGTTTGCCAGGGCACCTTCTGACTGCACTTGAACAGGGACCAGTGCTCCTGGTTAAACACTCAATGAGAAACTTCTGGCATTCTTAACCCCTTCACTGCGGGGTGTTTTCTCCCCGCTGTGCAGGGGGAAGAGGAGCCGCGCGCGGTGCGGCTGTGCTTGTGACGAGCTCAGCTCGTCATGAGGCACAGTGGAGTTGCACTCATGACGAGCTGAGCTCGTCACGACCACACCCGTTTTGGAACGTTCAGCACAGCGGGGAAATTATCCCCATGTGCGAACGTTCCAACGGCCGTGACGAGCTGAGCTCGTCATGAGTGCAGCTCAACCGTGCCTCATGACGAGCTGAGCTCGTCATGAGCACTCAACGGGTTAAAGACCGCTCAATGAGGGAGTGGTGCAAACAGTACACCACCTGCTCCCTGGGAGAAGCAGTTGATCCCCCTAAACTGGGCATGTGCTGTGTGAAGGGAGGATTCCCTCATTTGCATGGGGAGCATTCCAATGCCCTTGGGGCAGTACTAGGGAAACTCAGAAGACACATAGGGTAATGCAGGAGAAGCCACCAGCCCACTTTGTAATGCCAGGCTAAGTTTGGTGAAGGAAAAACAATCCATGCTTAGATGTGTAATTCTTCCAAGAAGCACTGTTTTTGTAATCCTGGTCCCATATTCCATTAGCAGAGGTTTCCTTGTAAAGATTACACTTTCTATTTCGTTGATACAAATTTAGGGCCCGATTCACAAAGGTAAACTTAGACCTGAAGTCTAAGTTTAGACCTGAAGTCTAAATTCAGACTTCTGGTCTAAGTTTGGACCTGGAGGAGTGTAAGTTTAGACCTGAAGACTAAGTTTAAATCTGAAGTCTAACTTAGACCTGAAGTGTACTTTTAGACCTGAAGTGTAAGTTTAGACCTGAAGTCTAACTCTAGATCTGATGACTACCTTTAGACTTGACGTCTAAGTTTAGACTTCAGGTCTAAAGTTAGAATTAAGGTCTAAACTTACACTTCAGGTCTAAGTTTACCTTTGTGAATTGGGCCCATGATTGAGAAATCATGTACATTTTATAATTGCCACACATAGAAAGTCACAAGATGAGATCAAATAAAAATATACTGAGCACAATTACACTCGCCGTATGAAAAAAAAGTCAGACAAGCATATAGAAGCTGATGGGTTGTAATCAATGCATTTGGAATTTGCTTGCACCACTAAAAACAACAAGTCCAGCCCCTGTGATTACTGTTTCTGAAGATGACTGCTGATAAAAGTGATGAGCATGTGTGCTGGGAGACCCAAGAGATGTAGGTGATTGCTTTCAGTTGCAAAACCCAAGGGCAATAAAACATAATGTCTTAGGATGGGCATTTATGGGAATTTAAACACTGACTAATAATATATTCTGTTTCATATGCAATACGTTAAAATCATTATTATCACTGTGGTAACTTTTTCAGGAGTCCCATGGAAATCAAGGGTTAATGGGCTCGGATTGTGCCATCAGGGTCATTTACCACTGGTCTTCTGGGGCTTAATCTTACCACGGAAGGGTTAATGGGCTCGGATTGTGCCATCAGGGTCATTTACCACTGGTCTTCTGGGGCTTAATCTTACCACGGATCCTAAATCTGAGTACGGAGGGCTCCACTCTAGCACTTGACCCTCAGGGTAGCAAATTCGAGTATTAAAAGGCTGCTCTTGGTGGTGGGGGTTAGAAACTCCAAACTCAACAAGCTATCCAATGCAAGTTCATAGCTCATTTTCCAATCAGTGCCTTGTCCTAAAAGAGAAAGTGCTTTCCAGTTCCTCATAAAGCTCAATATCATACGTGAATATCAGAAAATATTAACTATTACTCTGCAATATTCTGATAACTCTTGAGAACCGGCCTGGGCTGCTGCTGTGGGAAAGTTCTCAATGGCAACCTCGGTGCAAGCAACTGGGCTCTCTATCAATGGATGGATGAGGTCTGTTTGGGGATTAACTTGATCTCTGCTGATACAAGTAATCATCCTTTCCCTTAAAGATGAGTTAACCCCCCTGGGAGTCTTTCCCCTTTTGCTCAGTACTGTTTTTCTTGTCCATGTCAGTTCTGAATGCTGGTTGCTTTGACCAGTAGTGGCAGAGCTGGTCCAGGCTGGGGTAGGTTTGGAGCGGGAATAGGAGGGTCTCACCTTCAGACTTGCACTTATCGCCACAGTCTGCCACAATTGCTCTTGCGAGCACCGTGTAAGGTAAGGAAGAGCAGACTCAGTACTGGCTGTAGAGGAGGGTGTAACTTGAGTCACAGTGCACACAGGCTGATGGATCTTGCTGATTGGGTTCTTCTAGCACAAAACCCATCACCCAGACAAGCTAGGTTTCCACCCTAGTTTGCTGAGGTGAGTACCTCAAGATGGATTACGTTCTCTCTGTCAATGCAGACCCTCTTCCAGTGCTTTAGGTTTCATCTGGAGGATCGCCGGTTGTAGTCTGGTTTCTTTCGGGCTTAACAAGTTCTTGGGGCTTTTTAACGTCAACAGAACTTCCACAATGCAATTTCCAGGTGCTGAGATTCACAGATTTCAGTCCCCACTGCAGGAACGTTTCAGGGCTCCTCAGCCCTCACCCTTGGCACAGTGGTGCAGGCTCTTTGAAGAGCAGCGGGCAGCTTAAGTAGTCCCCACATGAGATGGTCACCTTAAGTGCCGCTCCTGAGCAGTCAGTCTGTACCCTCCCTTGTAGCAAGGCCAAAGCAGCCTCTCCTTGTAAGCTTAGAGAACTCCTAGAGGTTACTAATTGTGTACAGCAACCCTCAGCTCAGAGCACCTTTACTTCTACTTATTCCACTCAGGCGTGTCCATTCGTGGTCTCTGTTGTCAGGTGCTTGCAGGACAGTGGGGTGGATCTGGAAGTGTCCTGCTGGAGAGACCCAAAACAAGGATGCAAAATAAAGGGAGACTGCCACACTTAACTACTTGTTAAGATGTGGTGGCTATACCTTCCAGTGAAGAGTGGGATAGGAACGGGCAGGGTAAACTCTCTACGGTTCAAAGGGATCCTCTCCCTCCTCGAAACCCAAAAGTTCGATCAACAACAAAGGCTCCATGGAGTGGCCTAGAGGAGCCCTGCAATTCTCATGGCCATCTCCAACCAACAATCTTAGGCACCACTGGATAGAGGGAAAACATAACGGATTACAGTGTGGCTACAGCCACATGCGGCACAGACTCTCCACGCACATCCTGTGCATACAGTAGTAATATATACATATGCACCATCCATCTTCCATATGGATTGGCAAAGGGCCTTGTTACAGAGGGCTGGTTGACCAATTTAAAACTGCAGGAGAAGCTGGGAAACGACTGCCAATGGCAAAGACCAGTGAAAAGGCTTGTCTTGCTAATATAATGCTATTGTCTGTCCTCTATAGTCATGCTAGGGAAGGAGGGTGCACAAAGTGTGCCCTTCCAGACTACAGAGCCCCTCTCTGAGCAGCAATCCATGTCACAAATGGGGCGTTCAGTGCAGAAGTGTGGTTGATGTGTGTGATGATTTGGAAGTTGAAAATCTATAGAGCATGCCAAGATACACTCAAGGCAGAGGCCATGCAGGGGGCCTTTGCTCCATCTAATAGTAGTTCATAGTCCATTAAAAGTTCATGGTTAAGAGTCTCATTATGCCATTTATCTATTTTTTAAATAGAACTATTTTGCAATTAGTTGCAGACTCTTTCCCTCTTGCTCTTTGTTTTCATGCACCACCTTTGAAACCTGTCTATATCCGTGGTTCTGACATTGGACCATTGCCCAAATGGCCACTTACTCTCAGTATTGTATATATTTACACGTAGATGTCGCATAAGTCTACAGTCTCTATAGCTAAATGTTGAGGACCATGTAGCATAGCAGAGAACGAACAACATAGACTAGCCAGGGGCGGCTCTAGGCTCATGGGGGCCCTGGGCAGGGAGCGTAGGTAGGGGGCCCCGGAAAAGGGGGTCCGGGCGGGGCGGAGCACGGAGGCCAGTGAAAATGGGGGGGGGGCGGGGGCGGGGTGGGGGGGAGCGGTGTTTGGAAGGGGAAAAGAGCCAGAGGCCGCCAAATCCCTGCCAGGGGCCACCACGCAAATATGTATCCATCCTCAGAGGATTATTATATTAAGGATATATATTGGCGTGGTGGCCTCTGGGGTTTGGTGGCCCTGTGCAGGTGCACAGCTTGCACATGCCTAAGGCCGCCCCTGGACTAGCTCTGTATAAGATAACACCGCATAGCAAGGCACAGCTTTGCTTAGTACGTCATTGCAAATAATTTCACAGCACGACATAAAATAACCCGGCACAGCAAAGCGTTATATAGCAATACAATGCATAACATCCTGCAGCATTACATAAGATAACGCCTAGCTTAGCATGGAAAAGAACTGCATGAACAACATAATATAACATAGCCAAGCATAAGTTTGCTACAACATAGCATGGCATAAAAAATATCTAAACTAAGTTGTGCATAAGCAAAAATGACATAATAACATTGCATACGATAACATAATATAACATAGGTTTGGCTTGTGTGCTATCTCTTCGGCCTCCATGTTACCGCGAGCATCTTTTTGCGCTCTCCATAAGTTGCCTAAAGATAATCGGCAAACTTCTCTGAAAGTATTTAAGCTTTGGGTGGCGCTGAAGCAAGGGATACGGCGCGTTGCAGCCCAAGCATTTGTGTCGCTAATTGGCACTGACTATTAATATTTACAATTCACTGTATAATCATTCACTTGAAGCCAGGGCCCACGGCAGCCGTTTTCAGGCCTGGTGCGCCACAATTGCAGCTCTTCAGTCCGGCTCCAGCGAGGCTCGAATCACCCAAGTGATATTTCCCGCAAACATAAAAAGAAATGACTGATTTCGAAAGAGACACGGCACACTCAGGAATTCAGCGCAGGCCTTAAATGCCGGAGCTTGACGTATAACTAATTCGATGTCTTTTCCATCTCTGTTGAATTATCAAGCATTTCAGAACAAATGCCTGGATTTCTAATGCCCTGATTGAATGAGCGCCATGTAGTACAGTGCATGGGTGTTTGTATCCTGACCTCTTCAGCTGGTGTTCGCGTTGTCCTGTTCCGCTGTCCAGCGACGTTCCTGGTGAAGTCCTTTTAGGTCTGGCTTGACAGCGTAGGGGTCTGAACCTACTAATATTACAAATCCTTGCAAATATGCATTATGTGAGCGTCCACTCCGCCCAGAGGGGTATTTCCCTCCAACTTCATGCTATTGGCTGGGTAGTGTATCATTCCACCGATGGAGTACTTGCATTGTAATGCACGAGGGACTATTTTACTGTCCCAAAAGTACTCGTGAGCATCACACATTAAATGCACTACCTATTAGACACATTTTATACAGAAAACTATTTTGTTTTTGTTTAAAGTGCAGCAGTCTTTTAAATGTTTAACTCGTTCAAAATACAAGCCAGGCCTATTGGTGTTGCCAATGCTTGTTGAATTTGCAGTGTTCCTCTGTATCATGCAGTCATACAATCATACCAAGAAAGACCCGTGGCCAGCGTACCCGATTCTTCCTTTGTTCAGGAATTTTGCACCTGAAGTGGCGTGATTTTGCACTTTTATTTGCACCAGTGGACTGATATGGAATGACAGCTGCATGAACTGACCAGTATCGAAAACCACATTGGCACGGTCAGTTGTGGCAGGTGTTGCTTTACATGGTGCAAACGATGACGCAAAATTACTATTATCTGACCCTGATGAAGTGTAAGTTATTGGTCACATTCCCTTCTCAGGATGTAACGAAACAAATTGTGACTCTGGGAAGTCACCATATGTTACCATTCCTGAAATTGAAAATATATGTAATGATCAGGGCTTTAAGTGGGCCGGGTCTCACCAGTGCTGAGCACCGGCAGTTTTTTACAGGGGGCCTCGAAACGGGTCTCAATCTGGCTCTGTTTTGTGCCCTGGCACAGGCGGTCTGTTAATTCCCGGACTGCAGTGACAGCCTCACAGGCACATACATGGATGTGCGCATGCTCACACTGCTCACTTCTCACAAGACTAGTGGAGAAGTCACTGCATGACGTCATGCCATGAGCTTTGTAAGGGAAAGAATGTCCTTTAAAGAGAGTCATTTTCTCTGGATTTCTCTTCTCTTGTTGAAGCTCAGGAGCAGCAACATTTTCATGGTGTCAACAGGGTTTTAAGTGGAAGCTTTTTCAATATTAAATACAACAGGCTAGAGCTGCTGCTTCTTTATCTTATGCAACTTACAACCATTGACAAAGCCAATAGTCCTGACTTGTTGTAGGTATGATATTACTTGTTGTATCATATTTCTGGATGCAATGACAGAAACAGCAAAATACAAGTCGGGCGGCACACTATGCTAAGCACGTGTTTTTAAGCCACGCCCTTAATTACACTGGTGACACCTCTTTGACAGACCCCCAGTTTTTTCATCCCACTTAAAGCCCTGGTAATGATAATATGTAAAACACCTTTACCATCAATGTACTGTCTGGTACTGCAAGTTACATGTCCTTCCTCATAAAACTCAGAAGATATACTGCTTACATTATCAGGGCTTTGCTCAATTGAGCTAAAATGTACAGATTGTGCCTACATGGACAAAATGTAAACAGTGGTTTCTGAACTAAACTATAAATGACTTCCGCTGAAACAAAGTGGACACATTAGCTCCCGCTTATAATATGTGGGCTGATGTTACATGGCTCCTCGGTGCGATGTCGTTTTTCTGATTTGGTTTGAAATGTACCCCGACTCGCACTGTTATGTGTAAAGCACCTAATGTTTGAGACGCTCCTGCCATAACAACGTTCTCCGTAAAGCGCTTTTATTCTCGTGGGCGCTACATCTGCGCCATATCAAATACCTGAAATGGAAGAGACAGTCTATCTCTTTTCATCTAAAAATGCTAACAGCTGTGTAGCATGTAACAACACACTGGCACACAATGAAATGTATCCTATAATCATGTGTGACCGTGGCCATGTTAGGAGGCAAACCGAGCGCTGGGAGAAATGCCAGGAACAGCAAAAAAAACATGAAACCCGTGTCTAAATCTGCAAGCAGCGCTGCAATGGAAAACTGCTGCGCAGAAAACCTCACTTTTTGCCAAGAATATTCCGTAACGTGTTGAAATCTAGCACGTACCACTGTAGCGTGCGATTTACGGCTGCGAGACACACCTTGCATTAGTCTGTGTACAGGGAATGTATTCACTGAGAGGATTAAACCCAATAAAAGTGTTGATAATGTGTTCTGGTCACTCCTTGACGGCGCCATCGCTGCGCGAGAGCCACAGTCTATGGGTGGAGTACGTTCCATTAACTGTTATATATCCCCCCAGTGGCAATTCGTGTAAGTGGAACCCCAGCATCCTTAAAAAGTCGGGGAGCGTATGACAGGATTTGTAAGTGCGTCATTCCGCAGGCGCGCTTTGCGTAAATGGCCAGATGAAGTGGACGCTCCTTTGGGGCCTTCTTGGCGACGCCGGCTCACTTCCTCTTCCCACCTTCCTTTAAGTGGGCCTCTGAACCGCCGCCAAGATGTATACAAATCCCTTGGCGCGCCGCCCGCAGACGGCCTGAATATACATCAGCCCCGGCGCTGATCCTGCTGAGATCTCAGGGTCCCTCCTCTGCACATTTTCACAGCCCCTTACCTTCTGATTAAATCTCCAACCATAAACAATAAATCAGACCCTGGCTTTTGCTATCAATCACTGCCACGTTTTAGCTGATTCCAGCGCCTGATTTGCCGCTCGGGTTCGTCGCTGCTCAGCCAGAGCGCCGCGTGGTCAGAATCTAATACCAAGAGTTAAGCGCCACTGAAGAGTCAGTGAGTTATGAAGGCGCTTTTGGCAGCTGGAACCTTACTCCGGCCTTTCAGTGAATTGCTTGACTCCTGCTAAATGGCTCTAGCGTTTAGCCTAATATACCTCAAAATATATAATAATACAAATTGATCAAAATAAAAGTGCCACGAAGTGCTCACAAGTGACATGATTTAAGCTATACAAGAAACCGAAATGCCACACACTTTCTCCAGGCTGCACAAGTAGCTATCAATTTGAGCCAACGAATTGGCACTCATTTTATCTGCCTTGAAAGGATGAGAGTCTGTCTCTACTGGCACCAACCACTGAGCTAGCAAACTAAAATACTGTCTTTTATTTTACCGTTGAGTCATACAGCAATTTGCGGCCAGGGCAGGCACAAGTCGGGAGTTAATGCTGTAACAAAACTTGAGCCCCCCACCCTGTAAAGTACATGGAGGGGCCCCCGCTGGGCCTAGTCAGGAGTGCTCAGGCCATGGTACTGTGCTGAGGTCCGCGCCAAGCTCGCCCCAAACACTGCGGGGGCTGCAGGGACCTTTGTTACGCTACTGTTGTGAGTACACATGGGTGGACGACTTCCACCATCTATTTTCACAGGGTCAGTGGCGGCTCCTCCGCTATGGTGGTGGAGCGTCGCCCCACTGCTTTTAAGCAGCGCAAAGTAGAAACATGAAATGACAATAACTTTGAATTATTATCATTTTATGCTTGTGCTGCTTTGCCGGCGGGCAGGCAGGGCTGCTCTGCTCTCTGAGCAGGGCAGTGGAGGCGTGGTTTGTCCACTTCTAAGTGCACATGACGGTTTGGCTGGCCCTCTCGGGCCGTCCAAAACAGTTATGCGCACTTTCCCTGTTCTCCATGCAGGCTGCATTACAGCCTGCGTGGAGAACATACTCAGGCCCCCATTCCCTGGCTGAGCATCGAACCAGGACACTCAGAATGTAATTGGTCAGGGGAGACTGGGTGCTTACCAATCACAATACTGCATTGCAGTGTTGTGATTTGCCAGTGGGGCCTGGCTGTGCTTCCTGTTTCTCGAGTTCGACAAAGAGAGCAGGAGCAGAGACGTTGGACCTGGTGGAAAGGTACTTTTTTTTGGGATTATTTTTTTAGATTTGCCTCCCCACCCATCACCCGCGAGCCATGCCGGCCGCCACTGCACAGGGTAGAACCTTCCAAGAAGTTGGGCCCCACTATAATATGCTGAACTCGTCCAAGTGTAATTTTCAGACACTGGGACACATTCCGCTGCCCCTGCACGTTGTCTGCTAAAGATCTGAGCAACAACGTGCATGTGAATGTGATGGAGCTTATCAGAATCCAGCTGGGCCCATAACAGCTCCTTTTGTTGGAGTGTCCTTGGCTGGGAGCTATCTGGAGACTCACAACTAGATGCAAATTCAGTGGAGGGGAAACAAAGCCACACAGTCTGTTAGCACTTCACACATACTGAAGAGAGGCACACTTTTGACTTTGTATAGGAGAGATATTCATGCACTGTAATAATGACAAATGTGTTGATCTGTTCCAGTATTTACACAAAATAAAAGAGTAAATCCTACTATGTTTCTGCTTCTGTTATAGTGCTACTCATCTAAATGCATACTCATGACATTGAAAACAAATCATACACATTTGATCATCAATGTGGATGTGTTACATAAGACAGTAAATGCTACAAGGTGCAGGAGCCACATATCGTCCTTCACAGCTCACTGTGCTAGATTAGAAGCATTACAATGTATGAACTGCAAGTAATAAAAGGATCTCTGTGTTAAAAGTAGTAACCCACTTACCTATCTACATAAAACAAAAGTCTGTCATCTGCATGTTATGTGATGTGCTTTGCAGGAGACACATTAACCCTCTATGCTACTTTGAGTCAAAATGAGCGCTAGACAAAACACAGATCTTTCCAGCAAATGTGTTAACCACCAAAGTTATTGTACCAGTATTATTATTCCCTCAGATCTACTGGGAACTCAAAGATCTGTGCAACAGGTACATTAACCCCATAAGATATTTTAAAATTCTGACTTTGCAACCAATTAAGCAGATCAGGTTTACTGTCATGTTTCTCCTTGTTGTTAATTGCTTTGTGGTAGAGGTTTAAAAAAACAACTGTATACATTGAGGTCCAGATTTTGAGTCAGGATTGTGTCACTTTTCTGGCACAGCCCTGATGCAAAATCTATTTTGAGATTTACAGAGCCACACAAATTGCGCTGTGTAGATTAAAAAAAAAAACAACAAACATGAAAGCAATGCAGCACATTGCCCTGTCATGCTTTACCTTGCGTCAGGTAGGCATTACATGCACAGACAAGTAAAGCAATTTCATCTACATGGAAATGTGCTGCATATGGATTATTAATGCCTTACCAAGATAGTTTGGTCAGTCCTTTGGTAAAGAAAGCTACACATTAACAAAAGGCAACATTGCTTTATGTGTAGCCTTCAAAAATGTGAGTTTTCAGTCTAAATTAGGAGTGTTTGCAGGCATACACGGAATGCGCTCAAATGTACTCATGATATACCTGTTAAACATATGTCTGAGGTCTTAAGATCTGAAGTCACTTCTTTTGAAGTCACTTCCTGTAAATCCTGGGTTGTGATGCCACTTCCTGTCATGTCACTTCCTGTAATGCCACATGCAATGTCACGTGCAGTGTTGTCACTTGCATACTGCCTAACTTTGTTAGTCACCCCACTTCTGTTTTTTAGGACTTGTGCCCTGAACGTGGCTCTCTGGACTATTTCATTTCTGGTTTGTGTACATCACAAAAAAATAGAAAGTGAAATGGATGTGGTGGGAAAAGCAACATGCTATTTGGATATATTCCAATAGTACTGAAATAGATTAAAATCTGAAATGCATTAGAATCTTTCTTTTCCCCAGCAAACACATGCATCGGTGTTACACATAAAGAATAATTGAGCCATTCTGTTCATGAATGTATTTGAAAATACTTTTTTGAGAAATACAACTTTGCCGACTCAGCAGCACTGCACTAGGCAACTGTTTTCTTTCTTCGAGCCCTCAAAAACGGGCCCATTTTTGCATAAACAGAAGGTCACTTGTAGTTCTCTTGGTGGGAAAGGTAAGGAGATACTCTGAACTTAGGTGCCCCAGATTCAAAGATGCACAACTTCTGAGATCTCCCAGACGCAGTAAGAAACATGTGGAAGCCATCCACCGTGCTCAACCCCACACTTGCCCGAAAGGTATACTTGATATAGCTGACTCCAAGGAACAGCTAAATACCTGTTCTAGTTCTGCCTCTCGGGATCTGCACATTAAGACTTCAGCTGCCAGAACAAAGCACTCAGCAGTCACCTTGACAATGTCAGGCACAAACCAATCATTCATTTACATTATCGTTAGACTACAATCCCACATCTGCTGCCTCTCTAGAGCAAATTATGTGAAAATAATGGTTGTGTAATGACTGTAATGGTACAGTACGTCTTCTTAAAATACTGCTCTAAACTGAAATACAAGCCCTACTAATGAGAGGAAGATGACGAATTTGTACTGCAATGTTTATGCAGAACGCAAGAGCTTAATTTGAGTCAGTGGTTTCAAGTGTGGCCCCCTAGCGCTTATTTATGGGGACCTGTGCTTATTTTTCCTCAATAGATTTTGATATAAAAACACAAAAAAGAGGAAAGATGGAGGAGAAAGATGAAAAAACAGCAACAGAGGGAGAAAACAGGGATGAAAAAGAACCTGTAAGAGTGAGATAAAGATGGAGGGATTATCCAGTGGTGGATTAAAGAGGCATCAAGTGGAATCAAGATAAGAAATCCTCGGTGTTAGAAATGGGGTCTCTAGTTGGCAGTGTTTTGTACCCTGTCCAGGTAGGGACCCTCACTCTAGTCAGGATAAGGGAGTCACACAGCTAAGATAACCCCTGCTCACCCCTTTGGTAGCTTGGCATGAGCAGTCAGGCTTATCTCAGAGGCAATGTGTAAACCATGTATACATATGCACACAGAAATACAGTGAAAACACTACAAAAGGAGTCCACCCCAGCCTAAGAAAAATAGCCAATATTTATCTGAGTAAAAAAGACCAAAACATCAAAACTCCAACATATACAAGTCAAGATATCACTTTTAAACGGTTAAATAAGTTTAGTCCATAGAAATCAATGAATGAGTTCTTTTTAGCACAAAGTACCTTAGATGCGTCAAAAAAAAAAAAAAAACAGGCACGTTGGAGGCGAGGCACCGGAAAAGCAAAGTAATGTGTCGGTTCCTTACTCTGCAGGGGAGGTGATGCGTTGGTTCCTTACTGCCAGGGGAGGTGATGCGTCAGGTCCTTACTGCTAGGCAGGGGAGGTGATGTGTTGGTTCCTTACTGTCAGGGGAGATGATGTGTTGACTCCTTACCTTCAGGGGAGGTGATATGTCGGTTCCTTTCTGGAAGGGGAGATGATGTGTGGGTCTCTGGGCACGAGGCCTCTGTTTCCCCCCACCTCTGCCCCAACATACTTTCTAACTTTCTTCGTTGAGACAGTCAAAGAGACTCTGGCTCGTTTACTGATCGTGCTGATGAGGGTAAGGGTAGGGGGTTGACACTGTTGTATGGCCTTGGTCAGTCCAGGGACCCAACAACAAGACTCAGCTGGCAGAGAATGAGCTGCTAGTGCAGGGGATTTGGGAGGAAAAGGCAGATAGAAACCAAGGAGTCCAGTGTGAGGCCAACTGGAGGTGTCAGGGGAAACCAGAGTGTTCAAGCAGGAGACTTGCTCTGGCACCTTTGCTGGCCTTTGACACACCTGGATCATATCACTCTTTATTTATTTCAATTAATCAATGGATGTGTTTATTTATGTATCTACTTATTTATTAATGTATTTATCTATCTATTTATTTTATATAGTGTTAACTAGAACCACCCGAGGGTTCTATTTCACTACACCTTTTAAGGAACATACAAGTATATGTAACAAATTATTTTATTTAACATGGAGACACAGACAGAAGGCTTGCTTTTTTTAAGAGAGATAGTAACGATGTAAAGTGCAGCAGAACTGGAAAAATAAGACGTATTTTACATGGGTAAAATGAGATAAAGGAGAACGCTGAATATATAAAAACTAACTAGATAAAAAAATAGAAGAAAAAATTACCTTCATAGAGACACAGAAAACAAAAATAGACACTCGGAGCTTTGACACAAGAAGGGTATATAATTGAATAAGTTAACAAGCTGCTTATTCTAAATCTAAGATGGCATATTTGAGGATATCTGGACCAGGATGTCACAGCGGAGTCTTTATTCCCAACACCTTCAATAAACCATATGCTGAATTTTACAGGAACACAGTGACTTGTTAAGACATCCGATCTCTACAAATGTGTCAAGCTCTGAAGGACATCACTATTCTAGCCCAGTTAGAAGAGACAAGTTCACACCAATACCCTTCCTCCCCTTTCGTGCTCCCCTTCCTATTGGAGAAGCCAAACCTCTTACCAATATGCAGAATTGCCTACTTAATAATCTGTAACAGACTCCTTGAACATTCTCATTAGAAACAGGGTGATACATAATTTTACTTTTGGATCACAAGCGCGATTGGAAATATGTACGTACCATTGCATGTGCACCGCACATTCCTGTAGAAGCGTGGGCTAACAAAGCTGATGCGCGCCGTGCTGTAGGTCATCAGCGAGTGTGAATCTATAGACAGAGTCTGCTCACAGTGCTGCTCCTGGCAGTCAAGTCCAGAGCAATTCTTCTCCAAGATGGCCGAGATACGAATCACATTTTCCAAATGCCTTCTTGCGCTTGCCAACTTTTGAATCAAGTAGGCAGGTTTGTAAAATCCACCGTTGCTCATCTGCACAGCGAGCAACATGTCGAGCTGACTGGTGGCCGCTACCGGCTGGATACTGATGATATGGAGGCTGTCCTGTTTCTGGACGAGTACTGCGTTACGGAGGGAGCGCCTGAACGCATGCATGTGGAGACCAACAAAGTCTTCAGGGGACACGTTTTCAAAGCGGATGGTGACAGCGTTGAGCAACATCTCCTGGATCAGTTGCTCCACATGGACCGTGATATCCACTGGCACGTGGAAGCGGCCATCGCTGACAGAAACATTCAACACATATTTGCCACTATCTAGACCTCCCAGAGCAATGATCTTTCCATCATGGCTGTTGACCTTGAACAAACTCTTCTGTGCCGACCTGAGTGTGTACGTAAGTGCGTCATACACATCTTGATCGGTTGCGTGGATCTTCCCTATGACGCCACCAGGAAAGTCATCTTCCATTGTGACTATAAAGATCTCCAGTGGAATGGCAGTGGGTTTGTGAATACTTTCTTCAATCACGCGGATCCGGATGTAGGATTGGGAGGACAGCTGGGGTTTTCCAGAATCCTTTGCCTGCATTAATGGAAAGGAAAGTGACCTCCATGAGTGAACCAGAATCACACATACGAATTTCTTAAGATGATTATTAAAGCAACTAGTTAAAAAAATAATGTTGCTCTCACTGAAAATATGCCTGTCTTTGAATTACTAGCATAGTTTTCTGCTAAATAGTTTACAAATCATTTGCCTGACAAAGATTAATAGAATCAAAGTTGATCTAGAGCAAATCTGTTGTTCATGTGACCGAAATACAGTTTTTCATACAATTCCAAATTGTGACTTTTCCACATCAAGGTGACTGAATGTATTCTGATTGTGAATGTCTAAGTATACATCAACAGTTTTTCATTAATAGCAGTGGGTAAAAATCTGATATAGTCATATTCCATAGAATAGGTACAACACATACAATGACTGTACATTTTTGGCTACTCTGAAAAGCTAAGTCCCTAGGCCATTTGTTTTTTGCCATCTCCACAGGAACAACCGGTGGACAGTAACTGTGAGGGTGTTTTTATTTATTTGTGGTTTTTGTAGAGAGCATCACTCATCCCAAGGGATATCACGGCGCTAATACCAGGTGAACACTACTGAAACTGAAGCTGAGGGGCCTATTGAGAAATGGGAAAAAGGTGGGTTTTCAATTTTTTAATAGGTCGTATTAGTTGGAGACTGCAAAGCTGATCAAGTCAGGTGGGACACAGGAATTAAACATGGTGGGATTTTATCAGGCCTGGGCAGGGTGAGTGCAATCACAGCACTGAAAGCAGCTCTGAGGGAGTGGCACACCCTTATCCCATCACACTGAAGTCTAAGCCCATTGTCCCTCTTGTCTCACAACCCAACTAAACAAAAGGACTGGAGAGCAAGTGGGTTGAAAGGCAATGCGATTTCAAGGTATCTCGTTATTTTAGGCAGGAACAACCAGATGTTTGTCAATCGGTAGTGCTCCAACTAGCATCCGATTAAGGACCCGAGATAATCCACAAGCAGGGATACATCAAATAGCACCTCGTGTGAGGTGGCCTTAGTCTTCTCTCTATGCTCAATAGCTATAAGAAATTTCTTCTGCCAGTGGCTGCAAAAGAAGATCAGCTCTTCCAGCTTGGATAAGTGGAAGAAGTGCATAGTCCTGGCAAAAGAAAATTAAATCATGGGACTTGGGTAGCATTGGTGTCTGATGTACCTAGTTAATGTGGAAAGAGGTGCTACAACAGTGCTTTATAGACAAAGATAATGCAGAAATGGGCATCTCAATGTTTATTATACATGATGGGGAAATGAAGATCTGTTCAGAACAATGCAAGACAATGAAGCTCTGGAATTTAAATTTAAATGTGTGCTGTGCATATCTATTCAATGTGGGAAGTGGCATGGCAATGGGCTTTGTATACAAAGAAAATGTGGAAATTGCAATGACCATTATAATTTATGTGCCTAAAAATTATCGAAGCCGACATTGCAGTGAAGCTTTACATATGGATAGAACAGACTTGCCAGGGAAAAGTGTGTATAACGGGATGCTATTGTGGATATAGAGTGGTAAAATGTTAAAACTAGAATAGCATTGGTTCTTTTCCTAGACATTACACAATAGATATGAAGCCAACCTAAGTGGATTTGCTAAGTAAGGGTTATATTTGATCCTCCTCTGGAGTCAGAGAGTGTCTGTCAATCCATAGGTCGCTCCTTCTTCAGTAAAGGGACATATTGTATCATGGATAGCTTTGCACCCTTCATTTTAATTTCTCCTGCCTTTTAGTTTTGCAAAGCTAGTCCACTAAATCACTGAGGGGGGTCCTATAGGTCCATACAACTATAAAAAAATGACCTAGAAACCTGTAACTGTCTGTAACTCTTCTAATCTCCACTCTGAGCATCAATGTGTGTGAAGTCTAGAGCAACAGGTTTTCCAGAATTGGCACTTGATTTACAACTTGTCCATCTAACTTTGCCTCTTTGTGGCACTGTTTAGTGTATGTGTCCAGTGGTTCCAGTGAGGTGCATCACTCACGCACACAGCACTCTCACAGCCAATCCACATGACAACATCCATGCCCAGCCAAGGGTAGGTAACTGACACTCACCTCATCTCCCTGTCTCAGTGCCAGCCTGTCTAGAATTAGGTCAGCTAAAATCAAGACCTGCACTCTGAAGCACAAGCACTTTATTACCCCCGAAATGGATTGCACAGACAATGTAATTATCTTCGATACATCCTTTTAACCCAGGAGTTAACCACTTTTAAATGTAATTGTTCAAAGATAAGGCTGTACACAATTTTAACCTTAACATTTAATGTTTTGTCTTTTTATATTGTGAGTTTTTATGGGGTAAATCACTTTCATACATTTTCCCATCCCACATACCCAATTTTTCAAATTTCTGGGCTTGCGTGTTGTCCCCGTACTTAGGGGCCAATTACGATTGTGGTCTATCCGCATCCTCCGGGCCGGCGGAAGCCACCGCCGGCTCGGAGGATGCGGAAAGACCGCAGCGGACCCACCAAAGACCCACCACCACATTAGGATGGCTGGTGAGTGCTGGTTTCCGTCCGCAGCTTTTCCGCCGCAGTTGGCTTACAACCGCGGCGGAAAAGCTCTAATATGGTGGCGTTGTCTCTCAGACACCGCCAGCCACATTAGGTTGGGCTTTAAAAAGAGCTTTTCCGCAGCGGGTTTTCCGCCGTGGAAAAGCATGTGGAACTTCACTGCGGGGGCCCGTTGCAGGTCCCCTGGGTGAAAGGGGGATAGGGGGTGCACATGGGGGGGTACCTATGGTACCCCTCTGCATTTGTATGCAGAAATCGTCAGGCACCGCACGGTGCCTGCCGCTATCTGCATACAAATGCAATGTATGCATTTTTACCATTGCGGCGGGTGCAGCTTGAAACCGCACCCGCTGCAATGGTAAAAATAGAGGATGTGACTGCCAGGGTGGCGGTCACATCCTAATTGGACAGGAGGGAACTCCGCAGGCCATGCGGAGGTTCCCTCCTCCTCTATGGTCGCGGACGGACTCAAGTCCGTCAGCGATCATAATGGGCCCCTTAGTTTGCTCACTCCAGTTCTTTTAAGATGTTACAGTGAGCTAACCTACACTGGCAAAAGATGCATGTCTCTCACCACTTCACCTCCATCATTTTTTTGATTATTTTTTTATTTGTTTATATCGTTTAATTTGAATGGCAATAATTAATAAAGGAAATCATAAGTGACTTGGAAAAGGTGTAGGGAATGTGTGTTTTTGCATTTGTACGCATGTGTACATAAAATGTGAACATTGGTGAACAAAATAATTTGGATATAAAGGATATACATTTTGAAATGTATTACCTGCACAGCAAGTAGATACTCGGTCGCATCTGTATGCTTGAACATCGTTGCGGATCTTAAAACCCCATGCTGGTCCAGCGCAAACGCCCCGTCTTCATTGCCAGACAGAATGGTGAAGGTGAACGGAGGGCCATTATGGAAAGAGTCTTTGTCTGTTACCATTAGTTGCAAAATGCTTGTACCCACTGGTTTGTTTTCCTAAAAAAATAAACAGCAAACAAAAAGTTAAGGAAACACTGTCCCTCGCCTTATTATCAATGAAAATTAACACGCTCTGTTATCAATACACAAGAAAACACCTGTGGCTTCATATAGACTAGAGACCAGTGCTAAAAACCGGACACAAACTTAAGTGCATATTAACAACGAAACGGCGCTGCAGTACAAGCAATTCAGGTTCTAAGGCGTGACTGGGCACCGAGACTTCTTGGCGAGTTCCACTGCGAACTTTTGGAGCCTTATTAGAGGCCATCACGCTCCGTGGCCGTATTCGTATTGACGTCTCCTTTGGTAAGCTTCCGGTTCTGATTAGGCGGGACACATTACCCCACCCTAGTGCACGCATTGTAATTTTTACAATTACTCTCGGCCTTAGGTACCTCACCCGGGTCTGCATCCTTGAACATTGGTTCACTGGCTATGCGCTCCCAGCCTAGCTCCCTTAACCATTGCGCCTCCTTCGGATCCGAAACCGTGAGGCTTTTTAATTTCAGGCTAACACTGAATGTCCTGATGATGATCCACTATTTTTCACTGGATTGAAACGCCGCCGACATAATATGTGGTTTAAACACTAGTTCACTATCATGTGCCTAAAATTCATGTGTTTTTCACATATGTGAAGCAAACAGACTGTAAAATAACCTATTTGCTCCCATTCCTTCTAAATGCCTGAAAATCCCTAGTTGAATGTATTTTGTATTGTATGTCTAGTACTGTGTGGATACAGGACTGTATCCCACTACTCTATTTGTCGTTCAGTTTAATTTGTCTTATTCAGTTATTGAATAAATTTTGAAGTCCGGCTGGACTTCCTGTTCATTATATTGCATATTGTGGCCTATAATTATTGAAATTGTTATTGCCTCCTTGTCAAGGACCTTTGTTCTTTACTCAAGCAATTCAGGAGCATTTTGTTGTGCCATTTAAAAAACGCAGGGATGCCCTGTATTGACAAGAATACGGTGAATCTCTGTGTTTTCTCTTGCGTTGCACGTAAAAAAGCTGCCTAGCACCAGCGCAGGGACCGTTGCACCATGTTCCAAAGGTGCCTACGTTGCAGGGATGATTGTGTTTGTGCAGGAAGGCATCAAGGCAGACTCTCCCTGTCTGATCATGGTAACCTGCTGCAACTTGTAAATATCAACCTTGGACGGATCAGACCGACTGACCAAATAATTAAGTAAAGGCTGATGGCTCATGCCGTGTACTCCGGCCGGAGGCTTTTGCCATAGACTTGATAGTGACGTTTCATAGAGAGGAGGCAGGGCTGACAGCACTTCCCTATTTTTGCCCTGATGATGATCTGTGGACGTTCGCCTGAGGGACGAAACAGCCACAAACATACAATGGACTTAATTAATTAAATTCTGCACTTTAAATTATCTAAGAGTGTGTTTCCTAAGCTCTGAACACATTCCTTCTATTCAGCCCTAGCAATGTGTTTCTAGTTCTTGTAGTGTGAACCAGATTTTAATGTGTATCACTATTTACCATGTATCATCAAAAGTGCCAAACATTTCTTCACTTGCGCCCCCAATTACATTGTAAATAATGATTTAAATAGCTATAAATGTACTAATTCTTTAACAATTACATAGCTAAAAGTTTTTTGTCAATCTGTGCTGGTAGGCCCTTGAACACCCCACATAGGCGTAGTTAGTGCTATACAATGCTACAATACAATACAATACATATACATTAATTAGACAAGAAGCATTTTTAAGCCTAAACTGAAAACATTACTGAGATGTTAATGTGCTCATGGGCAAACCTGTAACACTTTTGGCATGAGATGGATTTCGTTAAATTGTTGATGCGATAAAGAGTTACTGAGTTAAACAATTCACGCCACTAGAAACAGCCCCTCGTCTGCCACTCCTGTTTGGTCTAAGATTGGCTACAGCGAGTAGACAGCAAATTCATAACACATGCTATCAAAGTGGGAGGTCTTTACTTGGAAAAAGGAGACTGCTTCAATTGTTCCTGAGAATTCTGGCACAACAAAAGTATGAAACTCTGATGGACTAAAATCTGGTACATTGAGATCTTACGGTTCAGTTACGGTTCGGTTACGGTTCAGTTATTGGCCTTCCCTCAACAGTATAATATAAAATTATAGCCACTGCTGAGGGGCTGTGATGGTTGTTAAAAGCCCTGAATTCAACTTATAGACCTGAGCTAGAGGTGGCGGCCTATAACGAGAGACATGGCTATTAATGGCCGAAATAGCCCAGGGCAGAAGGGCTATGATGCTAACAGAACACTACAATGTTTGTGTCTAGATTTCTCTAAAATAGAGAAAAAACAGGAAGACAAGCACTGGAATGCAGGAGCACAGATCCATTTGCAATGTTCCTTCTAACATGCATCTAATTGCCTCCAATCATAGGGTGTCTATAAAACTTCTCCCGAGACTGAAACCATTTAAAGATCTTTCACTTAGGAAGGGCTAAACGCTTCAAGAAGCTACAACACAGAGGGATAAAGTGATTTGCCAAGGATGACACAATGTGGTCTAGTGCAAACATCCTCAAATTACGCACTGGATGACATCTCGTTGGAGATCATTGATGCGGCGCCATTTATGAACTGCAGGGCACGGTCCCCAAACTAAAGTGGAAAATATGACCCGCTGGCCAATAGAAACCAATTACAGCGCGCGGCAGTGCCTCGACGCGTCCTACCCAGAAAGGCACCGCCAAGGTAATGCCGGGCTACAGCAAATAAGGCAATTGTACATTACGGGAAAAGGGTGAAATCGGTCACTGCGGAAAGCAGTTATCTTTTCAGGAGCCAATATCAGAAGTTTAATCAGAATGTGTCGCCCTGCTGAGAGCGTAGCTCCTGCAACTTCACTCTTAAATTGTCATTTGTGGATTGCACCAGCTGACATCCCACTGGGACCCTTCTATCCGCCTTTAAGCATGACATTTCCAGCCACAGGATAAATATTCAATGCCTGTGCACCACCGTGCCGGGATCTGCTGTGTTCAGTCAAAGCACAGTTGTGAGCTCCATTACTCCCACTGAAAACTTCCAATTTGTCCGTGGTTGTTAACACATACACTGGTGTGGAATGGCTCCCGCGTTTAGTCAGTAGGACATATAGGTGGAGTGTTTCAAGTGGAATACCTTATTTATTACAGGTTTGGTGGGGCATCAGTGTGCCGTACAATGAAGAAAGTCTTTAACGTCCATGTTCATAGTATATACCTCTAATTGCCAAATTGTATGAACATTGTAATAGCTCTCAGAGTGGAGTGACAGGAAGGGAATAACAAAACAGAGAAGTGTTTTTTCAAAAACTCAAATAAAAACAGGGCCAACCAGATAATTTGCGATTTCCTTTAAATGCCTCAAATGCAAAAGAATTAACCAACAAAAAAACAACATTTGCTGCTGGCAAGTGCCTACACCTCCAGCTGTAGTTCGCCGGAGAGAGCAAATGAATCAAGGTACAATGGAGCATATTTATGTAGAAATCACGCAGCTCAGCGCAGCAAGTCACCTTGATGCGCTGCATGATAGGGAAGGGAAGGAATGTACCGTCTTTAAAATAATCAAAATGCGTCGCCCTGCCACAAAGTGCTGCAAAGTGCCAACACAGGCCCCTTTGCACCTTTCTGTACAAAAACAATCACCCAAGGCATTTTCCTCTTTCTATGTGCTGCAAAATAAACATATTTCTTCTCGTTACGCCTCACCTGAGGAGGCACAGCAGGTTTGACGCATTCCTAGGCCTACCAATTATGGGAAATGTTGGAATGCATTAAAATCCATATGTGTTTCATGGGAACACCCACGCTCCACCCATAGAACGCCTCCCTGTGGCAGAGTAATGCAATGCAGCGATTTGCACTACGTTGCATTACTCTGGATTTATCCAGCCACTCAGGGCCACGCAAAGTGGCCTTGCGCGGCTTGATGAATCGCTTTAGAGGATGCGTTGTGCTTGCACCCCGTTGGGTGGTGCAAATTAAACACAACTGCTTCATAAATATGGCCCTAATTGTCTAAGAGGTCTGAACAATCGAGATGCACAAATCCTTCAGGTTCATGCAAAGATCCTTCTTCATTGGGAGTGAGAAATGATCTCCTTACCTGGATTACAGCGGTTTGGTTGATTGGTGTAAAAAGGGGGCTGTTGTCATTGATGTCCGAGATGTCTATATTTAGGGTCACCGTTGATGACAAAGGTGGGGTGCCGCTGTCCCGAGCCTGAATCAGCAGTGAATATCCGGACACCTAGAGCATAGCATAAGACAAACCTTAGTTTTTTTTCTGGCATTCTCTCTCATTCCTAAATGATGTTGATTTCATGACAAATTTAGACTTAGCAAAAGAATAACATATTTGCCAGTCAGATTGCAGTCAGTGTGGTACTGCTTCAAAGTCTACACTTTATCAAAAATTCACATTATTACAGTTCTGAGCTACAAATAAGACACAGACTTGTTTTAGACATCTTATCAAATGCGGGATTTTAAAATATTAAAGCTCTGTCATAGACACACATGCCACGTATCAAAGATCTGGACTATATTTGCATAAGTCACAATATTGGAATTTAACTTTCAAAGTACCGTTAATTATTTATGCAAGATATGAAATTATTCTTTACGCATATTTTTCAAAACACAAAAGTGGCGCTTCCTAAACTCACATTTAAGCAGTGAACAGACACAACACAAGCATCAATTCCAACACATATAAATGACAGCCCCAAAAATTCTTACTCGTTCTCTGTCCATTTTTTCCTTAATTTTTAGAAGTCCCACAACAGGGTCAATAGCAAATTGACCATCTCGATCCCCGCTGACAATCGAAAAACGAATAAGCGCATTGGCTGGACTGTCCAGATCTTCAGCGATTAGCTGCAGGGAAATGTGTAAAAAATACATAAAATAATAAATAAACTTTACTGGTGTAATAAACACAAGTTGATGTTTTATATTTCTCGATCAGCTTCCAGTTTAATACAGCTCACATGGTAAGTGGGTTGGAAAAGAAGAAAGGAGACATTCTTTGGGTTGATAAATGTGGGAGCTTCAAATTTCTGGAGTGATGAAAAAGAAGATCTAACAGATAAGATTTCATAAATAAATGGGCACTTCTGATACTGGCACATAGACTTGGGAGCAGTGTAAGTAGACCACATGAAATGCTTGCATTATGATAGCTTTGACTTGAAAACTATCTGCTTCACTTTTAGCTTCAGTGTATCTTTGAGATCAGATGCAAATTGTGTATCTGCTCAATTTCAAATCAAAAGTTTCTGGACTTTTGACCCATGCAATTTCCTTAATCTAATTCCTGGAGGAATTTGCACATCCGAAGCAGTGCACAAATAGGAACACCATGCAGTAATGCCGCTTCCAGACACGAGTGGACCCAGGGGGCAATCGAGGAGTGGGTGGGAAGACCAACATGGAATGTGTGGGGGAGGGCAAAAGCAGCACATAAGGGAGAGCAGGACGAGAAGCACATTAGCGAAAAAGCAACACAGGGCATAGGGGTGGAATGTAGTTTGGTGGGGAGAAGCCAGAGACAGTGTGCTTGCATCTTTAGGGAGACAGCAACGTGGACAGCAGGCAGCGGGTATTTGGTGGTACAAAGCAAACAAAGGAGAGATAAAGAAAAGACATGCACTCTCATGGTGTGCTTAAGCAAAAAGAAAAAAGTAGTTCTATAAAAGTGAAAAGTGGAAGGATATAAGCCAGCCAATCAAAGACCTGGTCATGGGGCTATGTACCCTGGGAGGCACAATACAGGATGGAAGAGCTAGAACAAGGAAAACCATCCAGTAACTAGCAAGCAAATGAGAGAGACACTTAAGCCAACCAATGATAAGCAATTGACAGGCTGTAAACTTCTGTAAGTTCCTGGTAAGTCCACAATAGGTCTTTTTCAGCCAGACAGCTTGCACTGGGTGGCAGGCTTTACCTAAACATTGGGAGCTGGGAACAGAAAGAGAAGGTGAGAGAAGGGGTGACTCTGCCAGTAACATGGAAGGTGTAGAAACTATGATATGGTCCCAGCATGGCACATCAGAGGCAGAAGGACACTAGGGTCAAGTTTGCTGCATGTTCTGTTATTGTATGTGGTCCTATCCCACAGTGGCTGTAACACTTTAAGGGTAGGACAGACATGGCTGGGATACCCCATATGGTGAAGATGTGGGCAATTAGAGGAGAGTCACAGTTCATGCAAAGCTAAGTTTTTGTGAGGAATTCAAAAATGTCCTTCCTACTGTGCTAATTGCTCATTTTAACATTAGTTATTAACAGTTAAAAACTGTTAATGTGCCTGTGTGTCTTCTGTTGGTAATGCAGATGACTGAGGCAGAGGGCTATGTGTTGAAGAGGATGGTAGAGTGTATGATTTGGCTCTATTCTCTTCCTTTCCTCCTCTATCAAAGCATAGTTTATTTGCCAATCTAAGTGCCATTTCAATGTCATTTGCTTGTGTGCAACTAAAGGGATCATATTCTGTGTCATATAACAGAAGAGGGTGCCTCACCATTACTGTCAGGATCAGCGACCTCAGTTCGATAAATATGTGGTAGGAAAAATGACTACCTAGGAAGATTTTAAAGCTGTGTGTTACATGTTCTCCGTCAGAATAAATCACTTGTTTATCAACAGGATTTCCTTAGGAGTGCCACCACCGTATCTTCAGCAGAATAGGAGAAAATAGACCAGAAGACTTGGAAAAGACCATCATTTAAATATGTGAACCTGTCCTTACTTGAATAACATTAGACTCCCTGGATTAAACAATAAATATTATTTAGCGATGCTCATTTTTGTGGTAACGTTCAAACCCTTTTTCTACAGGTTAAGACATACAGGCTTTGTGTGCCCACAACCATCAGGTATTAGGAGTCCAGTCCCCTAGCAAAGCAAATCAATCCATGTTTAACAATATTTACAATTTCTGAGTACATCTCACAAAGGCACATCGTGTTTGCTCTCATATTTCTCGAAAGTCAAGTCAGTCATGTAATCCCTTATTGCACTCTCTTTCTAAAGGATCAAAGGGAGAGTAGTCCCCTGTTAGGAAACAACTCAAAAGCAAACACAAACCCAGCTACAAGTATTGAGAATGGCCACTGAAAATGAAAAATGAACCATCCTAGACTTAATAACGACATGACACTATTTCCAAGTCAACCTGGGGATACATTTTCAAAAACAGTTAATCAGGTGAAGAAATAAAAAAAAATGTTGAGAAATAAAACTAAATGTGTCTTTTAGTAATGAAATAAAAGTAACTTAATACTGACCAAGATGACAGAATCACCAATTGAAGCATCCTCGCTGATGACCGCACTGTACATCTGCTGGTTAAATTTTGGCGCATTGTCATTGACGTCGGTTAAGTTGATGTTCACCGTTGTGACTGCACTTAGAGGCGGCACGCCCCCATCTTTCGCTTCGACTACCAGATAAAAATCTCTGCATGCCTCATAGTCCAGTGTTTCAAAAACTGAAATTACACCTAAAAAGATAGGAAGACAGAAATTGTTTGGATGAAATGCTGATTTTCTATGGCATGAATTTTTTCCGATTGGTCACAAATTTTGTAACAAGGATTTAGATTACTATAAATTGAGCAAAAAACTTGAAAGGCACAATTTGTGCAGGTGCAAAACTCATAGGCTTGGCTCACCTGGTTTCTGACATCATGACATTCCCACATCAGTTTCATGCATTAGAGCCAGCGACATCCATAAGATAACGCTGATGCCAGCCTGAGCGGTGGAGAGGGGATTGGGTAATACGAAGGAACAGAAGTCTTAATGAGAAACATCATTTCAACACCACTATCTTCTCCATTCTTTTGATATTCCCTTCGCAGATTCCAGCCTCCTGAATAAAATATGATGTATTGAGAAGCAAGCCTGATTAAGGTGAGCGAATTCATACACATAAGGCTGCCACGGCATGTGAAGAATAACACTAGCCGAGCAGATGGAGATTTGCCAAGGGTTATTGTGCTTCCAGAATAAGAATTCTTCAATATAATATATCAGGGCAAAGGCAATGGCCTCTGCGGAATATCTATTACCAGTTAGATGCTCTTGTGAGGGTTACAGGATTAGATGAGTGGGATTCAGATTTTTTTTACTGCATAGATAAAGGTTTTTCATATCAAATCTCTCCTGTATGTTGCTTTATAAGGCAAAAATGGGGATACTCCGATGGAATCATCTGCCCCAGTCATAGGGCGGGGCTGATATGGAAGACGCAAGGAATGGCACCACATCAAACAAATAATTTTGAATTTGTGAATAGTATTTTAATGTATGAAAAGTATTCTTTGTAGTTAGTAAACAGTGGTACTATTTAAATTTTTTGCTCATAAAACCTGCCAGCAGCACCCATTGATGGAAATATCAGTGTTAACATGTAAAGCGCATGAAGTGGCACAACTTTCTGCTGATATTAATAACTGCACACTCTCCCAGAGGGATGTAAAGCTTTAACACTTTTTATATGTATATTTTTTTAAATGAATTTAATAGTATTTTTATGATTCTTCTGAAGGGGATGTTCAATAGACTGTATAGACAATAATATGTAATCCAAATAACCATTGTTTTAAATGTAAATCGATCAATTATGTTGTAGTAAAAAGACTATTATGATCGGTTGCTGTTTTTGAAGAATACCCTGGTTTCCCATGGCCCGCAGTAATTGATTAGTGTTCCAAACAGTATAGGTGTAGGATAGACGTCTCCCTGTCTGAGGCATGTAGCTCCACTCATGGGAGAACTTGGACAAAATACCTAGCTAAGTGTCACTAATGTTAATCGACTGAGGAAGTCAATTCCCAAGTTTCTGAGGTTTCCAACCCACAAAGAGGTACCCGAGTGCCACTCATCTGTGCCACAGATTGAGAGGGATGTATCTGGGTACCAATGTTTATGGAATGACCAAATATGCCCAATTTATGTTGTTCGGGAAGGCTCAAGAAAGGTGATCTCTTTTGTGACAATCATAAGCGAGAGATGATAAATTAAGCTGCACAGACTGCAAATTGCGTTTCTACCTATAGAAATGGTCTAGAATTTGGTATGCGTATGTTATGGTATCAGTGGTGGGTCCTCCAGTTTTTGGGTGGTAGGGCAACACGAACGCGGGGGCAGGGTTGAGGGCAAAATAATTTTAAAATACCACATACCTGATTGGCCTGAGCGTGCTGACTTGAAGCTCACTCAGGCCGAGTGAGCCTGGGGGCTTTCTCCAACCCAGCTATTGCAACACAGCTAGGTTGGAGAAACATGAGTGTGCATGTCTGTTTGGCCAGCCAAACTGACATGCGCACTTACAAGTGCCCAACACTCTTCTCTAAAGAATGACACTCAGCAGGATGGTCCCGCCTTAGCCTCGGCTGGCAGTAACGAAAAATAAAATTATTTTATTATCATTTTATTTTTTAGTCGGGCGATGTTTGTACTCCATAACTGAGGAGTCGCCCCTCTATGGTATGGTATGTTGTTGACAGCGTCTAACACAATTCTGCATGTTTCATCAGCAGTCCTGAACAAAAAAAGGCTCTGTTGTGACTTGCCAATTCCACTCTAGTGAAGAAAGAATGGATGGATAAACAGAGCCCAAGCCTAAAACAGAATGGGACACAAAGTCTTCTGAGGCTCTCGTCCATCACCTTATTTCTTTTTACTAATAGTTCGTGTAGATAGGTACTTTACAGCGGTGTGACTTGCAAAGTAGAACATACTGGAAAAATACTTTTCTGTCAGCCATCAATAGCTGCAACATCATCTTTTGAATCCACTGGCAGCCATTTAAATATCGGGTATTGGGGTTGTAAAACGTTAACTATACGTGTTGCAACTGACTCTATAAACGTTAGCACTATAATGCTTGGAATGTGACAAAACAATTCTGCTTTCACCAAGGTACACAACGAAGTCCTGCATAAGACCTCCAGCAATCAAGACTGAAGAGGATTTGAGGCAGTACTTAATTTGAGCCAGTGGTTTCCGGTGCTCAGCACTGGCACTTAATCTTCAACCCTGACACATTTCATGAGCACCAGTCAAGGACACATTCATATACGGGGAGATTATGTGAATTGATCACAGTCACGGGACGTTGAGCCGATGCAGAGACTCGAACCTAGTTCCCCATCTCACAAGTCGACAGCTCTGGCCATTATGCCACATCCGCTCCCCACTTTCATGGCTAGTGGTTGGTTATGTTTGAGGTGGCTCTAACTGAAGAAATGGACTTGCTGGAAGCTGCCTCCTGAAGAGAGCCCCGGCACTTAATTTTATTTACAAATTAACCACTGATTTGAGGTTCTTCTGCCTGTACAGAAGGACAGAAATTGCAATAAAACAAAAGACGAGCATGTGCTCTTACTGGAAACTGTGTAGGAAGAACATTCTGCAGAATATACTTTTTTGACAGAAATGCATTGAAATACCTTTTTCATTTTTATTACTCTTGGCGGAAATTTGTTATGGAATGCATTTAGATAAGCTATTCTGCATACCAGAGCTAAATCACTAGTACAGAATCTTAAAAGGATTCAGATTAGAATGGCCTTGAGGGAGCACACAGACTTTAGTGAATGTGTGTTTTAAGTCCTTACTGTTGGAGGCAGGGCAAAAGAAAAGCAGTTGTAGTGCAAATGCACGCTTCTTTAACCCGTTAACCGCGGCGGTAATTCCGCCGCGGTGCAGGCGTTTCCGTGCGCGGGTGGAATGCCGTCGGCCAATGGCCGACAGCAGCACTGGGGAGGTAGCGTTGCCGGCGGCCAACGGCAGCGCTTAAGGGGTTAATTATTAGATATAACCCTGCATTCCTGATCTATCTGTAAAGTTATGCACACATGTTACTTCAATAAAGATTATTTTCCACATGCTGGATTGTGTCTCAGTGCCTGGATACCCCCACGGGTGATTAGCCACTCAATACAAATCCAGATTGATTGATTGATTGAATAAAGTTTCAGTGTCACTCGTGAAATGTAGTGCTAATTTTGCAAACCTGTTTTTGGATTGATCCTGAATTTGCCTTGTTCATTCCCGGACCTCAAGTTGTATGTAATCTCTGCGTTTGAGCCAATGTCCTTGCTCGCTGCAAACACGGTCAGCACCTCGATGCCTGGAGATGTGTCTTCTGCCACAGTAACAAGATAGTCTCTTCGTTCAAACACAGGAGGGTTGTCGTTAATGTCCAGCACGGTGATGGTAACCACCGCCAGGGAAGACAGCATGAGCATGGGACTGAGGTCAGAAGCCTTCACTGTGATGTTGTATGATGCCTGCAACTCTCTGTCCAATGGCTGCTCCAGCATGATGATGCCTGATGTCTGGTCCACAGAAAAATGCCCGTCTGAAGAATCCACTAAAGAGTAGATCACTTTCCTGTTGATACCTAAGATAGACAAAATTACATTTGATTAACTTCATAAGAACTATTGTATCTATTTAGCATATGTTCATGTGCAACTCTTGAAGGAAGCTGGTATAATGATGCAAAGATTGTGGACATCCACAAAAGCAACACAATCTTAGATGACTAGTGTGACCCCTCTCTAGGTAGTTAGGGGCACTGTCTCCAATCCTGAACTTTTTATGTAGCAATCCTTGATTTCAGATGTGTTATTCTACTTAGTTGAATAGAAGAAAAGCAGGATTACAACACACGGAGTGCATTAAGCTGTCAAACTAAAGTCCTGACCTGGAAATAGTGTCTGCCATAACCTGGAAGGATGTGGTTAACATACATCTGCTTAAGAAAACCAATATAGCATAAGTCTCTGTGATAACAAGGTCCGCCCATTGGAGTCTAACAAATGGAACTCATATTGACAATTTGTAAAAGCTACAGGGTGATGATAGACCAATTTAATGGACCATGAATATACTGGAGATAATTGAAAAGAGCAAGAATAACTAGATACCACGAATCTTCTGGCAGAGTGTAGCACAAACACATAACTCTTTTTAGGTTTATTACGTTTGCTTGAATATTTATAGTTAGCAAATAAGCTGAAAACCCCCATAAAACTATCAACCATGTAACTGTTCTGAATGTTATCTTCTAGTATTGCTTTATTGAGAACGTGTAGGAGGAAGAGCAACTTTGTTGCAATTTAACCCCGCTCTGGTGAGTCCTAATCCGGTGGTAATGAAACACAAATGCAAGGGAGGAGGCACAGGACTATCACGAAGAACTCATGATACGCTGAAGGGTGGGGCAAGCATGGATCTACCTCAACCACAACAAAGGGGACCGCGCAATAAGGATCAAAAACAACATCTGGAGGATTTGCCTGTTCCGATGCTTGTAAGTCAAGATATCGACACAGAAATATTGTCTCCTACGTATCGTTGATAAAAATGTGTGGATTTTCTATTACTTACTCCAATCGGGTGATATTTTTGTAAACAATATTTGGACTCAAAATATATGCAGGGCCCCGGACTGGGAACCCAAATCAACCCTGGCAATTTTGTTAGACTGCCCCCACCTCCTGGGCGGCAGAGGGGGGGCAGCGTGAAGCACTGCTGTTTAACAAAACCGTCCCTTAGCACTGGTGCTTTTTTGCTGGGGGCCGATATCGCAGCAACGCTGCAAAATCAGACCCCAGTACCAAAACTGACCCCCACCGTTCCAAAACTGGCTTCCACCCTTCCAGCCTCCCGGACAAACACCCTCTGTCAGCTCCGGCCAGTCCAGCCCTGAATGTAAATCATACTATACGCCTTCAATATTATTCTGGTGTCAAACCATTTGGATACAGTAAATGAGTTCATATGAAGGCAAAAAATCCCAAAGATTGACTTTACAATTAAAAAGTAGCTTAGAGAAAGAAAATGTATCAAATAAGATGCATGTAGACTATAAGAGGATGCTTCTTTGATGCCACATACAAGGTGAAAGACGACTCATGGTAACAATGGGAATAGAAACCTTATATTTTAATCTGCCATCGAGGTCTAGAGGGCTGTAGCCTGCAAGGAAATATGGAGGCCCCCTCTTTTCACCTCCATGCCTGCTCTTGTGTGAGTCCCATGTTGCGTGTGATCATGGTTGCATTTCTTCTAGGCGGGTGAGCACGGAGCAAGGGTACATTTGTTATTATTGCCTCAACTGCTCCATTAAGCACAGTGGCTCTTCATCATTAAACTTAGAATATTTTTTACCATTAGTTAAGAAAGTCATCATATTGAGAACATGAATATCCAGGTAGCCACAAGACAGACATATTTAGATGCTAAGATTTTTTAAAGCAGCACTCAACCTCTTCTTATTTCCCACTGCAAGTACCACTTGATACCCAGAGCTATGTTTTTGTGTCATCTAATGGGAAACATAATTTAGATTGTATGGCACTTTGAATGTGTTGCTTCCTAGCACACTTTACCACCCAATACATACAATAATATGTCAATTATGGTCCTAAATATTACAGCTGGGTCAGAAGCAAATTCAGTGGTTAGCAACTTCACAGAACATTCCACGCCATGCAATGATAACCAACAGAATGTGTTGAAGCCTGCAATACCTTAAATCTCACACACCTTGCTATTTAATAATACAGAAAACATGTTGGTTCATATGTGAGCATGACCGTTTATACAAAATCTTATGATGGAGGATGATGTTCTTTTTAGCACTGGGAAATATGAGAATTTCAGACTTGTGCAGCTAGCAAGAACTGCAGTACCGCAAGTTGTAACTAGATTTCAGTCTTGGGCCAGGAACCAGAACTTGAAGAATCTTTCACAAAGGTGTAGTACCACATGCCATGGCTAGATGTCTCCCTTGAGTAAGACTCAAGTCCCTGCTGTACCTAGGCTGCTACTACACTTCCCTAAGTTAAAACAAACACCACTGCCCCATCACTTTCAGGCTATCATAGAATTATGAATACAGCTTCTGAATTTAACCTACTTTCTATGCGCTAAATAACTATGCCAGTCCTCGGTTTTGATAGTCGTAAGTCATTAGCATGACTCTGAGTGCACCTACTGTATGTTCTGGAAGAAGCAGGTGAAGACAGAGTAACACTTATGAATATTGCTAGTTAATGGTCCTCAATAAGGACCTTTATTCTGTTCACCAAACAACACTGTATATGGTTGAAGCCACCCGCACAGTTGCAGCTGACAGGAGAGTCAGGACATCTTCAAAGATGAAATTGTGCGGTGTGTGAGAATGGCTATGCTATCAACCAATGACCGATGTAACATTTATTGTTGAAAATGAGAACATTCTCAAAATACAGAGGCGGTTTGAAAATGTGGTGGGTGGTTTCAAAATGTGTGGGGGCACATCAGACTAGCAAAGACTCAAGGGGACTACCCAAAACAAGCTGGTAGCTAAACCAAAGCCTCTTTCTGTGTATTTCTTCTTTTTGTTTGTTTACCCTGTGTTTTTTGCCATGAGCTCTGGCATACAGCTAAAGCTGCCAGTAACAACATTTCAAAATAGGAAGGGGTTGATGCTAACATCAGGTACCCCTGGTTCATGCTGAAATCAGGTAGCATTGACAGAAGGAAATATGTTTGTAAGAGGCTTATTAGCTCCATCCAAGGAGAGATCACAAAGAATTTACAGATCTTATTTAGAGTTGGCAGGTGGGATAATCCATTACAAATGTGGCAGAGGTCCCATCTGCCGTATTACAAGTGCATTATAGGCCACAGCATTTGTAATACAGAATGCCGGACATGCACCATGTTGGATGGAGGATCCCATCAGTTAAATTCTTACTGAATCCCGAGGTTCCTTACTTTTGCTCCCAGATGGTGGCCAAAATAAAATCTAAAAGTAAACACAATTACATTTTCATGAATTCATTTTTTTTTTGGGTGGGTTGATTTTAATTTCAAGAAGTCTTCTCCCTTCTATTTCTCAAAATGGGGGAATGTTTTGATCTTATCTCAGGCCCTTACACTCTACTTTATTCTTTAAAGCTCTTGATTGGTGAATTAAATTTTTACCTTCCCATTGGAATTTCTTCCTTTTGTGTTCATCATTTCCTTTTGTGATTGTAATGCACTGTCATTCTTCACCAGTGTGATCACAATGGTTAAGAGAATAACTTGCTGACAATGGGTGTATGGCTGCAGCTGCGAGGAAGGCTTTCTTGCGTCTATATAATGCAGCTCCTATGGGAAGGCTCAGCATCAGCCAGGAAAATGCTAGAGTGACCTCTGATGCCCCTCAGAGATATTGGATCAATCTCAACCATTTAGAACACTGCTTTTGTAGTCCTGTGTGTCCTTCTTGCATGTGCAAGATTGCAGAAAATTAGGGAATACAATATTAAGAGAGGAAAGAGAAGAAAGCAGTCCAAGCTTGGAACACAAGCCATGGAATTACTTGTTCCGTTTTGTTTCAGCAGACCCACCTACAGGGTTAGGCAATGTGCTGGCAGGAGGGCTCTGCTGCTTGGGCAATGTCCAGGAAAGAGCCATGTCACCTACTGCCATCAGTGCCCATCATCCATGCCAGTGGTTGTTAACCTTTTGACTACTGTGGACCCCACATAATCATTTCCGGAAATATGGGGACCTCCACTGAATCATTATTGGGATCATTATTGGGCCTAAGTTATTTCGATGATTTAAACCGCAAAACAATACACAAAAACAGGAAAAACATTCGTCTAAAAATTACACAACTAATGAAACATTTAATTCACATACAAATCCAAGACAATCAACATTTTAATTTTGATGGAATTTTTGGAACTTTTCTAATTTCATTGTCCACACTATATTCCGATTGATCCACATGCACTGCTCCCACAAATCAATCTGAGGATATCAACTTAATTTTTAGAATCAAATTTCTAATTCCTTCAAATTTACAGATCATTTTAAAATGTTAAATTTTCAATTTTTCTTTTTTATTTATATTCACATTATTAGTCTGTTCATATTATTTAATTTTTGGAGTAGTCGCAAACCCCCGGACCAGACGTCATTGACCCCCAGCGGTCCCCAGACCACACGTAAAGAACCAATGATCTATGCTGTTTTGAGGCTATTGTTCACCTATCTCCCCTGGTGAAGAGGATTTAACTATCCCATGCTTTCCAGCCAGCTTTGAGCACAGGTATGTTCTGTTTATATTCATTTTCTTTATAAAATGTATGTGCTTTCGCTTAGTTAACGCAAAAACATACTGTATGTCATATCAAACAATTTCTTGATTCTAAATGTATTTGATCATGTATTAATGGACAAAAAAAATCACTTGTAGCACTCATCTGATATGCAGCCCTTTATACTGGGGGTGTTATTATGAGACCAAACTTAATGCACAGCACTGCTATTTACCCAGTTAATTTTGATTATTATAAAGGCTCATAACTAATTGATATTATTAGAACCTAATGCCACAAACATTAATTTATTGTCTTCACTTCCTAATGGAGCAGATATCACTGGTTTTTCATTTTCTCTGGGTCTTAACTCTGGTGACAGCCATTGTGCTGATAACTCTGGTAGCCGTGTTCTGTAAGTCTATGATTCAGGAGCGCTGATATTGGTGAAACACTTTACACAAAATCTATAAATGCAACCACATCCATTTTAGAAAATAGTGTTTGAGTAAGTCGAACACAAACCCATTAAGAATCAGTCGATTTCTAACTAATTTACACCCAAAAAACAGGAATAGAAGTAATAATAAAAGTCACTGTTTAACTCCCTGTGCATAAATTGTCTTGGCGTAAAATGTGTATCGTTGTTCATTTGTTTAATATGCTGCTGTCAGAATAAATTGTTTACTTTTTCTTACTGCCAGACTGTCATTTTCTATAAATTAACTTTTTGAAGTAAATTAACAACATTGGTCAGAATGGTCTAACAAAATTATACAGTTAAGCAAATGATAACCTCTGTAGTATAGTGATCATTTCCTTGTTGCGGGGTCCAATATAGGTGTGGTGAACCATACGCAGTACATGAATTGTCGGGAGAATGGCAGCCACCTATAAATGGTGGGAGGGTTGGCTACAAGATGGGTGGGGGGTAACAGGATAGATGTAGGGCCTGATTATGAGTTTGGTGGACGGTTTACTGCATCACAAATGTGACGGATATCTCATCCGCTGTACTACGAGTTTCATTATGTGCTATTGGATATAATGGAACTAGTAATACGGCAGACGGGATATTTGTCACGTTTGTGATGGAGTAACCCATCCACCTAACTCATAATCACGCTCTTAATGTGCATTACATACTGTGGGAGCTTTTTTCATTTACAAAGATAGTGTTTTATATGTAGCACAGCAAAGGAAAAGGGCAAACGTGGGTGATCAAATGAAGAGTATAAAAAAAATTCAGACATTAATAGCCTGTATTTCATCAAGTTATGGGCCTGTTTATTTAGTAATCATATACAGCACTGAATGATTTGAGAAGGTTGTATTCATGGTAGAGACAAGATGCTTCCAAAAGGCTATTGAGACAAAACATCCAGAGAAGAGAACACAGAGCAAAATTTCCAAATGTTGTGGTTGTATGTCATGTATTCAGTTTCAATTGGGGGCTCTACAGGTATTACTTCCTGTTAGAACCGGGGTTCTCTAGTTGGCTGATGTAGGTACCTTAGTGCAAATAGAGGCCCCTGCTTCTAAGTCAGGGAAAGGAAGAACACCTTCTCAGATAGCCCCTGCTCACCCCCTCGCTAGCTTAGGTCGAGCAGCTTATCTTCAAGGCAAGTGTGTAAAGTATTTGCACCTATGCTCTCAGCAACCCAATGACAACCCCACAAACGGACTCCACACAAGTTTCATAAAAACGATTTTAAGTTTATATAAAAAGATATACGATGAGACCACATGATAAAAATCCAACATATGCGTATTTGTAATATTTCACCTTGCTGGTTATTAGGCCAGCAAGCCCTTGTAGGTTCTTGCAGTATTAATGAGCACTTCTCTATGACCCCCTGCAGTCCTAATGCAATGCTATGCAGTTTGTAATGCAAGAATCAGGCACTTTGTAAAATAAAAATAATGCAGTTCATTATGCAACAAGCAGACAGTTCGTAATGCCAAAATAATGCAATGCGTAATGCAACAATCAGGTAGTTCGTTATGCAAAAATAATGCAATGCGTAATGCAACAATCAGGCAGTTCGTAATGCAAAAATAATGCAATGCGTAATGCAACAATCAGGCTTTTCGTTATGCAAAAATAATGCAATGCGTAATGCAACAATCAGGCAGTTTGTTATGCAAAAATAATGCAATGCATAAGGCACTCCAGCAGCGATCACGGTGCTTTGGGCGGTCTCTATGCCCCTCATATTGACTCGCGGTCAGCTTCTGCCAACATGTCTCCCCAACACGGGTATGGTGTAAACCAAAGTGTAGCTCCACACTCCGGCCCCGGTAGAGCCACTCCATGCAAGTAAGGGAGTGATATGAGCTTGAGCGGAGGCTCGCGCTGCGAGAATGGGAAAGGCCGAGAGCGTCTCTCTCTGAGCCCGCACCCCTCTCCAGGCGGCGACACACCTTACCTGGGGGGTGCAACCTCGCTCTCCTCTCCTTGCGACTTGGATCTCTGATGCAACAAGGCACACGCACACATCGTCGATTTTATTTATTTTATTTATTTTGAAAGTTTTATATAGCGCGGACAAGATCCTTGAGGATATCAGAGCGCTTTACATGGGAGTACATGAGGGATCATAGTTCAGAGATAAAACATCGTCAAACAAATAAATCAAAAGAAGCAATCAGTACAATCAGATAGGTCATGCATAGGGTGCAATATGATCTAATGATCTGTGCATTAAAAACAAATAGAGGTATAATACTGCAATAGAAGGCATACATTCACTAGTTGATAATAATCTAACATAGGCCAATATGGTGCTATATGCGCTGACGATCGGTGCATTATAAACAAATAGAAGTATAGTACTACAGAAAAAAAAAAAAGGCATTCACACGCTAATTAATAGTAGTCTTTCTAATTAATAGTAGTATTTCTTAGGATGCTATATGGGCTAACTATCGGTGCATTAAGAGTGATTGGAGGTATGTTACTGCAAAGTGGCAAACATTCGCCAGTTAAAATTAGCCTAATGAGTGTTTCCCAAGGGTGAGTTCACGTGGTGAAAAAGACTAGTCCAGCATGGCCGACAGAGGTAGAGAGAGAGGGAGAGACCAGTCTAAGATGGCAGCCAGAATGCAAGGATTCCAGAGTTTGGTTTCTCTTTCTACTCTGGGGATGTCGAATTAGCCCATCTTCCATGTTGATTGAGGGGGGGAGCAGAGTTCAGCTTCTATGCTGCTAGATGGTGGCTTATCTCTGTGTTGCTGCTCCCTGACCGCGTTGGTATGTAGCTTCATGGTGGGCAGGGGGGCGATTTATGGTTCCGGCTTTATGGCCCCAGCCAGGTTAGCAATGAAGAGTGAAAAGCCCGCGCAAATACCAGTCACATAGAAGTCCGGACAAAGCGCAAAACAAAGCCTGCATGAATGTTTGACATGATGTGAACACAGGTAGTTGCCCTTCGCGTCGCCCCAAAGGCTGTCTAAATAGTCCTGTGCGCTGCACTCCAGGCAGGGAGCGGAAAGACCTGCAATGGAACCTTGGTGGACAGCTCAGCGTACAGCCACCTCAGAAATCACCATTGACGCTGCTGCTCCCATCAGGCTTCTCCCAGGTTGCGCAGAGGGTGCCCCCAACACATCGGTAAACAGAGCATACCGGCCGTGTGAGGGGGGCAGGGGGGGGGAAGCCTCCCGCCCAAAACGCCGCCACAGACATCCAAACACTGTCGCACCAGAGCCGCTCCAGATGCCCCCATACGGTACTCACCGATCCACTGGACGGCGGGGGAGGGGGGGGTCTTCCGTCGAATCCTTGCTAAAAACACACCAAGGGGCACACCGGAGCCGCTCCAGACATCGACCGCTCCGTCTTGAAGCCTTCCTTAGAGGGGGGGGCGCTTGTTCACGCCGACCCCCTTCCTCAGCGTCACCGATCCTGTGCTGCCGAGGGTGCTCACCAAATCAACCGTGAGTGCCTTTGAGCTTCTAGGGATGGGTCAGCAACCGAACTCAGTGCCCTCCTCCGCCTTGTAGCGGGGGACCACGTCCAACTCTCCGACGTCGTCAAGCTGTCGGGACTAGGCTCCTGAAGCTTCAGCCGAGCTCCAGTGCCCTCCTCCGCCTTGTAGCGGGGGACCACTTCCAACTCAGCGAAGTCATTAAGCTGTCTGGACTAGGCTCCCGTAGTTTCAGCCGCCCCTATTGATGCTCATCTCTTATGCCGCCTTGCGTTGAGGGTGTCAGGATCGAAGGTCCGCTCGGGGCATTTCAGGGGTCATTAATCCAATCCAGTTACTTGATCCAGTTACTCTTACGTTCCGTTCTTCTTTCTCCTTCCATTCCGTCGTGTTGGTGAGTGCTGACAGGGAATAATGCCCGAATGGGATTCCCAGCACCGGGAGCTCCTCACAGGAGCTCCCTACCCGGCGGCCATCTTGTGATGAGACTCACTTGAGTTCCTGGTGTGGAAAATCACAGGGCAAACCTCACGAAGGTCTCAGGCTGCACGAAGCACACTCACACAGCATCACTGCGACTCACTTGGACTCCGGGTATGCACGATCACAGGGCAATCCTCACAAAGGTCTCAGGCTGCACGAAGCACACGCACACAGTGTCACTTAGACTCACTTAGACTCTAGGTGTGCACGATCACAGGGCAATCCTCACGAAGGTCTCAGGCTGCACGAAGCACACGCACACACCATCGCTGAGACTCACTTGGATTCCAGGTGACCACGATCACAGGGAAATTCTTACGAGGGTCTCAGGTTGCATGAAGTACACACACACAGCATCACTGAGACTCTCCTGGAAACTTTTATGTTCCTGAGTTTCCACACCAGGGAGCCAGCTCTCCTCGGCCCTTGGAGATAAGTTACTTCAGGACACAGCACACAGCAAAGTCCTTTCAAGCAGGGGGACACAGCAAAGTCCCTTTAGCCTCTCCTTGGTTAAATCAGCAACCTGCCCCAGAACACACAGCAAAGGTAAGTCATTTCCTTCAGTCTCTTCAGCTGTTTCTTCCTTGGCAGAGGTTCCTCTTGACCACAAAGTTGTTTCAATCCTTTACAGTCTTGGTCAGTCCAATTCCAATGTTCAGGGGTTTCAGCTCTCATAGTTATACACCTAAATGTCTTTGAAGTATTTGTGTTCGGGGGGAGGGGGCACTGATCCCTGTCTAAATCAGTCCAGGTGTCTTCCTGCCAGTGACACCTTCTTCCTTTGAAAGTGGGGGTCTGGATCCTCAATCACTCAGCAGGAGATTGAGCCATTGTTTTATGGCAGCAACCCAGGCCTCTTCACCTCCAAGGGGTACTCCTCCCCCCTACACTCCAGATGCAAGTCAGCCTGTTGCTGTCTCACTTCCTCCCCTGGGTCAAGACATTCCCCAGAACCTATCACATTCAAATACAGACAGTCAATCCACAACCAGGCAGAGACACACAGGAATGTTAGAGCACAAAAACCCAGCCACTTCTAAAAGAGTGGTTTCTAAACACACAATGCAAAAACCACCTTCACAAAAAGATGTGTTCTTCAATTGTGAGTTCAGGCACACTAAACTTCAACTACATCTTAAGCCTTTGGGAAGATAGGCTGGAATCATATTACACAGCCTTCCCATTCTGTCCTATGGGCAAGATGGCCTTTCAACAGTGAAAAACGAAATGGAGAGTATTTCACTGTCAGGACATGGTACACACCTCAGTGCATGTCCTACCTTTCACATACACTGCACCATGCCCAGGGGGGGTACCGTGGGCCTACAATATGGATGGCTGATGTGGATAGAAAGGGAAGGGTAAAGCCTGGCAAGTGGGTGCACTTCCCAGGACAACATGGCAGTTTAACAAACTGCGCGCAGGCACTGCAGTGGCAGGCCTGAGTTCTCTCTTTAAGGCAACTTGTGTGGGTGGCACAATTAGTGCTGAAGGCCCACTAGTAGCATTTGCATTACTAGCTCTGGCACACATAGTGCACTCTACTAGGGACTTTACTAGTAAGGCAAACATACCAATCATGGACAATCAATTACCATTACACTTTACACAGGGAGCACTTGCACTTTGACACTGATCAGCAGTGCCAAAGTGCCAAAAGCATCTAAGTTGGCAACACCATGTCAGAAAAAAGGTCTAGGGGAAAAGCAAAACGTTTAGGGAACTTTAGCCAAAAAGGGCCAAGTCCAACACTTCCTTAAGCTCCAACAATATTGGTACATTCTCGTGGATACGCAGAGAAACATAAACCAACATGATTCACATTAGGATAGTCTCTATCAAGGTTGGAGTACATCTGTGAGTCATCCATGAAGAATGAGTCTTGAAGAGTAAAAGAGCAATCCCAGGGCAGTGAACAGGACTCGTTTAGGCAGGGAAATGAAGTCATTCAACTCAAGGTCGTGGAGACTAGGGTGGGAAAATGAAGTCATGCAACTTAATCCTGAACCTTGGAATCTCTAAGATCAAAAAACAAATTCTATATCTTTTAATATTTTTTGTTCAATGGCGGCCACCACCAATAACAAATCAATTAACATTTATGTGACAGACATCTACTCCAAAGGGAGGATAAGTAGGTCACCTCTCTAAGTTGATGGAACTGGGTGGACCTTATAGGATTTATCCTGACTGCATGTAGCCAGTGAACTCCTGAGGGTGACTCCTCCATCATGGTGAGTAGACCCTAACAAGCATTAATGTCACTGCATTTCTCCTGTGTATGCCGTTAGATTACACCTTGTCCCACCTTGATGGGCTCAGATCATTTGCCATGACTGCCTGTATGTGGCGCATGCTGTGGACAGCTCCTCAGCCCCTTGTTGGTGGAATCCATAGACCAACATAGTGAGCGACAACAATCAGTTAATAATGAAGATTTGATTTTTATCTTTCATGCCTCTGAATGGCGTCACATGTGCAGACACAAGAAGAGAAAACAGAAGCACCGCATTGATCACCCAAGCACAACACCAGATCATTAAAAGGCCACACTGTAATACAGCAATCCGCCTACAAATCACCCCAAAAAGAGATATGGTACCCATCTGCTAAGGTGCCTAATAAGGGATAATAGGTGACATATAAATGCAAGCACACTCTGCATCACATGCAACAATACAACACAAGAGTGAACACACTAATGATTAAGACATTTTGAGTAACATCGGCTAAAATGAGAATGCGGCACAAAATCAAAAATGTCAAGAGAAGTGTGGCTCACTGGTTAGAGCAGGCAGACCCTGAAGCAGAGGTCAGACCCGGGACCAGGGTTCAATTCCTGACGCGGCAGGGTCTTGAGCTCAAATGTCCATGGACTCAATAATTCTCGCTTCGGTGCCTGGCCTAATCATGGGTTCACACTCTGCAACTCTGGGCATTAAGCTTGCTTAATCTCCACAACGGCCCCCCTGCGGCGGAATGCCTGGCTTTCACCTTGGGGATGCCCTTTAGGGGCTATCTCACAGGGAAAAGCCAGGACGGGTTCCCAAGGCAAGCGCGAAGATACCCCTTCGGGGGTCGATTCAGGCGCTATATAAGAAATATAATAATAATAATAATAACTACAGCTCATGGGATAAGGAATGTATTTGTCTGAGAAATATCTTCTTTATATGTATGAGAGCACTGGCTAAGATGTGATCAAATGGGAAATTGAATGCCCTAGAAATATAGAGTTCAACGTGTTAAGAAAATGTCTGTGTTCCGAAATCCCTGAATGAATGCAAACATTTGAAACAAATAGTGGACTCTGAGGCATATCCAGGCTCGCTCAGACCAGTATCATCTCTAGTAACTGCACAGTGACGTATGGTAACTAGATTCTAAAATGAAATGAAATACAACCTGGAATAGTGAAAATAGGGAAGCTGTAAGGATGCTTCTGCAACAATCTATTGTGCAATAAAGGTATAAACCCATTGCTTTATATGTTCGAGTTCGAAAAATCTTTATTTCGATCACATGATCATAAAAGATATACATAGCATCACAAAATATTTCATTTTAAAATTTAAAAACGCATTAAACAACATTAGTGATCAAAATTAATAGAGGTATGCCGGGAATTCAGATCTGTCCTGAGTCGCCCAGTCTCTTAATGCAGCAGTTTCGGGCATACCACATTGAAGTTAAGAATTTGGATAGTGCAAACACGGTAGTTGGGGCTAAGTCTGTCTTTAAAACTCTGTAAGCGGGTAAAAAGGTTCTGAACCCCATGTTTTTAAGCAGAGGAACGAGCCAGTATTTCCTGCTCCTCTCATAGGCTCGGCAGAAAAAGACCACATGTACATCATTCTCCTTTGTGTGGGCACATGCGGGGCAAATTTCTGTGGGGGAGCGACAAGACCATGTTGCTGTGAAAGATGCCAGGGGGAGAGTCCCATATCTCCATTGCAGGAATAATTTCCTAGTTAGTACCGGAGTCATGGCATCTAGGACACTTTCCAATTGATAGGAGTCTTTAATTTTTATGAACTGGTTGGTCAGTGAACCGTCACGGGTGCCTTCAACAGCTCGGGAGAGCATTAGATCGTAGTAGGCTCTCAATAGCACCTTTCTGGGGGTCCTGTAATGTAAATCTTGGGATGAACCATCTCCTCAGTGGACGTCTGAGTTTTCTCCACTGGGTGGATTTCTTTGGACAGAGCATGTCATGTCATGTCATGTTTGCCAGTGCTCTGCATGGAAACAGAGTGGGAGAGAGACACAATTTTCCACACAATTTCTGTGAGTGTGATGAGTGGTATCTAAAGGTTGTAGATTTTCCCCGCATAGAAATTAGACCGTGGAGTGTGTTGAGCCTTATGACTCGAGACTGTATTGTCTTATGAATTGGCATCTTATTTTCTCTGAAAATGTAGTTTTGTATAATCTAAAAAGCCCTCGTTTTGCCAAAAAATTTGACCCAAGAAATATTAAGAAAAATATATATTTTGGGTCAAAATTTAATCGACTTATGACACTATTTACTGAATCCACGACAAAACAAATAGATTTGTGACCTAAGTGAATTAATATAACGGTATGTGCCAAGGAATTTCTGTCCCAGCAGTCTATCAACAAACAGGACATTTTGACAAACATGGGAAATTACTTAAAATAATAGAGATATAAGGCTCAAACACTTCCTTAAAGAACAAAAGGCAACACCCTTGCTCCAGTAAAGATCTATTTAATAATTGCAATCAGTAATTGCTGTTATACCAACTAAAATGCTAAAAAAAGTCTCATAAAAATAAAACATAATTGGTCTATTCTACAACATTAAACAGTACACCCTCAGACTGCCAGCAGTGACATTTCAGTAGGTTAGTAAAAAAACACGAACCTACAGGTTTGCACAGCATCCATTGCAAAAGATGTGAACATTAAAATGAGGCGCGAGACTCAATGGTCTAAAACAAGAACAGTGAATCATAAACTAATTGCAACAAGTATCTCTGACAGCACAAAAGGGTAAACGAAGACCTTTCCCCATTTTTTAATACTGTTAATAAAGCGGCACAAAGATGCAATCATTCTTCAAACTATTATAGAGTATGGCTCGCAACTCTGCTCGGTGGCCACCCCCCGCCCCCCCATGCACAGACGCATTATAATGTAGCTCTGTATGCAGAGATTGTATCAGCTAATGAGCCCTAAAGGGAAGGGAAATTATGCGTGCCTACGCTTCTTACATAGGCTTAGCTATTTTAGAGCTAATTAAAATAGAACGCTAAAACAACATCACATACATTCCCAATTCGCAAGTTGCTCTTCTCCAGGATCCTGGGAAATTGGGCTACTGAGTAATATTCATGAAAAGCGAAGACACACTAAGTTTTCCTGTAATGGCTGAGAGACATAATGAGGTCCCACTAGATCATTTTGGAGGGAAAGAGGCATTGGAGATTGGGAAAGAAATATTAAGATCCAGTGTCCCAGATGTTGCCGTCTAACCTTCACACATCTGTCAAACTGCTACTGCTCTGACCTGAACAGAAACAGCAAAAATGGTCGCTGAAATCAAAATGGCTGTGCATATGTCTAGATATCGTAATGGCGCATCGGGGAGCTATCTGATGTCTACTGTTGGGCTCATGACTGCTTTCTCGCCGGCCAATAAAGTCTCAAGGCAAAAATTGTCCACCTGTGTAAAACAAACAAATGGCACTTTTAATACAATTTTCAGCTAATTTGCATTGTACGACTGCTTGGCAACACTGCCTTCGTGTCACAGCGGCACTAAAACCGGAGGAATGGCTTCTTACAAGGAAGATGAGGGTCATATGATATCAGCTTTGTATTTGTCATTATAAAATGTCTGGGTAGTATCCAATTGATTAGCAGATGACCAAATATTACAACAACTTGCTGTAGCGCCTGGCATAGAATGAGGGTGGAGAGGTGTGGGGGAGGAGACAAAATAATATTTTTTAAATACCACTTGCCTCTTCCGCTGGCCGCATCCCTCCTCCGCTTCTATGGCGAGTCCCGGAACCAGAAAGCACCCAGGCTCCCCATAGCCAATCACAACATTGCAATGCAGTTTTGTAATTGGTCTGAGCACATGGATGATCAGTGCTCAGATGGGGACGGGGGGCCTGGGAATGCTCCTCATCAGGCTGTGTAATGCAGCCTGGTGGGAACATGCAGAGTGCTCATGGCTGTTTGGCCCGTCCCAGACAGCCGACCAAGTAGTCATGCACACTTCAAGTGTGCAAACCACTCCTCCCCTGTGCCCCAGCCCCGCCTCGCCATAACTGAGCCCTGAACCTGCGGAAAATAAAATGATAATAACTACATTATTATCATTTTATTTTTCCTGCTCAAAGAGCGGAGGGGCGCCGGTCCTCCGCCTTAGCGGAGGAGCTGCCCCAGACACCCTTGAATATTGCAGTTGTCTAATTGAGGTGGGAAGGATGGTGTTATGAATACAAGGGCCTCATAAGACAGAGAGATGCTGCCAATTGTTAATATAAACCCCCAAAACAGTGGAGAGTTTTGATTAGTTCAGCTGTCCTCGCAATGGAATTAAACCAAAACTAAAACAAATGTGCCTGCCAGTGGACATCACATGTCAAAATTCTCAATTGTGCAGCAAATATCATTATACAAATCTAAATCTTTATTTGCATTTGATGTATTGGCCATCTTATGTCGTCACCAATATATTTAGGTGACAAAGCAAAGCTCCTGAATTTCAATTGCTAGGCTGTATGAGATTTTAGAAGTTTCTCACATTTTATTCATGGGTGCGGAGATTTGGGTTTTTCCACCATGACCAACACCCTCTACACTATGAATGTCTGCACTGGGAATACTTTGAATGCTTCTCCAAAAGTCCTTGCTGTGCATGGTCGTGGCTACTGGATTGTGGATTATGTGTTTATGACCTCCCTTTAATTTTCAAATGCGTATCTGGAGTGGAGTAATAACCTGCTCACAGTTACCTTCTCAATTCGGACAGCCATTTAGCTCTCGCATTCATACATGTATTGCTGCATTCTTTAGGCATACAAAACAATATATATTTGTACACAAGAATCCTAAACATTAAGTAATAGTACTAATGTATGTGAGCTAAGTGTAGGTGAGAGGTCAGTTGACCTTCCCTGTGGCTCGTGTTGTAATTAAAGTTGATTTAATATAGCCATATAGCCCGCCGTAGCGGGCTATACCGGCTATTAAAGGCCCGCTGAATCGTTAAAGGCCCGAGCGGAAGGCGAGGGACTTTAACGAGACAGCGGGACTTTAATAGCCGGTATAGCCCTGCTACGAAGGGCTATAAGGCTATTAGAACATTTTGCCACTAGAGCGCAGAATGTTCTAACAAATTAAACAAAGGGTTCTCGAAGCTCAAGGGGATATAAATCCCCTCGAGCTTCGAGAAGCCTTTAAAGAACATTAGAATGTTGCTCTGCGGGCCTTTACCGGCCCGTAGAAGCAGGGAGCACTCCATTGTCTGCAATGGAGCTCCCAAAATTCCAATGTTCTAATAGTCAATCTTATCCATACTTGTTAATACAGCCTTTAGTATGAAGCTGAGCGTGTGATCTCTCACTAGTGTGGGTTTATTTGAATACTCATTGATTAGTTGTGAATTATGGTAATGGCAGACTTTCTGGCGAAGGAGCACAAATATAAACTGAAGACACGTATCCTTAAAACTAGAAGTGATAGCCTGTGCGTAAATAAACCGGGGTACTCTTTTCACATTGGGTGGTTTACGATAGCATGTGGCGATATGTGTTCTTCTTGCCTAAAAGTGTTAGTCTGACTGCCTGAGTAAATAGAGACAGGGCTACTAGTCCCGCTGGCTTGTCCACCTAGACAGTGCTACTTACTCCTATCATGAAGCAGAGTAGGCATTCCTCTTGAAGTAGCACTGGGCTCTTTTCTTCCTCAGCACAGCTGTGATGCGTTGTGTACCAGTCATGAGGGGTGACCCATCTGAGAGAAGCTGAAACACTTTTGTATCAATGCATTCTCCAATAGATACTAAATTGCTTTGATACCTCAAACCTCAAATGTATTGTATCCTATAAGGGTTAATTCACCCATAGAAAGGCTCAGTGAGACCATCAGCCCTGGTAGATTTACAAGTTTATTTTATTAAGCTTAAGTCTTCCGGGTGTATGGCAGTCTTGGAGGGCAACATGCCTTGCTTTACCGCAGTTCATTGATTAGGGGAAGCTCTACCACTTCTGCTTGAGACGCTCGTCACCACAGGGGTGAACCCTGCTGAAACACAAGTAAAAAAAAAGGACTAAGCAAAATGAGACTTCGCTGTTTCTGTGAGGTTAGTCTGAGAGCAGCCTTCCCTTGGCTCTTCTTGGAACCTGATGGTTAGTCAGTTTAAGACAACTTTGTCTTCTATATTAGGGTTTGCATTCAAGCTTGATTGCTGTATTACCATCACCTGGAAGGGCTGGAAGAAGGTGCTTTCTCTCACATCTGTATCCCTATCATACCCTGTTCTGTGGTAACTGCACCTGTCAGAAGTTTGACTTCCTTCAAATGCCACTTTTTAGTTTCAAATTAACTCTACACAGCATGACCCAATAATAACATAGTTGGTGTTTACCAACACCAACATGAAGGCTCACATTACTAGTTTGTGCATTGCCTGAAAAAGTATATTACCATGTAAACATATGCGTAACTGAACTGAAACACCATACTAAATAAAGGGTTCCACAATTTAGACAATAGTGAAAATATTAAGAAGGTGCCCTCCTTAAAAACTAAATTGTCATCTGCAGCATATCTGAGCAATTTTCTAGGGTAACGTACAACCACAATCTTACACAAATGTTTCCTGCAAACGTTTGTTCAAATGTGTCACATAAGGACAATGCAATAAATGCATGATTTCATAAGTTACTACGGTTCAACTTAGGAGAAGAAAGATTCTGATTCTGTTGGCAGATCTGCGGTGTCTACTATTGTCTTTCCCTGCCTCACTATATTCACAAATACATCCTCATTTCACATTCTCCCGGATATTATATTTGGTTACTTTTGGTACAGCACTTCATACATGGGATAAAGTATCCCCTGCAGTACCCTATGACGATATTTCAAGTCACAGAGGGGTTTTGCGACCATATAAATAAAGGAGGCCAAAAGCTCAGTTCGTTAACAAGGTCAAGGAAGTGTGAGGTAACTTGCAATAATCTTTTAAGGTACAACAGAGGGTATTTTCGTCTCTATAATACATGGTCACACCATTACTCTTCCCACTAATCACTTAAATCCCTGATGTCTTGCTCCTTCATATGAAAGAGATGATATGGTTTCAGGCTTGAAGAGTAAAAGCAGAACATTTGTATTGTAAAATTAAGCATACCAAAAACCAGTCAGTAATTTGTTGTAAAATCCTATTAAAATCAGTCTATTGCAAATCCGATTAAAAATCGATATAGTGCAAAATGAGCTGCAAAATACAGAAAGGTTTTATTTCCTGTAATGTACTATGTGGGAAAAATAAATACATTGCTATAAATCCATCCTTTTTGCTGATCACTTTTCATTTTACAGAAACAGATCATAAGAATGAAAGATACCTTTCATTTTATTTATTTGAACTTTAGCTGCAATAATGCTTCATCACCTGCCTTTCACCTTGGCTGCTGGCTCCGGCAGCTGGCATTATAACATCACAACTGATCTATAGTAAGTTTTTACAATTGAGCAGCTATATAATTCTCCTTTTACCAGTGCTTAATTTGAGCCGGTGGTTTCCGGTGCTCGGCACCGGCACTTAATTGTCAGCACCGGGGTCTGTGACAGTCTGCCACAAGGTGGCGCTGTCTGACTAAATTAGAGATGACCACAACAACAGTTAATTATTAACTCAATATACATTAAAAGTGAATAATACCTGCCACCCAAGCCATTTTTATCGCTTTGGGAACCTGAAATACTCTGAATGTTCACACTGTAGGAGTGTGAATGTTAGTACTTGTGTTGTTTCTATCATTGGCGGCTCTGGCAGGGGCAATGTGTGGCACAAGGTGCATTGGCCTCCTGAGGAGAGCCCTGGCACTTACTTTTTTTTCAAATTAAGCACTGCCTTTTACAGGTGTCTAAAGACGTCACAACTTGACTGTAATAAGGATATTAGAGACAGTTTTTATACTGGATTGCAGGCTTACATTTATTATACTGAGCTTTGCCATTTGTAAGTGCTGAAAAGATTCTAATATTTTTCTCTTTCCTGAAACAGAAACATGTAAGGTTCAATTGGTCTTGCCTGAATTAAAACTTGTGACTTACAGATCAACACAAGCATCAGTGGTGAGCATCTAACTCAGCTAGCCATCTTGTAGGACAACCAGCCATAGATCTAATACATTGCCATCCATGTCACACTTAACTTGGTCCATGTATGGGAGTCCATGGAGTGGATTCAGTTCATCTGGCAAATATTCCTCATGTTCTGTTCATCGCCACTTTCAACCCTTTGATGTTTTGAATAATTATATATGATTTAATAACCCAATACTAGAGAGAGAGTGGTTGTCCTTGGTATTGGACTCATTATAATCTCCAACTATGCTCTTTAACACCAGAGTTATAATAGTCTTAATCCAATTCTGCCTGAGCATTGGGTGTATTGCAGCCCCACCTCATTTATACAGTGACCACCAATTCATATTTTCTTAAAGGTGTGTGTTTTGTCTCATGTCTACTGCTCATGGTTGTCTTATAGCGGATGCCATTAGATGTGTGGAAATAGTGGAAAGAGCCTTAAGCCTAAAAGCCCGGGCAGACTCCTTGCTATACTCGGTGAGTAAGCATTAAAGAGATTATCTTCCTTGTAGTTAACATTATATATAAAAATAGCAGCATCAATGCAGTCCTTTCTTAACCAAAGTTTTGACGATGTGAAAAACCACAAAACTTGACAACTTACCTAGGCTGCAATGAGAAGATGTGCAAATGGCCATGCTGCCACCCAGATGTGATAACACAATCTCTGTCTTTGTTTAAAAGGTATACTGTGGGTATATTTATTTATTTATGAGCTTATAAAGCACACTTATGCCCAAAGGCGTCCTGGCGCTGCCTTCTGACTCCGGAGCTAGAACGGGGGGACTATTCCATAAATAACCAGGTCTTAAGCCCCTTTCGGAATGAAAGTAGATAGAGGCATTTCTGAGATGTTTCGGCAAGTTGTTCCAGGCTTTTTCAGCACAGAGGAGGAAACTGTTTCCTCCCCATCTGGCCTTTTTTACACATGGCACCGCAACCAATCTGTCGTCGGCTGATCGAAGCGCTCTGCCCGGCACATACCATTTTATACCACTGCTCAAAAACTCTGGGCCTGTGCCCTGCAGCGCTTTAAAGACTGTTCACAGAGCCTTGAACTGAGCATTCCTTGGTACCGGCAGCCAGTGTAGTTGCCTAAGCCCCTCACGTACCGAAAAATATCTGGGGATCCCGAGCAGAAGTCTTGCTGCCGCGTTTTGAACCAACTGCAATCTATATTCATGCTTCTTTCTCAAATTAAGATACAGACTATTACAGTAGTCCAAACACGACAGTGTAAGGGCAGTGACAGCTGTCCTGAATGCCTCCACTGGTAGGAAGCATTTTATTTTCTTTACTATCCTAAGGATGTGAAAACAGGACGACACTACTCCACTAACCTGGTCTCCGTAGTCCAAATTTTAGTCAATAATCACACCCAGATTTCTGGCCTTCCCAGTAGGGATAGGTGGACTTCCCAATGTCTCTGGCCACATATCAGGGGTCCAAATGTTGGGATTGTTTCCGAACAAAATAATCTGAGTCTTCCCGGCGTTTAACTCAAGACAGTTGGAAGCCATCTAATCCGCCATGCTCTTTAGACAGTCATGTTCACTCGAGACCCTCATTGTAGTGATAACACAATTTGAGTATCGTCTGCGTACGATGTAAGTTGCAGACCGAAAGATCCCATCAAGGCCGCCAGAGGGCTGACATAAATATTAAAGAGCGTGGTGCTCAGGGAGGACCCCTGTGGCACACCACAGGGAAGGGCAAAAGGCTTTGATTTATCCACCCCAGGTCTACTGTCTGAATTCTGTCGGTCAAAAAGGACTTAAGGAGACTCCAAGCTGGGCCCTCCAGCCCGGCCCCGCCAACCGGTCCATCAACACTCCATGATGGACCGTGTCGAAGGCTGCCGACAAATCCAACAGAATCAGCACAGCAGCCCCTCCCTGGTCCACTCCCGCTCTAACCTCTTCCGTAGCCTTGATAAGGGCTAGTTCCGTGCTGAAACCCAAATTGCGTAGGGTCTAGGCTATTGGTCTTCTGAAAGAACAAAGTTGTTGATTGATGGTCTTCTCTAGTATCTTATCTGGAAATGGAAGACAGTATATTCGTCTATAACTACCACAACATATTCAGAGGGCGGTCTAACAACATATGCTCATAAACTGTAAACCTATTCATAGCACATACACCACAAAGCACACCTTAATTCTATCTCTGGCCCAACTGTGATGCAATTTTAATAAGTATTTCTTGCGAGTTAAACTTTTAAGATTTAGTGAGATGAAATCACACATTTGTGGAGATTTATATGAATGAATAGCTTCATGATGTTAAATCGTACTAACACTTATTTTAAAAGTCCTGAATTGATTTTTTATTTGATAGAGACTATGGAGCAATATTAAGAACCAAAGCACCAGATGTACAAAAGGTTTTAGCATTCACAAACCCTCCAAATCAGTAAACCGGAGAGTTTGCAGATGCTAAAACTTCTTTTTATATGTTCTAAATCCATTCAGAGATTCAGAAAAGTGTTTCCGAATAACTAAATGTCTTTTGCAATGAATACCGATCAGGTATTTGGAAAGGTCGTGTTGTAGTCATCACTTCCAAATAGAGAATCAATATGCTATGTATCTTTGTTTTGGGAGCGAAGCCCAGTCGCAAAACAGTGATGTTTTCCTGGCATTTCAATTGTTAAAGGTAAAGGGTCTCTTTGCCATTCCTCTCCCTGTGCGAATGTAAAAAAGGTCTGTTTAAGAGGAGTTGCCTCCTCTTAAAAAAACTTAAAAACTTTACTTTTTAAATGCAGTCCTGTTTCTTGCAGTAGAACAGGCTACATTTAAAATAAACAAATGTATTGCATTATTTAAAAGCAATCACAGATGATAACAACGAATTGTACATGCTGGCAAATCGTAGTGGGTCACAATTTGCGATCAACCTTAGTAATATATCATTAATATATCATTAATAATCATTAATATTTTCCCATAGGCGGGTTTGCCAAATACCACACTGCTCGCAAACATACTGGTCACAAATTGTGAACAGTGTTTTGCAACCTGTGCTTAGTACATCTGCCCATGATTCAGTAGAATTAGGTTGTAATCCCTGTATGGCTTACTATACCTTTCATCTTTTTTTAGGCTAATAACACAGGTGCTCACAAGTTAGGTAATATTAATGCCTGTAACTGTTGTTTTTGCATTTGTTATGAAAAAGCAGCACTGGATAGCATATAAGGCAAATAGGAAGGTGGAGGAAATTGAGAGAATCACAATGTGACAAGTCATCCTTACCTTTGAACATACCACAAAAATGTATCTGACCTGTTCCTTTAAAAGACATTTGTTTGTACTATCACTAGAAAAGCCCTCAGCTACATGGAAAATGATTGAAACATGCTTAATTGAATCATATTGATCATAGGCTACAAAAGACTGAAATGAAACCTCTGCATGGACGCAACATACAAAAATATCTAACCTTTTTTAGTTGAAAGACAACTGTTTTTTGCACACGGCCTAATGGACACACATTGTAAAAAATCGATCGAATGATTCACCTTGCTTCACTGCTCAAGCCATTGATGGACTCTGACATCAATCCTGCATGTGAGCCGCTATTAACCATTCCTTTCTGCAAATGTTGAAGCAGTTGCGTTTTCCTTCACATAGAAACAGTGCTTAATTTGAGCCAGTGGTTTCCAGTGCTCGGCACGTGTACTTCATTATCAACACCGGCACTTATTTCAGTCTGCCACATGGTGGGGTTGTCAATCTAATTTACAGATACGCACAACAGCAGTTGTTTATTAAGTAAATATACATTAAAACAAGCATTGGCATAGCCAGTAGGTCTAGTATTTGGGACTATAAGTGTTTAGCCAGAGCCAGAGCTATTGGCTTTGCCAATGTCTTTAAGCTAAGCTGTAGAGAAGTGTACCTGCTCTGCAGCATGTTGAAAAGTTATAATAAAAAAGTGTTATAAGCATTTTTGTTACCTTATATATAACAAAGGGGACAATATGTAGAACTGAACGACCCTATTAAAAAAACGAATGAACATAAAAAATGTCTTCAATTTTTTTTGTCCTTGCAAGGCTGTCAACTTCTTACTGCCTGTTCAAATTCTTGTTTGTTATAGCTTTTTTTGTTATGGGAGCACATACCGAACGGGAGGGTGGGGGTTAGGAAATAGTGCCTGAATTACAACATGAGCAGCAGACAGGCACTAGGGGAGAATCAACAGATGCCAGATTCTGAGGGCAGACTGAGGTGGTGCTGAGTGATGCTGAGGTGGGGCTCAGGTGGTGGTGTGCTGGTGCGAAGGTGATGCTCAGGTGATGCTAAATAATACTCAGGTGGTGTGAGTGATGCTGAGGAGGTGATGTGCTAGTGCGAAGGGGATGCTCAGATGATGCTGAGTGATACTGAGGTGGTGCTGAGTGATGCCGAGAAAGTGCTGAGTAATGCTGCGGTGCTGAGTCATGCTGTGGTGCTCGGGCAAGCCAGCCCTTTCTTTCCCATCCTAAAATTGAATGCCATTTCATTGCTTCGCTTAAGACTAAAGTCCAGGTAACCATATCACTGTGGAGCAGGGTCAGTAAAGCAATGGGCTTCCTCCAAAAATAACTCAGTGCTCACCCACCCCATTTGTGCATCACACCTCAGGTAAGCATTGGCCCATTTACTAATGATCCAGCTACTTCACTGCTGTTAGTGAAGCCTCCTCACTCGTCAGTGAAGAGACAGTTCAAACTTTCCCTTAGAGAAATATCCTGGTAAATTCTGGCACCAGTGATCTGCAGTGGACATTGCAGTAGATTGAGAGCAATTTTCCAACTATTGCATACTTCAATTGTCACATACATGAAACTTTAGCACTAAGCCACCAGTCGAGCTTCCAGTGACGTACCACATGATACAGCTGTTTTGGTACTCCTGTAACATCTGTATACCTCACTCTTAATATACAGTAAATACATTCAAACAGGTACAGCTGGAGCAGGTAAGAGCAGTGGGCGGTGTGTGTCAGGAAGGGGGGAATTAAGTCGACAGATGACAGAATAGGGAAGCAAAATGAAAAAATTAAGAAAACCACTTTCCTTACGCCTGCTGCATCGCTGGTTCAGCCATGCGGCGAGCGCAAAGTGAGTCGTTTTATTTATTTTTCTATTTTGGTTCCCTATTCCGTCATCTGTCGACTTACCCCCGCCCCACTGCTATTACCTGCGCCGGCCGCACCTGCATTCAAAAAGCAGGCTTTGTGTGTCAAGGACAGATAAAGATATGAGAAGATTTAGTAGCCCCACTGTGCCATATCAGTCACCATATCCATGCCACTTACAATAATGTAGTAAGGGCACCCATTTGCAGATATTGATATTATGCATGGAATAAGCTGGGATAGCTGATTTTGCTCTGTAAACCTGGGAAACTGAGTGTTGACTGAGTCTCTGTACACTTGCCACAGATCACATAGAATTTACACAGAGTTGAATAATGGAGAAATATAAACCATTACAAGAATGGACAGTAGGAACATGAAGGGTAACAAGGATGAAAGGAACATTCATTCGATATCTGTGACTTACCAACATCAGGATCGGTTGCCTGCACCCTTGTTAGCAAAGCTTTAGCAGCCGTGTTCTCGTAGACGCATGCATTGTAGTGATCTGAAGAGAACACTGGAGGGTTATCATTAACATCTTCTAAAGTCAAATGAATTTCTGATTGGCAGAATCTTCCACCTCCATCTGTTGCCTTGGCAACTAAATTATATGTTGAGATTTTTTCTCTGTCCAAAAGGGCCAATGTTTTGAGCTCACCTAAGAAGAAAGACGTGGAAAAAGTATTACTACTACTATACTACTATGGGGAACGTCGTTACCAAGCAACTTTTAGCACGCAGTGCTATTACAATGCGGTTTTTAAATCACATTCTATTACAACGCATGACTCTGGGGGGCGCTCAAGGATAGGGAATACTTTTAATTTACTATCCAACACCTTCCCTAGTGTCAACGGGGAATGGTGTTGGAATAGTAAATTAAAATATTCACTATCCAACACCCCTTTGTATTATGCGTTGTAAAAAAATGCATTATAAAAACTGCGTTGTTACAGCATGCGTGCTAAAAGCATGCGTTGTAACAACGTACATCCTACTACTGTAGGGTATAGCAGTGCCACATTGTCTCTTTCATTATTTGTATGGCTTTCGTTAGCATCTGTGTCTTAATTATGAGAAGGTACAGAGTCAATAATATGAAATTCTCCCCTGAGACTGCACAAACTTCGATAATAGGACCTGATTTGGACCTATGCAGTTCCAAAGAGGCCTATATTTACATAACCAATGACTACCAAATACAGTAATTTTAAATTCTAAATAAGAGACCTTCTTTTATTTCCAGCACAACTTTTCTTTTAAAGACGGTTTAGGGAAAGTGGTAGAAGCACAGGCATGGATAAGGTACTATTGCCAACCACTTTCATAATCAGGGCTCTCACCATAAATATGGTGCACTGCCTGATATGCACCCCTTAGCAGGTCAGTGTGCCCTATCACAATAAATGAACTGCTCACAGCAAAGCTGCAAACTTGCACCAGCTTTGAAGACAGGAGATTAGTAAAAGGTAGAGCAGCCATTTGAAGCCATTAGTCTGCTTTTCACTCTGCAGGTGGCAACCCCCTTCAGCACTTCAAAGGAGGACAGAGATCTTTAATCCCCACCTAAGGGATGCCCTCAAGAGATGCACATCCACCTCTTTGTGGTGCACAATTAGGGCGACCTTACCAGCTTCTTGGCCTCAACGCCCATGTTTATAATGTGGCACAGGTGCAGAGGCAAACTGTTCCTTATTTGGATGCGGCCACACCCTGATGTAGAGGAGGGACATCATGCCAGTCGTACATGTGCTGCAGCGTGATCTGCATTACAGAAGAGGACACACAAGCATCTGAGGACCCTTCTGCAACAAAAAAGTGCCCCACTGGTGCAAAATGTGTGCAGACACACACACACACAAACACACAAACCGCACTCCCATGGCACTTTTGATATTATGACCCAATCCGGCCTGCTTTGTTGTTGTGTAAGCAAACATTAACCAACAGCGTTGTCAGAGGTCACAGGCCTGCACATGTGTTTTCATGTAAAAGAATAAAACAAATAAATCTCAAATTAGTATGTATGCATATTTTAGTGTGGCCTTATGCAATGTTTTGTGTATAGATCACTAGAGTGACCATCCCCTTTCTTGAATGAATACAATTCGTCTTGTGGCAAGGGTAATATTTAAATATTTCCAAACTGCAAACAGTAGACTACAAAACAAATTTACGCGGAAATTCTCATTGGAAAAAATCAAATACTTGCATATCTGCATGACAGCTTCACAGATGAAAACTCAGTTAGTTGCACTACTCTTTCTTAGTGTTGAGGTAAGTTTGTGCACTGGGGCACTTTACGAATGAGCACACACACTCACTCACTCACTCTCCAATCACTCTCATTCATTACTAATTCACTGGTAGGTGAGTGCATCTTTTTTAGTTGCAAACAATGATTAACCAGGCCCCAGTCTTGAAAGGTGGGCCAGGGCGTCATCAGCATTAACGTTAGCGAGACAGGAGTATTATCTAACCCTCTGACCGCACACCCCCATCCCCGCCTGTTCAGGAACTACCCATTAATGTCACACTATACAACAGATTCTTTCTGTAAGGACTACCATAACAGAGTGTCAAATTGGGAGCCTCGTTTCAGAATCAAGAGAATACTTGATTTTAGATACTGGGAAGCACATCTGGGGAATGAGTAAGTGCCTTCTGTGAATACCAAAATAAGTAAGTGCCTTCTGTGAATACCAAAATGAGTAAGTGCCTTCTGTGAATACCAAAATGAGTAAGTGCCTTCTGTGAATACCAAAATGAGTAAGTGCCATCTGTGAATACCAAAATTGTAGTAAGTTTAGGATTTTGTCTTACGTTAGTTCTGTGAATCGGGCCCCATGTTTTTACATTGGTGACACCATGTATAGAACAGGAGGTGGTCCCGAAGGATGACGTGTGTCCAGAACATTGAGCATTAGTTGTGAGTTAACTCCTCATGCGTGCTTTAATAAAGTATTTACAAGTATGCTCACAATTTCCCAAACGCACATGCAGTGAAAAAACACAGCACCTTTAAGTTTCAGCTAATAACATTTCAAATGTTATTATCTTGTCTGAAATTCCACTGTACTCTTTCATCTATGAACCCTAACAATGGATAACTGATGTCACCTTACCAGTTTCGGGATCTAGGGCAAAATTATCGGCTCCTCGCCCGTGCAGCGAGTACCTAATTTCAGCATTATTGCCAATATCTGCATCTCTGGCACCAATTTTAAAGAGGACTTTATTGGCGTGGATGTCTTCTGGGAATGATGCTCTGTACACAACCTGTAAAAAACATAAAATAATGAAAAATATAAGTGCATGTGCAATAGTTAGCAAAGTATCTCAGACAGCACGGGTGAGCAGTCACATTCCCCACTTGGAGTTAAAATGCAATTAATTATAAAGTACTTCTGTAGTACTTTTTTATTGGAGGGATTTGCAGGACCCATTGGGTGTTTTAAAGAAAACATTTTCATTGCAGCAAACAGGACTGCTCATTAATCAGTTTGGCGTCCGGCGGTTTGGCGTAAGACCAGACTGCGGAAACCATAATATGATGTGAGGAGTGGGAACATATAATTAGACCAGCAGAGCCACTGACCCTCATTTCAACAGGTCCATAATTCCGCATGGGACAGAAGTCCCATCAGGAAATGTAAGCTTCGTTGATATAATGCATAATTCTCATGTTTTCCAAGAAGTGTAGAGTGCTACAGGCAGGCGCAATCGATGGTGAAAGCTTTGGGGGCAGAAGCTTTTCTGGCGGATTAGCCCAGAACTACCAATTCCCCCATTAATTTCACAATACTAAGGGGGTTCTTAGAGGTCATAATAGGATCTCATGAATTCTGCTCCCAGGATTACAAAATGAACCGCCCCTTCATCCAGGGACCTTGTAATGAGCCTTAATCCAAGCTTCCCAGGAGTAGTTCTGAAATTTTAAGAGCAGCTGCAATTTGACTTTCTTTTGTGACTCAGGCTTTGCCACTGGATCACTTCCCATCCGTGCATTCTGAGGCATGATATAGTCTGTTTATAAAGGCAATAAAGTGCAAGATGTTAATGCTAATGAGTTTAGCATACGAATTTGCCTGTCTGTATATGGAAAGGCTTGTCTTAGCTCCCATAAGGCACATGGTTACCCCCCAACACTGCAGTTATTTTACCATTTTACAAAGGTGTCACAGAGGCAGTGCTTCGTTTGAGCCAGTGGTTTCCGGTGCTTGGAACAGACCGCATAATTGTCAACACCGGCACTTATGACAGTCTGCCACATGGTGGCACTGTTTGATTGATTTACAGATGAGCACAGCAACAGTTGTTTATTATTACAATGCACAATGGAAATAACTAATACCTACATCCACTATTACTTTAGCTTTGGAGGCTTTGAATATTCTGAATTGTCACACTTATAGGAGTGTGATGATTTGTAATTGTGTTGGTGCTGTCATTGGCAGCGATGTCAGGTTCAATGGGTGGTGTAAGCTGCAGCAGTCTCCTGACGAAGGCTCTGGCACTTATTTTTTTTACAAACCAAGTGCTGCAGAGAAATCATTTCCACATATCATAACCCACTATTACATTTCTAACTGTCTCACAGGGTACTGTGCTACCTGCCCGCACAGTACATCAGAGTCTTGTCAGTGGTAGATGGCACTACTATAACAATGAGAACCAATAGAATACAATGCCCAAAACTAGTACAGGGAGCGTAATAAAGAGAGTCTATTTCCCCTGACAGTGCTCAGTCCTCCACTATTCAAACAGAGGAGTGACTTAATCAAAGTGAAAATTAAATAACATCCAGCGTAACACCATTAATTGTGCATACTTTAAAGCAATGTGAGTGGGTATATGGCACTTTGTGTGTACAGTGTAAGTGTAAAGTGAAATTATATAACTCATATTTCACTTCAAAATGGAAATTGAGTGCAGGTAAGTTTTAATGATAAACTACTATAGTACATTTTCACACTTACTTGCTGATTAATCTGGAATTTTGCATTGTGCCAAAGGCCTCTTTCAAGAGAATTCATTACAATAGAGCACGGGTACTCAAAGTACGGCCCGTGGGTCGCCAGCGGCCCTGCAAGCCTTCCTTGGCAGTCCGCGGACCTTGCAGACATCATACCTGTGTTCTTTTTTTTTAAAGTGCCAGCAAACACCACCAGTTGCAGCAGCGTGGACTCGGAGAGCCTGTCTATGGGAGGCAGGCGATTCAGCGATATTCAGTGTGGAGCTGCAGGAGCACTAAGAAGAGGTGAACAAAGCCTCATTAACATGTAAATGGTCTTTAAAAGACCTGTGAAGTACTGGGGTGCTGCTGTGTGTGCCTGGGAAGCTGTCTCAGCCGGGCTGACACACACACAGGGTGTGGGGGTGTGGGGGGTGAGGTGACGGAGGGCAGCAGGGAGTGAGAGCCGGGTGAGGTGACAGAGGGAAGCAGGGAGTGAGAGCAGGGTGAGGTGAGATAGATAGAGACAGATAAAGAGATACAGAGGCAGAGACAGATAGAGCCTGGGGCAGACAGAGCTAGATAGAGGCAGAGACAGGGACAGACAGAGACAGAGACAGACAGAGACAGATGGAGGCAGAGACAGATAGAGGTAAAGACAGACAGCGATAGAGACAGAGAGAGAGACAGAGACAGAGAGAGAGACAGAGATAGAGGCAGGGACAGAGATAGAGGCAGGGACAGATAGAGACAGATAGAGGAAGAGAAAGACAGAGACAGACGGCGATAGAGACAAAGAGAGAGAGAGAGAGACAGAGAGAGAGACAGAGATAGAAATAGAGATAGAGACAGAGATAGAGGCAGGGACAAATAGAGACAGATAGAGGCAGAGACAGACAGAGATGGAGACAGAGAGAGATAGAGACAGAGACAGGCAGAGACAGGGACAGACAGAGACAGATAGAGGCAAAGTCAGACCAAGACAGACAGAGACAGAGAGACGGAGAGGGAGGCAGAGGGAGGGAGACAGGGACAGACAGAGACAGATGGAGGCAGAGACAGATAGAGGTACAGACAGACAGAGACAGACAGCGATAGAGACAGAGAGAGAGAGAGAGTCAGAGAGAGACAGAGCGAGAGAAAGAGAGAGGCAGAGATAGAGGCAGGGACAGATTGAGGCAGAGACAGACAGAGATAGAGACAGACAGAGACCGGAACAGACAGAGACAGACCAAGACAGACGGAGACAGAGAGACAGAGAGGGAGACAGAGAAAGGGAGACAGGGACAGACAGAGACCGATAGAGGCATAAACAGGGTTAGGAACAGACAGCTAGAGGCAGAGACAGACAGAGAGGCAGAGTGACATAGAGATGGAGAGGGAGACGGAGGGAGACGGAGGGAGACGGAGGGAGACGGAGGGAGACGGAGGGAGATGGAGGGAGATGGAGGGAGACAGAGGGAGACAGGGAGACAGAGGGAGAGAGACAGAGAGGCAGGCAGAGAGAGAGGGAGAGGGAGAGGGAGACAGAGGAAGAGAGACGGAGGGAGTCAGGGGGAGACAGAGTGAGGGAGAGGGAGACAGAGGGAGAGAGACAGAGGGAGTCAGGGGGAGACGGAGTGAGAGAGAGGGATACAGAGGGAGGGAGACAGAGGGAGGGAGACAAAGAGAGAGAGGGATGGAGAGAGAGGGAGGGAGACAGAGGGAGGGAGACAGAGAGAGAGGGAGACAGAGAGAGGGAAACAGAGAGAGGGAGACAGAGAGAGGGAAGGAGACAGAGGGAGGGAGACAGAGGGAGGGAAATGGAGGGAGTCAGGGGGAGACGCAGAGAGGGAGAGACGGAGTGAGGGAGAGAGAGACGGAGTGAGGGAGAGGGAGACAGAGTGAGAGGGAGACAAAGTGCGGGAGACGGAGTGAGAGAGATGTAGTGAGGGAGACAGAGGGAGGGAGACAGCCAGAGGGAGACAGCCAGAGGGAGACAGAGGGAGATGGAGAGAGGGAGACAGAGGTTGACGGAGAGAGGGAGACGGAGGGAGACGGAGAGAGGGAGACAGAGGGAGATGTAGAGAGGGAGACAGAGGGAGATGGAGAGAGGGAGACAGCCAGAGGGAGACAGCCAAATGTAGACAGACAGAGGGAGAGGGAGACTGAGAGGGAGGGAGAGAGAGGGAAGGAGACAGAGAGAGAAATGGAGGGAGACAGGTGAGAGAAAGGGAGGGAGACAGAGAGAAAGAGAGGGAGACAGAGAGAAAGAGAGGGAGACAGAAAGAGAGGGAGACAGAGAGAGGGAGGGAGGGAGAGAGATAGAGAGAGGGAGGGAGACAGAGGGAGGGAGACAGAGGGAGGGAGAGAGAGGGAAGGAGACAGAGGGGGAGAGAAAGGGAAGGAGACCGAGAGATAAATTAAGGGAGACAGAGAGAAAGGGAGGGAAACAGGGAGACAGAGAGAAAGAGAGGGAGACAGAGAGGGAGGGAGGGAGGGAGATAGAGATAGAGAGAGAGAGGGAGACAGAGGGAGGGAGACAGAGAGAGGGAGGGAGACAGAGAGAGGAAGGGGGTGAAATAGAGAGAGGGAGGGAGAGAGAGAGAGAGAGAGAGAGAGAGAGAGAGAGAGAGAGAGAGAGAGGGGGGAGAGAGAGGGAGAGGGAGAGAGAGAGAGAGAGAGAGATTTATTTATGTATTTGAAAGTTTTATATAGCGCGAACAAGATCTTTGCAGATATCAGAGCGCTTTACAAAGAGAGGGTACATGATCATAGCCAAACAGGTAAGTCGGTAGAGCTAACAGTACAAATAGGTGTAAGGCAATAAAACAAATAATACAAATAAGCAAAGAGGTCGAACAGGTAGAAGAGATCTGTGCAGATTCTTTAAGAGTCTGAAGTGTTAGTTCAGGTGTATTTAGCCATGAGGATAGCTTTTACTTCCTTCTTAAAACGAATAGTGGAGGAGATGAGCCTGATTTCAGGAGGGAGTGAGTTCCAGATTCTGGGTGCCATTCCTGAGAAGGAGCGTTTATAAGTTTTTTCCTTCCGGAATCTCCAAGGCTTCAGCAGAAGATTGTTTGTGCCTCTGGTGTTTCTAGAGCCGCCAGAGATTGTAAGCTTCTTAGTGAGGTAGCCGGGGGAGTTAAGGTGAACCGCCTTGTGTGTCATGCAGGCAATTTTCAGGTGTATTCTGTCTTCAAAAGGTAGCCAGTTTAGGGATTTCAGGTCAGGGGAGATATGAGAGTGCTTTTTTGACCCCGGGATGAGTCTCGCTGCAGCGTTTAGGGAAGCTCTTAGGGGTGCCGTAGTGGTAAGGGGGAGACCGCAGAGTGCGATGCTGCCATATTCTATTCGAGGGATGACTAGTGCTTGTACTGCAGTTTGGAAGTCTTTAGCTGGGAGGAAGGGCTTGAGTTTCCTCAAGGTATTGATTTGGACGTTCGCTCCCTTAGTTGCCTTGCTGATATGTTGCTGCATGTTGAGATTAGTGTCAAGTGTTATGCCTAGAGATTTAGCTTAGTCCACGATGGTGGGTTGGACATTGAGTGCGGTTTAGTGTTTAAGCCAAGTTTGGGTGGTAGAGATCTTTGCTGGAGATGCGATCAAAAGGAACTCTGTTTTCAGAGCATTGAGTTTGAGGTGATTGTCGGCAAGCCAGGATTGGGTGCTTCTGATCGTTGAGTTCAGGAGCAAAATGTCTTTGGGGGATTGTAGGTTGTACAGATTACCTGCACATATAGATTTGGCAATTAAGCAAAACAAAGGCAGTTCTTTCAACATTACAGACTCCTCCGTGTCCTCTTCTGGAGCTAGTTTTCTCAGTTCACACCAACACCACAAAAACGATAACCATCACTCATGTTCAACTGAAGGCACACCGTCGCATATCAAACGTAACATTTGTGTGCATGCACAAAATAGTTCCGAACTAACAGCTAGATTCATCAAAGAAAAACTAACAGCTAGATTCATCAAAGAAAAATGGGCTCGCAAAGGGCCAGATCTGAGAATCTGGCCCTTTGCGAGCGCAATTTTTGCATTTGGGATTCATCATCCCAAATGCAGACATCGCTAATTGCGAAATCGCTAAATTGCGATGAATTGCATTTAAGGAATCTCTATTTGAGATACCTTAAATGCAAGTCACTAACCATTTTTAAATTGGGAATTCGCTATTTTTGGCCGCTATTTACCGCGAAGTCCGACTTCGTGGTAAATAGCGAAAACTTAGAAAAATGCACTTTAGTGCATTTTTCTAAGTTGTATGTTAGAGAGAGAGAGAGAGAGAGAGAGAGAGGGAGAGAGATGTGTGTATGCCGGGTCTGTTGGCACTGTGGACGAAGGCGTCCGCTGCAGGGGCCTGTGTTCAACCTCATGGTCACAGGTTTTGTTTTTGCTCTCATAGGTAATCACTATTTGGTCATCTCAAACGCCTACATACAAATATGTGCATTACATATTTTGCAATTCCCAGTGGGCCACAAATAGACCTACCTAAAAAATATTCATGTGGTAGGTTTCAGTTTCGGTCTCGGTTTGCGACCCATTGGGAATCGCAAAAATTACAGGGGATGGTGGCCTGCTGAGCTCACCATGTCTGTGATTGCTTTTAAACAAAGCAATCTTTTTTTTTAAAATGCATTCATTTCCCTTAAAGGAAAATGGCATGCGGTTTAAAAAGAAAAATGAAAAGTTGACGATAGGACCACTGCCTGCTTTTCAAAAATATTTTTGTAAACATTCACAACGTGGAAGGGGTTCCATGGTCTGTCCCCTTCACCTTTGTGAATGTTTCCAAAAATATTTTTCCCATTTGCAAGTGGGTTACCACCTACTTGAAGTAGGCAGTATAATGTGAATGTTTTACGACTGCATGTCAGTCGCAAAACATTCACACATACCACTGGGATTCAGTATTAGAAAGCGGCGCCCTAAGCACACCATTTCCTAATACTGAACCACAAACCCCTAGTGCCATTCAGTAACAGGATGCCGAACCGCAAATTGGCCTTTGAACATTTAGAAATGCCTTTTTGCATTTGCATTTGCAAATGGCCTGATTCTGCTAATCGGGCTACTTGCAAACCTAAAAAGGCTTTGTACATCTGATATAATGTGCCTTAGCCAACCTGCACGAAGGGATGAAAGAGGTAGCCGAGTGGATGACGACGAGCCGCCTGAAACTGAACTTAGACAAGACGGAGGTCCTCATACTGGGCTCCTCGCCCTCCGCCTGGGACGACTCCTGGTGGCCCCCCGCCCTGGGCACCGCACCCAAACCGACGAACCACGCACGCAACCTGGGCTTCATCCTGGACTCCTCCCTCTCCATGTCCAGGCAAGTCAACGCCGTCTCCTCGTCGTGCTTCAACATCCTGCGCATGCTTCGGAAGATCTTCTGGTGGATCCCCACGGAGACCAGGAAGACCGTCACCCAGGCCCTCGTCACCAGCCGACTGGACTACGGCAACGCACTCTACGCCGGAACCACCGCCAAGATCCAGAAGAGACTCCAGCGCATCCAGAACGCCTCAGCCAGACTCATCCTCGACATCCCACGACACAGCCACATCTCCGGACACCTAAGAGACCTGCACTGGCTCCCGGTCAACAAGAGAATCACCTTCCGTCTCCTCACCCACGCACACAAAGCTCTCCACGATCAAGGCCCGAGCTACCTCAACAACCGCATCAACTTCTACGCTCCCAAACGCCACCTCCGATCTGCCAGCCACGCCCTCGCCGCCGTCCCACGCATCCGGAGAACCACCACAGGAGGAAGGTCCTTCTCCTACCTGGCCGCCAAGACCTGGAACTCCCTCCCGGCCGACCTGCGCCTGACCCACGACCACCTCTCCTTCAGGAAGAAGCTCAAGACCTGGCTGTTCGAGCAGTAGCGGCACCCCCCCCCCCCCCCCCCCAAGCGCCTTGAGACCCTACGGGTAGGTAGTGCGCTCTATAAATGTCTTTGATTGATTGATTGACTCTCTGAAGCTTCGTAGTTATTTAGGAAGCAATTGCCAGCATTGCACTAATTTTGTCTTTCCTTGGTAGACAAAGAGTGTGAAATGTGCGTAACTTGCTTTTGCGTAATTATGTAAAATTTCAGCAAAATTATGCATAATTATGCAAAATGCAAAACCGTAATTTAGAGCTATTTTTCTGCACAAAATGCATCCTTGCATCAATTTTTTCATGCAAGGAGCAATTTCACACTGAAAATATTGTGCAAAAAACCCAAAAAACACAGCGAAGAGCAGTTGCACATGTTCTGTGGTCCACTGCGCTACCAATAAATGTTTACTGTAAAAGGCGGGCTTATTATACATTTTTATGCCAAATAGTGTGCAATTAAGTGGAGTAGCGTAACAGTGTAATTTTACGTAACAAGCATAACACAAAAATCTTGCATCAAGCATAACATGAAATTCCCGAAATTATGTGAAATATGCTACTATAATTCAAATATCACCAAGTCTAACAAAGACTCCTAGGAAGCCCTTGGTGCAGTTGATTATTCTCTGGTTTAGTCCTGAAGCAGACTAATGATGTAACATGCTAAAGCCCCTTTATATGTTCATGCAATTGCTAAAAAATTCACAAAGAAGAATAATAAAGAGGCTTTAAGTCTAAGCTGAACTGATTCATCTGTTCGAATTGGTCATTCATATTTTCTGTAGGTTGAAAAGTTCTATGCAGACAGATCTGAAAAAAAGTTCCAGATTATTCACTTTTGCGCCATGGTAGCGCCGTTTTGGTGGTGCAACAACGACGCAAAATGCTAATAAATATTACAAAGCAATGCAAGGGATGATTTACGCTGCTTTTTAAAGAATTGTAACTCAACAATACACTCTGGGAGGGGTATCATGGGTGGAGTAAGGGCGTTCCCATGCACCCACCCATGGATTTTACGAAATCGCAGATTTACAAAGGTTTGTAAACCTGGCTGTGCCTGAAATTGCTATGCCTCCCAGAGGAAGGTGTAACGAGGAGAAAACTATTTTTTTCTCCCAGTTATTTCCACTTTCTATCTGTGCGGCATCCTGCATCACATATAGAAAGAGAAAGATGCCTTGAGGGATTAATTTTGTGAATGAAGGTACACTTTCCTTCACTAAAACAATTCTTTTTGTATGCAGGCACCCTTGCTACGTGATAAAGGGTCCCTGCATTGGCGCTAGGCTGCCTGAAGTGCACCACCAGCATCTTAATAGATATGGCACATTTCTGTTCTCTCCCTTCCACTCACTCAAGTTGCCTTGCTGCACTGCGTTGAGTGAAAGTTCGGTAACTGTGGCGAAAATGGCTACTAACAGCGAGTGTGGCTCTCGCATTTGGTAATGCAAGCTTTGCATGCACCATGAAAGCATAGAGAGTCAGACCCACAGCATTGGTGTCTGTATTTCCCAAAAGTACATTATTCCTCAGCAGCAGTAAATGTAACCTACTTTGTAGCAACGCCTTGTGCTCTGACAAGACAGCCATTGTATGCGTATTCAACAGCGTGTCTTTAAAAATGTGGGTTCTTATTTACAAGCCTCTTGCGCCACCAGTGCATCACATTTAATATGGAGAAAAGCGACATACCGGCAGCAAACTTTTTTGAAGTGAAATTGACTTAGCATAGTGTGGTGACATGCGTGCCATTATAATTTACTTTTATTATGCAATTATATACAATTTATTAGAGGTTATTTGAAACTGAAATGGAAGAATCATGTTTAGAAAGCAAGCCTCCCATTTACCATGGTTCTCATAATGGCCGCCCTTCGCAGAGTAAGGACATTAACACCATTATGCATCACAGCTATGATCACTCAGCCATGCATTAATATTGACTTATTTATCACTGCATATTGCCGATGACCTTTTCAGTTACACTTCTGGACCTGCATCATAACTTCTGAGTTATTGAGGTCAGCAACAGCACACGCATAAATATAATGCATCCTGCATCTCCAGGTAAGTGTCTCTCAATGTGATGCATTATGTGGCACACACACACTCTCTATCTCTCTCCTTCTCTCTCTCTTTTTCTCTCTCCTTAACTCACTCTCAAAATTCTTAGCATTCACTAAAAATTCAATTATTTATTTACAGGCGGCAGGATGCCTCTAATGGGTCAACCGCTCTAAGCTGAAACATGTAGTGATCTGTAAGCAAAGATCCTGGCTAGGCTACGCCGACTCAGCTTAAATTAGTTACTATTAAACTGAGCAATATTTATCTCGATTGTTTATAGTGCATAGCAACGGGGGAAATGTGGTTTAATGGGTTGTATGTAAGAACTACATCTGCATTTACCGCGCCTGCCTTAACAAACCGATCTAAACCACAATTGCGTCTTTACAATGCATTCCTGTACCACGCAAGTCGTTACAACAATTTGCCTTAGGGACAGGGCTGGACTTTGGAATAGTATAATTTACTCTTCCAACTCCTGTCTGCGCAACAGTAGGGACAGGGTTAGACTTAAAGTCCAGCATCAGTCCAGCAATGCTGTTTTTAAGGCAAGTCATTGTAATGACTTGCATTGTAAAGGAATGCATTGCAAAGGTGCATTCGTGGTTCAGACTGCGTTGTTAAGACACAGAGTGGTTCGAGTCGTGATGTAAAGGCTCTTTCCCGGTTTAACCCCATATATAAAACGAGCTATTTAAGCTTTTTCACTCAACCTCAAATGGGTGAAGAGCGGAATCGATTCAGCTAAGATTTGAACACTCGGCTTGTAGGCGACACATGGTTAAATGCAAGGGGCATTCAACCCACTGACTCTTACAACAGAACATTTAAAAACCTGTTGCTTTTAGTAATTTTTTGCCCTTGGGAGATTACAAGAGGTAATATCTGAAGTGAAATTGGAATGCCTGTGCATGTAAAAGTGGTGATGCTTATATGGTGCAACCTAAGTGGGGAGCAACAGAAAACTGTAACAAAGGGGGCAGAGGGCTGTGTGTTGCTTCTAGGTTATGTACATTAGGGTCCCAACTAGAAGTTCTGCAGAATCGAATACTTATGTGGAAGTCTACTCCACATCATTATTAGAGGGTCCGGGGTCCTGAACTCAGATTTCCTGGTTCTGGTACCAACTGACTCAATTTTACTGGATGAAAATTCTGGCCAGTAAAATTGGTTTAGAAAAGAGTTGCACTGCAGCCCTGACCCATTTCCTGGCACCACCCTGACCCAATACCAAGGTACGTGGGAGTATGCAATACTACTACCACAAGTGCCATCTTCCCTGTTCCTGTCCCACCCTCTCTACCTTCCTAATACTCCATCCACTTCACACAGGAGCCCTCTCTTTCATTTACCCCCAGCTCAAAGGCAGGTGGTACTTTGCAAAGAATGCTGTATGGAAAAATTGGGTATGCACAGCTATTACCCTTTTTGTGGTGGCTAACTCATAATTGCAGGAATTCCATGTAGAGATTTCTGGGAGTATTGGAAATTCTGGCCTTCTGGAATCTCCACATGGAATTCCACATTACCTGTAATGGAAGCCAAATTAAGGAAAGCATTGGAGGAGTCTTGTCGGTGTTTACCTAAGCAGTGATTTGAAGGAAGGTTCCCTTTGATCACTGACTGGATGATTTTGGAAGAGATTTGAGTTCATCTCTTTCTGATGCTCAGATATTGCAAGCTTGATGTGCAGAGGGATTGTCTTGTAGGTTTTTTCCATGAAAGCTGTGAAGATGTTTGTGTTTAGTTTCTCAGCTTTCGACTTGCCTTTGTTACACCGCAATGAGAGTTGCATGGATTTCTTGTTTTGTTTTGTTTTCTGGTTTTTGTTGAATTCCCTAATTGCACTTTATAATATTCATTCTGGATTCACTCCTAGGGCCCGATTCCCAGAACTAACTTAAGACAAAATCCTAAACTTACTCATTTCGGTATTCACAGAAGTTAGGAGTCCTAACTTTAGGACTCCTAAACTGCGAAAAATCCTAACTTTAAGACTTTCGGTATTCACAGAAGACATTTAGGAGTCCTAAAGTTTGGACTCCTAACTTCTGTGAATACCGAAATGAGTAAGTGCCTTCTGTGAATACCAAAATGAGTAAGTGCCTTCTGTGAATACCAAAATGGCAGTAAGTTAAGGATTTTGTCTTAAGCTAGTTCTGTGAATCGGGCCCATAGTTCCATATAATGCATAGATTAATTTAGAAATGTAAACACTTGGGGCCCGATGTAGGTGCCCTAATACCGGTCGGAAACGGCCGAATTTGTCCGTTTCCGACCGATATTACGTTTTTCAGATGTAGGGCATGCATTTACAGAATCGGTATTTTACCGATTCTATATTTACAGATTCGGTAAAATTACCGAATCGGTAAATACAGACTCGGTAAAATACCGATTCTGTAAATGCAGATGTAGCTGGCACATGTCAGAGTGCCACAGGGCTTTAAGAATCGGTATTTTACCACCCAATCCTATTGGGTGGTAAAATACCGAATTCAGGTGTGCATGCACATCTGTGCAATGTGACAAACAGACATACCCTTAGGGCATGTCTGTGTGCCACATGGCACACAAGTCCGGAATTGGGGTGCTAGAGGGTGTCAAAGTGACACCCCCTGCACCCTTGCAACAATCGGAATTTACCCCACATTGATTCCTATGGGCTTCAAGGCCCATAGGAATCAATGGGGGATACCGATTCGGTATTTACAGAATCGTTAAATATCGAATCTTACTGATTCGGTATTTACCGATTCTGAATTACCTACATTTCCCCCCTTTCATTTACCACTTCTTAAATACCGAATCGGTATGATTCGGTATTTAAGAAGTGGTAATTTCGAATTACCTACATCGGGCCCTAGGTGAGTAAAAATGTCCACTTAAACAAATCTGAAATATTTGGGTACAGTGCTACACAGATATTTCTGACAGATATAAATCACTATGCACATCAGACATGACCATTTACTCGACAACTTCAATATGATAAAATTCACTTAGTGGCCTATATACAAAAAAAACATTCTGAGGTGCATAAAGTAGTTCTTCTATATAACTGTTTTAGGTACTCTAACTTGCCTTAGTGAATTGTCAAAAAACATCAAAAATTGCAATAAAATGGAAATATTGGAAATAATCTGGGAATATGCATATATAACTTTTGCACTTTGAATTGTCTGTGCCCTCTACTTTTACTAATAGTGAGTCTGACTTTTTCCTTACTCATAAATGCTTTTGCAAATTAGCCTCTTAAGATGATCTCATTTGATCTCATTTGTAGCTTTCTCTACACTCCCTCAGCCTTGTTAATCAGTAATGAGAGGTGGACGTCTAACAGTGCAGAGTGACGAATATTTTCTGTTAGCAAACAAATTGTGCAAAATGATGAAGAAACCTCAAATAAATAAAATGTTAGAAAAAAGTGGTTGCCATGTTATCCTGTACAATGGATCGTTTTTTATGCGACCAGACCCTTCTGTGCTTTAATCCTGAAAGACCTAACTGTTTAAAAACAATAAATCTTTGTAGATGAATCTGAAAGTGAACCAACTCACAATGGAATTAATCTGATGAAACATGTACAGATTGTAATGTTGACTATGCTGAATTTACACTAAGACAAGAAACAACCCCTCAATGGGGAAACCAAGGACAGATACTAAGTCAAGTCATACTGATTCTACTAAAAGCTTTCCCACATGAGTATTATTATACCGTTTGCCCAATTAAGATATAGAAAGCCTCAGGCCCTAGGAAATTGTGACTCCTGTGTGGCTTATACAGTTGACCAGGGATGCTAATCTAAACCTTAATTTCATTGGCCTAGGACTGGAATAAGAGGGCATGGCACCAATGTAGATTGAACAGCAGTAAATGACATGGCTAAAATAATACAGGTAAAATATTCAATCTAGATAGGAGGCTACGAAAGTATTCAATACCAATATTTGCACACTGTCCTTGACCATGAATTTTAGCTATGAAGCGGATATCTCCTAAAACTGCTGCTGTCAAACAGGAGGGCCAAGGAACACATTCAGAAAAGCAAGTGATCCCATGAACAGGACTTTCTACAAGAAGCAATCAGGACTTTCAACCATCCAGTGAGATCCATGCTTTTTACACTGGTTACCAGTGTCATTATCTTTACCCATACTGTACAAATACCTTCAGTCTCACAAAAGGATCTATCAATGCATAGTGCATGCACAGGTTACATCTGTAATGGACAAGGCTACTGAATATTTCAGAAATTGCAAGCAAATTCATTAATATCGATTAAACATGTCAATTACAAGGAAAAATGTAACCAAAGAAATATGTAGTGGGATACTTTTCTTACAGCGAGCACTCCACAATCTGAATATCTGAATACAGTCACCTGGTCACATGTAGGGCTGTTGTCATTAACGTCATTGACGGTGACCTCCACTATGGTCTGGGTCACAAATAGTCCATCAGTTGCAGTAATGTTCAGAAAATACATGTCCTGCTCTTCGCGATCCAGCGGCCTCTTCACATAGACTTTCCATTCGTTCTGCACCAGGCCCAGGGCAAACCTCCCTTGTGGATTCCCACCTACAATTAGAGGGGAAAAAAGGAATGGTCATAGGTTGTTATTGAACCTGGTGCTTTCGGAGGTCAACCACATTATCTGTAGGGGCGTGCTTTACACAATCTATGGTAACCGGTTTTAAAGAAGACACCAACAGATGTTGTTAACTGCTGTGAGGTCACACCAATGAAGCAAATAATAGTATCTTGTTCTGATGCCACGGTGCCTTAAAAAAAGCACCAAGATCTTTACTCCTCTTGTCTGTATTGTCATTTCAGATCATCAGCCATTGAAAAACATGCCAGTTTTTTATTACAATTCTAGAAGTAATCAAATGATCAGTTATTTTAAGATAGCTTAATGCATTCTTAGGAAACATCTATTTTGGAGTTTTGCAGAAGGAGATAACTGACATAGTGAAAAAAAAACGAATTACCTTTCGTGAAGCTGGACGGTTATATCATTTTCCAAAGGGGATTTAAAATAAAAGCATGCTGTGGGACCAGTGCTTAATTTGTAAAAAATAATAAGTGCCAGGGCCTTCCTCAGGAGGCCACTGCAGTTTGCACCACACATTGCTGCTGTACTTACACAGCTGCTAACTATCGTACTTCTACAAAGTTTGACAATTCAGACTGTTCGAGGCCGCCAAAGCTTTAAGAATGGCTTGGATGGCAAGTATTAGTTGTTTTTAATATATTAAATTAACAAGCAACTGTTTTTCTGCTCATCTTTAAATTGCACAAACAGCACCGCCATGTGGCAGCTGTCATAAGTGCAGATTCCGGCAATTAAGTGCCAGTGCCGAGCATTGGAAACCACTGGCTCAAATTAAGCACTCATTGTGCTTCCATGCCTACATCTGTAGTATTTCAAAATCTGATGGTCAAAGGCTTTCCTACATTTGAATGAGGCCACGCTGTCTTGCAAATTATTTTTGGGGTATTAAATAGAAGGGGTGTACAAAGATCTGCAGTAATTCATGGGAGTTAGCATACGTTGCACCGACCAGCCCCTTCATTAATACAGCACTTCGTGCTTCCATGCCTACATCTGTAGTATTTCAAAATCTGATGCTCAAAGGCTTTCCTACATTTGAATGAGGCCACGCTGTCTTGCAAATCATTTTTGGGGTATTAAATAGAAGGGGTGTACAAAGCTCTGCAGCAATTCATGGGAGTTAGCATACGTTGCACCTACCAGCCCCATCATTAATACAGCACTTCTGATAAGGCGGTGTGGAGGGTGTAGTGATTCACTATGATCAGAGGCTGCAGCAAATCAAGCATTGGCCACTGAAAAATAGGGCCACTAAAGTGTAACAAAAGTACCAGGACAATGAAAGACAAGGCTAAGAGACCAAACGTCTGCAGTAAAGCAGCGCACGGCTTGGGACCAGTTTTCATCCTGGAGATGTTTTTTGTGTACCACCCAGGTGAGCTTTTGTGTCCAGCCGCTAACTTCCTACTTGAATACTAACATTCGAAAAAGTCTATTAAGGCAGCTGCTTATTTTCATATTTCGCTGCCAAAACTTGGAGATCTTTTTGGGTTACTTACTAATTGTACCACCTCTAAGGGCTATACAAAAGCTAATAACATGACATAACATAACAAAATATAACGTTACGTAACATAACATAACGTAGTGTAACAGAACAAAACATAGCATAACATAACAACAAAACCTCACTCCCCATTGTACAAACAAACAGCTTCGCTACGACCATGCTTTTTTGGCGACAGTTCCCCGCATCAGAAGATCTAGAGCTGGTGGCCGATCTTTTTCCTATAATGCCGCCAAGTTATGGAATTCACTCGCCCTTCATTTAAGATCTAATTCCAACCTGACGACCTTTCACAAACAGCTCAAGACCTTCTTGTTTAACACTGCAGACTAGCCCCTAGGTTACTACCTGGGGAGGCACCAATCCAATATTTAGCGCCTGGACGCCTCAGGGCAGCAGCCGCGCTTAATAAAAAATTATTTTCATTTAATTTCATTCATAACACATACAACATAACACAACATCACATAGCATAGCCTAGTGTAGCACAATATAACATAACATAAAATCATAGCAACATAACATAACTTCACATAGCATTGCCCAACCTACTATAACATAAATTAACATAGCATACCATAATGTCACTTTACATAGCATAGCCTAGTTAAGCATAGCATAACACAATATAACATAACGCCATAAGATAATATGACTGCACATAGCATCGTCTAGTTTAGCATAACAAATCATAATGTAACATCACATAGCATGGCCAAGCATAAGATAACATGACATAAAATAACATATGACATGACATAACAAAACAATGTAACGCAAGTAACACAGTGTAACATAGCATAGCACAGCGTAACATAGCATAACATAACAACATAAATTAACTTCACATAGCCTAGAATAACATAACATAACATAGCATAACATAACATAACATATAACATAACATGACATAGCACAGAAGAACATAGCATAGCAGAGCATAGAATAACATAACACAACATAACATAACATAACATGACATGATATAGCATAGCACAGAAGAACATAGCATAGCAGAGCATAGAATAACACAACACAACATAACATAACATAACATGACATGACATAGCATAGCACAGAAGAACATAGCATGGCAGAGCATAGGATAACATAACACAACATAACATAACATAACATGACATGACATAGCATAGCACAGAAGAACATAGCATAGCAGAGCATAGAATAACATAACACAACATAACATAACAAAACATAACATAACATAACATAGCATAACATATAACATAACATGACATGACATAGCATAGCACAGAAGAGCATAGCATAGCAGAGCATAGAATAACATAACACAACATAACATAGCATGCTCACAGAGAAGGCAGTAAGTGCCCTGGTGAACGTGACGCAGCTGCTGGGTATTAAATCTCTATCACAATATATTTTGGGCCGCTTGAAGGCAGCGAGTTTCAAACTGTGAACAATCAATAGCACCGGCTGGATAATACAATTGTCTCTCGCCGAGACTCCGGGGAGGATGTAACACGCCGCAACACTTGTTAGGAAGACAATTTCATTATCTGTTGATTGCGCAATGAAGGAATAGCAGCGGTTTCTATTAAGAGATGCTCTAATGAACGCTTTATCATACAGCTGTGCTCCTCGTGTACTCATTAGGTTTTTAGGAGTAAAAAAGGAAGGAAAACAAAGTTTAAATGGCACAGGAAGACACATTAGTGTTAAATAGCCCTAACGAGGGGTCATTTAAGGAGCAGTTCAAAGATAAGCAGTGTAATTAGATGAAATTTATCAGACCGGGAGCCGGCGAGGGGCGGGGGAGACGAAGCAGAACCGCTTTTTTATTAAGGCTGAACACGGACTCTGAACCTGGCATTATTACTTTTCCACATCATTAAACCGCAGGGTGACAACAGCCGCTCGGAGCAGGAAGGGGCGGGGCGAAGGGTGCAGGGGAAGGCGGGACCTGTCCTTGCCAACACTCTGGAGGGGAGATACTGTCATGTCACTGACTTGCATTCAGTGGATAAACGCGGAGGAATTCATGGCGCGAGCCCTCCGGGCTCTCTCCTTTTGTCACGGGTGTCCTCAAAGGTTATTTACGGCCTGTAAACGCCGCGCGCGAAAACTGTCTCTGCCTCCCTCGACAGCTGCAAGATAAAGGCAAAACTCCCAACGACTCTATTTACTGAGGCCTTTCGGGGCTCGGAGCGGCCAGCTGCAGGCCGAAAGGCACACTTGTTCGTCAAAATGTTAAAGGCAGCAAAGTCACATACAGCTGGTGAGTAAAGTGATAACGCGCTGCACAGACACATAAACAAACTGATTGCATTATTGGGGGAAGCGAAAACACATACAGATGAAATGCGAGAAAGAAAAAGCGAAGCGAGAGCTAAAGACGCTTCTTCCACTTACCGCATTACCGGAGAGACGCGCGCTCACTTGCACGATTTGCACTTTTATAGCATTTGCAAAGCATGACCTGTACAGGCGTTGGGCAGTGTTTGATTCAGACACTATTTGCCCCAGTTGCGCTGGTTTTATTTGCCCATTAATCCACAGCTGTATTCATTGAGTGCCTTATTTTTTCAGATACCACTGACTTTCCAGGCCCATTTTCTCTGCCACCCGTGGAGCAGGGCCCACTCCCCTACTCTAGACTTGAGGCTATTATTATCCGTTTCTCACTGTCTCCCTACACCTCCGTGTCAGATGGGCTGGAGTAGCAGAGGAGCTGGTAACGGTAGCAGTGGTAGCCCCGTGAATAGCTGCAGATGTTTGTATACCCCTTCTCTACAATACCCAAAACAAATACTTTGCGTGACAACATGGCCTCATTCAAACACAGGAAAGACTTTGACCATCAGTTTGTGTCATATCACAGATGTGGGCATTGGAGCACTGTGCTCCTAAACAGAGCCACTGGGATTATGCTGCAGGAGAGGGCCAAATTATGCGACAAGAAAAGGCAAATTATGTGGCATAATGCAGCACATTTTATAATAGTATTACTTCATTATTTTTTCATTTTTAAACATGGTAACACTGTCTGGGCATTGGTTGCACTTCATTAGTACCAGTTTAATACCCAAATATAACAATGGGGAACACAAAGGTGAAACGTCTAGTTTTGCAGAGGATCTTCCAATGTGCAGCAACCAGTGTCACTGAATTTTTAGTAACTTTTGAACAGTTTGGGTTAGACATTTTTTTTGTTGCTAAAATCTCCAGATTATGCGGCAGGTGATTAATTATATGGTAAATGCAGCGAATCTATAATTACCCACAAATTGCTGCACAACCGCATAATACCAGTGGCCTTACTCTTAAGTGTCATCAAGGAGGTTCCATAGCATGCTTTCGAAAGCAGCACAGAGATTGGCAGGGACAAACAGGAACCTACCCAATGGGGTGAGGGATCTTAGCTTATCTAAAAAAATAAAAATAAAGCTAGGATGCCTTCACAGAGAAACTGAAAGCCCAGCAGAAGCCTTGCTTTCAGTTTCAGCAGTTGAACCTTGCACCCTGGGTTCTGAAGGTGACTGTGGGGGTTCTACCAGGTGTCAAAGGAAAGATCCCCTGCACCAGACCTCACAGGGCCGTCATGGCTACCTTAAGGCATGGCAGGCTACACAGAAACACAAGGCAGTGGATGAACGGCCGCCCCATGTTTCTCTCATGCACTATCTATAGACCATGTGCCACCTGACTGAGTTAGTGCATGCACTGCGCTGCACGCCGTGCAATTGCAACACGCAGCCTAGACCTGTGCCAGACACATCAGGTCAGTATACACTCTAGTACAAGCTCACTCCTTTTCATTTTCTTTCTGTTTAATTCGGATATAATACCTCCTTAAAAACACAACATACATAATATCATCCCACTACAAAATACACCTTAGGCTTTCAAAACCCATACTCCATTTTAAAGGCTTATCTATTGAACAACGTAGACTAAATTAATAATGACCAAATAATCATCATAATGAAAGATTCCATTTATCCAAAGCATATGATATATACAGAGTAATGGAGTATTGCTTTTAAAAGTTGTGCGTGGATTTTCCTAACCGTAGGACGGCCCTCTTATCATGACACCTGAACTCAAATAACAAATTTTAAACAGTTTTTCTGAAGATCATTTTCAGGGATTGTAAATAAAACATGGGTTTTATCCTCCTCCAATAAGGGATAAACAATGACACCACCTGTTCTGAGATTCACCCCAACTAGCAGTAGAACTACTGAGAGGAAAACATCAGTGGCGGAAATTGATATTCAAGACTCTCCTTCCTGCCAACGTCATCCAAAAAAGGGCTTCCTGCCAGAGGACATTATACAATGAAAATAAGCCGAGCCATGGGAGCTATTACCTATAGAGGTAATCACACCTCACTTTCTCCCAGTATTTTTCCTTGTTCAAAACAAAAGAGGAGTATGGTACAGCGCATCAAGGTTGGCCACATCCCCTTAAACCTCAAACTAACTACTCTCTCCTTCACAACGTCCACCCACACGAGACCTAGAGCTGGATGACATTTCAACAGATTGACCATTGTATTCTAGTAGATGTTTGCCTCCTCTTATGCCTACAATCTTGCCCACATACTGGTAGGCAGTGCTTGAAATGGAAAATAGAAGTGTAGGTACTCCATACCAGAGTAGCTGCTTGTTTCTGAGAAGTGCCGGTACTCTCCAATTAAAAGTATTTTGTCTCTCTTGAGAAGTTCCTCTACTCTCCCACTCAAAAGAAAAAAGTGCTGGTACTCTGTACCGGGCAGTACCGGCCCATTTAATGCACTGCTGGTAGGATACAATAATCAATGGTCCTAACGGACAGTAAAGAAAAAACAATTCAATTCAACTATCGGTCCTAACGGACAGTAAAGATAAGACAATTCAATTCAACTATCGGTCCTAACGGACAGTAAAGATAAAACAATTCAATTCAACTATCCTAGGTCAAACTTGAGAAACAACAGGGAGAGAGCATATGAGTAAAAAAGCATAACACAAAACGCAATGTTACTCCAAAGCATAGATTACAATTTATATTAATGCACTACAGCCATTATTTTCATACATTGGTTGCTAAAAAAAAAACATAACAATGTTTTCAAGAGAAAGTGATTGTACATAAAACATAGAAAAGGAAGGGAAAGACCCATAACATCTATAAACTTATTTCAACACAGCCTATCTATTAAAAATGTAATACATTTAAGTTATTCTGTGTCAAAAATAAGACAATCCAGGCACAACACGGCGTGGGAGGGAGGGGCCAGTTGGTGCCTCACTAGTGGGTCTTCTTCAGGAGAAGTTAAAGAATAAAGACAGGAGCAGCCTATCAAAAGGAAAGGGTATTCTTTAAAATCAAGTTAAATGTGATATGTGTGTAAATGAACTCATCCCTGATACGTGTAGACTCCCCTACTGGCACAAAATGGTAGATTCAAAGAGAGTCATGCGCTTCAAAGTTTCAACTCCAAATTGCATCCTATTTAAATTAATCGGTGGGGGGGGGGGGGATTTGTGGAAGATTACAGATTTGCTGAAGCGAGGAATTTTGGGTGAAATAGAGAGTCAGCATTCAAATAGCCCCACAGTATACCCTCATACAGAGCACCAACCAAGGTCTTCGCTCTCTGTTATTTTAATGTGGCCAATGACAGCCATCTTTGCACCTTAAAATTAAGTGCAACTGTGACTTTTACCAAAATTGATCAGGAATTCAGCAACTGTACTCATTTGCCTAGTAGAAATACCTTTCTGACCTTCGAATTGTTCTGGCAACTACAATGTTCCTTTATTTAAACGAAAAGAGCTCGTCAGGTGGCATTTCCTACCCATCATAAAAATTTCACATTTTGCAAAGTTTACTTTGAGATTCTTTATAAAACAATAGCTCTTGATATAAAAAAAAAAACAGCCAATAATTTATGAAGGTGCAATTTCGGTCCCAGCCCCTGAAATAGTGTCATCATAATCTAAGCAGTAAGGCCTAGAGACACCGGTCGCCATGTTTTGTAATGCATGGAAAATGAGTGATGCACATCCCTTGAAAAAAACCTATGTATGAGAGCAGAAAAATATGACATTAAATTCTGAGAATAAAGAATAGACTGTGATACTTATACCTGATCATTCTTATATTAAGGATTTTCTTAATACTAGCAACAAGTACTTCACCCACTGAGCTATTGCAATGGATTCTTAAAGCTAAAGTCCACTTTGTAGGAAAAGCAGTAAAGCAATAGAAGGCATAAGGTACAGACAAAGACCCGGAGTTTTCTGAAACACAGTTAATATTGAGTCAGGAACACAGATTGCCAGTTCAGCCTACACCCCTTAGACGTATTCACTAAATAGCATTTCATTTCGACTCTGTCGATATGTAACTCCCCATACACCAGGGTCAGTCCATCAATAACATGGCAGGATTACTGTCCCTTTTCATTACAACGCATTTAAGGCGCCGCATTTTTAATGGGATCATTCTATTAAGCTGCCTTGGCATTCCAGGGTGGTTTAAGAATCACACGAAGTGCCCACTTTTACATTTCACGACAGAAAGAAAGAGCTTATTTATAGAGTTGGCTTAGGCCCCCGGTCTCACTGTATCTGAAAGCCATCTGATATGATGCTGTCTGCATGTCAGCTGGTGCTAAATTCAACCAGAGAGTGCCAGCAAATAAAAATGTCTGGGTGAAGGCTTTATTTAAAATTGGCTCTGACGCAAGGCCAGCCCCGGGCTGCTTTGCACAAGGCCTGGGTGGCAGGAAATGTTTGCACATCCTTCAACGGCTTCTCAGCTTTCCCAGGCTGGCCTGCACCGAGCTGTGTGTCTGTGCCAGGGTTTCACACCAGGCATCACACATTTGTGCAGGGCATGGCGGGGTTGGTTCACAGTTCTTTGTGTGTTGGAGAGCTCTGCCAATGCGGTGGGGCGGTGGGAGTCACTGGGAAGGCTTATGCCACCCAGGGAAGTATTTTACAGCTTTGTGGGGAGCATCAACACTCCTGAGCAAAGAGATGCCAGCAGGACCCTTACGACCTATTCTAGAAATGTAGGGCCGCATTCCCCCAAAAAATGATGCAGCATGGAGCTGCAAGCTATTTTCAGTATCGAGCTGCATCATTTTTAAAGCACAGGGATGAGTCATATTAACAATACGATGCATCCATGTGTGTTCCCCTGTGTTGGTGCACACTTGGCTACCATGCGCCAACGCAGGCACCCGTGCTTCATGTTGCAAGGATGCCTGTGTTGCGGGGATGATTCTTCATGCACAAAAACAATAATTAATGGCATTTTACTCTTTCTAGGCATTCTGCAGAATGCAGCACACATAGAAAGAAGAAACAAGCATTTGCAATTAAATAGGTCTCACATTTGAGAGAGTTTGAGCTATTGGCATTGTAAATGACAATGCCTTTTATTTATGAGTCGGTTTTGAGAACAGATAAATAGGCATTGTCATTTAACAATGTCAATAGCTTAAACTCTCGCACACGCGAGGCCTATTGCATTGCAAATGCTTCCTTGCAAAAGCACCACATGCCGTGCTTTCATTTTAAAGGCGGCCTCGCCCCATCCCTTAGACGAGCTGAGGCTAAACAAAGGTGCATGGCCGCCGTCAAGTTGACAAACACATTTTTTTAAACAGGTAATAGGAAGAAAAAAAAACATGCAGCCGCATTCGGCACCGCAAACAACAAACACAGCATTATATCAGCTGAGGCGTGCTGAGAGAACGTGTCATGCCTGCAGCAGCAGGTAGTAGAAAACCATTTAAGAAAATAGTGCTCGGATTTTTTAATTAAAGCTTACTGAGTAACAACATCAGTAAGAGGGCCAGTTCTTATGGGAGCTTACAAGATGAGACAAGGCTGTACTAAGGAGGGACTACCAAGCTTATTGACCAATCAAAAGCCATCGTTTACAAAGGACAGTGACAGGAGCCAATTAAAAAGATGGGCGGAAAATGGGCGGAGCTTCAAGTCCATATCTGAATACAGCATGCAATGTAGAGCAGGGCATGTGCTGGCCAGGCTCAACCTTAAAACAAGGAGAAATAAAAATATCCACTCCTAGGCATCTCCTGGGGAGGTGCAGGATTCTGATGCATTCCCAGCTTTACAAATCGATGTAAATCTGGGAATGAGTCAGGTTCCATGGGTGTTGCATGGGAACATCCACAGCAACACGCATGGAACGCCCCTTTCATGCAGAGTAATGCCTGAATGGGTCCCATATTTACAGGGCTTTGAAAATTCATACAGGGTGACTTTACGTGGCCTTGTAAATATGGGTTAGCCCATTGCGCTGCTCATGTGTCAAAACTAGTGAAGTGCCAGCTGCGCAATGGGCTTGAGAATGAGGCCTCAAATGCTAGCAATGATTGTCAGCCCAGCGTCTTGGCATGTAATCACAGGGTAAAGGATGGATGTAAATGAAGTACAGGTTGTTATTGACACATAATCTAGCAGTCATTTGAACGTCTTTTGAAAATGCAGCACTCTTCGTGTCTTGAGCAGCTATTTGGTAAACTCATATTAAATGTACAATACAACCAAGGAATGGCACGAAGCTCCTGCCTTGGCTTTTCTTTTACAGACCACTGACAACTAGTTGCTTATGCCAATTGGTTTAATTGATAGGAATCAAAACTACAACTACCAGCATGCATTAGATTATTAAATTAATCCCAGATCTCAACATTGGGTCTTTTGTGAAATGGAGTCATCTGATCAACTCAACTCACATGCACTTTGTGATGGAATCATTGGCGGCAAGTCACATTACAGCCAGGAGGGCTTCAGGGAAGAAGTTTTAATATTTGAGCTGCTCAGGGGTCGAGGCCCTTCCTTTATGCACGTTTCATGCACTCAGCATGAATTAAAGCTGCACAATTAAGATTTAAGTTAAATATCAACTCACTAGCCCATGCAGCTGTATTTTGTTTAAGACCCACAATTGGAGTTAAACCCTTTACCTGATGATCACTTGTAATATACTACTAGTTTACCAGTTGACTCCACATCATCAGGGACACCAGGTTCCAGGCCTTAACTTTCTCTTTACAAATCATTGTTCTAAGGTGTTTTAGTCCAATTGGTTCAGATGAAAGAAGACTATAAAGAGTAGAAAACTCCCAGAATTCAGTAAGCTGTAAAAGAAAAACTCTGGGACAGGAAACTTTGTCCCAGATGACATCGCATCATCTGATAACCTCATAGGATAATTAGTTCAATTAAACATACTATGCAACATTGGCAAGTTGTCATTCACCACAGAAAGGATTTACATGAATGCTGGTTGAAACCCAAAGGGACCAAGAACCAACAACATAACCCTAAGTCACTTCCTGAGCCCTCTAGTGGATATGGCTGTGATCCACTACTAGATGCCATTTAGGATGCAAATGAAGTGTGTATTCCAAAGCCAATCAAATTTCCAAGCAGAATATAGTCCCAATTACAGCAACGACTCATCCACCTCAAGATGAGCTGAACTACGCCACGTTCTTCTGTAAAAATCCAATTTCACGCAGCAGTCCCAACTCTACACGGAGTACCCCCTCACACAGATATGTCCTGGTCAGCAGTGGCCTGTGCTAATGACGGTTGATTACTACCACCACTTAGGAATAACCATCATCCTACTGATCCAGGAGGTTTCAACCTGACACAGAAAGGGATATTCAACCTACAAGATCCAATACCTGCTCAGAAAGTACTGCTAGAAGTACTTCCAAGCTGGAAAGCACACATAAAGAGACAGCTCTACGAAAGACAACGAGCCAGAGTCAGCAAAGTCACGCAAATTGCAACAGTATCCTTATCACATAAACAGAGCCACAATTAGCATGCAAAGTAATCAAAAGAAAAGGGCAAAAACGAAAATAATAAACCATGGTGAATTGGAACGAGAATACAAAAGCTCCCACAATGCTTAAATAGTGGAGAAAGAAATACACACTAGAACCAATGCTCTAAAAATTAGGAAGCACAATTGAACATTGGTGAGCACATGCCAACATATACGCGCCAGGATACTTTTTTAGTAATAGAGCGCGTTATAAAAGCCTTTATAACATAACATAACATCAGCTAAGGATGACAGTCGAAAGCTCTGACACTCCCATGAAGGCACCTTCCTTTTTGGACAAGACCATCACCAGGCTTGAACTGTAAGCATTGCCGAGGGGTCACTTGAAAGAGTGGACCCTGGGCTATAGAAAAAGGCTGTAACATCACATCAGATCCCAGCAGATGTCTGAATGTGAATGACTGTAACAGACACAGATGCTAAGCGGCATTAGGCGGAACCACAGACACAAGCAGGTTGAATGCTAGGGCAACAACTGTTTCTGAAGTCAGATGGCTCATCTCTCCTGTATCTGGAAGGAGGACAATGTTGTCTATCCACAGAATGCTCCACTAATGTGCTTAATGTGGTGGAGATGTCTCCAGTTATATTAAAGAGCTAACACTTAGCAGACCGCATATATTAAGGTAAAAGAAATAGGATTCAAAGTAGAATTAAACATGCCCTCTTTCACATTCAAATTTGCAAGTGCTATTTGTGATAATTAATCTTCTACATATTTTGTTTTCTCTTTGAAAGGAAAATGTATTACTCTACTGAAGTAAAAATGGAATAAAAGATAATGCCCTATTTGGGAGAGTAATGTTTGTGGAAGTGATATATAGTTTGGATATACACATGTTTTTGTGCAGAGAAATTGGGGAAGGAAGATCGTTTTTTCTAACACTCATATTGTAAAAATGCTGTGCTGCGGATCTTTATTCATTGGTGATTAATTAACTTTTCCACTAACATACTTCAGTAGAATCTGTGTCCTTAGGGTGTTCTAATTAATTAGTGTTTTTTGCTGTGAATAATGTCAATGTTCCAAACAGAAGCTTCCTTACTACGCGAATTATTGGATTTTTTTAAAGATGTTTTAGCATTTCTTGTAGGCTTTTTCTTGAATGCCATACCACTCTATACATAAAAAAATATATAAATGTGCATATCAAAACAATTCCCTTTAAGCCTTGCGGTGCCACATACATTATGCAAAAAAGGAAGCAGGGAATGCTGAGTAGTGATCACATTTTAGGTGGAGAGCATCTCCTTGTATGGAATAAACCCACACTCTAAAACTACACTCCTCAAATGTCCATTTTTCTGGCATAGTTTTTAAGCATAAGATTAGCACAGTGCCATCTACACTGACCTAAAAAATGACAAAAGCCTTTTACCACTCCAGGAACTGTATTATAGCTTTCGATTGTTAAAATACCATCGAATCTGGAATGAATTAAGCATCCCAATACATGTGTTTCGTTCTTAGTAGAGCTCATCAGATAGGTATAGCATTGTCCAGACACAAGGGAGGACCCAGAAGGGTGCCATATAAATTATGCAAAATGGAATCAGAGGAACCCATTGTAATTTCTAACCTTTAGGTGGAGAGCAGGTTCTTTATATGGAGCACTCCACAGCACCCCTAACACTCTAAAACTGCTCCCGTTAAATGGCTGCTTCTCTAATGGAGTTTTCAAGAATAGGATTAGAGCAATGCCATCCATGCCACTTTAAAAAGGTGACCAACCCTTTTATTTACAACAAAGTCTTTAAGTATAGGATTAGCAAGTACCATCCACACCAGGCTGAAGAAAGCCAAAAGTTGTTTATCACGCTAGACACAGTATTACAGCTTTGGATTGGTAAAATACCATCCAAGCCAACCTGGAATTAAAAATGCAGCCATTTAAACATGTGCTTTTCTCTTATTGGAGTTAATCAGAGAGGCATTGCTTTGTCTAGACACAAAGCAGCACTCAGGAAATGTTAATACAATTTCCTTTCAGATTTAGAGTGTCACATAAATTATGCAAAGAAGAAGCAGGGAACCCATGATCTGTTGCATCTTTTAGGTGAAGAGCAGCTCCATTGTACAGAAGATTCTTTAAAACTGCTCATGTCAAATTGGTGTTCATGTCATCTACATATATACAGACACTGAGTACCCTACAAGCAGCCACTTGTAGACTTTCTAAACTGGTTTGGATGGTTTTTTTTTTCCTACTTATCCTGGGGGTTGGGAGTTCAGGGGCAAGTTTGTTGTTGGGTTCGGGGGTAACACTGGTTGCAGAACGTTGGATATCATGTGTGCTCAAACGAGACATGGTTGTGGTGGGTGCTGCCTAGTCTGGGAGGGGTCCAGATTATAGTAATACTTGGCGATGGCTGACAAACGACATTATAAATACATGACCTAGAATATCAGGAGCATGCACACTATGTCTAAACGCCATGAAGTCCTCTCATATATCAAACGCGAGGAGTCCAGATAGCCCTTTTACAAGAAACACACCTAACACAAAAGGAAGGGCAGGCATTACACAAGAGGTGGAGAGGGCAGCTCTTCTACAAGACTTACTTGGCCTATGCGCAACGGGTGTTAGTGTGGGTCCAGGCGGGAGTCCCATTCCAATTGCTCCATTCAGTAATCGATCTGGAGGGCCGTTATGTGGCCATCAAGGGAAGGCTGCAGGGCCGAGACATATCCATGATTAGTATATACAGCCCTAATGTAGATCAGCCCGCATTCTTTGTGACGCTAAGCCATAAATTAGCACAATATCTTGCTGGTACTATGATAGTGGGGGGCAACTTTAACAGTGTAGATGACGTACTTCTGGACCGATCCTACCCCCCGTTGCCAACCTCCCAGGTGGCGCATGCTTCCCACCAAAGACTAATCCTTTTTTTTGGTGGTTCACGAGGTGCACGCACGCTTAGATGCTTTGTTGTGCTCAGTAGACGTTCAACAACAGGTCACGTCAGCAGAGTATCTGGACCTCACTATTTCGGACCATAATCCGTTGATTCTGTCCCTAAAGTGGGCATACCCGCCAGCGGCAATCTCCACGTGGCGACTTAGACCAGACACACTGGAGGATTGGGTCTTTCGGGAGGAGATCAGGGGTGAGATAGCGGAATATTTCCGACTCAACACTGGGACAACGGCCTCCCTAACCACAGAATGGGACGCTTTTAAGGTGGTCTTGTGGGGCCAGTGCTTTACACGAGCCACAGGAGTCAGAAAGATAATAATGAGGGAAGTAGAGGATGCAGAGTCGGCTCTCCGGGAAGTGGAACGCAGGAGACTGGAACATATAGCTCCAAAGAGTGCTCCTGGACGCCAAAGAGGAGGCAGCAAGACAAACAGAGAGGCTCAGGAGCTTGACTATAACAAATACCTGGAGCGCACTCATGCTGAAAGGGACCAGTCTGGATCGCTCCTGGCGTGGCTGAAGAATCCGGTGAGCTGTGGCTCCCCCCTAGTAGAATTAGAGGACGAATGGGGGATCAGACACTTTCCTCAGCATAAGATTAATAATGAGGTTTTTGCACGCTACTACACTTCACTTTATACCAAAACGTATACATGCGAGCTGGTGGACATGGGGGACTACCTGGATGATCCACCACTGACATGCCTGACCCCTGAAATTGCAGCGCTACTTGGGGCGGATATCACACAGCGGGAGATTCGGGTGGCCATCAAGGGAATGGTGCGTAATAAAACGCCTGGTACAGATGGCCTGCCCGCCGAATTTTTCGCAACGTACGAAGAAGAGGTGACCCCTCACCTGGCCACAATATACCAGAGGGCTCGAGAACTGGGGCAGCTACCTGACAGCACCAGGGAGGCCCTTATTATCCCCATACCTACACCAGGGAAGGAACCCCATAACTACACGGCCTACAGACCATTGTCCATGTTGAATATGGACTATAAAATCTTGAGTAAGATCCTCGCAACCCGCTTACTGCCACATATGCCTCATCTTGTTCACCCTGACCAGGCGGGATTTATCCCAGGGTGTCACACTGCTACAAACATCAGACGCCTTCTAGCAGTAATGGACTCTGACGGGTACAATAAGCAGGACGCAGCAGTGCTCGCAGTGGACATAGAGAAGGCATTTGACAGCCTGGAGTGGCAATATCTGTATGTAGTCCTGGCCCAGATGGGCCTGGGGGAGGGATTCCTGAAATGGGTGCAGCACCTGTACACAGCCCCTTCAGCCCAGGTGTGCACTGGAAGAGTCATCTCACATAAGCTGGGGGTAGAGTGAGGAACGAGGCAGGGATTCCCCCTTTCCCCCCTCTTGTTTGCTCTGGCCATGGAGCCGCTGGCATGTAGAGCCAGAAGCAGACAGGACTATAGAGGTCTAGAGACATCAGCGGGCTGACATCTGATAGCATTATATGCAGACAATCTTCTGATCTATTTGCGCGACACTGTGGGCTGGCCCGATTTGGCACTGTATCTGGACTCTAGGTTAACTGGCAAAAATCCAGTTTGTTTCTGCTAACCTCGGACACCCCTCCACCGCTTACTTTGGAGCGCCTGTGGTGGGAACCTAGATGCCTAAAATACCTGGGTGTACAAATTTATCATGATACAGCGGACCTCTTGGAGGGCAATGTAGACAAAGCAGTGAAGGCGGCAAAAGCGGCAATGGATTTCTGGAGAACACTCCCGCTTTCCGTTGCTGGAAGGGTGGCGGTCCTAAAGATGATAACGTTGCCACGCCTCCTCTACTATTTCAGGACACTGCCAGCGTGGATCCCACGGGCGATGTTTAAGGACCTGGACTCCATGGTTACTTCCTTTCTTTGGGGCACAGGAAGACGTAGAGTTGCACTGTCATCACTGCAACACCCTACAGCAGAGGGGGGACTAGAGGTGCCTGACCTTGAGAGCTATTACTTAGCTGCACAGCTATACTGGCTGATCCAATGGCTAGCAGCAGACCGCAATTCTGACAGGGAGTGCTGCCCGGACGCGCCTGATACTGCCAACTTAGCAAAAATCCTTTTACAAGTCCGCCGTACGGGGTCATCGGACACTAATGCTATCAAGGTGATAACGCGCTGTTGGTCCAGATACCTGAGGAAGGTGAGAGCTGTGGCTCCCTATTCTCCTGACATACCGCTGACAATGTTGCTGTATCTACCCCAGGGAGACCACTGGGCAGGGCTATAGAACTGGGTAGAAGTGAAACGGAGAGACCTGGGTGACCTGTACAGAGACTCCGCACTCTTACCCTTCGAGGACCTGCAGGTGACATTTGACCTCCCTGGGGGTTACTTCTTGATGCACAGGGCCTTGACTCGCAAGATTAGGGAACATTGGAGGGGTGGGGGCACGAAGCCACGAGCATTGGCAGGGTGCAGATATGTGGCGCTCTCAGTGGGTAGAATTAAAACGGTGTCCTGCATATTCAAGGCCATACAGACAGGTGCGTGGAGGCATTTAGACCATCTAAAGCTCCGATTTAAAGAGGACATCGGTAAGCAAATACCAGAGAAGGACTGGGAAAAAATTCTAGAGTGTGTACCAAAAGCTTCCAGGGACGCACGTTTTAAATTAATTAACTATTATGTCTTGCCTATTTAAAGCAAGCCCGTATTAGGAAGTACTTTGGTGCGGAAGCAGCAGCCTGCCCGAGATGTGGGGAGAGGGAGGCACACATACTCCACATGTTTTGGGACTGCCCCCTACTGCAGACTTTCTGGGGAGACATACAACAGGTTATAGGCGACTTGATTGATAAGGAGCTAACACTATCACCAGAGCACTTCCTCTTGGGACGGTTCCCACATACAGCCAAGAATAAGGTGACAGAACATTTTCAGGACCTTGCTTACGTTGGAGCCAAGAGGGAGATAGCTAGAAACTGGAAGGCCCCAAGAGGCCCACTGACCACCACCTGAAGAAGAGAATTAGAAAAGTGGGTGGGTGCAGAAGCAGGCTACTGCTTAGGTAGATTGGCAAGATGGACAGGGCAAAAGCCTGCGAAACCTTAGTGGATGAACTGATAGCCTCTGGACAGGATGACACAGAAGAGGGAGGCTCCCCTAGAGCAGCTGACGCGGCCCAAGGCAATCGCTTAGGAGAACACCAAATTTAAAACACACAATCCCGGCTACCACTGTGCACGGCCGCTGAGACCCACATCTTTATGCAGCCACTAACAGGCTGCCACAATATATTACGTGTTCCAATACAACCCAGGGGAGGAGGCGGGAACTGTTCTATTTTTTCTTGAGTTCGAGGATTTGCAATTGTTCACAGGCCAATTATCCTATATGTCAAGAACTAATGTGTCATAAAGTACTGCATGTGATAATGAGAATTAAATGCCAATAAAATATGGTTAAAAAAATATACATATATACAGCCGTTTGAGACAAGCCGCACATGGACACTGGGCAGGAGTCAATCATAGTAAGACATAGTTTAAAAGGAAAAATATTCTGTGACAGGAAAGACCAACACTAGGGCAAAAGGTTAGGGAGCCAACACAAGGAATCAGAGGATATTCTGGAACTGGAACTGGGGATACACTGCAACGGTGGCAGGTAAAACACAGACACTGGGACGAGCAAATACACAGACCCTAAACAGTTAGTATGTGGGTAAGGGACTATACTGTGAGAATACCTTGACAAAGGCTCTAGGAATAGACTAGCACTGGGACAGGAAAACCACCTGCATGGGAAAGGGATCTCACCAACACAGAGGGCCCCATTCACAAAGGTAAACTTAGATGTTTGGCCTAAATTTAGACCAAACGTCTACATTTATGACTTTGGTAACTCACAGAGGGCATTTAGGAGTACTATCTTTATGTCGGCACTCAGGGCAAAGATCCGGCCCGAGTGCAGACAAGAGGATATTACTCGTAAATGCCCTTTGTGAATATGTAAAGTTGTAAACCTAGACGTTTGATATAAGTTTAGACCAAACATCTAAGTTTACCTTTGTGAATCGGGCCTTGAGGCTCTGACATCGGGTCATTCAGACCAAGACAGGGATTGCTTTGAAAAAAATGGAAAACAGCCACTCTCTAACCGGAAAATGTACAACTGAAGACCAAAGCGATACCACTAGCTATTAGTCCCATCAGCCTGATTTAGGCCATTCCAACCAATACTACTTTATTTTCTAAAGTGCTTCGTACGTTTTTGTGCACTTTACATACCTGATGTTACTGTTTATCAATTTGTGAGCATCAATTAATTAACCTCAAAAGGCTGGATGTTTGAATCCACCTCTTAGGGATTCAAATGTGTGACCTTCAGAACACCACATTTGTCAATGTCAAGTGCTCAACCTATCAGCTATCTACACAAACCACCAATTGACCAAATTGTATCTCGAACCAGTATACTTAACTTAAGCCTTATCTGTAAACTGAATTTAAAGCACTTGATTTTGTGGAAACTCAGCCATGTTTTTATATAGCATGGTACCCGATCATAGTACGGTATTAAACTATTATTTCATTTTATAAAGTTGAAATGAATCATTACTGCATTGTTCTGAACTTCTTAGCAGCACTTATACAAAGTGTAGCCTTAATGGGATGTCCTGACACACAGAACTATGGGCCTATTGTTACTCTTCCAGTTTTCACTTAACAGAGATGTAAAATGACTGTATTCCCATCCTTGGGGCGTATTGGAAAAGTTTGTATTTTATACGCCAAACAGAATTCACCATTGTGGATAGGTCATTCCAACCCTACTTGAGACATTTTATTTGACAATTTTCATTTTACGATACATAAATCACCCGAAAGACTGTTCAGATCCTGTTTCTTTGTCAGGCTCCCACCATTTTGTACAAATGTAAATAAGTGCATGCATTGTGCTGTGATAAAGCCGATGTCTCCCTTATTCATCACATCAGATAGTCTTGTTCTGTTCCCATTTGCATTATCTTTCTTGAGTCGGGTCATCTTCACTTTTCTACAGGGTAATTTCCTAGAATATTCTTACATGCCCTCACTGTGCAAATGTAAGTAATGCAGGAGTGACATTTTTTGCAATGCACAGAGCGTGATTGCTAAATCATGGCTTACTGATTGGTCTTGTAGATATGTTTTTTTCATAGAGCCTATTTATCTTATTTCTGAGCATCCCAGCACTTCCAGTTCTGGCTCCAGCAGATGGACATTAATTTGATGACAAAAGGTGAAAACTGATTTGTCATTTTTGGTGCCTATGTGATGGCGAGCATCCACAGCACGCCCCATCCATAACTGAGGGACCACTGCACATACATCACTTGAGATCACCAGTGCGTTATAAGCACTGTATTCGACAAATACCTACATAAAAAAATATTTGTTGTTCTCCCCTCCAGCTTTGCCCCCATGTTGCTTTTGTGCCCACCAAACATGTTGCTCCTTCTTCTGGCACTCCAAAAACACATTGTTTTTCTTTTTATATGCCTATCCGAGTTGGAATGGCAACAGAAAGAAAAAAAGTGCCTGCATCATTTTTTAGGTGCATGCGTGTGTGCATGGCGTGCCGACAAAATGTTTTTTTTTTAAATATACATCTGCCCTGGGGATGCTGTACAGCATAGCTAAACACCTTTACAAAGGCATTAGGTTCCAAAGTCAAGACATACTAACTTTGCCAATGCTTCTTTTTAGTTTACCACCCCCTCCCTTTCTCCATCTCTTGTGAGTTTTTGGGAAACTGAGGCAGGTCACACATCCACAGAGGTGGGATATGACCTGAAAGTGAAGCCAGGATTGGTTCAGCAACCTGGCTTGATGGTGCAGCCCACCTTATTTTAGCCTGCGTCTGTCTTCTTTTCTTTAGGTCTGTCGTTAGCAAAGAAATTATATGTATAATGTACTTACTTAAAGGGGATTTCAGCCACCTTGCTTCATCCATTGTCTGCTGTTGTGTCATTGACACTTTGTTTTCGCCCATACAGCATACATCATGGGTTGGTCTACTTCAGCCACTGGTTAACTTAATTTTGAGTGACTACATTTTGCTCGTTCATAATGAGCACACTTGCACACAAGGTAGTTTCCTTCAGCTATAGTGTTTATGTTTTTGCTTTGTAATTACTTTAGGGTTGCCTTTGTGTTTATAGCCTGAGGTGAAAGCAGGACCTTTCTACCAGATGTGAGCACAATCCACATTTCCCAGATATGAGCACAATCCACATTTCCTGTCGCCAGCGAACGCTGTTGTAAATTCCTTTGGAAGTGTCCTTTGCTTATCTGACTGCTGGTATTTCCTGGCATAACAGATTGCATCCTTTTGAAACTGATCTGTATTAATTAATTTTATTTTGACTAAGCATGCAGTACCCAAACCAAAAGCTCCAATATTGCATATGTGAATTCATAAGCGGACAATTCTTCTCAACACATTTATATTTGACTTAATTTCACCAAAGGATCTTTAATAAAATTTGTACAGGTAGAAAAGCAGCCTTTATCGAGTTCAAATTGCAGCACTTGTAACACTCTTTACATTTATTTCCTTCTTTCTTTGTATCTATCTCTCTTTACCTCTTCGGTCATTCCATCCTTCTTTCTTGATTTCTTTCTCTCTTGCCTCCTCCTTTGCATTTTTTTCTCTTCTTACTATCGTTTCCTTCCTTCCTTCCTTCCTTCCTTCCTTCCTTCCTTCCTTCCTTCCTTCCTTCCTTCCTTCCTTCCTTCCTTCCTTCCTTCCTTCCTTCCTTCCTTCCTTCCTTCCTTCCTTCCTTCCTTCCTTCCTTCCTTCCTTCCTTCCTTCCTAGCATAATATAACTCACTATTGTAACAAGCATCAGCAAAGCCAATATATCTGTCTTTAATGAGCTAAGGCACACAGCGCATCATTTTAGTTTACTGTGTTTTCATGTTAGCATATTAAAGCCAGATGTGTGGGCTGTGCTAAACGAGATCAGCAGAACCCAAAGAAAAACGAAATAACAATTAATGATTTAAAGAGAATACCCGATCACTGAAGGCTGCTGATGGTAGAAACACTGCTATTCGGGGAAACCAGCTGTCTCCACCAAATTACCTATGAGCAGGTGGAGCTGTCCATCATTCGGAGTTGGTATAACAAATCCCCTGGCTTCTACCCAACATGCCACATTTGGATGAAGCATACCGATGTAAACGCTTTGTTTTTGCTGAAGTGGTGAGCAGGGGCGGCTCCTCCAGTTGAGCCGAGGGGTGTCGCCCCACAAGCCCCATAATTGAAAATTAAAACAGTATTAAAGTTTATTTCTTTCAGTTTCATTTTTCAGCAACCCGTCCTGAACTAAGTCTCAGGATGGGGCGGGGGGCCAGTGCTGTCGAGAGGCAGCAGCAGGGACCTCTGCGCCTTCTAATGCGAAAGTCTCTTTGGCTGGCCGTCTTGGGTCGGCCAGCCAGACATGCTTATTTTAAAGGTTCTCTAACCTCGCAGTCTTAGGCAGCTGGGTTAGAGAAAGCGCAGGCCTCCAGTGATCTTAACAGCGCGGAGCAAGGCCGCTTTAACCAATCGTGGCGCTGCTTTCATGCCGTGAAAGCAGCACCGGGATTTGGTAGCGCAGTTTCCTGCATCAGGGGCTTCCTGGAAAACACCTCAGGGAGGAGGATATCACGCTACGAAGGTAAGTGAATTTATAAATTTTTCTTTTTTATGTCCCCCCCCACCCCTCCGCCCCACCATCCTCGGTACAAGCCAGTGGCTACTGGTGCTGCACCTTTCCATTGTTGGCATGGGAGAAACAGCACTGCCCAAATCGAGACCAGCCTGAATAGCACCATGCCCTGGATATACCCAGTGGAAATATTCTTACGCAGTGGGCTGGGCCAAAAACACAAGACTAGAGTGAAGCAAGCACAACCGTGGCATCTGACACACTATGCTGCAGCAAGAAAATTACAGATACTTCCATTTGCATTTTCCAGGCGCTGTCATGTTGCATCACATTGTATCCAAACCTTCAAATGCTTGTCTGAGCACATGTGCATGTCTTAGTGTGTCTTCTTGTGTGTGTTTGTCTTTATATGTGTTTATTGTGTGCCACGGTGTACCTATGTGTGCACATATTTGCACCTATGGTGTTCTGTATGTTTGAGCATGTGTGAACAAATCAGTTTGCATATGTGTGTGCATCTGTACGTGTCTGTGTGCATGTGTATGTATATATGAACTTTCATTTGTGTTTGATTGTGTATGCCTGTGTATGCATGGTGTGCTGTATAGTGTGTGTAAATATTATTATAGATGTTTATGTGTTAGACCTATCCTCAAGTAACATGGTTAGATCATGTGTTCATCAGTGTTAACTTACCCTTCTGGTACTGCATCACACTTTTATACGATCATCAGCAAGACTGAGTGAAAAGTAAAGTCTATTTGCCTGATTCACAAAGGGTCTCTGCACTCGTGGTGGAGGCCCCGCAGTCATGGGGGAGACTCCACACTCGGGGCGGAACCTCCGCACTGAGAAATCTCACTGCGGAGATTCGGCCCTGATTTTTCACAATGCGCTTGTGTTGGAAGCGGGGATGCTCACCCCTGGTGTTTACAGTCTATGCACGAGGCCTTCGGGCACCCTGCCGCATCAGAAGGTGGTTATTTGTGCTTGTGTAGTGGGTGTACTTCTTTTTGGCTGCTGAGAACTTCTAGCAGAACAGAGGAGTTAAGGCGCCATCAGGAGAAAGGGAGGTATGACTGCCAGGAGGGAAGGTGGGTGAGAGGAATGGACAGACATTAGGTTCTGCCATGTGGGTGCTTGTATAGATCCTAGCTGTTTCTAAGTGTTGAATCAACATGAAATTTAAGGAGAAGACAGAAGAAAGAGGAGAAGGGTAGGAGATCATAAAGGATGGTCTGGAGATGGGAAAGTAAGACGAGGCAAGGCAGGACACGGGGAGGGAGGGACAGGAAATAAGAATGGGATGTAAGTGAGATGATTGAACTGATAAAGAGGTTATGGCTTGTTGGTGCTTGTAAAGCGCATGATCAATCTTGGTCTGCATTAAAGTTCTGCAAGAAGAGCAGGATAGTTAGGAGGCGGGCAGGTCAAAAGGAAGCAGGAACAAGAAGGTCGGTTGAAGGCTAAAGGAGAGTTGCTTGGAATCATTTGGTTTCTTAGACTACAAAATGTCTGTTGGGAGTCTTTATACTGTGGTTAGATAAAATACTCTTTCTATAAGCACACCCTACAGTTGGTGTGAGTGGAAATGGGAAACAGAGGTAGGGAGCGATTGTATGTGCAACAGTGCAGCTCAGGGAGGGTGTGCCCCATGTCCATGAATTTTGCAAAAGAAACAATTGATGGACGGAATGTTGGACAATGCAAACATTCACCCCCAGTCACAAGGATCTGGGTTAAATCCATCATTCTTTTGCTCACCACACCACCCCAGGTTGGGCCCAGCCATATGCAAATCAGTCTTGACCCTGTTCCTTATGGGAACAGTCCCGGCTGAACTGCACGCCAGGCGGCATGGCATTTTGGCATCCTGGCTCCTCCACGCTTGCAGCCCACCAGTTGGCCCTGGTGGATGGACAGGCGAGGACGTGGAGATGATGGTATGGCTCATGGTGCTAGCACAGGGTCCAGTGCACACCTCACCAGAGCAGCATTCATCGCAGTGCAGCTTCTATTGTCGCTGCCATCTGGGTAACAAAAGGCAGAGGGAAGTGACGTGTAGAGCCCGGGTGAGTGCTGTGTCAAGGACCCACATTGCTGCGGTCCCTATCCTCTGAGTAAATACTAATACTAATAATAAATGAAATTTATAAAGCGAATGGTTACTCCAAAAGGAGCGTCCCCGTGTTAGGACTGCAACTCAGAAAGAGGCCAAAAAGGGAGAAGCTGAATACTCACTAACCATAAAAAGAGGAAGAATAAAGCATAAACTCAGGAAAAACTAGTCTGGAAAACACAGCACTCACTGCCGGATCCTAATTGTGTCTAAAAAGCCTTGGCTTGGGTTTCTTTCGATGATAATTTCTGAGCTTTCCAGTCTCAGATAGGGGGGTAGAGTCTTCCACAGTTTTGGGGTGAAGAAGCTGAAATAGCAGCGACCCATGTGAATGCTTTCAGCTCTGGGGACCGCAGCAAGCGCTATTCTGGTAAACCGGAGACTTCTACCAGGCCAGTATGGCTTCACCAGCGGTAATCAGTAGTGGGGTCCTTTACCATTTAGAATTTTGTGGCACAGACACAAAGCTTTGAAAGAAACTATTTTTTTCACTGGAATCCAGTGCAGCCTAGCTAGCGCATGGCCCGTAGGAGCGCGCCTCGGGCGATTCAACAATAGTGTTGGGAAGATGACAATGGCTGACAAAGCGAAGTGAGGGGGGTGTTGACTCTTGATTAGTGGCGCCAGAGTTCACATCAGCCAGCAAGTTAGGCCTGCACAAGAGGGAGACCAGGGGCTGCTGATATTGTACACTATGGGGCAGATGTATCAAGCCTTTTGTGACTCGCAAAGACCGAAAGACCGAAATTCGCACAATTTCGGCCTTTGCGAATCGCAAACGGCCTTTTTGCATGTTTTGGAATGTATTAAAAAATTGCGATTCCTTATTTTGCCATAGCATTTAAGGAATCGCAACTTTTGCGATTCCTTAAATGCTATGTATGTAGCAATTTCAATTTGCGAATTTTGGTTAAGAAATCGCAAATTACCACCAACTTGTTGTTGATGGAAATTTGCGAATTCTATTAAAAAAGCACAAATTGTCATTTTTTAAGGTGGCATGTGATGCACACACATGCCCATAGGGCATGTATGTGTGCCATATGCACACACATGTACATTTCAGGGGTGCAGCAGGGTGTCTTTGAGACACCTCTGCACCCTTGAAATAATTCTCAAATTGCGATTAGCAAATTGCGAATTCACAATTTGAGAATTACTTCACAATCATACCTATGGGCCTCCTGCATGCGAATTCGCAAATAAAGAATATTAAGGAATCGCTAAAAAAAAGCGATTTTTTACATACATTCCATTTTGCAAATTCTAAATAGCGATTCGCAAAAAATCGCTATTTAGAATTCACAAAATGAAATCTTGATACATCTGCCCCTAAATTAAGTGGACGAGCAGCCTGCAAGATGAAGGATTCATCTGCAGCAGGGGAATCAGCTGGCGAGGGTGGTGAGCAGGGCCGGACTGGCTACTGGGCGTTTTGGCATGCTGCCTGAGCTGGGGCTGATGTCACTGCGGTTGGGGCTAATTTTGTTGATGGAGACCTGCGTGTGCTTCGAAATAAACAAATCAAAACGAATTTCGTTCACACATGCAGGTCCCCATCAACAAAATCAGCCCCCAGCTCAGCAGCATGCCAAAACGCCTGGTAGCTAGTCCGGCCCTGGTGGTGAGAGGGGATAGATACTCTGGGCAGCTCTAACTACCACTTAGGCTATTACTCTTACCCAGCGCCATGTCATTGTATATTTATAGCACAGTGGCGTTATTCCTCTTGTTATTGCAGAATCATGACTTTTTAGCACTGCATTTTAGATCAGGGGAACCCCTCCACAAGGCAATAGGAGTGCAATGCATGCACTCTTGTGGCTGAAGCGCACATCTTCTGCCCAATCAAATGCTATACTCAAGGTAATCAACATGTGGGCGGAGCCATAATCCCTCTCTCAGTAGTGCTTCCTAAATACCCTTTTCTGTTGATCACATAAGGTCAGGAGACAGCAGTGCTATCATGCCAAACCTATCAAATTAGCAGCTACTAATTTGCTGCTTTGCCACACTATTTGTTGTATAGAACTTTTATGCTTAACCGCTGATCGATTGATAGACAACCAGAAGAACAGAGGGACGGATAGACAGACAGGCAGGTAGGTAGTTAGGTAGACAGACGGACATACAACCAGAAGAACAGAGGGACGGATAGACAGACAGGCAGGTAGGTAGTTAGGTAGACAGACGGACAGACAACCAGAAGGACAGAGGGACGCATAGACAGGCGGGTAGGTAGTTAGGTAGACAGACAGACAGACAGGCAGGCAGGCAGGCGGATGGATGGATGGATGGATGGATAGATGCTGGTCTTGTATTTGATCGTTTTAGTCCCCGGGATCTGTAATCCACCAAAGGCAGTGAAAGTGAGAGTTAAAGTATCACGGGAGACAATGTGCACAGGGCGGCACCAAGCAAAATCTCACCAGCGGTAAAACCGTGGTGGAATGTGAGCGCAAGGGGTTACTCGCTTCCAGCCACCTACCACTCACTGGGAATGAGAGCTATCCTGCTGTTTCTAGCGCCCCTTAGGGAGCTGGGCCTTCTCTCTCGTGTTATTTTATTCACTTTTCTCATTTACTTTACGGCTGTAATGTGCTTTGTTGCATCCCGTAAATGTTTATGCTTTTGGTGGCAGCTGAACTAATTCCCTTCGGAATTAGCTTTCTTCTTTTTGCTCAACCTGTAATTTGCCACAGTTTCGTAAACTTTAAAAAACGTGTACACAGAATACGTTTCTGCTATTTCTTCTAGCGCTGAGAGACCCCTGGGAAACAGGGCGCTTAACAAAAAGCAAATCAAATTAAACCAAATCTGAAATCCAGACAAAAAATATTTGTATTGAGTTATGGGCAACGACTCACAGCTAGGGCAACTCAAGGTCAGTTGTGAATGATGTAGGCGCATTATTAGTGGTAAATATAATTACCATGAGCCCACGCAGGATGATGGAGTCTCTAAGACTGTATTTGCACTTTACAAGCCTGTTTCTGCTGTGAAGCATCATCAGCCTGGGCCAGCACTCCCATGCGGCACAAACTTCAGCCTGAAGTCATCAAGGCACTATGTAATAAGAAAGGGGCTGAACAGCCCTTCTCACAGAGGATCAAGAAGGCACCAGCTGCACAATGCTATTCTACCTGAAGTGCTGCACCTCCTTAAACCATTCCTATGTTCATCAACGTTTTTGTTAGGAAGAATTCTTGCAAAACTCGTAGTTATAAAATCTAGTATGTTTGGGGGCATTTTTTAAGCATACCACTTGCATGATTCAATCTTGGACAGACGCAAAACGGAACATGGGGGAAAATATTGTATCCTTAGGGCTGGATCCCAAAGATCCCACAGGTTGGTCTTGTATAAATCAATATATAACACACAAACACAGCAAAGAGAGTATTATGCTTAATGTAAATACAACCATTTACTACTATCAATAGTATTACTACACCATATATTGAAGAAGAGCACTTCTTACCTGTGATGTGACAGCTCACTTGACGATTTATGTCGGATGTGTCTTCATCCCATGTGCTAAGGACGGCCACAACTTCTCCTGGGGCATCGCTTTCTTTCACAGATCCCCGGTACACATCCCTTTCAAAGACCGGCGCATTGTCGTTTACATCTGTCACTGTCACGGAGACCACCGCCACTGCAGACAGGGACAATGTTTCTCCTAGGTCTGATGCCACTACTGAAAACGTATATGTGGGGTGTGTTTCATGATCCAAGTCCTTCAAAGTACTTATCCAGCCACTGTTTGTATCAATGGTAAAGGTTTCTGTGATTTTATCCAGATCTGATTCAGAAGCCAGCTGATAGGTCACTTGTCCATTCGCTGCCAAGTCAGCATCAATAGCTTTGGCTTGTATCAGCTTTGTTCCTATTGGCATCCCTTCCATTATCATGGTGTCGTAGTGACTGGTTTCAAAAACTGGTTTGTTGTCATTCACATCCACAACTTTGACCTCCACGTCCACCGTCAGCACCAAATCAACTTTGTCCAAAGCTATTGTAGCTGCAACTTTGAAGAAGAACACAGAGTTGGTTTCATGATCAAGTTTCTTGTCTAATTTTAAGATCCCAGTGTCTCTGTCTATAATGAAAATTCCTTCTTTGTTATTTTCACTCAGTTCACCATTGACTGTGCTAAACTCAGCACTCTGACTGGGCATAATATAAACAGAAGCCACAGAGGTGCCTATTGAAGCATCTTCTGAGATAATGTAAGAATACTGGGGCTGAGAAAAAGCAGGAAGCAGGGTTTCTGGAGGCAACACGTGAATATAGACAGGAATCAAGGAATGCTTAACTGGAATGCCACCATCCACCGCTTTTACAAAGAAGGAGAGGACAGTGTTTTTCAAGAGGCTGAAGCTACCCTTGGTAACCATCCAACCATTGTCAGGGTCAATTTCAAGAAGATCTGCAACTGGTACAGATGCCTCACTGTACAACGAATAGGTAATCTTGGAGTTTGCACCGTCATCGGGATCAAAAGCTTGAACCTGTGTCACCAAATGACCTTTACGAACATCTGCCTTGACACTTGCTCTGTATTCAAAACTCTTAAATTTAGGGGCATTGTCATTTTCATCAACTACGATCACTCTCACAGTACAGAAAGCTGGTCTTCCACCTCCATCAAGCGCCCTCAAATAAATACTGATGTCTCCTTCTAGGGGATTCTCCCTGTCTAACTTCTCTGTTGTTATAATTTGTCCGGCACTATCAATATAAAAACGGTCTTTAGCAAGATCATTTATTATTGTGTAGCTTACTGTACCATACATGCCCTCATCTGCATCTGTTGCCCTCACATGAATTACTTTAGCCCCAGGCAATATATTTTCTCTCACCTCTGCAACATAAACACTTTGTGTAAACACAGGACTATATAGGTTGGCCCCAAGCACCCTAATATGCACCTGAGCTGTGTTAGTGAATAAACCATCGGAGACAGACACATTCAAGCTATACATGGGCTCCATTCTCTGCTTCCGATGGTTAGAGAGTGTTATAACACCACTTCTGCTGTCCATGAGAAAGCTAACCCGCTCATTCCCCGACAAAATACTATACTCCAGCCGGTCAATTTCTGAGCTGTCTGCATCTGAGGCTTGGACACAGGTCACAAAATGGCCACGAGGAGCAAGCTCACTGACATATGATTCATAGATCAACTGGTTAAAAGTTGGAGAGTTGTCATTCAAATCAGTCACAATGATTGTGACTAGAACTTCACTACTCAAAGGGGGAAACCCATTATCAGTGGCGCTAACCTTCAAAGTGCTCTGTTGAATTAGCTCATGGTCCAGCATGCGAGCTGTCAATATCAGGCCGCTGGTGCTGTCAATGTGAAAGTAATCAGTGCTGTTAAGAGTGTCTTGGATTATTTGGTACCTTATCATTTTGTTGTTTCCAGAGTCTGCATCTGTAGCAACAACTTGAAGCACAGGAGTGCCTATCAGGGAGGCTTCTGATAATGTTGCATTGTAAGATGGTTCGCGAAAAATGGGGTGATTGTCATTTACATCAGTGATGCTTAAGTCCACAATGACTTCGGCTCGGGCACCAGTTAGCGCATCGCTTGCTCTTACAGTCAGTTTAAAACCAGGGTTAATTTCATAATCCAAAGGGCTGATGACTGTTATAACCCCAGAATCAAAATCAATGTTAAATTGATTGAAGGGATCTCCATCGACGATAGTATAAATAATCCCCTGGCCCTCGGGGCTGGTTGCGTTAATGCTCAGAATTGGTGTATGCATCGCTATGTCTTCATTAATGTGAGTTGTGTAGAATGGCTTGTTGAACACAGGCATTGCTTTGTTTACGATAGTGATAGGAAGTTCTACTGATGCCGACAAGGAAGGATCTCCACCATCTTTGGCAATTATTATAACTCCATACTCAATATTAGACAAATCTGAGTCAAATGCTGTTTTTAGGGTAACATCACCAGTGTATTTGTCAATATTAAAATGCCCATAATCCTCTTCTATAAAGAAGGCTAGCTCCCCATTTTCCTCCTTATCTTTGTCAATGGCATTGACATGATAAATAAGCGTACCAGGTTCGGCATCGACTTGTACTGCAGCATAATAAGGAAGACCAACAAACACTGGAGAGTTGTCATTAATATCTTCAATGTTAACTCTGACAACTACCCTAGCAACTCGCAGAGGATCCGCCTCACGGCTTGCTTCGACTATTAAGTCATACACCTCTTGTTCTTCTCTGTCAAAGGGGAGGCCAGTTGTCTCAATCACTCCAGAAGTGGCCTTGATTATGAATTTATTTCCTGGATTTAAAATGCTGTACCTTAATGGCTCATTGAGACGATTGCCTATGGCATTAACCACAGCTACTTTTGTGATATTGGAGCTATTCTCCAGAATTGAGGTTGAGTAAAAGTTTTGTATGAAATGCAGCCCACTGTCCATCACTTCCTTTACTGCAATAGTTACCATAGCTGTGCTGAAAAATTTCCCATCCGATACTTTGACCAAGAGCACATAATAGTCCTTGGAAAGACTATTATTCTTCACTGTAAGAATGCCACTCGTCGAGTCCATCAAGAAATGGTTCATGCTGCCTTCAACCAGGCTGTATGTCAACTCTGGTGGGATATCGGAGTCTGGATCTCTAGCTTTGACTTTCAGGACCTCTACGCCAACATAAGTTGGTAAAAGCAAAGTGGTTTCAAATACGGCTTCTGTAAAAATTGGCGGGTTATCATTGACATCGGTCACTTCAATTGTAACTTCAACTGGGCTTTCTGCTGAGAGCTGGGGATCGCCACTGTCTCGAACCTGTACTTGGAAATGGAAATGCGATATTGTTTCGTGGTCTAAATTTGCGATAGTTCGGATAGCACCTGTGCTTGAATCAACTGTAAAGTATTTCTTGGCTGTGGATTCTACAATCTGGTAGACGAGCAAAGCATTTTGATTACTGTCAGCATCAGTAGCTCGAATTACCAACGGAGTATTGCCAGAGTTACGAACTATGCTGTTAACCGGTGCGGCTTCACTTATACTTCCTGAATACTGAGAATGGAGAAAGGAAGGTGAATTGTCATTTTCATCAAGAACCTGAATGTTTAATGTGGTATTGGACGCCATGCCTGCCATATTTATTGCTTGAACAATTACATGGTACGAGTGAATGTGTTCATAATCTAATGTTTTGACATTGGTTACAACTCCAGAGTAAGGATTAATGGTAAATGCTCCATCAACATTCCCATCTTTTATTTCATAGATCAATGTGGATTGGCTGATAGCAGAGATCAAAATGACAGAGGTTCCAACAACAGCATTTTCATGAATTTCTGCCTGGTATTCCTTTTGAGTAAATTTGGGGCGGGAATTATCTGACAGTGTCAAAGTAATGCGCACAATGGCAGTGGCAGACAATGGCGGAGAACCTTGATCAGTCACTTTAATAGACAAAACAAACTGGTCCATCGTTGAAAGGTCAGGTTCTTTGGCGAGAATAATGATGCCTAGAACGGGCTCCATCTTGAATGTGTTTCCAGTATTGCCTACAAATTGAGAAAGACAACAAGCACATCTTAGAAGAAATGATACATTATTTTTTGGAGAAGAGCATTATTACTATGTAAACAGAATAAAATCAAAATATTTGTTACATTTTAATCACATGCTTTCAATACCAAGAACCATTCCCTGAAGCATTTATGAGTTGCCTTAAGCATTGTGATTTTACTGTGACTGTCTATCAGTTGTACAAAACAAAGATTGATCAGTGGGTGGTAGTGCAGAGAGGCAACTGTGTTTTCAGATGGCATTTAATAATGTGTGTATAACAAACTTTAAAATAGCATGTGGTATTTCTGTGTTGTGTTGTGAAACTCCCTCTGATTTGCAGCACATTACTAAATGATACTTGGAAATGGTAAGGGAAAAAATATGTGAAGACAGTTGCACCACAGGGCAAACAAGTGGGTTAGCCTATACAGGGGAACATCCTTTTGACGCGGATGTTACCCCGCAGTACTTTTACAACGCGTCCGTTACAACGCAAGTCGTAACCACAACTTGCGCTGGAGGGCGCTAGAGGATAAAGAATAGTATATTTACTATTCCAACACCTTACCTAGTATCCACGGGGACTGGTGTTGGAATAGTAAATTATACTATTCACTATCAGCGCCCCCAACGCAAGTCGTTGTAACGACTTGCGTTGTTAAAGACGTGTTGTAAAAGCATGCGTTGTGACGGTACGCGTCGTACCGTCATACATCCCCTATACACATTGTTCCTGGTCTCACTCAATAGAACATATGGCTAAAGTGTGCAATATAATGCAACAGATAAACTGGGGCCTTCTGTCAGGGAAAAGCAAAAAAGCTATAATGTTCCAGGTCACGTCCAGTGCATTGTAGTACTAATGCACCTACTGATTCTGAGACAGTGTAAATTTCACGGTATAATGTTTAATCTACAGACAATTGTATGGCATGCCAAATACATTATTTGGAGGGTTCAAGCATTCAATAAATTATTAAATTGACAACCTTCTGCAATGGCAAAGCATGTTTTCTTGGTTCCTTTATCTTTTTAAACAATAACTTTGTAACACATATAGTAGGCATATAACTCCACAACCTTCCTCAAGAACTCCATCACCTTCCTCAAAAAGAAACGCATGATAAGAAATACTATGCCAATTAAAAAAATAGATCACTAGCACCTTTGGGTATTAATACTGACTTTGGAAATACAATTTAAATGTCCACTTGTGATTATAAAGAAGATTAACTGAGATCTTTTAAAATGTGTTAGTCAGCATCAACTTGAAAATTGCAATAAAGCAATAAACCATTTTTAACAGGTCCAGTCATAGAAAGTGAGAGGTGGTGTGGTATTGCCATGCCATAATTTGTGGCTCATCTAAATACACTGCTAGACTGAATGATGAGAAAATGCTGGTTAGGAAGTGGTTAATGTCTGAGAAGAATGAACAGATCTATAAGATGCCCCTTTGAGATGGTAGACCACAATGAAATCTCCTTGATGAGACCTTGTGTTCCAGTACATCCACACTTGGAGACACATCAAGGAAGGTAAGAGCACCCACAACTTCACAGTCCATTGCTCTAAATGCATTTCCCAATGAGGAAGAGTGCAAATCTAGATCCACGCAGGAGGTCGTCCAACAGTCACATATTAACAGCTGTCTCCAAAATGGTTTCCAAACAGAAAGACTCTAGTATGCCTGTAACTGGTTGAGGAATCTCACAAAACTAATGTATTTTTATTAAAAGCAAATGTCCTATTTGTTACTGATTTGATTTGGAAAGTAAACAAAACTGCCTGTGAGAAACAATTTATATTTTGTTTACAAGTTTTATTGGTGCATCTAGTTAAGCATTCCCAAACAGGAGTATACGTAAAAGGCTTTACTCCTTTTGCTCTGCTTATAAACAGTTTAGGATTATGTATATCTTCTGGTTGTCATTTAGCTTCGTGAATGGGCTACCTGTAATTACATTTCTTCATAATTCAAATATTAAGAAAACACCTGTAATGAGTCTCTTACCTGCTTCTATTGAATAAATCAACTCTGCATTTTCTCCCTTATCTTTGTCCAAAGCTGTAACCTGAACAACTGCAGATCCCACAGCAGCTGACTCAAAAACGGAGGTTTCATACAATGGGCTTGTAAAGTATGGACTGTGATCATTAGAATCTTCCACATTGATAATAATTCTTGCTAAGTTCCGTCGATATGGAAATTCCTGATCTCTGACCTGTTAGTGAAAGACATTAAATGTATTAACAGTTAGTGGCTTATCTTTTCATGATTAGCATCTATGACTTCAAATAACAAGACAAATATAGTTCTGTTATTCCAACTCCTTAAGAAACATTTGTTTACTAAAAGAAATATTAAACTGGAAATATAGAAAACACACAGACAATTCAATTTGCAAGACACTGATAATAAATAGACCTGTCACAGGACAAAATCTTTAAAAATAAATGAGAATGAAAGCTGAAGGAACATATTTCATTGATGTTTCAAACCCTTGCAAACAATTATGTAAACCTCCATCCTGATACCTCTTAGCAGTGGAATTCAAAAGTTTATACAAATTGGTGTCTGTGGCATAAAATTGAACCCTCAGATTAAATTAATTACAAGAGACAATGAGGCCTTTGGATGTTAACATATATGCAAGAAATGGTACTGATGAGATCTTGTGATTGACAGTAGCAAAACATCTATTCCTCTCAGAGTAAATAGATTTACAGTAATACCTGCTCCTTTACAAAAATCAATTACAAGGCTTTTTTTAAAGATACTGTCTAAATTAACTCCTCTCAAAGGGCCATAAAGATTACTCAGTATTCAGTTTTTACTTGGATTGAACATTTGTATTCAACTTTCTTTTAAAGGACTTTGAAATGTATATGTTTAAATGAAGAATTTGTCATGGTTAAGATAGGGTTTTCAACTGACCGCAATTTTATCCAGTGTTTACTTCTTGAGCTCTAATTGATGCCTGTTACAATAAACCTTTACTTGAAAATGCAAACTTTTCATCTTCTAATTTACCTCAGTGTTGCATTTTGTCTACTTCATGTGAGCAGATACCATGAAAAAATTAAATCAATCTTGTATCTTGTATCTTCTCCATTCGTAACACAGTGCATGTCAAATTACAGTTGTGCTTAATTGAAGTAGAGCAGTGGCCTGATAGTTTGCAGAAATTTCCACTTATACTAAGGTTGGCTGTCTCTTTAGGAAGGATTGCCGTGGAAAATCTCTGCTCTCAAATTATTAATTATTTATTATAATACTTTTGAAGATTATAAGATTTCATCAATGTTAGAAATGGTTGTCTCTAGTTGGACCTTTGTCTAAGTAGGGACCCTTGCTTCTAGTCAGGGTAAGGAAGTTACACACTTCAGATAACCCCTGCTAACCCCCTTGGTAGTTTGGCACAAGCAGACAGGCCTATCCCAAAGGCAATGTGTAAAGTAGTTGTATCCAATCACACAGTAACACAGTGAAAACACCACAAATGGACACCACACCAGTTCAGAAAAATAAAGTATCTTTATCTAAACTCAACAAGACCAACACATATTTAGATATCACTTTTAAAAACAGCTACTTCAAAAATAGGACTTGTAGAAACAAATAGCTCCACCTCGGACTATTAGAACATCGTGACAGGCATAAATAAAAAGTAGGGCACCAACGATGAGCGGCGAGGCATCGGGCAGGAAGTCACATGGACCCCCTAACAACAGCACCTTGGAAACTAAGTCAGTAGACGATGCACAGTGTTGCGTCAGTGAAGAGGTGAGGCCGGTTCCCAGTTGCCACGGGGTAGGTGAGGCGTCAAGTCCATCAGGAGTAGACCTAGGTGTAGTTCACAGAGTTTTGTGATGCAGAACTCCGCAAAGTAAAAAAAAACCAGCAAAGTTCCGCAATTGGCGAAGTGCAGTGCGAACTGTAGTTTGTGCTGGTATTCCTGCTGTTCGGGTAGAAATTACCGTTCATGATCGCGAACTTACTGTTCGCAATCGAGAGCGGGGGAAAAAACTCTGCTGCACATCGCGAAGTTGAGTTTTCGGCCCTCCGCAAGCTCCGCGGAGTGCAGAAAACTCAGCAAACTCCATGAACGGAGTGAAGTTCACCGCCCAGGCCTAATCAGGAGGCGAGGCTTCAAATCCAACACAGGGGAAGTTAGGCGGCGTTGGTGGTGAGGCATTGGTTCTGGTGATGCCATGTGACATGGAAGAGTTTGTGAAGTCACACTCATCAGTTATCAGCTCTGCAATGAAGGGATGCCGACGCTGCGTGTCACACCATTTGTGCGATTGTTGGTGTCGGGAAATCCGATAACTGTAGGCGTCAGCAGACATCAAAGGGCGTCAGACCTGCGGTGCAGGTGGGGCAGGGCATGGTGCACTTCACGAGCGGTGCCCTTGGCCTCGGTGCAGGTTGCGGCGTCATTGGCAGCGTTGCTGACAGCGTCGAAGTTGTTTTTTTTGCTTTGCAATGCTAACCACACAATTCTCAGAGCCTTTGAACACAGGAGTCAACAGAGGAGTCCAGGTGCTGATCAGTGGGTTGCAGGTGAAGTCTTTGTGTCCCAGAGACTTCAGAACAGAAGGCCAGCACACAAATGCCCTTGAAGATTGTTCTTCAAGCAGGTTCACAGCGAAGTTAAAGTCTTTGTCCTCTCCTTGGCAGAAGTAGCAACTTCAGACCAACCCAACAACTCTTCTCCTTGGCAGAGGTTCTTCTTGAGTCCAGAAGTGATCTAATTCTCTGGGGTTTAGGGTCCAATACTTATACCGCATTTTCTCTTTGTTCTCTTTGTGGCAATGGTCTGAGGCCAGTCCAAGCCAGTTTTGCTCTCTCTGGTGCAACGTCACCCAGGAAAGGCAAGACACACTTCAATCCTCCCTTGTGGCTGTCTACAGTGAATGCACATCCCCAGCTCCCGTCACTCCAAAACCAGTCAATACACAAAACAGCAGAGGCACACAGAATGGTTAAATAAGAAAATGCCTACTTTCTAAAAGTGGCATTTTCAAACACACAATTTAAAAACCATCTCCCAAAAAAGATGTGTAATTAAATTCTGAGTTCAGAAAGCCTACATTTACTTCTCCATCTTGTCCCAATTGAAAGTTATACTTGTAACATGTTACAAGGCAACTTCCATGTTAGCCTATGGGACAGATAGCCTTTCAATTGTGAAAAATAAAATTTTCAGTATTTCACAATCAGGAGATGTAAAACACACCGGTACATGTCCTACCTTTTACATACACTACACACTACCCCTGGGGGTACCGTGGGCCTACCAGAGGGGCACCTTACATGTAAGAAAAGGGAAGGTTAGGGCCTGGCAAGTGGGTGCACTTCCAGGTCAATATGGTAGTTTAAAACTGTGCATGCAGACACTGCAGTGGCAGATCTGAGTTACTTTACTAGGACTACTCATGTGGGTGGCACAATCCGTATTGCAGGCCCACTATTAGTATTTAATTTACAGGCCCTGAGCACACACAGTGCACTGTACTAGGGACTTACCAGTAAATCAAATATGCCAATCATGGATGACCAAATATAACAAAAGATTATACAGGGAGCACTTGCACTCTGACACTAATCAGCAGTGGCAAAGTGCATAATGCATCTAGGCCAGCAAAAACGAAATCCAGCATACCTTTAAAAATACAGGACATGGAGGCAAAAAATCTGGGGAAACCACGCAAAGGATGCCAAGTCTAACAATCAAAAACTGTATTGACTCTAACGATACTTAGGGGCTAATTATGACTGATACCGTCTCGGTCCTGACTGCCTCATTAGGATGCAACCCAACAGTGTTCAGTCACTTTCCTGTGTTTCCCTATGGGAGCATACATTACGGCCATAAACCTCAAGGTGCTTGTCACGGGGTGCAGGGATCAACAGGGGGGCACCATAGGCGCCCCCCTCTGCCCCCAACCAGAGGCTGCACACTCAAGGTGGCCCTGCTGGGGGTGCCCATCACCCTTTCCGACATGGTTTCCATATCGGACAGGCCGGCATGGAAATCATGCCGAAACCGTGCATCATAATTCCAATGGCAGAAAGGCCCGTCCCTTGGGATTACGAGCCAGTTCCGACGGACAGACGGGCTCCTTGAGGCCGTCAGAAGCCAGCTGAAATGACCGGCTGGTTTAGTTTCCGACCACCAGCATTGTAATGCGGCAGTTTACAAAAACGTAATGTGAGAAATGTGTGGTTCTCTACTAAGTAACACTGGAAATATTCACCCCTGTATAATTATGTAGAGTGAGCTTAGATGGGTGAGTCACAATGATACAAAAAAAAATGGAAAGGTTTTAAACCTAGACACCTGTACATGTAACCATTTATCAATGGGGCTACCAAAGTGAAAAAACGAGCACCTGCCTTTACAATAGCAGGTTAGCATAATGAGAATCATAGAATGGAAGGATGGAAATAATAAGTAAAGCATTATTGATAGGCATTACCTCAATCCAAATAAATAGTCTGAGACCTTTGTCGTTCTTTCAAAATTTAGTATAAGATTGGATTCAGTGCACGTTGTGTTCAATGTAAACCTGGTTTGACTGTTTCAATTTTGCTGAAATAACTAGTAATTTTTTCTCCAGAGCCTCACTATCAATGCACCTCAGAAGATGCTTTAGAGCAACGCACCAGCCTGCATCTGTTTGGAAAATAGGGACTAGAACAGTAGCAGCCCCATAGATCTGACTGCCATAGAGATTGGAACTTCTCGATGAATAGTGGTAGCCCTAACTTGTTGCCATGGCCAATGTGGTAACGGAGAACCAAAGTATACATCAAAGATGACTAAATTATGTAAATGACAACGGCAAATTATGAGTGAAGGAAAATCAGCATATTATGAATAAAGGCAAATTATGCAGCACATTCTATTCTGTCTCACTAGGAGGCACTTTAAGAATCACGGGGCATATCAAGAACAGCGTTAAATTTATCGCTGCTTTAGCGGCAGGAAACTGCTGCTAAAGCGGCGATAATGGGCTTGCTAATATGCCCTTGTGAATTTCCATAGAAGCCCAGGTTCTGGTGTAAACATTAGCTTCTATGGGAATTCACAAGGGCATATCAAGCCCATTATCGCCGCTTCAGCTGCAGTTTCCTGCCACTAAAGCAGCGATAATTTTAACGCCGTTCTTGATAATATGCCCCCAAGACAATTGCCTTTAAAAAGAGATGAGGCACATTTTGGATTCTTCTAAAGGCTGACTACCATATTTAGAGCTTGGCGAAGCAGAACTTCTGCCGAAAAGCAGTAGATGTCCTGTTCGCCATATTTAAAGTGGCATGGGCATCAATACCCCCTTAATACGGTAGATAGGACACCTGCCATTTTTTCTAAATATGGCCAGAATGCTTGTTTGAGAACTGTGTATGTCTAGTAGTGTAAATAATGAAGAACGCAGAAAAACATTTTTATTAGAAAGAAGGAAATATTCCCTGCCAATGTACATGAAAATCCTTTGAGTGCATTACATTTTTGTATACTGGTCCATCACATTGTGATATTTATGTCATCGGAATAAAATTGTCACCTCTTTGCGGTGAATGAACACAGAATATCAGCTGACAGCTGACCAGTTCACTTTTGCAAAGTGTCAGGCACAAAGTTGCACCATTTGTGCAGTGATTTCGATATACATTTGCCTACATGAATCAAAATATATTTTTGCTGAAATACGCAAATTATGCAGTCGGCGATGGGTTCTGTATCAAGAGAGGCAAACTTGTTGTGCAAAAAGCGCTCTTCTTGTTTCCTATAGTTGGTTTGTGATATTCTGTACTTATTTCTCCACAACATTGCGTAGCTAGCATCACAGTTCGAAAGCCAGACAAAAATAAATCTGTCACAATATAGGTTCAGCGATGAATAACTCACATTACCAGTGCTTAATTTGAGCTGGTGGTTTCCGGAGCTCGACACCAGCACTTACATGTCAACACCGGTACTTGTGACAATCTGCCACAAGATGGCGCTGTATATATATATAAACATTACAAATTACTATTACCTGCCGCCCAAGCCATTCTCATAGCTTTGGAGGCCTGAAATAGTCACACCTGTCACACCTGTGAGTGTGATGGTTAGTAGTAGTGTTGTCACTATTATTGGCAGCATGGCAAGGGCAATGGGCACTGCAGGCTTCAGTGGCCTCCTGATGAGGTCCCTGGCACCTATTTTTTTCATAAATGAAGCACTGCACATTACAATATAATATTGGAACATTTGAACAACTTTACACAAAAAGCAAGTTACCAATAACCAGTAGGATATGCTCACCATAGCAGTAATGATGTGTTTAGCCTGGGCTTCGTGGTCCAGCCTCTCAGCGATGAAAAGAACTCCGGTATTGGGGTCAATTCTAAATTTCTTCATGCTGATGGAATCTATGCTGCTGTGGATTGTGTAGCTCAGTTTGTGCTTCTCATCTTTGTCTGTAGCAAAGATCTGTAGTATCTCGGTGTCCGGAAGCACATCCTCAGAGATGGTGACCTCGTAACTTGGCTGCAGGAATTCAGGCCCGTTGTCATTGTTATCCAGCACTTTAATGAGCACCTGCAGAGTGAGTAGGCGAGAGAAGTAGAATCAACAAAGATGTAGTGAAGGAGACAAATGAGAAAAAAGACATGTCACAATAATCCTTATATTTCCTGAGGCCACCGACTCTACAAGTGATAGGGCAGATTTAAAAGCCCCATTCGGCAATGGAGCGACGCTTTTTTTTATGCTTCGGTGGCGGAGTGCAATTTCCTATATTTGCAAGGTGGCGTTAAGCCACTTAACATGGATCAACGCCATCTTGTGAATATGCCCCTTTCTGCCGCAGTCCTCTGTGGCAAATGGTCGTGCAATGGGTGGTGCTGTGGGAGTTCCACCACAACACCCATTGCTTTTTGACTCTGCCTCAGATTTACGAGGCTGATGCAGCGCCTAAAACAGCGCCATTCTAACGCCATGGATTACCTGGCGTTAGAATGGTGATACGAGGAGAAATCATTAACTTCTCCTCGTTATTTTCCACTTTCCATGTGTGCTACATTCTGCAGAACTCATAGAAAGAGCAAATCACCTTGAATGATTACTTATGTGCAGGAAGGAAGGTGTTTATTTTGTAACTGCACATTATATATGTATAATTATTTAGTTTGTTCTAAAATCTGATATCAAATCATAAATTTGCCATTTACATTTACAGATAGCTACTAAGTGAAATGCAAACGATTTATTATTTTGGGTGGCTCGTTTACAGCATTCCCTATTTCTTTTTAATTTTTTATAGATTTTATGGCATTTTACAGTGCTACTGTTGCTAAAAGGTTGCGTCAGCACACTACTGGAAGGTAAGAAGGTGTAATGAACCGATGCAATATTCTGTGTCTCTCTTGTGTGCTTAGCATAGTGGGCCATATGTATCAAGCCTTTTTTGATTCGCAAAGGCCGAAATTCGCCGAATTTCGGCCTTTGCGAATCGCAAAAGGCTAATTAGCATGATTTGAAATGTATCAAACAATCGCATCTTAAGGAATCGCAAATACTTGCGATTCCTTAATTTGCCATAGCATTTAAGGAATCGCAATTTTGCGATTCCTTAACTGCTATGTATGAATCATTTTACTGTTGCGAATTCAGCTTAAGGAATCGCAATTTACCACCAACTTCCAGTTGGTGGTAAATTGTGATTTCTGTTCAAAATACACTAATTTGTATTTTTGATTGTGGCATGTGGCGCACATACATGCCCATAGGGCATGTATGTGCGCCATATGCACACACATGTAATTTACAGGGGTGCAGCAGGGTGTCCTTGAGACACCCCTGCACCCTTGCAATAATTCTCAAATTGCGATTAGCAAATTGCGAATTCGCAGTTTGAGAATTATTTGGAAATCATTCCTATGGGCCTCCTGGCCCATAGGAATGCATTAGAAATTATTCCTTAATTGCGATTTCGCAAAATGCGAATTCGCAATTAAGGAAGATTAAGGAATCGCTAATTAAAAGCGAATTTCTTCATACATACCATTTTGCGATTCCTAAATAGCGATTCCTTAAAAATCGCTATTTAGGATTTGCAAAACGGAACTATGATACATATGGCCCCGTGTCTATTAACCCCTTTGAAGCGGCGGCAATTCCGCCGCAGCGCTGGGGGGCGGGAGGCCGAGCGGCGCTCGCATGCTCGTGACGGAGCCGCTCCGTCACGAGCCGTGGTTGCGCTGTGCTCATGACGGAGCGGTTCCGTCATGGCCCCGCCCGCTCAATAGAACGCGCAGGCGCGGCGGCAGGGCCATGACGGAACCGCTCCGTCATGAGCACAGCGCAACCGCGGCTCATGACGGAGCGGCTCCGTCATGAGCATGCAACGGGTTAAAGCATTTACAGTCCGCCATGGCAAAGGTTTAGACTTCTAATGGTAGCACCTCAAGATATGTTTGTATTTTGAGGGAAGTAGAAAGATATGGCTCGAGGAAGTTGGGTTTTGGCAGCCGGGGCAAGATTTCCGACTAGGTATACGATCATGGTTTGCAATGGTGCACATCCTCACTGGGTTACACCTGCACCGATCACGTCATGTATCTGAATAGCATGTGGTAACTTTGCTTTGAGTTGATATTTGAGTAAGCCTATTAGCACCAAGGCCCGGATCGAGCAAACAGAGAGCCATTTTAAATAATTGCTCTTTGTGTCTCTATATTAGGATCCCTGGCCATTTAGGTAAGCATAAATACCCAAGAGGAATGGTTTCTTCATTATTGAGCTGCTGTGGTGCAGGGCGCCCATGGGCGGCTCAGGCCACCCGTCAGTGTCTTTGCAAGCCCACTGCAGGAGAGGCTTTACAAGGGCCTGAGGATAGCTCATCCTCTATAGGGGGTTTGCATTCACAGGGTCACCAGCAGTAGCAGCTGGTGTCAGAGGAAGTGGTGAGACTGGAAAGGGGGGAAAGAAACAATGAAAACAATAATAAAAGGGAAAAAAATGAACTTGCCTGCAGCCCGCCGAATCGCCAGTCTTCTGCTCCTCTTGTGGCTCCACTGCAGGCAAAGGCTCCCAGACTCCCCTGAGGCCAATCCTGAAGCTGCTCTCATGCATGAGAGTAGCTTCAGGATTGGCCTGAGCACCCTCGATATGTGCTCCCAGGGAGACTGGGAGCCTTTGCTTGCTCTCTCCAACCTGGCAATACAGCTGGGTTTGAGAAAGCTTCAGTGCGCATGTCAGTTGTGCCGGCCTGAGGCGGCCAGCCAAACCGACATGTGCACTGATAGCAGTGCCCACCACTCCTCCACCAGCCTGTCATCCCCCCAGCTTCGCCCCCAAGACTCGGCCGGGAAACAAAAATAAAACAAATATAAACCGAGCTTATTATCAGTTTATTCGAATTTTTTTCTATGCTGCTGGCGAGGGAGTGGGGTGCGACAATCCTCCACCATAGTGAAGGAGCCACCGCTGGCCACCAGCACCTTCCATGCCTCTCCAAAATGGGTCCCTCGATCAGCCACGGCCCGTGGAGGGAGTTTCGGTGGGGTGGAGAAGCGGGCGGGGGAGGGCAGGGTGGGTGGTGCTAAAAACTGGAGTATGGATAATTGAAGGTAAGTAAACAATTTAATAAATAAAACGATTTTCGTAGAGCGCCCTGCATCGCAAAATGCGATGCAGGGTGCGCTACGAAATTCGTTTTATTAATTAAATTGTTTACTTACCTTCAATTATCCATACTCCAGTTTTTAGCACCCCCCAGCCTGCCCTCCCTCGCCCCGCCTGTTTGCCCCACCGAAACTCCCTCCACGGGCCGTGGCTGCCCTCGATGTCTCCTCATTGTGCGTCACCTCCAAGGTGATGCTCAGATAGGATGTCGAATGAAGGCCCATTTAACCATGCAGACTCATGGGAAAGGAACCTCTTCATTCGCATGAAAATAAAAGAAAACTCCCACTTCCTGTTCCATTAAGCAGCAGTAGGCCCATACGGGGTGTTACAGAAGGAGCCGCACACGGTCTGTGGTCCCTTCTCTATTACAGAAGTGTCCAGGAAGAACTGTAGATGCGACTGGTTGTTTACCACCCCAACAGCTCATTCGAAATGTAAACAAATGTATTCCAATAATGTAATCGAAAATTACAACTTATACTTGTTACTAACTCAAATGTCTCCAGAAATAATATGCAAAGATTTTCTTTAAAATAGAAGAATTTGCCAAGAAGCAAGTAAAAACTGTGTTTCATTCTTATGGGAGATTTTACAAGCTTGTTAATGAAACATGCTTTTCACACTTTAATGGAAAAGCCAACAAAAGAAAAAAGCATTTCATCACATCTTCTGAACTTCCAAGGCTTCAAGAGAGTGGCAGGGTGCAGTGAGATACCCTCGCTGCTGCGCAGAGCGTCCGAGCAGGCTCTGCTCATCTCCCTCATTTACAGTCACTCCATGCGCGTCTCTGCTGCATACACTATTCCTTCATCTCAGCTTTCTATTCCCACAGTTAAAGGGCTCTGAGAAAGGCACTTGTATTCCAGCAAGCTTATAAATTAGGCAAAGCAGGGCTCGAAAGACTCCATATTCAAGATGGTGAACTGAAAGGGCTGGCGAAACACAATGCAGCCAGAGCAGGACAAAACCTGCCCGCCGGAAGTGCCCGCGAAGCCGTTTCTAATGTTGCCCATCAGAAATACCTTGCTGCATTCAGGGCCTTGTTTGCCTAAAACCTGGACAAAGGCCAGCAAATGTTCTTTACAGCTGCAGGAGGCAGGCAGCCCGCGGCTAATTGCCTGGCCTCGGCGCTCTGTTGTACTATAACATATTAAGTCCTTGAACTTCTTAAATTCGGCGCATTCTTTGTGGGCAGTTTAAAAGCTTTGAGGACGTTTTTGTTGGAGGCCATGTTTTTTAAAGGTTACCCAGTGGGCATGGTTCGCCACTGCTCAGAGGGGCGACAAAGAACGAACAATAACTCGAGTTATCGGCATTCTGATGTGGACAAACTGTGGTATTTCAACAGAACTCAGACTTTTCCGTGGTTAGAAATTTACATTTTCTGAGAGGTGTTGCATCAAAAAAAAAAGTGCCGGTTCAAAATTCAAGATTTCCAGCTCCCCATGCAAAATTAATTTGTTGAGGTCTATTAGTCCGACTCGAAAAAACTTTGCATACCTAAACTAAATTTAGGTATATAAAATTCCTGCTCTGTGCACAAACATGTAATGCGGTTATAGCAACCGATACGTATGTTTTCAGGGTGAGAATGGGTAGGAAATACCCCCCAAAATATAATGTGGGTGACAAATAACGAGGGTGAGTTAGGCAAAAGTACTTCTACCAGAGGAAAGCAAAACAAATTAACCGTGCAAATGTTGACTGCATTTCCATCTGTAGTACGCTGGTAAAATTTAGCATGTTTTCCAGGAGTACAAAAATTCGAAGAGAATTATACGCAAAGATTTGGAAATCCAAACGGTATGCACAGCTTTTTGTTATGGGTAGTGCAGTGCTTAATTTGTAAAATAATAAGTGCCATGGCACTGACCAAGAGGCCAATGCAGCTTGCACCCTCATCGCTGCCAATAGTGGTTTCAAAACAACTAACCATCTCTCTCGCCTGTAATTGCAACAGGTATTAGTATTTTTGAATGTATATTGTATTCATAACCAACCGTTGTACTGCTCATCTCTAAATTAGATGAGCAGCGCCACCATGTGGTAGAGAGTTTTAAGTGTGGTGATGATGATAAGGTGCTGGTGCAGAGCACCGGAAACCACCAGCTCAAATTAGGCACTGAGGAAGTGTTTGGCAATATTTGAAAGACTTTGTGTGGACAGCCCTCAGCTTTGCAAGAAAGAATGTTTCATACTAAACCACCATCTTAGGATAAAACACTATAACAGAAGGGCCCCTTTGCTAAGCAGATCACACTAGCAGAGTTAAACTATGTAGTCAAAAAAGGGTTATAAGATAGGGAGTTCGAAGTTGAAGCTGGATTGTAAGTAGTAAACTTGAAAGATTTACACAGCAAAATATTCCAAGGGAGATACTTTTGATAAAGGGACAGTGTTTTAAAAGTATTTTTGTAAACAGCTATATGCCTACATGTCTTTATATTGTGAACAATCAAGGACATAAATCCAATAAATAGGTTATCCTGAAAGCAAAATAAACAAATTGAATTAGAGGGGCGATTGGTGTGCAGCACTGTGACTTAATGAGAATCTGACACATACAAACAGCAAGCACATTTGTGGCCCATTTCAGACAATTTCTAATGTCGAGGGCGTGGCCAAAGAATGCAACTCAAGGGTCCTGACAACAGCTTTCACGAAGGTTGAAAATGCATGGGGATTTTTCTTTCTGTGAGATCTGTATAGAAGGATAGATAGATACATCTACACTTCGTTAACGGTGCAGACTCTAATTGGAAGTTCGCTTTTATGCTTATCGCTTGCTATTTACACTCTTCTTAGATATTTGGCATAGGTAACACACGTAGAATAAGAATCTGGAGGATGTTAGATTCAGTTAAGATATGTTTTTATTAGATTATGGACATATGACCATGGAAGCAGTTTTCTTTTTTACTTCTCCTCTTCGTTTTTAGTCTGACCAATGGTTGTCACCACATTGCAAAGTCAAAGTGCTGTGGTAAAATGTAAACCTGTAATTTCATTACTGTCACACAATACAGATTTATAAAAATAAAAAAAACACAACACTCTTCATACAGAACAAAAATCTGTAAACCAGCAATCAAAATACCATCATGTCAGCAAAGTTATTACAACAAAGAAAAAAATCTGGTTGTCAAACCAATTTTTCGGGGTAGCATTCAAACGACTGAAGAGGCTAAGATAGGCTGGAATCGATCTTGGATTGCTTGTTTTCAGGTTCAAAGGGGACCTGGCTTGGCAGTTTAGCCTGGACTGTTCCTACCGGAACAGGAACAAGGCTGATTTGTATATGGCTGGGTCTAAGCTGAGGTGGCCTACTGGGCAAACAATTGAAGGGTTAGAATGCTACCCCAAACGATTGCCATTGGTTAGACTATATGCAAGCATTGCTCCCATCACCTTTGTGTGTTTGATGTAACACCCTAATTAGCCAAAGGCATGCCCAGATGTGGGCCCCAGGCTCACTGTCGGCTAAAATTAAATTGCACAGAAAGAATTAAGGTTTGTTAGATTCAGAAAAAGTATGAGTATCACTGGGTATTTTGTGACACCCTTAAAATTATACTTTATATGCAACAATGGTTGTCATTGGTATCATTCATACATTACAAACCATGAATCTTAAAGGTTAACTAATCCAATGCAATCAATGCTGCGAGAGGAGATTAAAGACCACCACAAATAAAAAAAAGAGAAGTCAGTTTATCTCAACAATTAATAAACCAATAATAAAAAAACATGTAGTAAAAAAAAAAAAAAATGTGCGATGTGACCCCTGTGTGATATCTACAACATATCAAAGAAGTGTACATCCAATGGAAACTGAATGCAGGGGTGGATTTGTCAGTAATAATCCACGTAAAAGTAACAAATCAGTTCATTGAGTAATAATCCCTTTGTGGGTTTGTTTGTTACTTGTCTGTGTCGATGAAGTTTCAACCCATATTAGGATGTGCAATGCTGAAATAATTGCTGTTGTCAAAGAAGAGACAAATAAGACAATATGTGATGAATCTAATGCTAACTTAATTTGACATACGAGGTCAATAAAAATATATATTTTTAAAGAAACAACATTGTTTACAAAAATAATTGGCTACGGAATTTAATTATAGAAAACCTACATCCAGCCGAATTATATTTTTGTGAACAACATTAAGGACACAATTTTTATAATTCTGTGTACGATATTTTGACATGTTACTCGAGGGACAGGGGGTGTTGTAAAGCTCTATTGATCTTTGGTTGGCACTATAAACTATCGAAATCATAGCCAGACAACACAATAAACGCTGCACTAGATCGATATGCTTATAGTAAATATGGAACTTCCAGCTGTGCATTGCTCTGGCAGTACCTGAGTGGTTGCAATGTTTGTCCCGTCGGTCACTTCCACAGTCATGTTATAGATGGACCTCAGCTCTGCATCCAGCGGTTTAGCGATGACAATGGTGCCGACACCTTTCTCAATGTCGAACGAGCTCTCTGCGTTCCCACCTGTGGGTTTGCAAAAACACAGGTAAAACACATGGATTTAAAATCAGGTTATTTACAAGAAGGCCTATCCAGGCATTGTGCCCTTGCGCATTACCTACAAGGACCTCAAGTCCCCACACATTTACTGACTTCACCACTCATACTTGCCACCTCATCTGAGAATGTTCAAGCTTGTAGCCTGAAAAGTTCCACTATAGAGGGAACTACATGTGCTGTGCTGGTAAGGAGCTCTGTAAATGTACGTCTTGCTGTAACTCTTTCTAAAGTGTTTAGACCATGTTCTTTCTCATCCTTTTACAGGGGAAGCAAACTATGGACAACGTGGCACGTGCAAGCTCTAATCCCCCAGAAGCAGACATGAACCCTCACCCTAGTGGGGGGGATTACTAAAGACGTGTAAGGCCGTTTTACTTACTCATTCTTACCTGCAGCAGACCTCATAAAACCAATATCTTCGGCCACTTGCAAAAACAATGTTCCCCAACTCCAGCTGATGGCCTCAGACCCCACCCCTGGAATTGATGTCTTTATTACATGCATTTCTGATTCAATGTTACTTGTCTTTTTGTTTTATTGTAACCAGATGTTGAGTTACGAGTAAAGCACCCTCAGACTATATAATACAGATACCCTTGTAACATATAAGTGCAAAATACGATTGATAAATAAGAACCACACAAGATTTTCCACCTAAACATTTGTTACACTTTGCTATGGATACATGCTGAGAAGGAGGAGTTTTGATTAAGATTAACTGGGCCACGGGGTTCACAACAGTTGGTGCCATTATTCAGAGGGGGAGCGGAAGTTCATAACAGTCTTATGTAGCATAAAAAAGAGAGCGGTATTGGAGGCATAAATGGGGCAGACTGAAGCTGGGCAGAGGTGAAGCTCAACTGAAGCCGCAGCCTCCTTCACCCTAAACCATGCTTTGTTTTCGCCACTTCTCTCTTGTAAACCCACTGACTTGGCTCCATCTCCGCGTGACGTCAGCACAACAGAGCTCATAGGATCTGTGCTGCTGGGTCACTCTTAGGGGATGGCAGGAGCCCAGGATCTGCTGCAGAGGGAGGGCGTGTGCTTGTTGACATCAGAGATTCACCGTCTCCCTGGAGATGGCACAGGATGTAAGTCCTTAGTATACATTCCCCTCTCCGCAGGGCTTTAAGTGGGCCGGGTCTCACTTGAACTGAGCACTGGCAGTTTTTTAAAGGGGGCCTCGAAACGGGTCTCTATCGGGTTCTGTTTGGTGCCCTGGCACAGGCGGTCCGTTATTTTCCGAACTACAGTGACAGCAAGCAGTGGAGAAGTTACGTCATGACGTCATGCCAAGTGAGCTTGTAGAGAAGGAAAATCCTTACACAAGGGGGGAGCGGGGTGGGGTGGCTGCGGGAGGATGCTCTAGCCCTTTGAGTTCAATGGATGTTGCGCGCCTGGAGCTGTGGGCCCCGCCAGTAATTGCACGTGAAAGGTCCTCTCCCCCCCCCCCTCCGACACGTCCCATAAATTAAATCATTGGTTCAAGTCCCACGACCCCTCATACCTGGCGCTGTTCTTCACAGTGAGATGTTGTTACAGACTGTCTGCCCTCCCCCTCGCCCCCAGCAGGGAGGCACAGAGATGCCCTCCCATGAGATGTTGTTACAGCCTGTCTGCCCCCTCCACCCCCCGCCCCAGGAGAAAGGCACAGAAAAGGTGAGTGGAAGAATGATGGGTGGATGGATGGATGAAAGGGTGGATGGATGAAGGATGAATGTATGGATGGAAGAATGAAAGGGTGGACGGATGTATGGATGGAAGGGAAAGGGTGGATGAAAGATGGATGGATGGATGTGTGAAAAGGTGGGTGGATGAATGATGAGTGGATGGATGGATGGAAGAGTGGATGGATGAAAGGGTGGATGGGTGAAGGATGTATGTATGGATGGATAAAAGGTTGCATGGATGAATGATGCATGGATGGATGTGTGAAAATTTGGGGGGACGAATGATGGGTGGATGAATGGATGAAAGGGTGGATGGATGAAGGATGGATGGATGGATGTGTGAAAAGGTGGGTGGATGAATGATGAGTGGATAGATGGATGGAAGGGTGGATGGATGCAGGATGGATGGATGGATGAACAGGTGGATGGATGAAGGATGGATGTATGGATGGAAGGATGAAAGGGTGGACGGATGGATGGATGGATGGATGGATGGATGGATGGATGGATGAAAGGGTGGATGGGTGAAGGATGTATGGATGGATGGATAAAAGGTTGCATGGATGAATGATGCATGGATGGATGTGTGAACATTTGGGGGATGAATGATGGGTGGATGGATGGATGAAAGGGTGGATGGATGAAGGATGGATGTATGGATGTAAGGATGAAAGGGTGGATGGATGTATGGATGGAAGGATGAAAGGGTGGATGGATGTATGGATGGAAGGATGAAAGGGTGGACGGATGGATGGATGGATGTAAGGATGAAAGGGTGGACAGGTGGATGGATGGATGTAAGGATGCAAGGGTGGATGGATGTGTGAAAAGGTGGGTGGATGAATAAGTGGATGGATGAAAGGGTGGATGGATGAAGGATTGATAGATGGATGAAAGAGTGGATGGGTGAAGGATTCATGTATGGATGGATACAAGGTTGCATGGATGAATGATGCATGGATGGATGTGTGAACATTTGGGGGGATGAATGATGGGTGGATGGATGGATGAAAGGGTGGATGGATGAAGGATGGATGGATGGATGAAAAGGTGGATGGATGAAGGATGGATGTATGGATGGAAGACTGAAAGGGTGGACGGATGTATGGATGGAAGGATGAAAGAGTGGACGGATGGATGGATGTAAGGATGCAAGGGTGGATGGATGAAGGATGGATGGATGTGTGAAAAGGTGGGTGGATGAATAAGTGGATGGATGAAAAGGTGGATGGATGAAGGATGGATGTATGGATGGAAGGATGAAAGGGTGGATGGATGTATGGATGGAAGGATGAAAGGGTGGACGGATGGATGGATGGATGTAAAGATGCAAGGGTGGATGGATGAAGGATGGATGGATATGTGAAAAGGTGGGTGGATGAATAAGTGGATGGATGAAAGGGTGGATGGGTGAAGGATGTATGTATGAATGGATAAAAGGTTGCATGGATGAATGATGCATGGATGGATGTGTGAAAACTTGGGGGGATGAATGATGGGTGGATGGATGGATGAAAGGATGGGTGGATGAAGGACTGAGATGGATGTGTGAAAATGTGGGTGGATGAATGATGGATGGATGGATGGAAGGGTGGATGTGTAACGGATGGATGTATGGATGGAAGGATGAAAGGGTGGATGGATGAAGGATGGATGGATGGATAGATGGATGGATGTGTGAAAGTGTGGGTGGATGAATAATGGATGGATGTGATGAGGTCTAACAGGCGCATTTATGGTTGTCGATAGTTGTTGATGATGAGGAGTACCAGTTTCTAGAAACTTTTTGTCGGAAGGGGGTCCTTACGCCTAAAAAGGTTTTACAAGGGGGTCTCGGCATCAAAAAGTTTGAAGACCTCTGCTACAGATGGAAAATTCACCATCCTGAAAGTGCCACATTGTCATCTGAAAAGGCATAGTCTAGAAGGTGTCACTGCATCCTTTACCCAATGAAGGCTGAAGTCTCTCAATGCTGGAAGTGCCAAGTTGGCACTCCAGATGGCACAGGCTGAGATCATGAGGGCGTTGCCGCCTCACTGAATGTCAAATTCTCCCCGTCCTGAAAGTGCCATACTGTCACTGGAGATGGCAGACGCTGTCCTGAAGTCACAGCCATCAGAAAGACACTTTTACTGCTTCTCTGAACAGACACTGTCTCACAGAGGATGGTTCAGACAGAGGACATAACTAGGAGTTAATACACCTCGCAGCAAAAACCCCACCATGCAAACCACTGAACATCTTAATGCAGAAATATGCTCTCCGATTTAGACTCTGGGAATATTTCAGACAAGCAATTCGTTTCATGCCCTGCGGGGGTCATTTTTACTTATTTTTTTACTCATGTGAACGGCCTTACAGTCAAGTGCCACAAACAACGATAAATACCACAAGCGTCTAAGCTCACACTGGAAACGACTACAACCAGTTGTCTCAAGTTAAGGAAACAACTGCAAAAGTGCATCCATAAGTCATGGATAGTATATGCATCAGGCACTGTACCTGTGTGGACAGGGCCAAATTAGCACAGCAATCATCCTCATTTTATCGACCTCATAAGGATGAAAGGCTCAGTGGACTCTCCATGAACTGAACCTGGACCATGAAGTCAAACACAGATCCCTGTAGTAGATGCATTAGTCCAGTGCCCCAGTAGATCCAGCCAGTTTCAGGAGTCCTGTAAGAAAATGAATAGTCCAACGGCAAGGTCTACAGCAGGTTATGATTGAAGAGGCCAAGGCCAAGTTGGAAAAAACCTTCTGTGCACATGAAGTGACTACAATGGAAGCCATAACCTAACGGAGGTACGGCTCCCACTCGGCCACATACCAAAGCGCGGGAGCATCACCAAGTGCAAGAAGTTCTGCCTTCCAGGCATAGCAGGAGGAACTTAGAAACCCTTGTCCTCTAGAGCTCAGCACACCTAAGGTCATTTTCAGTAGAGGTGTGTGCTGCTTGTCTGTGCATTAGGGGATGTCTGCTCATTCTTATCCTGTAATTGACAAACAGACACGATTGGAGAACCACTGTTTAGCTGCTAATGGAATTAGGCCCACATCATAGTCCAAGCAGTGCTTAATTTGTAAAAAAAATATAAGTGCCAGGCACAAGGTATTTCGCTGCAGCCATTATCACCCACAGATCCTGCCACTGCTGCTGAGCTACAGTGCCAGCATTACTTACAAAGTACCAGACTTAAACTAGTGAAACATTTTAGACTATTGCAGGTCATCCCAAGCTGTAGGGGTGGCCTAGAATTGCGATTTTATCTTTTGTTAATACACCACATTGCTAAACACTCATACTGTGCTTACAAATAGGCGAAGAGGGCCGTTCTGTGGTATACGCTCTCATAAACAAGTGCCGGTGTTTAAAAAGAAATGCTGATGCAAAGCACCGGCACAAATTAAGCTTTGATTCCAAATCTGCTGCACCACACACCAGCAAACTGGTCTAAGAGGCCAAAAAACTGGCCATCACAAGAGGCAACATCACACGGATCCTCAATATCACCAGACATGACAACAAGAAAAAAAAGGGAAAATAGGAGACAATCCTATTGTATCCATGCACCCAGAATAAAGGAATCCAGCACAGCTGCCACATATCAGGCTTGCGATAAGCTTCCCGCATTTCATACTGATGCTGATGACCCATCCGTTCAAAGGGAACATCATCAACAACTCATGAGGAAACCTACTTCACCGCCACCTAAGATGGAACACGCTCCTTCTCCTTAATTTACACAATCCGGATCGCCCCATTCCCTGTCTATCTTTAAAATGCCCCACTTATATCCAGTTGTGTCGGTCTTAGAGAAGTGTACGCATATATAGAAAATAACTGTAATATGGTCCACTATTGCCATTAAAGGCTTCTAAGGTGACATCATCAACCACAACTCCAAAGGCCGAATGTTTTTTAAATGTCGCCAGAACTACGAAATTACAAGATAGTGCTATATTAGACATGGTACCTCTTACATATTTTTTTATAAAATAAATGTTTATCTTGGGGCATTAAGCTAGAACAAAATGTTTTCTTCAAAGTGGTGCTAACAATGGGAATTTGAATATCCAGTCTTTGTTTACGTTTCTTGAGTAAATTGTTAATAAAATGATGGTCATTGATGAGGGTCCGTAAATTTAGGCAATTTTGTGGCTGCAGCATTTACCGCATATTTATAGTTTTACGGCATTTGCCACATAATCTACTCATAATTTGCTGCATACTTTGCCAAATTTGGAGATTTCAACAAAAACATTGTTTCTGTCTAAAATGGCAAAAAATATTAATGGAAAAGTGCTGCATAATGTTTATTAACATCCCATAATTTAGATAACGTTGCTGCATAATTTCATCCTCCAAAATCCAGGTAACCCTAACAATGTTAAAGGTAAGCAGAGTTGTTTAGCAGGCGTCATTTTTAAGTTGAAAAAGGATTTCACAGGCAACCATGAAACTATATATAAGTATGCACATGTAGTTGCTTATATACTCACTAAATCCATATCTGAGATATGCTTATCGGACCTCACCAAGCAAAAATCACTGCACCGAGTCCAAGCAATTTATTTCGAATAACAATTCTCAAAATTCATCACACTGTCCAAAAAATACATAAGGCTTCATAAATCCCTTTTTTCTGACTTTATTCTATTCCTGTCAATTTCATCTCAAGGAATACAATTGCCCAAGAAGTAATACATTGTCAAAGCACCCAACAAAGTTATTATCTAAAACAGTCAAAACCCGAGTAGCTCACAAAAGAAAGCAAAATCCATAAAGCTGTAAGGAACACTTGGATTAAAGGATGTTTTGTCTACGGGCATAGCTCTCATTATTCCAGCTCTCTGCTTGAAATTGCACGGTGGGAAACGCTGCTGCATTTCCACCACATGGAATTACTGAGTGGGATTTTATTAGAATCACAGCTGTGAGACATCCTCATATCTTTATTTTGGTATGTGCTGAAAACGCTCCGTGAAGCTACTTAAATTAACTGAAGTCTGTTCTTAAATACCAGGATGTTTATGTCTGAGATTCTGTGCTCATTGACTATTCATTTGTAACAGCAGAAAGATGAGGCTTTTCATATCTAAAATTGTTTTTAAAATCATTTCTTATTTAGAAGCCCACTATTTTTTATCTTTGAATTAAGTAGAGTGATCTTTGCATCGGTCAAATTAGAGAATATGATTTTTCACATATACAATGGCGACTACCAAATAGAATAATTCCATCAAAGCTCAAAGGGCCTGATACACAAATGTAAACTTTTGTGTAAGTTTACAATTGTTTGCTATTCACAAAGGTGTTTTACTAGTAGTATCTTTACGACCGCCGAGTCTCTGCATATAAAAAGATAGGACTGTTCTATATTTTAATGTGCAGAGACTCCAAAGTCATAAAGATACTATTAGCAAAATTTCTTTTGGAATAGCAAACTGTAGTAAATTTACACAAAAATGCAAGTTTTTCTTTGTGAATCAGGCCCAAAATAAAGTATAGTTAAGACCTTCAGCAGTCATTGTTGAGTAAGTGTAGTTGAGCAATACTTCAACTCAAAATAAAGTAAAGTTAAGACCATCAGCAGTGATAGTTGCTTGAATGTAGTTGAGCAATAATTCATCGTCTTTAAAAGAACAACATAAGGCCCATAATTAATGATTGACAGTATTGCTATCAACTTGTGTCGTCTTTGGACATTTAACTATGTACTGCTGCAGAATAATAAGTAAGTAAGTAATGCAATATAGAGTACACGAATGCCGAGGCGTCTTGGCGCTGAAATGTAATGAGTGATGGAACTGTTGCAGATCAAGAGGATTAGATTCGCCTGGTCAGGAACAACCAGGTCTTAAGCATTCTCCTGAACAGGAGTCTGTTTGCTTGTAATCTAATAGCAACTGGGAGCGAGTTCCAGAGTTTAGCTGCCCGACAGGGGAGGCTTCTACCCCCCATCTAGCTCTTCGAATTTTTGGGACCTGAACTAGTCCTCTAGTGGCTGATCTAAGATAATGCAACTGTAGTGAGGCAAGGTCACATTTCCTGTCCTCATATTCAGTTCATTCCCACTCAACATCGATCTTAATGAATGCACTTTGTGAAATAGAGAAGAAAAGATTGAATCCATTTTTGTACACAGATCTTACAAGCCGATTGCATCTAAAGTGCACAACTAGTTAAACTATAGAGGAAAAATTGATGAAAAATAGATTCTTTCAATTTCTATATCAAGGTATTGAATGTTTAAAACACACACTCTTTGGAACACTATGAAATCTTCTAAATAAGACCAAACATTGGCGTTATATTCTGCCTTAAGATTCGAAATTTGAAAACGTTTGTTCCATTTTTATACCTTGAAAGTAACTTGTAGTTGCAGCTGCTATGACACATTAGATAATTAATTTTATTTCAACAGTTCAAACTTAACTATAGGGGCGCAGAAGTGCTGTCCATCTACATCAAAAGAGTGAAATAAGAATGCGTGCAGTGATCTAATTAGTGGCATTTGCGGAATCAGTGCAAACGTTTAAAGCTGTTTATCCTTCCTTTAGTCCCTGGTCATAAGAGGACTTGAGTTCACACCTGAAGGGTCATCAGATAGATCTGAAGTCTGCTAAAGGCAAACATTTTCCAGCTGGACAAGCCCCAGATATGTAATGGCTCAATCCCTAGCTAGCATGGTCCTACGTATGTTGAGGTGAGGCTCCAGAGTGTTGTAGGACACAGCCCCACTGAACAAGCCTCATCAGATCTTTTGCAGTTGAACAAAGGTCCTCTCTACCTGCACCAGCCATCATGGAACTCCAAAACTTTATTTTAACTATCAGTAAATATTACCTCAGCATCATATCACTCAGGATCACAGCAGTTAATATACGCCAGGAAGGAAGTAGAGCTATGCATTGTATAACCACTATAATGGTTTCCCACTGGTGAGCAACACTTCCATAAGCTTTTAAAAATAATTAAGATGAGTTAGCAGGCAGCAGACCAATGTGAGGTGAATTGCATGTTGGGAGGTAATAGTAAATCTGGAAGGGGACCAGTTTGTGAGAAGGTCTGGCAGAAGAAAGTTGTATTTCAGCAGATGGATGGATGTTGATCCCGTACTATCGTTTTTTTTGGGACCCTCACTTTGCAACATATGATCATTTTGTTTGTACCTGCCAAGTCCAAATGCAGATCATCACCAAAAGATAGGAGACTGTCCATTAGTCTAGCAGAATACTGGCCTCAAAATTAGGTCATATTGCATTGCTTTAAGATGTTAAGAGGTTTGACGTCCGTTACCACAAGTGTTATTGATTCCCGCACTTAGCTCAAAATTAATAATAGAGGATTTATGTATATATGTATGTATTTAGGTATGTATTTATTTAAATGGTATTTCTATAACACAAACCAAACCCATAGGCAGAGGAGCGCTGTACATGGTCTAAGACAAGAATAAAGTCAACTACTAAGTGGAGATAGAGCAAGATGGAGTTGGGTTGATGATAATGAATGCATTTTGATGTTATGTTCTTCAAAGAGGTGAGTTTCCAACTATTTCCTACATTGAACCAGCTTTTGGATGGTCCTGGTGAATGTGGGGATGTTGTTCCAGATCCTGGGTGAATAGATGGGAAAGGTTAGTGTTATCAATGTGCTGTCAGTTCTTCTGTATTGTTCACATAAGTAGAGGTTGATAGCATTGCACCTCTCTATGGAGTGAAGAAAAGGTGGGTATGCAGGAGGTTGATGCAGTACTTGATTGTGTTGAACAGCATTCTGCTTCTGTTGTTGGCTTTATTGCTAGTGTTGGAATAGTTCTTTACTTTGGCTGATGTGATGAGCTGTCTTCATGGTGAGCAGACAGGCTTCAGTATCAAGAAGTCCTACAGAGTTCTGCTTTGCTTCCATTTTATTTACTGTATTCAGATGGATCATTTATTGTCAGTAAGGTCTTTAGAGGGCCAGGGTGCTGATGGCTTTGGCCTCCACCTGCATGTTGTATTTGAGACTTGATTGTTCACATAGCTTTCCAAATATGTTGAAGTTGTTTAGATGGGTGTTGGCATTGGATGTGGAGTTGATAGTGTGAGAGATGAGTTTAAACATGAGGTTGTCCATTCAACAATGTTCTAAGGATTTAAAGGTTTGGTCTTCGCTTTTGTGTTGACCTTGGGTTGTTGGTGGACGCTAATCATGGACATAGAGATCAAAGAGTGGTAGATCCTTTCAAGGGGTATGGGTAGTTTCATTTGGATAGTTGGTGATGTGGAGAAGGCAGGGTCAAGGATATTGCCTTTGGAGTGTGTTGAATGTCTGACATGCTTTACCACGTTGAGTGTATCAATGGGGTTGAAGAGGGTGTCTCTAGTTTTTTTGTGCTTGTGTTGTCTGAAGAGCATGTAAAGATTGTGATAAGGTCTGCTATGTCTTGTGCGTTAAGCACTGCTGAGTGAACATTGATTGTGATGCGTGTTCTGTAGTTTGAGTGGGGAAACAGCCACTACAACGAAGCCGTTTCCACGAATTCAGTAACCACGCATGCTTTACAACGCATGCGTGGTTACCACTAAAACCTTTACCACGCATTCCTTTACTACGAAATGCGAGTTAAAGGTCAAATAAAAAAAAGAGGGGGCAAGGGGGGGCTGGGGGGGGTCTCCCCCCCTAAAAAAAAAAAACGAGCGGAAAGAAAAAAAGAAGAAAACTTACATAAAAACGCCTTCAGTGCCCCTGTCATGAATGAAAGAGCCTTCACAACGTCGTAGCGTAGCGTGTCCGTCATTATAGAAGTCCTTCTTTAATTTTCATAGACGTGTTTTGACGCTTGTTTCTGTGGTTGGTGGAAGTAAGGGCTGCTGATGAAAGGCATGCAGAGGTGTCAGGTAAGAAAACAAATATTTGAAAATAAAAATTACCCGGAAAAAAAAGTGTTTCTCTCCTTTGCTTCTGTAAACTGACCCCTCTCCATGCCTCATTTCCCTGAAAATAGCCTACTAACGCAAATAATAATATGCACACATTGTTTAGCCTATCACTATCATTATGTACAGTTTCCCGTTTCAAAGATGTTTTTTACCGTAGAATAATCCTGCGTAAAAAAATGCTGCGTGCTAAAGCCACATGCGAACAAAAATTTGCGTGGTAATGCCATGCGTGGTACTGGTTAGCGTGGTATAATCATATAACCGTTTGAGTGTGTGTGGTAGTTACTGAGATGTGTACAGGGTTAGGTCTGTGTGTTGTGCAAATGCTATGTGAGTGTCTGGATCATCTACTCTGGGTGTGATTATGGGGATTGGCTGTATGGGGTGTTGGCACATGATTATATCTTACCTTGTAAATTCAGTGAAACAGGGGCTCTGGCACATGGCCCTTGCTGTTCCTAACAGGCCGAAACAGGCAATACCCTTGACTTTGTCTGCCCTTTGATGGAACACTCACGCAATGGGATGCCCTGACGAGTTGAATTAAGTAGGGAGAAGGCAGGCAGTGATGTCACTTCTTATGCAGATCGATGATGGGGAATACAGTGATGCCACTCTCTGGGAAGATGGATGATAGGAAATAGAGTCATGTCACTTCCTATGTAGATGATGATGAGAAAGCCAATGATATCACTTTGTGTTCAGATTGATGATGGCAAATGAAATCCTCCTGCTTGGCTTCTTCATTTAAAGACAGTTTTGAAGGGAAACCAGTGATGTCACTTCCTGTACAGATGAATTATGGGAAATCCAGTGATGCCACTTCCTGTTCAGACGTATGCATAGAAGAGTCTTCTCCAAAAAAAGAAAGATCAAGAAAGCTTGTGGCATTGAGCCACATAGAATGTAACATCAGGTAAAACACTGAACTATCAAGACTGACAATAGAGTAGAAATGGATATATGATGATACAACGCATGTTATTACAACGCATGCTTTTACATCGCATTTTTTACAACGCAAAAACTTTTACAACGCATGTATTTACAACGCATGTTTTTACAACGCAGGTACCTTTACAACGCATACCATTACAACGTAAGTATTGGTAAATATATATTAATTTTATAATCATAAATTAATTGAAAGAAATATAATTTAATGTAATTTAATTTAAATTTAAGTTTAATTTATTTTTACCCTGTACCCCTGTACCCCAAAAACCCAAAACTGACCCTCAACCACAAAAATACCCCTTTACCCAAAAACCCAAAACTGACCCTGAACCCCAAAAATACCCCTTTACCCAAAAACCCAAAACTGACCCTGAACCCCAAAAATACCCCTTTACCCAAAAACTAAAAACTGACCCTGAACCCCAAAAATACCCCTTTACCCAAAAACTAAAAACTGACCCAGAACCCCAAAAATACCCCTTTACCCAAAAACTAAAAACTGACCCTGAACCCCAAAAATACCCCTTTACCCAAAAACTAAAAACTGACCCTGAACCCCAAAAATACCCCTTTACCCAAAAACCCCAAACTGACCCTGAACCCTAAAAATACCCCTTTACCCAAAACCTAAAAACTGACCCTGAACCCCCAAAATACCCCTTTACCCAAAAACTAAAAACTGACCCTGAACCCCAAAAATACCCCTTTACCCAAAAACTAAAAACTGACCCTGAACCCCAAAAATACCCCTTTACCCAAAAACTAAAAACTGACCCTGAACCCTAAAAATACCCCTTTACCCAAAAACTAAAAACTGACCCTGAACCCCAAAAATACCCCTTTACCCAAAAACTAAAAACTGACCCTGAACCCCAAAAATACCCCTTTACCCAAAAACTAAAAACTGACCCTGAACCCCAAAAATACCCCTTTACCCAAAAACTAAAAACTGACCCTGAACCCCAAAAATACCCCTTTACCCAAAAACCCAAAACTGACCCTGAACCCTAAAAATACCCCTTTACCCCAAACATATAACATTTAAAATATAATAATATACTTACCAATACTTACGTTGTAATGGTATGCGTTGTAAAGGTACCTGCGTTGTAAAAACATGCGTTGTAAATACATGCGTTGTAAAAGTTCCGTTGTAATGGTATGTCGTTGTAAAAGTTGCGTTGTAAGTGATGTTTCCCGTAGAAATACACCAGTACTGGCACAGCTTGTCTTTTTGTTTCTCCCTGCTTAATTTAGAGCATTCTACCCTCAGGGGCTGGTATGTTCTAATAGCACTATAACCCTTCTTCTTTGGGCAATACTAGTACTTTAAGGCTATTCCCTTTACTATATGCCTTTGTCTGTATCTGTATTGTCTGTATCTGAGGCCTGTCATTCGGTATAATTGGCTTCAGCAACTGGCAGAGCTATCAGCAGTGAGTTATATTGCTATATAAACACAGACATTTTTGCAGAGCGCAGATAACGGCCTGGTGGCAGCATACAGAGGCAGATATAATGAGTGCCTTGGGAGACCTCAGGAGGGGCAAGTAAGAACCCATGCACACAAGTTTGGCTAACTCTTCAGCAGAACTCTCCATGCTCATCACCCAATTGAGAATGTTCGGATGGAATAGAAGACTGGAAAATGGAAGATATGTTCAAGGGATGGATGGGTGATGGAGATGAATGAGTGCATCCTTGTACCACCATCATCATCTGCACCACTGAATGGTTTGCTGCATGCAAACAATTAGACCTAAGCCATCCGAAATACATTTTTTTACTTGCCCTCTTACTGTTCAGAAGTAATGCTAAACAAAATGCACCTGACATCATGAGAACATCAATTGCTGCAGTGCCACGTAACAGCTGGGAGGCACTGAAGTGAGTATCTATTACCTATGGCTCTTCTGCCTCTTGGTTCAATTATTTTCATTTTAATTTTTAATGTACATTTTGGAAAAACTGCCATATGTTGTCAAGAACAAAATGCTGTTTTTCGGAGAATAGATTTGTGTTATTGGTAGAAACAGTGCTTGTGCAGTGCTCAGATAAGAATTTGGGGTAGGTAAAGTACAAGAGTGCAACCAGGAAATAGGCTTACCCTGGTATTTCAATAATTGTAATTGTAATTTATATTTATATAGCGCATTATCACCAACGGTCTCTAAGTGCTTGCTTTGGGAACCCGTCCTGGTTTTTCCCTGTGAGATAACCCGTACTGGACACCCCCAAGGTGAAAGCAAGGCATCTCGCCGCAGGGAGCCATAGTGGAGATTAAGCAAGCTATTGCCCAGAGTTGCAGAGTGTGAACCCGTGATTCGAGCAGGCACCGAAGCAAGAATTATCGAGTCCGTGGACATTTTGGGCTCAAGACCCTGCCGCGTCGGGAATTGAACCCTGGTCCCGGGTCTGACCTCTGCTTCATGGTCTGCCTCTTCTAACCATTGAGACACACTTCACTAGTTAATTATTATTAAAGGATTCATAAACACTACACAACATCTGTAGACAGTGCCACAATTCTAAAAAAAAGACATTAGTGGTTAAAGAGTCCCTCTACGCTTGTGCGAACAGCACGGCTGCAAAAGCGGTACACAGTGAGAACAGTGACTTACCGAAGGCCCAACTAAGCTGCGGAAACTGTTTCATTGAAAGAACATGTCAAGAATTACAGAAGAAGAGAAACCTCTGCACATGGACTCACACCTGATCGCCTCAAGCAAATATTACATGCGGTTAAAGTTTCCAGAGGGCAAACGCTGTTTATTTTCATTATTTCAAGTACACTGACACACATCTTATGTGAAAATGAACAAAAATGAGAGAAGATAATAGCAAAAGACAGATGGGAGGGCATGCATGGCAAGGGATATATCAGAAGTGAATGTAAAAAGAAGCATACACATGTACACAATGCCTTTCACGGGTTAACAGTGAAAACTGTTGCCGTACATTTAAAGTAACGTTCGACACAGCTTATGCCAAGATTTATTCTAGAAGCTAATACAGGTCACCTAGTATTCCCACTCAATTTTGTATTTCTGGTATTAGTGCCACAGTGGGTAGCACAGTACAAGAGGACAGTGCATAACTGTGCATATCATTCTTTTCACCCATAGTGTTGGGTATTCTATGCAGTAGAAGTACTAGTATATTATATTATATTATATTATATTATATTATATTATATCATATTACATGCTAAAATGTATGTCAGATAAATTCTATTATTAGCTATATAACATGTAAAATGTTAAATAATATAATATGATATTATATAGCATGATATAATTTAATTCAATATAATATTATATTATATTATATCATATATTAAATTAAAGTATATGATAATATATTATTTTATACTACATTATATCATATCTATAATATCATATTATTATATATTTTACATATTAAATACCTAATAATAGAATCTAACATGACATATATTACAGCAAATTATATGTATATAAATATAATGGAAAGTTCGAATGCTACGCCTTGTAACTGGCATTTGTGAACATGTGATCTCATTTGCTGTCAAAAATAAAAATATGGCTGATATGGAAATATGCATTCCAGCAAATGCGTTTGCGCGAAGGGTACCTTCAGTTGAACAGTTCTGCCCACAAACTGTCTGTAGAATATAGAACATCTCTCGAGCATGCTTGCCACCTTCAAGCAGTGCAGTCAGGAGCAGAAAGAGAACGGAAAGCAGAAAGGGTCAAGACAGGAGAGCACTGCAGTACAGCAAGTTAAAAGACAAAAGAAAACGCCTTCGGAAAGGAGATTAGTGAAGTTTAGCACTAGAATTTAAATGAGAAACAGGAAATAATTAATTGTAGAAGACAGCATAGAAAAAAAACAAAGAACTCTTAATTGCAATGAAAGCTCCGGGGTGTTCATTATGTACTTCAGTGTATTCGTCAGTAGTATTGTTATTCTTGTTAATGCATTCACATGGAATGAACTATTGCTGTGTGGGCTCAAGGGCAGTGATAATGTAGCCCTTTGTTTAATAGTCCAACAAAATTGCAAAAGAACTTCATACAAGGCGGCCTCTCAACAGCAATGTTTTCATGCAGATCCATGCAAATTCTTCATCTAACTAACAACACTGGTGCTAGACGCTCAGGGGCAGATTCACCAACATTTCACGCAACGTAGCAAGACAAGTTTCTGCGCTGCTTTATGTGAAAGAGAGACAGTACAAATGCACCATATTTACTACGATATGGAGCATTTCTGCTGCTTCCTAGCGCTGTAGTACCATGAGCTGCGTAGCGCCCAGAGTTACGAGCAGGATTATTTTTTTAAGGAATGCCTACCTTAGAGGCATGTTCCTCTTTCTATGTATAACAAACATAGAAAGAGGAAGTAAAGAGGAGAAAAAAAGATATTTCTCCTCATTACGCCTCAGTCAGGGCATCGCAGCATTTTAACTAAATCTCAGATTTACTGACCTTGATTGTGTCAAAAACCATGGCTGGAAGCGTGGAAATGCCACACTACATCCATGGAACACTTCCCTGCCGCAAAGTAACACAAGGCAAGGAAATGCTCTGCTTCGCGTTACTCGCGTTATGGGTTTATCAAACCATGCAGAGCCAAGCAAGGTAATTTTGCGTGGCTTAGTGAATCCCAGTGAAGTGCTTGCGCTGCCTTGCTTCACTTTGCGTGATACCAGGACTACAAAAGCCTTAGTAAATCTGGTCCTCAGTCGATAGTTATCGTTCTGTGTTTACACTTAAGCAGACATGGGTATAAAAGCAGTGCTTAACAAAATGGCTGCCCCATTCCTTGCTTACAGTTTGCTCACATTTCAGTATAGAGTCTTACGCTCCCATATGCTATTGTTAACTTTGTTTCCAATATTTATCTTTACTTCCGAAAATGGTTGATGGTGCACAGTTCTATGCCTTTTCCAAATAAACATACCTTCCACGTCAAACCACAGAGGGATGTTTGCTGGCTGCACAGTGACCACTCCCACGATTTCGGTCACCTTGTCGCTTTCCATGACTGTAAAGTTGTAGAAAGGTTCATCAAATGTAAGTGTCACAGAGCTAGGAGGCGGTTTCTTGATCCACTCAATGTGCAGGCGTGCTGAGGAAGACTTTTGTGGTCGTCCGTTGTCCACTGCTTTTATCTAAATTAATTAAAAATAAATTGAAGTGGCTTGAGGAAAGGTGACAATATTTGAATCAACATTATAGTATGACTAATAGTTATGTCAATAAACAAAATCAGATACAATAACATTGAATGTTAGTAGTGAAGAAATACATTCAAGGAGGAGACCAAACAAAGCTGATGAATGCTTGAAATATTTTCAGTTACATTTCAATCTCATCAATATCATCCCTAGCTCTGTGAAAAGGTTCTTCATAGATCCACCCAGAGCAATCCTCCAACTCTGGCCGCTTCCAAGTCAGGACACTGCAGCTGAAGGGGATATTATTTTTTTGGCTTTACAGATATCTTTTCAGTGTTTACACTTTTTCTCATGTTCTTTTCACACACCGCCTTGACTCCGAGTATGACCTGAGCCAACGAAGAAGGCAGAAAGATCTAAGTGGGCAATACCATTACCTGCAGCCATTTAGATCATATTTGCATATTAGCCCAGTAATGCGGTAAGCACTACAACCATTGTGCAACGGTGCTCCAAGAGACACCTCTGAAAGTTACTGGGAGAAGTGCACTATTACTAAGTCCTGCAAACAAAGTACTGCTGTCTCCCACTTACTTATCGCCCATTTTAATTTGAGATGAATTATCATTACTCTTTGTGCTTTTATGTTATGGTAGCCACCTTGGTATACGCTAGTACTCATACACTTGGCTTGTCAGCCCCATCCTAATCTTGCCGCATACTGTCCTATGCTACCCCATTAATTACACATTTCCTTTTCAGTTCCACCCACTTACTGGATGGAGCTAATAACAGCAGTGAGTGTGCGGAGTCGAATGCATACAGTTATTGGGATAGCGGACCTTTTTCCAATCTTTGCTTTTCCAGAATTATCGGTAGAGGCAGTAGTAATTTGCTTACATAACTTAGCAATAGTGCAGACTATATTTTTAATGTCCGGTACAAAAGGGGGTGGTGATGGACGGAGCATCTGAATCAATCAAACACTCACACCCAGTCAAAAGATCTGGGTTTAATCCATCACCATTCTTCAGCCCACTCTGCCACCCCAGTTCAGACATGGCTATAAGCAAATCAGTCTGACCCTGTGCCTCATGGGAACAGTCCAGCCCGAACTGCCAAGCCATGTCTTCCCTGGACTGGAAACAAGCTTCCGAGGACCGGGTTCTGGCATTCCAGCCGTCTTCAGCCCGGCTTGCTTGAATCCAGTGGCAAAGTGAGCAAGGGACTCACGTCTGAGCATACCCTGCCACACTAATATTTTTCATGTGGCAGACTGAAATGCTGGGGTGGAAAGAGATTATGCAAAGTAATTCCTTACTGTCCTAGCAAGAGGAAAAAAGTGGCAAGTAATTGTTTCATCACCAAGCACACCAGAATGATGGCCATCTTAATGCAGGCTCTGCCCACCAAAACTGATATGCAAAGATGGTATTTTGGGGGAATCGGGTCTGATTTGCATATTTAATCCGCAAGTATTCATATATGGATTTTTTTTTGTTAATGGGGTGTTAACATCTGCCTGGCAGTAGGCATCAACAGCACTGGGAATGCACTAACGCCCCTTTGAGTAGTGAGACCATGCCTGTCTAGACAAGCAGGAATTCATTGACACATTGGCAGACCTGGCCATTTACTACGTACTTCCTCTATGTCACATATCGCACATTTTGTAAATAGTGTCCTGTTCAAATATTTTCTTATGTCTGTTTTAATTACTATTTTAGAAGTGCAGTTATTAAATCAGTGCGCTTGAAGTCACTGTCCACAGCGGAAAACATGTTAGAAATTGTATTCAAGGTAGTATTAACTCTGCACATTTCCAGAATGAACCTGGCAGCTCAAATGAGTAACAGTTAATGGAGATCATAGGATGGAGCTGGCCAATTGAGGCATTAGAAGAACACTTGGGTCTTGAAGGATGAAAGGATGCATATATCTTGAAGGTTTAATCAATTGCAATTAGCAGAAATTCAGGTCGCGCGTAGGACAGTCTGGAAGCCTGCGGTGCCAGTGTGGTGTGAATGTGAATGACTTTTACATACATTTCATCTGATAACAATGTGATGTGGTCACTGCTTCATCACATTATGTGGCAATACAGCTGTTTATTCTGCCATGGAACCATGAAACCATCGTCAACCAGATAGAACGCCCGCTCAATAGAATGCGCCGCGCAGGCGCGAAATCAGCGCCGCGCAGGCGCGGCGGCCGGGCCATGACGGAACCGCTCCGTCATCAGCACAGCGCGACCGCGGCTGATGACGGAGCGGTTCCGTCATCAGCAGGGGAGGGGTTAAGGTTACAGATATGTTCCTCCTTATTTCCTGAAATTACTACTTTGAGGTAATATAAATTTTATGGTCATGTTGTGTTCCCTAGCGAGTACCCCACCGACTCCATGTACGAGTTAAAAGTGCATGTAACTTCCCTCCTGTACCAGCTATGAAGACGCAAATACATTTGCGTCCAACGTTAACTTGTCCTCTTTCAGACCCACCATGAATGGGTTTGATGGTCCGTTCCTAAGTATGCTATGCCAACGTCTTTTTGAAGTGTACTCCTACGTTTTTCAGCCTGGCTGAAAGTAGGCCCTGAATCTCTGCCACCGAGCCTCTTTTCTGGCTTCTGACTGCGAGGGCCTCTGCCCAAGCAGCCCCCGTACCCGTGAACTCTGACTTACTTCTAGCGCGGCCCTCCGTGCTCAGCTCAGCCTGCTGCCTGCCAAGATTGACTATAATCTTCGAGTTATCTGTTTTCCTCCCCGAAGATACATTCCAGCCTGCTAGCTTCAGTAAACATCCTTCCTCAGCTACAGGGCTAAAGGGCCGACCTGTCTTTATGCAAGTAATTCATAGCCTCTGTTGCCATGCTTCCATGGAAGGCCCCATGCCCCACGCTTCTCATACAGACACTCAGGCGCTTATACACGCACTCACAGCAAGTATAGAATAGCTTCTGCTCTAGAGACCTTTCTGCCCAGATAGCTTAGTTCCTAAACATCAGATATCAGATATGATAGAAGCACAAGTTGATCTGACATGCCAGACTTCTGTCTCTTTCCGCCAGTGTAAATGTCAAGTCCCCTGCACCCCGTCTATCACACGTCATGCAGCTGCGCGCGCATCCAAGCTTCCGATTTCTGCTGACATTGCAACATTCTGTTAGCACCACCCCTTGGTGCCACCCACTTGCGTCACCTATCAGTGACGTTTCTAGTTCACGCCTAGTTTACGCCTCTTGATGATGTACTAGCACCACGTGTATACTGTTATCTTGTCTTCTCTCAGCTGTTACGCCTCTTACATTGAACATTATGATGTAAATCAAGTATATAAGCTATGTATTGTCAATAAACGACGGCGCGCTCATCTATCCCTTCTGACATCCTGTGTGGTGGTCAGAACATGATATCCTGATTCCTTTATGAGGAATAAAACCCTTAGAAACTCTTACACCACGGACTCTGTTTTCCTTCATTTCGATTGAGTTATTATTGATTAAGTACTTATCTGCATAGAAATTAAGAGAGTAAATTAATTATTTACATCATTTTGGCGCCCGAACAGGGACCCCTCCCCCACCTCACGCGCCGGAAGGTGCGTTGCAATCCGTGTCCCCTGCCATCAGTTAGACGGACCACACGTGTACTGGCAGGATTTCCTGCATCCCCCTCTGACACACGGAGGTGACGAAGACTGCGATCAGTGCCCAGACGAGGCGGTGAGGAGTGCGGAGGATCCCGACCAGAGCCCAGCCGAAGGAAGCAAGGTCCGAGGTGTGAAGAGGCCCACCAGTTTTCCGAAGTTTTCCGAAGTTTTCCGAAGTTTTCCGAAGTTTTCCGAAGTTTTCCGAAGTTCCGAGTCGAGTCCAGTCGAGTGTTCCGAGGCCTTCTGTTTTCCGTGCTTCCCGGTGAGTACCATTGCTGGGTCGTATCTAGACGGGTTTGGGTACGCAAGTCCGGTCTGCACTGTTTTTAGGCAGTGTATCTGTACTGTTTAGCAGTATATAAAGTATTCCGAATTTCTGCACTGTTACAGCAGTGTATCTGTATCGTTGAGCGGTACATTCAGAGTAGGGGGAAGTTAGCTATGTCTTTAAATGTTTCATGTGATTAATGTCGTGGTATGAATGTGATTGTTTTTGTGCATTATTGTGTTTTTTTGTTTAAATAGTTACAGGCGAAATTAAGTATTAAGGATCAAGCATTTCAGTATCAAGTAGGCACAATGCCGTTTTTTAACAAATTAAAGCAGATAGGAACTAGGAAAGGGATGTTAGAGGAAGAGATTCCAATCCCCCCTAGGGACACTCCAGGTAATTTCATGTATAATAAGCATGGCATAGACGCCATCTTGTATCTAGAGTTATGGACAGATTATACCAAGCACCTAGAGGAAAGATACCGATGGCCAGTTAACGGAACATGGGATGCCGAGTGCATCATAAAGGTAGAAGAAATATTACGGAAAAAGAAAGCTAGACAATCTCAGAAAGACGCCATAGAATTTTGGCGTAAGGAATCACGTAAGCGTGCTGATAGAGCACTCCGTAGAGAAGACAGGCTTAAAGAATCAGAAAAGGCCCAAGAAAACGAATTAGTTACTGAGGGAATTCGAGTAAAAGTAGAACAAATAGATCGTATCCAAAATGGCAAAGTGAACAACATGTATCTTTTGGCCGATGGTACCCCTGACGCCATTTCAGAAATACCGAAAAATTTGCCGTCACCATTAGTTCCAACTAAAGTAATGCATAAGACTACTAAAGACATATTCCTAAATTCATATCTCGAAGATGTAGCGCCAGCTTACACCAATCTGCCTGTTCGTGCCCTGCCTACTGACAGGGCCGGGGGTGGTACTGCCCCCCAAGATCACTCTCAGCCGACACCGAAAAAGACTAGTTCCGTTCCGCCAGCTCCGCCACTTCCCTCACCTAAAACTGATCTGCCGAAACCACTTCAATCAGATCCTACTAAAAGACAAATTCAGATACTGACTACACACAGAGATAATGCCCAAGTTTCCGCTTCAGGAGGTGCGACCGCGGGTCTCCAGACCCCGCCACCGACTCACAGATTAAATCTCAGAGGTATGCAGAGTCCTCTTACGCACAGATCCCCCCGTTCTTCTAATTCATCCCGTCTTGATGCACTAAAAGAAAATATGTCAGTTTGTAGATATGATCCAGAACCTGGACAGGACGACTTAATGATATTAGCGTCTTTACGGTTAAGATCTGCTACTGATAGTTTGTTATGTTATGCAGGAATGAAGGAGCGCCTAGATAGAATATATGAGTTCGTTCAAACGGGAAAGGACCCCGACAGTATTAAGGATGCCCTGGAGAAACAGAAAGTTAACATGCAAGCACTGATACTACGATTTTTCATAAATTGTCTAATAAGAGAACGAGACAGGCCCGGAACAGATCAGAGTGAATTAGATGCATTGAACAAGTGGGGTCAAAATATAGCTGATGGAAAACATGACAGACAAAATTGCATAGAGGCCATGTATAAAAAGATTAAGAAAGCAGTGATAGCAGTACACGAGAAAGAGAAAGAAAAGGCTCCCTCCGAGGAGGAAGAAGAATCTGAAGAACTAGAACCGACTACAAGCACTATAGCATATGTAGGTAAGGGAACTTATCTTAGGAAGGGTATCCGTCCAGAAAGCAAGAGAGTTTTCTTCTCTGCCTTAACGAATCCGAATTCTGCTGAGCATCAGTTCCAGGAAACTGATAAACGGCTTCGAGATCGAGTGGGGTACCATGTACTCAATTCTATGGATGAACAAGAATTAGCCCGATCAGCGGTATCATGGGCCGAAAATGCAGACATATATAATGATGACACCGTAGCACAGACATTTCTGAACCTCTCCCCCGACGAACAGAAATTAGCAGGTATATATATGATTCAGCACCTTCTCATTAAGTACAGAAAACATTATTCCGATCCAGGTCCCTTACATGAGACACTAGAAGCACTACTGATGGATAGGTGGAGAGGCCTAAGCACTAAATTAGTTCAAATAATTCTAGAACAACGACGCAGATATGATACCTTTGTAAGTCCTGAATATGTCCCCGCCCCACCTCCAGAAAGGAAAATGTACCATATGCAGTGCGGGGGTGGTATTGAAAGTCAGAACCCCTTACGAGAAGTACACCCTGTTATGGGTGAGGACAAGGTTTTGAAACGCGTGTATGTGCACACGCCTCTGACTAAATTAGAACTGTTAGAAATGAAGAAATTAGTACCATGCCATGATAAAGACCCTGCAGGTTTCCATAGAGAGCTTAAAGACATGTTATTAATGGGGGACTACACATATGATGATATCATGAAAATGTTGAAAGTATTATTGCCTACGGGTATATTCGAGAAATTAAAGGAAAAGGAATGGGAGGTGGGAGACACAAAGATTGCCTGGGCAGAAATAGAAGACGAAGAGAAAAAACGGGTTCCAGGGTTAGGCCTTGGGGACAAAACTAAAGCATTACCAGGTTTGATAGTACAGGTCCTGCCCAGATTATTGACAACTAGAAAGGAGGATTGGGATGCAATCTCGTCCTGTAAACAGAAACATGATGAAGATACTAGCGACTTTTATTCAAGATTCGAGAAATGTTTTATTATCAATAGTGGCCTCCAGCCAAGTAGCGAGTCGTACCCACATCTTTTTGTATCAAAGTTAGTCGAGAATTCCCTACCGTTAGTTAAAAATAGAGTGTATAAAGTCGAGAGTACATGGCAAGCAAATACGCCATCCCAGATGTTACAAATGTTACAATATCACCAGAATAGAATTAGGGAAGAACAAGATCAGGAACAGAAGCGCATGAAAGACACGAAAATGAAAATGTTAGTAGCCCAGACGGTCCCATCCGACAGTCACAGGAAAGGTACGACCCAGACAAGTCACGCTGCAGCTCCTGTTAAAGGGACATGCAATTATTGCAAGCAGCCAGGTCACTACGTACACGAATGTGCAGTTCTGAAACATAACATAGCGACAGGTAAAACTAAAGAGAGACCGCATCCGCCTAGACAAGACCATAACCAGCATCAGTCTACACAGAATACACAGCCCATGCATGCATCTGCACAGACAGCACAGACCGTAGCAGTACCACAGCCACAGCCCATTGCTGCAACTCAGCAAGTCTCACAACAGATGTACCAGTATGCCCAGTCTGCTTACCCCGAATATTCCCGATATACATGAAACAGCCTAGAGAGGGAAGGTGGCTTGCCTCTTATCGAGATTCCTGTAGATCAAGAAGGTCCTTATGTACACAGTCAAGTATTGGGGAAAGATAGAAAGTTTTTAATTGACACAGGGGCAAGTCGCACTACAATAAGTCATGACGAAGTTCCAGGGGCACCCCTCTCAGGCTCACAAAATGTTTCCCTTGGTTTTTCAGGACAACCTATTGTAAATGAAGTATCAGAACCAGTTCCCCTGGCTGTGGGTCCATTATCACGCGTTACAGACCTGTTACTAACAAAATCATGTCCGGAAAATCTGTTAGGAATTAAAACACTGAAGGCTCTAGGAGCTATAATATGCTGCTCCCCGGAGGGGGTTAGACTCTTTCTGCGGGATTTCAAGGGTCATTACGTCCTTCGTGAGTTTGACGTCAGATTGAAAAATGTACCTGATTACTTGTGGGCAAAAGGCCCAACTGATGTAGGATGTATGCACATTACACCATACCGCGTTACCCTCAAGGCAGGTGTTGTATTACCCAGAATCAGACAATACAAGTTACCACCCGATGCTGTAGCGGCTTTACTGAAAATCATTGAAGAGCTCATTGCCCAAGGAGTGGTCGTCGAGACCGACTCCAATATCTGTAACTCACCCATCATTCCGATTCTTAAACGTACTGATCCCAATGCACCGCCAGTATATCGGCTGGTGATTGATCTTCGAGAATTGAATAAATGCATTATCCCACAGTATCCTGTGGTCCCCGATATATCATCTCTCTTGACTGCTATTGATTCAGAAGCAACGTTCTTTACTGTAATTGATCTCAAGAACGCCTTCTTCAGCGTGCCTATTGATCCAGAGAGCCAATATCTCTTCGGATTCTGTTTAAATGGACGCAGTTTCAAATTTTCGCGCGCACCTCAAGGATTCACAGAAAGCCCCAGCATCTATAGTCAAGCACTGAAAAGACAACTAGATTGTATTCAAATGCCAGTTAACACCGCTTTACTACAATACGTCGATGATCTGCTGATCACCGCACGAAGTGAGCCCGAATGTGAAAAAGCATCACTGACAGTTTTACATTTCCTGGCCGACAAGGGACACAAGGTGTCTCCTTCGAAGCTACAATTCTGTGTTCAGCAAGTTGTGTACTTGGGTCACTTGCTGTCCAAAGTGGGGAGACAGCTCACTCCCGATCGCATTCAGTTAATTGTGAACATGCCGCAACCCAAGACACAAAAGGAAGTGCGGGCCTTCATAGGCCTCACCTCGTACTGCAGACAATGGATTCCCCAGTATGCATTTCTAGCTAAACCACTCATCCAGTTAACGACACAGGAGGCAGCGACTTCGACTGTCCTCCCTTGGACTCAGGAACACACACAAGCTTTTGAAGAATTAAAGAAAGTTTTATGCCAAGCACCAGTTTTAGCGACACCATGTTACAGCAAACCGTTTACACTTTTTGTTACAGAACGTGATGGCACAGCGTTGTCTGTCCTCACTCAAGACCAAGCAGGTTCACATAAGCCTTGTGCTTATTTTTCTAGTACATTGGATTCAGTAGCTCAAGCACTCCCTGCGTGCTTAAAGTCAGTAGCAGCAACAGCGCTAGCAATAAGACAAAGTGATTCAATTGTTTTAGGTCATCAGTTAACAGTTCAAGTACCACATTCTGTAGAGGTTTTGTTAAACAGAACCCAGACTCAACACTTAACTATAGCACGACTGACAGGTTATGAATTAACACTATTCCAGCCACACATAGAAATCAGACGTTGCAGCATCCTGAACCCAGCAACACTGTTACCTACAGTTATGACAGATCCAGCTCCGCATGATTGTATAGAAATAATTAATGCAGTAACTAAGCCTAGACGAGACTTAACAGATGTCCCATTGACAAATCCAGACCTGACACTTTATGTGGATGGTTCATGCATGAGAACAAGTACAGGAGAATTAGTGGCCGCGTACGCCGTGACCACTGAAACTGAAATTAAAGAAACACATCGTATTGACACACTGTCTGCTCAAGCGGCAGAGCTCATCGCTCTGACTCGAGCCTGTATTCTAGCCAAGAACAGAAATGTTAACATATACACAGATTCCCGCTATGCCTTCGGAGTTGTACACGACTTCGGAGTCCTCTGGCAAGAACGAGGTTTTCTGACTTCCCATGGGGCCAAGATCCAACATGGCCCCCTCATTCAAGCACTGTTAGAAGCAATACATTTGCCCTCGGGCATATCAGTCATGAAGTGTAAGGCACATACTAAAGTCACAGATTCTGTTTCCCAGGGTAACGACCTGGCAGACCAGACAGCAAAACATACAGCACTGACTCACACCCAGACTACTGATGTGACAAAGACAATAGTCCAGACCCAGTGTATGGCAGTTAGAGATCCCGCCCTAGATGTAATTGATATCCAGACACATGCTACTCCAGAGGAGATAAAGAAATGGACTGAACTAGGAGGGATTCAGACAGATCAAGGTTGGGTGACGAAGGGAAAATCTATATGGTTTCTCCCCGACTCAATGGTTCAAGTCATGATAAATACAGCACATAGTCCTGCCCATCTTGGAGAGAAAGCCATGTTAGACAGTTTACAGAATCTCTGGTACAACAAACACTTACGAGCAGCAGCAAAACAGAAAGTGCGTACTTGCATGATCTGTTGTCAGTTCAATCCAGGTAAAAGTGTCCCTGTTGAGCAAGGTGGATTTCATCCTCCCGATCACCCTTTTGAAGTCCTCCAGATGGATTATATCCAGATGAATAGCTGTAGAGGATTTAAGTATGTCCTTGTAATTGTTTGTGCTCTGTCCCGCTGGACCGAAGCATACCCAGTCCCAGACTACACTGCTCCGACCACTGCCAGACAGTTGGTTCGTGAATTTTTCCCACGGTACGGTTTGCCCCGTGTCGTGTATTCAGATAACGGACAGCCGTTCTCGTCCGAGCTGATGAGACAAGTTTCCCTCTTGCTAGGATATCAGTGGAGGTTCCACTGTGTCCGACATCCCGAAGCAGCTGGCCTTGTAGAAAGGCATAATCAGACACTAAAAATCCGTCTTGCCAAGATCTGTCAGGAAAAAGGGGTCGACTGGATAGTCGCCCTGCCCGTGGCACTATTCTACATGAGAATGGTCGCCCACTCGAGATCAGGGCTATCCCCGTACGAAGTGGTCTTTGGCAGACCGCCGAATATGTGGGGGACGCCCGTTCCGAAAAAGATCACTGATATTGATTGTAACATGTTGACAGATTACCTTGCCTCCTTGATGTCTGCACTCCAATCATGTCGTTCACAGGTTGCCGCAGCCTTCCCTGACAACACCGATGTAAAGGCGCATGAGGTCCGTCCAGGGGACCTGGTACTCGTCCGGAATTTCGACCGGAAAAGTCCGCTGGAGCCCCGCTGGAAGTCTCCAAAGACCGTTCTGCTTACCACCAGGACCGCCGTGAAAATCGAGGGGAGAAAGGGGTGGGTCCACACGAGTCACATCAAACTATGCAATGAACTAAAAAACGGACTGAAACAGGACTCTGACTCGTCCACCCCCACCAAAGACTGTGTTGAAGCACAAGACGTTACTGTGCCTAAAAGAGAAAAGACTCCTCAAGAACTTTACCGTATGAAGCTTCGATCTAGCAAGTCAGACAGTTTAATTGTTTAAGTCCTCCCCTAGGTGAATCGGTTAAATAGTTTCTGACATGTATCCCCTAGATCGAGTTAGAGAGAGAGAGGAAAAGAGAAGAACATATTGCAAATCACTTCGTAGTCACTGCATAGTGACACTAATAATCATGTTTATTCTGAGTATTCTAATTATTATTGCCAGCATTCTGCTTCCTATGTACTGGCCTATTTTCAGGCGTGAACAATCTGCTTACAATGTCTCTGCTGAACACACTTTTAGTGAACTTCCCGCACATGAACTCTCTTACAGACTTGCGCTGCGCAACAATACATTCATTAGTATGTTACACCATTCCCATCAGACAAATAATGCTACAGACTGTTGGATATGTGGCCGACTCCCTCCCTACCAGAATTACAAGGGAGCTCTGCCTCTCTTTCCGTACCCATTCACTCACAATGGCTCCTGTGGAGCATGGTTTAAAATAATTAATTCTTTAGATCCTGATATTGCTGTTTTCGATGGGGGCTGGGTTTGGGGAAACTTGAACTTAGTCCTGCTCAACGTCTGTTATCCTGATAAAGAGGGACTTCCCACTCGAATAGGAACTGATCTAGAAAATGAAGTATATGGATTAGGTAATTACACAATTAGCCTTATGATCCTCACTGTTGAATCTGAAACTGCTCCAGTTCTGCCCCATATGTTAGTACTACCAGTCACAGGTGAATTATGTGTTAGCAAGAAAGGTTCAGTACACGTAGGTCATAGTAAATGCACTACTGTGGTCGAGTTCAGTGACCATGGTAAATCGTCCTTTAAAGCTATCAGTCATTCCTACTTTGTTTGTGGTCATACCGCATACATACGTTTGCCTCCAGATTGGGATGGTACCTGTTACATTGCCTTCCTCCTGCCACCTGTTTTTCTAGCTCCCCCTGATTACCATAGAAATACGAATCTAGCACCGAATAGACCCAAAAGAGATATTCCCCTTGTCGACTACACAGAAACGGCATGGGAACAGTACACTGATTTCAATAAAGGATTCTTTTTCTTCCTAGGGCCTGTCCAAAACAGTAAATTAATACGCAGATTAACGAGAACACTCGAAGCAGTAGTGAACGAAACTGCCTCCGCTCTAGGTAACTTAACAGAGGAGCAGTCTGCTATACGGACTGTTGTCCTTCAAAATCGCCTTGTGATTGACGTCATCTTGGCAGATAGAGGTGGAGCCTGTAAGGTCATCGGGTCAAGTTGCTGTGTTTTCATTCCACAAAACGCACCATCTGTCTATCAAGCTATCACCCGTTTACATAAAATTGCAAATCAGATACATCAGAATCCAGGCACCTGGACTTGGTCCGGTTGGTTCTGGACTACGTTAACAGCTTGGGGATGGAAGATCTTATCCTTCCTAGGCATTGGCCTTGTTATAGTATTCAGTTGTTGCCTGTGCCTGCAGTGTGGGCCAGCGATATGTGGACTGTGTGCCACATCCTGCATTGAGCATTCCAGTTGCCTCTCAAACAGTCAAAGAAAGAAAGACGAACATATAATGTTACAAGAACAAACTGATCGATTTATGAGGATCGATATATCATGAAGGGTCCGTAGGGAACAAGGAGGGAATGAGGTAATATAAATTTTATGGTCATGTTGTGTTCCCTAGCGAGTACCCCACCGACTCCATGTACGAGTTAAAAGTGCATGTAACTTCCCTCCTGTACCAGCTATGAAGACGCAAATACATTTGCGTCCAACGTTAACTTGTCCTCTTTCAGACCCACCATGAATGGGTTTGATGGTCCGTTCCTAAGTATGCTATGCCAACGTCTTTTTGAAGTGTACTCCTACGTTTTTCAGCCTGGCTGAAAGTAGGCCCTGAATCTCTGCCACCGAGCCTCTTTTCTGGCTTCTGACTGCGAGGGCCTCTGCCCAAGCAGCCCCCGTACCCGTGAACTCTGACTTACTTCTAGCGCGGCCCTCCGTGCTCAGCTCAGCCTGCTGCCTGCCAAGATTGACTATAATCTTCGAGTTATCTGTTTTCCTCCCCGAAGATACATTCCAGCCTGCTAGCTTCAGTAAACATCCTTCCTCAGCTACAGGGCTAAAGGGCCGACCTGTCTTTATGCAAGTAATTCATAGCCTCTGTTGCCATGCTTCCATGGAAGGCCCCATGCCCCACGCTTCTCATACAGACACTCAGGCGCTTATACACGCACTCACAGCAAGTATAGAATAGCTTCTGCTCTAGAGACCTTTCTGCCCAGATAGCTTAGTTCCTAAACATCAGATATCAGATATGATAGAAGCACAAGTTGATCTGACATGCCAGACTTCTGTCTCTTTCCGCCAGTGTAAATGTCAAGTCCCCTGCACCCCGTCTATCACACGTCATGCAGCTGCGCGCGCATCCAAGCTTCCGATTTCTGCTGACATTGCAACATTCTGTTAGCACCACCCCTTGGTGCCACCCACTTGCGTCACCTATCAGTGACGTTTCTAGTTCACGCCTAGTTTACGCCTCTTGATGATGTACTAGCACCACGTGTATACTGTTATCTTGTCTTCTCTCAGCTGTTACGCCTCTTACATTGAACATTATGATGTAAATCAAGTATATAAGCTATGTATTGTCAATAAACGACGGCGCGCTCATCTATCCCTTCTGACATCCTGTGTGGTGGTCAGAACATGATATCCTGATTCCTTTATGAGGAATAAAACCCTTAGAAACTCTTACACCACGGACTCTGTTTTCCTTCATTTCGATTGAGTTATTATTGATTAAGTACTTATCTGCATAGAAATTAAGAGAGTAAATTAATTATTTACATCAACTTGCTGTTACTTCTCCTTTGCCTGGTCCTACTGCAATTAATGCTACTACCTCTACCACGATTGCTACTACATTTACTTCTGTTAAGGATGCTGTGTTATCGAGTGAGTGCATGGGCATATTTATTGTCCACCTTTTGTATGCCAAACCAGTGGCCTTTATGTGTTGGTAATCTGGGTTTTGAGATATTGCTATAGGTGCAATTAAAAGGCGTGTACAGTGCACTGAAAAGATGTATGAGTGAACAGGTAATGCATGAAATTCATTTTTAATACTGGGCTGTTTAAAGGGAAGTTTCAGGGGGAAACCCTGATGACATCATCCTATAGGGGTGTCCAAAGGTGTCTGGCTTGGGGTCCCTTTATGGAGTGAGATTCAGGCAGCAAGGCAAGGACTATAAATATATGGAAAGAACAAATCTGTCATAAATTTCTGATTTTGTTGCTTTGGAGTATCCAAATAGGGTGAGGGCAGAGCCTCAAAGCCCTAATAGATGTGCCGCTCTTGGGTCTGACCCATTGCCCCATGATGTGTGCTGTAGCAGGCGAAAGAGAAATGTGAACAACAAGGCAGACCAGTGGATGAAGAGAGCTGACGTTTGTGATATTAAAAGGCCTTGGCTAATGCCGGACTTAATCAAGACTGCAGTAAAACTGATTGGAGTTTGGATCCACAGTAGAAAAAGCTGGCAACCATTACAGTTGACCTGTAAAACTACCAAGCCTCAAATGTACTACCACACAGACATTATAGGACCAATCTCTGGAATGCCTGCCCTTGCTGCACTCCAATTGCATTTCATTAGCCCAGCACCCGCAGCATCTTTCATTCTTCGCCGGACTGCCGCATTCGTCAGCTCAGATGCGGGCTGTATATCCTGCGAACAGGCCTAATGAACTGCGCTGTCGGGCTAGCGAGCATGATTGCCCGCATTCTCATTTCATATTTTGTGTCATCTGTCACAGTGATTTCTACAACCTAGGAGTGGGGCCCAGTGATGAGGGTGTTACTGTACTTATCACTCTGAAGGAAAGATCCAATGTACCAATTTACTTGAAATCGATCAATAAAATGAGCATGTCAAGGCTCTGGACAGTCAAGGGCCGGCAGTTTTACAATGCTAGCCTTCTAAAAAATTATAGGGGGCGGTGTTCGGTGAGGTTTTCCAATTGAAATAAACCAAATTTAGCCTGCAAATGTTCACAGACTTGTTAACTAAGAGGCTAAGCAAAAGAAAAGTTGAAAGCAAAGAACATTGTTTTTAATAGTCACTTTGCTTTTTACTCTGTTGGTACGAAATATAAATTTTTTTCTATAAATTTACAACTCTCCTCTCAGACACATAAAATGAATACATATTTTACTTTAATGAGGAAGCAGAGACACACACCAAAGACTACTGAGGCCTAAATTGTGCTGCAATAGGGTGCTGCGGGAAATACCTCCATATGCATTGAGCGAAGAAAAGAAACTTACGCTGATGATGTATTGTATTGTATTTTATTGTAATTGCATTTATATAGCGCTCACTACCCCCAGACAAGGTGTTGAAGCGTTTTTTTGGCGAGTAGCATGTTACTCTGGAACCCATAAAGGATTAGTGGTGAATATGTCATCAACGACACTGAAATAGATGCTTTGCACCATGCACTGTTCACACGTAAGCAGTGGTTAGCATAGGATTTGGACCTGAGGTACATCCTCTACTAGAACAAGTTAAGTAAAAACAACCACAGAAAGTAAGCCATGTCAGATGCGTGCATTTGCATACAGCCCATTTGCACATGGTTTGACTTCGTGTTAGGTTTTGACAAACAGCTAAGTCAGACAATTATAGTTGCTCTGGTTGTGCAAAACGTTGGGGTGTTTGCTCTGGTTCACACCTGCCCCGGACCCGTGGACGCATTTGCTGGGGGTTGACACATGGTTGGGGCTAGTGCAAGATTTAGGCTCTGGCAGCCACCAATTCAAGTTGCCCTGTTGGCCAAGGAATGTCTTTGCACGGCAGCAATTCACCCACAATGAGTCCAGTTCTCTCAACAGTGGCCCACTCTTCTGAGGGGTATTTGAGGAAGGTTATGTGACAACTACAAGGCACACTAGGGTCAGCACCTCCGGCCAAAGAATGCAGTCACTTTCCCCTGCAGAATTGCAGGGCTTCAGTGGCCCTTCCCACCTACACCTTTTATTATTTCTATTAACCCTTCCATTCCTTGTGTGGAGTTTGACCCATCCTAGTCTAACCTTAGAAGGCCCTCTTTTAATGTGTTGGTCAGTAGGTTCAATGATCATTGTATTTTCGGACACAGCCAGCTATTCAGCATTGAAGAGGGTCACCCAATTTGGATTAACCCAAAAGCGTCTAAAATGGTGTCAGAAGAGTTTAACCAGAAGGCAGATGGGATGCTCCTTAATTCTAATTTTGTTCATCACTAAAGAACATTTATCAGTGATAAAAGGTAGAGTCTAGGTGGATATATTCCTCTGCCAGTCATGTTGTTCAACGGGGTAGGCTTGTACTTCTTGCTGTGACTGTTTGTGCAAAAAGAAGCCAGGTGCTTCCATCAATGAAATCACAGAGAGCAACAGCGGGCCCTTGATGCCGTACCTCACACCAGTTCCAACAATTAATTCCAATTGCCGTGCAAACAACCCCTACGCCAGCTGTTGAGTGGCATAACTGTGCTCCAGATCAGAAAATAGAAAAACAACGTTGGCGGTGCACAGCTCACAAAGACCAGGTAGCCAGAATTGTATCAAAAAATCACTTCTTTATTTAAAGTCAGTCAGATCACAATAGCCAACGTGTTTCGCTCCCACATTGAGAGCTTCCTCAGGGCGAAAAGATAGTAAACAGTCCAATTACAGTTCCCAAGTAAGTAAGCCAGTATGGTGAGTCGCTAGTTCAATTGTAGACGTGACGATGCCAAGTAATATAGCATGTCTTCATCCAAGTAGTCCTGGAAAAAAAAAACGTATCGGTACTGTTCCAGAAGCTGATGACGACTGTGGATAGGAAAGGTTGAAAGATGGTGTCTCACCGATCCCACGTTCTGTGGTTCCAACTGAAAGACGTCCACAGGTGAGGAACAGCACTACAGTGACAACAATTAGGGTGTCTTCTCTTCAAATAACAAGAAGAACAAGTCCAGTACACGGGAACGATACGTGACTACATTCTGGAATTACAGGCCCAGGACGATGGACTACGCGATGTAATGCATGCGGTGGTCTAGACTATTATTCGATAGATGATATCCTCCGAACTCACTTTTTAAAGTTTCCATTATAAGTGCACCCATAATGTGATGCAAACGCCGCTTGAAACTAGAAGTTCTCTTCCTGTATTGTACTGGATATATTTGCTAAAGAAATAATAGGGACTTGTTCTTCTTTTTCTTCGAAGAGAAGACACCCTAATTGTTGTAACTGTAGTGCTGTTCCTCACCTGTGGACGTCTTTCAGTTGGAACCACAGAACATGGGATCGGTGAGACACCATCTTTCAACCTTTCCTATCTACAGTCGTCATCAGCTTCTGGAACGGTACCGATACAGGTTTTTTTTCCAGGACTACTTGGATGAAGACATGCTATATTACTTGGCATCGTCACATCTACAATTGAACTAGTGACATAACCGTACTGGCTTACTTACTTGGGAACTGTAATTGGACTGTTTACTATCTTTTCGCCCTGAGGAAGCTCTCAATGTGGGAGCAAAACACGTTGGCTGATATTGTGATCTGACTGACTTTAAATAAAGAGTGATTTTTTTATACAACTTGGGCTACCTGGACTTTGTGAGCTGTGCACCCCCAACGTTGTTTTTCTGCATCCATCAATGATGTTGAGGTGCGCGCCCTGCTGAGATCTGAACAGCTTTAAGGGAATGACCTAATAGACAAGAGTCACAGAACCTGCTGCTGACCAATTCTCTAGTCTCCACAGTGAATTAGTGTTCTGATTGTGGCCCATGTGCAAACTTTATTCCTGCTGGGTTTACTTCCAGTTCCCTGAGTTCTATCGTCAGTAAACAGCATACAAATGGCCCAGCAGAAATAGTGGCTCGTCGCTGCTGGCTCCTGGGGGCTTCAGTCCTCGTTTACAATAATTTTTCTCTGGAGTGGTCTTTCAGCAATGAGAAGTTCCCAGCCCTACAAACCTAGATGACAGCCTCTATAGCGATGTGCTATTCCACTGGTCTTTGCTAGTGGTATTTCAGGTTTCAGTGTAGAAGTGAGTTACTTTTTCCTGTCTTACAGTCATTCAAACAGTTCCTCAGGGATACCTTGTTAAAGGATCCTACATTATAAAGCTAGACCAAAATCATGCTTGCCTTTTCGTTCTTAACCTTCTGAAACCACTGAAGTTGGCTGTGATTTTTCTAGAGAGGGAGGACCTTGCACTTGCCTGCTTTCAGCCTTTCTCCAACACTGTGGGTCCTCAAAATATCTTTAATCCTGTTTTTATGACAGCATGGAATGACACAGAGTTTTGGCTGGCATTCCTTCGCAAAATAATTCTGTAGCTGTCGTAAGATAGTTGTCAGGGGTTTTTAAAGTGTACACTATCATGTCCCGTATGGAAATGTTTGGGTTTATGGTCCTAATACAGGCTTATCCTTTCCCCTAAACATTTATGTATTCATTCATTCCTCCATTCATTTATTTATTTATATGTTGTTATAGCATGACAACACCTGGTACCATCAGTGCACCCTATAAAGAACAACTGTGGATATCAAAATTAATTAACATTTCTGAGGACTTCTGGAAGCAGTGGAACATCTAGTGGTGAAGAAGTGCAATACCCTCATGGCTCCAGACCATCCCCAAACTTTCTCAAGCCTTCTTAGACTCGGTGAAGTGGACAAAAAAAGTTATGTCAGCAAGCTTTCTCAATCATTTACATACTTGCTGCTGATGAGATCTTTGTATGTTCTGGATGTTGCAGATTTGAATTCAGACATAGTTACCTAGTCATTTTATTGTTCTTGAAGTGATTTAAAGGTATACATATTTCAATTATCTAATAATGATAATTATGAAAAGATTCTTTGTTAAGCTTTCCAGGAAAGTGCTATACAGATAAAACCCTATCATTAAGTGAGTTACTGCCCCAAAAAGTGTGTTGAGAATTATGGCCAGCATGATTGTTAAACTTTTGAGCTGTGTCCAGGATGCATTTTATTTCCATTAAATACAGATGAGAGCAATGAAAGAACAAAGCCTTCTCCTTCATATTATGGCTGAATTGAGTCAAGAAAGTCTGTACAGCGGGTCACTTGAGAAGAAACTCTAGACGTCATTGTTTCTTTAAATTCTATTAGTCTCCTTCATCATTTGTACAATGCCAAGAGAATATGTCAGGGCTTCCTACTTGAAAGTCATAAGATCACTCAGTGCATCCTTGCTCACTTGTGAGTTCTAGTACTACTACCTAAGGTCCCGATTCACAGAACTAACTTAAGATAAAATCCTAAACTTACTACCATTTTCGTATTCACAGAAGGCACTTACTCATTTTGGTATTCACAGAAGACACTTACTCATTTCGGTATTCACAGAAGTTAGGAGTCCTAACTTTAGGACTCCTAAATGCCTTCTGTGAATACCGAAAGTCTTAAAGTTAGGATTTTTCTCATTTTAGGAGTAGTAAACTTAGGACTCCTAACTTTAGTACTCCTAAATGCCTTCTGTGAATACCGAAAGTCTTAAAATTAGGATTTTTCTCAGTTTCGGAGTCCTAAAGTTAGGAGTCCTAACTTTACTACTACTAAACTGAGAAAAATCCTAATTTTAAGACTTTCGGTATTCACAGAAGGCATGTGAATACCGTAATGAGTAAGTGCATTCTGTGAACACCAAAATGGTAGTAAGTTTAGGATTTTGTCTTAAGTTAGTTCTGTGAATCGGGCCCTAGATTCCCAATTATTTGAGCTCCATGTGTTCACATACTCTAATCCAATACAAGGTTTCTTTAGGACCCTTCATAATGCAAGTAGCCGGCGATTTCATTCTTTTTTGTCTGGTTATCTGAATACTTTATTTGTGGAATGTTAAGTCTTCCAATGTTGAACAGCTGCAGGCTAGATATAGTGCTTATGGTGACGTACTTTCAAAAGGGCTGAATGACTTGCGTATGCATTCGAGCTATGTATTATGATTCTATTAATCCTATCTAAACATTTGAAGTAGAATGGTTATCCCTTTAGGGAAGCCTTTTCAGTACAAATATCCTCATTTATTTTGACTTCTTATATCAGTCCTCTTCTTCTTCTTTCAGACTTCTGACTTGAAGGAGCTGCAGTTTCTAGTAGCTTTAGGAATTTCTCTGGGGATCACTGAAGCTTGACAAGCCTTTATCTAAGAATATGGCCTTCCTCAGAGTCTCCAGAATATTCAACCTCAGAAGACCTACATTTCAGCATAGTCCTGATTGACCTACTGATGCTACTGATAGAGCCTGGAACCCTTTTGGCCTTCTCTGAAAGTTATAACTGACTTCAGTAGGACTGATCATATCATATATTAAAAATAAATAGAAGTCAGCAATCTCAGGTGGCACAAGGTTTTTGTGGGGCACCATCAGGTGCTCGGGTGATAAATAACATTATTTAAAATTACAATGATTTTGCCCCACAATTCACAGTCCTTTAAAATGTTCAAATTTCTTATCCCCTATTAATTTTCTAGGATAAAAAGTGTCATTTTCCTCAAGACTCTGGGCAGTTTTACAAAACCATTTTTGAGTATCTGAAGAAGTACCCCGGTAGTATTCATAAATGCCTTTGTGGAATAGCACTGAAACATCCAACTTCATGTCAGAAAAAATGCAAAGAAAGCACAGTCTTTTTTCTATTTGAACTAATTGTATATAATGTTCCCTGAATATTCCCATTTTAGATGTTTACTAGCCAGTTCACAAGGCATTTATGAGTCGGTGTAGTAGAACTTCGTAAGTACTTCTTCACGCTCTCATAAATGACTTTGTGAATTGACCGGTCTGCATCAGGTTAGAATTCTGTTTTTGTAAGTTTATGAGGGTTTTATATTTTCTTTGACACCCTTGTAACGTTCATTCATGGGAGCCCCAATAAAAGGGATTCATTTCCTCATTTATGGAATGAGGAGGACTGTCCTTCAGGATTCTTTTCCCTTTGATCTTAAGAACTTTTACAACGGGTGGTGAACAGTATCCATTTCTAAGTGTAAAAGATAACACATATTAAGGCCATCTGGAGTAGAACTTTTTTCAATAGTTAGAGCGGATCATGCAGAGCAGTATCTCCAATATATATAGAATGACATCTCTAAGGGTTATGACGTAGGCTGGAGTTGAAATTCCTGTCTTCAATAGCACTCGTTTGCAGCTACAGGTAAGAGCGGTGGGGCCGGCTTGGGTGTGCGGTCCGAGAGACAAGAGAATAATTAATATTCCCTTGTGGTTGTCTCTCAAAATCCACCCCAGCCGGCCCCACTGCCCCTCTCCTCTAACCTGCAGCGGCCCCGGCTGCTCGTTTGGGATGGGACAATTAACAAGACATTTGCTAATGCAATCAGGATGGAAGAAGTTAGAAGACCAATTAGGCCAGGTCTTGAACTTGTCAAAATGATTACTCAAGTTGACTGATACATCAACCAAGAAACTTGCCCAAGACTGTGCTCACTAGCTTTTAAAAGGTAACACAAAGCTATTAACCTCACCTTTGTTCAATTGCTGTTATCTGTTATTTCCTTAGAGAATGTTAAACTTCAAAAATGTCTTTCTCTTAGAATGCGGTGTAGAGGTCTGCACCATTCTGTTATGCTAGTTTATTTGTTTTTTTGTGTGAATTACAATAATATTGCAACCTGGCGTTTGCATGCAAGTATTTAACAGTTTAAACAAGTGGATGTTTTCAGAGGTAGGTTCCAGGCTAGTGAAATAAAAGAAGCAGACCCCATCTGAGTGAGGCAAAACTAAGGCTCTAACACTGATATTGCAATTGTTTATCTCAAATTACTAGATCGTTTGGAATGTAGAAGCTTATCTTGTTGAAAAGGACGGCAAGTTACAAAGTGGACAATCCACATGACAATGTGCATTTTGACACCAGGAGCCAATGTAATTGCCTTAAAGTTAGTACAGGAACCATGTGATGATTGTATTGGCGTTCTATGCAATAATCATACTTCCATAGTCTCCTTATAAGATATACAGGAAGAATGTAGTAAATGCCGTTGGCATAATCTACTCCCAACTACATTTTAGAGATGACAGATTGTACCTGTTAAGAGTGCTGAGATGAGGAAAGAGTTCTTTAACACCTTGGGTGCTTCAGAAGATCTTCTGAGGTGCTGGTCCATAATGTAAATGGGTGTGGTCATGACGAGCTCAGCTCGTCATGAGCACACGAGAGGTATACCTCATGACGAGCTGTGCTCGTCATGAGCATCAAAGGGGTTAAAAGATTTTGTAAGGAAGAACACAATATTGACTCTCTGTGGCACAGAAACAGGAGTCTGTCAGAACACCCAGATGATTATACTGTCCCATGAAGAGCAGGAACCAAAGGCATAAGAAAATAGTTACTACCTGAAGGCCAGTATATTCCTACAAATGATTTTAGGAAGAAATTAATTAAGTTCCATTGAGTGATCTAATAATGCTAAAGTTTTTCAAATAATCTGCATTAGTCAACATGATTATAGCTTTAATGTCGCAAACAAATTTGATCTTGTACTTGTTAGTCTAATTCTGACTATGAGGGAGATGTAGAATGCTCATTCCTGATTGATGTGTAAATGGAGAGCAATCAATGCACCCAAGTGCCGTACTGTAATAGTTTTTGTTGTTTCAATGTATGCTGTTGTTGCAATGGTAATGAAGAGACTTAAATAATATTCATTGTCTTTGCCACTAACCTATGGCTCAATAAGCACGATTAATCCAGAATTTACAATGGTGCCTTCTCACGATTTAGAAGCACAGAATGCGTTTAGACTTTTTCGTAATTTGCTTATGCATATTATTTTAAACTATCTGAAAACAATAGTGAATGCCAACAAATCTGAAGGTCTGTAGGTTTTCTCCACCCTTTGCTGGTGGGCAAATGCAGAATGACCAAAAACCCACCCATGCACGTACATTTGCTCTTGCTACAAAATTCCACCATACTGATGTCATTTTCACGTGAGCAAATCCCATTTAAAGGTAACAAATCCCACCAGATATGATTCTTTTACAAATGCATTAACTTGTGTACCTAAGACGAACTTAAGTTCACAAGTACTTAGGTGGGGAGAGGAGTTGGCCTAACGTCTAGGGCGGTCAACCTCAAATCTGGGGAGCTGGGTTCGAGTCTCGGCAATGACGCTGAACATCCTGTGATTCAGAGCAAATCACTTAATCTCCCCGTACCTAACAAAAATGAATGTGTCCTCATGGTGTAATGCAACTGGTGCTATGTAAAGTGCTCTGATATCTGATTCGGGTCAAGTTTGCACGATATAAAACTCAGTAAAAAATAAAATTTAAAAAGTAGCTTTCTGAATAGAGTCCAAGGTGATACTAATTAATCAGATAAATAGTTTGGGTCAGGTTTGTAAAGTAATCGAATTTGTGGTTGGAATTCTCAAAGGGAGTTATTAATATTTGAGGACTTTCCCAACGTCACATTTTCTCTTAATGTTGTACTCCTCTCAAAGATTTTTAAAGCCGCAAGACAAAATGTGGTTTGTCATTTGGACAGACTCTTTCCTCTTGTAGTAAGGCAGCTTTGCAGCCATTTGCTGCAATCTGCTTGTCTCTGGTAGGCACATGCGATGGCGCCGTAAGTCAGTTGCTTACAATGTCCTCTGTGTTGAGCCAGTCGCTCTGTTGAGGAACATCTACTAGTTTTGCAGCTGTTCTGCATTTGTAGGATTATGATTAGTGTTGAAAAAATAGGTCTAGCTGGGGAGTGGCAAAAGCCAGTGGAAATGTTATGACTAACTACAGGGCTATACCTTGGAGGTCATTGTTAATTCTCACCTGCTTTTCACAACCAATTAAAGTAGTAGACTTTAGAGCTAAAACAACAAAGGTTCAGGAAGAAACATTCAAATGGGTGTGAAAAAGTCTGAAACACCTCAAAATTTACAAGTTCACATTAAAATCTATTTTCCATATGGAGGAAAAATGAATAATTAACACATGAAAATTAGATCCACATTTTCACTTTGCAAACACCTGGGAGAAAATAGTTGGGTGCAGGCATACTTTTGGAAATTTATGACTTGCCTATATTTCTTAGACCAATTCTTGGGATTTTTATGAATCCTGAAAATTGTAAAAAATAAAAGGAATCCATTTAATAAGAGGAAATCCGTGATGGACCAATTCCCAATTTTTTCTAATGAATCAGCCCTTTGTCTGGTAGGTAGAACTCAGTAATCATATCAGGGCTCACAGCAAATACATAAATACCTTACTTTAAATTCTGAAATTTTAAAATTAGGAAAAACTACCCCAACACTGTGTACTTCTAGTGAGAAGATTAACCTTACTGTTAAAATGTCATAGCTCCCTGCTGCAAACTGCTTCCTGGAAGACACCATCCCTGTTTTAGGGTCAATGAAGAACTTCCCGTCATCGTTGCCGTCGGTGATGCTGTACGAGATCTCCGCGTTGGGGCCTTCGTCTCTGTCAAAGGCAAACGCCCTGTATATTGGTTCCCCGCGCTTCTTGCGGTCTCTCTCAGGGAGCTTGATCTGATAGACTTTCTCTGGAAATTGAGGTTTGTTATCGTTTTCATCCAGCACTTGAACCACCACCCAGACCGTTGATTGCTTAGGAGAGGGCCCGCCATCCGTGACTGTCACCTGTAATCACATAGGAAATAATGACAACAGTTTAAATGCAGTGGCATCTTTTCCATCTCTTTATCACACATTTGTTTTCCATTTGGAAGGGAGACATCTTTCATGGCCCCAGTCATTACCTTGAGTGTGACAGTTAATTTACCCAAATACTCCTTTATTGGCCAATGCCCCTTCATGAATCATAGCTTTGAAAAGAAGTAAACCTCTGCTGTACACAGAAGGGTATATCTGCTGCTTCAATATAAATCCCCTTTACCATTGTGTCCACAGTCTACTGCATTCTAAATAACACAATGCCACTGAGAGAGGAGCGAGTGACACAGAGATTTTCCCTTTTACATCTTTTTAAAGTATAGTAGCAATATTCTGTGACTGTTAATACGTCATTAACATAGATTCAGGGTAGTGGTGTGTGCAATTCACATGATTTGACTTTGTGTAATTTCGTGAAAGTCTGCAAAAAGTCATAAAGGTATAGGAATCCGGCATTTAGCTCTATATTGTAGTGAAAAATATGTCCTTATGTCAAAAATGCAGTAAAAAAAATAGTGCAAAAAACACAAAAACTAATAGCTATTCGCATTGTTTCATGCTCATTCATGGCATAATAACACTAATTCATTAATTTTGTTTAACAAGCGCATTGCAAAATTCCCGAAATTATGTGAGATTATGCCCACATAACAGAAATTTTCCCTGTGCCTTGTTACAAGTCTTTATTTAACACAATCGTAGCCCACAGCGGTGGGCCATATATACAATTATAGATGAGTAACAGTGAAATGTTTTTCACTGAGGGGTTCTGAGTGACGTCAAATAGACAACGATAGACACACACCTGACCCTGTCATAAGTGCTGATCTCAAGCATATGGTAACCATTTCTTGCATACATGGGTATACCCCTGGTATTTATTAGGATAATTAGAGCATTTCTGATGTGGTGTTGTAACACCAACTGTGGCATAAAAGTCATAATTCTGTAAATATTGCAAGAAGACATGTCATGATGATGCCCACTCTCGGTATAGTGCTAATCGGGGTAATGCTGTGCATTCTTGCTGTAGTCTGGGCATTCATGATTTGAGGGTGCCACTCCTGACCTAACGCTAGCACAGGGATTCTAGTGGTAATTCTTGGAAAAGTGAGTGTAGTCATGGCGTGATGGTGCCTATCACTTGTGTGCAGCTGTCTTTATAATTCTGGCATAATAGAGGTATTTCCTGGCATATTGGGCCAATCTATTACACAATGACCCCCAGTCTGTGGATACTGTTGGCCCTGGAATACTGGAGGTAATTCCTGGCATAGTATAGACATCCATGATATGATGGTGCTCACCACAGGTATAATGCCGGCTACGACAAAATGGGTGAGTTCTTGCAATATTATAGAAATAATGATGAAATCTGCCCAATATATTGACTTCCACAGTATGATAATGTGATACATGGGAATGCAATGCAGAATGTATCCATACGTGTACTAGTATGTGTGAAAATGAGAAGCTGAGGTTTGGACAAACATGTATTTACTAAGAAGAAAAGCTGGTCTTTTGAACGAAAAATTGTGCTTATGAGAATGGCAAGATTTTGATTTGGGGAAAGTGTAGATAGCTAAAATCAAATTTAAACAGAGCAATGGGTCTTCACTGACCAAGAGGAAATGTAATACTCATTGTATTGAAGACTCCTATAATGAGTGTGTCCATAATTCTCCTTTGACTCCAATCTTCTTTAGCAGCAGAAATTAAACACCCTGTCAGTGCTCTTTTAAAATATGATGACAATTAACTTCTAATCTCACATCTGGAAACAGATGGTTTCAATTTACTCCCTCTCAGCAGGACTCTGTAAAGATGTCTGCACTAAAATGTTGACTGCTGTTATCTTTTTAATAGAACTAGAATCACGTTTTATTCCTTCATCTACGTTAAGACTGATCATAAACAGTGTTTTCAAGTGGCACCCCAAAAACGTATAACGTCAGCGACCATTCTACAAGCCAGTAGCTCAACCACTAAAACTCCAGGGAACCTAGGTGCAGAAAGATGGAAACCTCTGTATTCTGCCTGCATGCCAAATAGTGCATATTTTGTATCCCTTGAAACCAATGTTAGCACTGTTTTCCTCACCCTTTCCTTGTGGCTAGCAGCTCAGTTATACATATAGAAGGCACTCTTTGTTTTAATGTTTAGTATATGAGTCACACTAACGGGGCCATCTTTTTCCCCCTTTTACTGATAAGAACTGTATTTTGTATGTAATTTTATTGTATCGTGTTTTAAATGAGATTTGGATGCTGTGAAACTTTTATGGTTTTCTATACGTGAAACCGAATAAAGTTATCTTTGATAGGTGTCGATTTGTTACATCTTGGAGCTAACTTATTTTGCATATTTATGTATAGAATGTGATATCATGCATATATAGCGATTTTGCACATAGCAACTGCATTGAGGCAGCAGTTTTGCACATAACCTGCGGTATTTAGCAATAGACAATTGAGTTTAACATGGATTATTGGGACTTATTTAAAAATTTGCCATAATTTGCACATGTGTTTTTCAGCATTCAGGCTGTAATATTGCACAATTAAAAGTGATTTATTAAATGCATATGTATATATAGTTGTATAGATGTACATATATATATTTTTTTTACTGTACAGAATATTTTATCATGTACATAGATGTAAATAGTTTTAAATATGTATAATTATTTACAGTGCAAAACTATTACTATGTTAACTTATTGCGCAGGTTTGCACGTGTCTGCTATTTGCACCGTTAATGCATTTATGCTGTTAGAAATTGTGGAGACAATTGAGCCACGCATGATAACTTTCAAATACTAAAAATGAATTGTTAGTAAATGCTGCCCTCAAAAAGAAGTTGCCGTTCACTACACTTACTCCAGTATGTTTTCACTTTCTATTATCACGTGGTGTTCAAAGTGAAAAAAATGAGTACTTAGGAATGCCTCGTACCAGATGCCTGTTATGTGATCAAGGGTAGCTTCTACCCGAAACGCGTCATGCCGAATAAAACCAAGAGGAGTAAATAAACCTACTTGTGTACTGGAGAGAGGTCTGGTGGTCCGTAATTTCTGCATGCCGCATTGGAGAAGCAGGAGTAGTTTGTATATATATATATATATATATATATATATATATTACCTACTGGCGATAGCCAGTAGGTATATATAGTTAGGATTTTTTTCCTATGGGACTTTTGAAAATTCTATGTCTAATAACTTTGGCGTTTGTGGACGGAATCGGCTGAAATTTTCAGGAAAATGGCACATTTTGTTTCTGAGCAGCTCCTGAAAATTTGGGGGGGGTTCGTCAAGGGGGGGCCGTGAAAAAAGGGGGGTCCCAAAACGCGTTTTTCCCATGTTAATTTCCATAGGGCGGTTGGACTCACTTTTAGCCCGAACGGCTGAATGGATTTTCACGAAACTTGGCAAAATTGTAGGGACTGTTAGCCCGATGTGCCTTTGCTAGGTCTCAATATATGTGCTTCAGTGGATTTTGAGAAATTAACGTTTAAATCAAGATATATATCTGTAACAGCGCTCCGGGCAGCGATCCGGTTAGCGAACTTTTCGCGTATCGGAACTTTGCAAAGCGAAGCTGATTGGCTCTCCGGTGTCTGTCAACATTCTAAACAGTCCGGTGCGGCCGCCATCTTGTCTCTCGGTAGGATCGAGAGACAAGAGGAGGCCAAAACAAAGGGGGAAATGAAGGAAAGGGGGCAAGGTAGACCCCTCCTGACCCCCTGGGATTGATGAGGGGGATATTATAGAGCCACGCCGGGCCCAAAAAAAAAAAAAAAAAAATCCGATTTTTTCGCCGTAGAGACGCGTCTTGGTTCGCGAACCGGGCAGCTAACCGGGCAGCTAACCGGGAAGCTAACCGTCAGTGTAACGGGAGTCTGAGGAGTAGCTGATTGGCTGTCAATATTGTAAACAGTCCGGAGCGGCCGCCATCGTGTCTCTCGGTAGGATCGAGAGACAAGAGGAGGCCAAAACAAAGGGGGAAATGAAGGAAAGAGGGCAAGGTAGACCCCTTCTGACCCCCTAGGATTTATGAGGGGGATATTATAAAACCACGTGGGGCCAAAAAAAAACAAACAAAAAAATCCGATTTTTTCGCCGTAGAGACGCACCTTGGTACGCGAACTGGGCAGCTAACCGGGCAGCTACCGGGAAGCTAATCGGCAGTGTAACGGGAGTCTGAGGAGAAGCTGATTGGCTGTTATCATTGTAAACAGTCTGGAGCGGCCGCCATCTTGTCTCTCTGTGGGATCGAGAGACAAGAGGTGGAAAAAAAAAAGGTGTAAATGAATGAAAGGGGTAAGGCAGACCCCTCCTGAACCCCTAGGATTGATGAGGGGGCTATTAAAGTTCCCTGGGGGGTGAAAAAAAAAAATTTGCGATTTTCGCGGTAAAGGTGCTTCCTGGTACGTTAACCGGGCAGCTAACCGGCAGCGTAACGGGAGTCCGACATATTGTGTTTTTTGAACGTTTGTGATATGTGCACGTGTGGATTTTGTCTAATTAAGGTTAAAAAATATATATATATCTTTAAGCGTGTTCTGGCGCGCTTACGTTTTGGGTTTGGTTTGCGCTGCAGAGACGATACGTCACGGTTATGCGATGCATCATGAGGCGTCTCACGGGCTACGTGATACGTCACTTAATAAAGAATATATTTTACAGCTATAGATATTAGCTTTTAAAAAACCAATGAAATTCACAGAAAAAACCATAGGTTATAGACCATATATAGTTAGGAATTTGCATTTACAAAACCTTGAAAATTCACTGAAAAAAACATAGGTTATAGACCATATATAGTTAGGGATTAGCATTTAAAAAACCTTATTTTATTTGCACAAAACCATTGAAATTCCATATATAGTTAGTTGCACTAACTATATATCGCGGACCCGCAATCCACTGCTAATGATGTCACATATTACATCATTCATGACATGGTCAGTGACATCACTGATGACATCACTGATGACATCTCAAATGACATCACTGATGACATCACTGATGACAACACCCAGTGACTGTATGTTTCTGTAAAGTTAAAATATGTCTTACATATTGAAGAATGAGTGGATGTATAAGTGTCTGGATGAAGGATTTAGTAGGTGCATGACTGACTGTATGAGAGAATGATTAAATGTGTCTCACTGAGTGCATGGGTTAGTGATTAAAGTGTCTTAATTTGGCAATCAATATTTATGTTCTTCTGTAAACTGCTGCATGTTTAAATCAGTAGCTATATCAGTAACTATATGGGTTATTGAATGGTTGCCCAAGTATTTGTATGGGAGACTGAGTGTGTGTGTGGGTGGCTGGGAGGTGTATAACTCTGTGCATAGATGTGTGAGCGGTTGATTCCCTAGGTGTATGGGTTCAAAAGTGCATGTAGAAACAGCTGTATGGACAGTTGACTGTGTGCATGAGTATATTGGTGAGTGAATGGATATCTCAGTTCTACATGTCAAAGTAAGTACATATGTAAAGCACACTCCATGTGAGAGTTGACATATATAAATAACTGAACATAAGAGTCAGTGAATGTGAGAGTGGCTGTATGAATCATTGTGAACTTGTATCAAGGATTGTATAAGAGAGTAAATATGTGTTAGTATATGTTTGAATAAGTAAGGTGTGTATAACTGTATAGTTAAGGAAATGGAGATGTGATTGATTCTTTGCATGACTGAATAGGTGTGTGAGTAACTCCATGGATGTGTGACAGTCTGTGAGTGCCTGTTTACACTGAGTGTATCAAAGGTTATATTAGAGTCTGAAGATGTATTATCACATAAATGATATCATCAGTGATGTAATCAGTAATGTCAAATGAGATGTCAGTGATGTCATCAGTGATGTCATTTGAGATGTCATCAGTGATGTCATCAGTGATGTCATTTGAGATGTCATCAGTGATGTCATCAGTGATGTCACTGACCATGTCATGAATGATGTAATATGTGACATCATTAGCAGTGGATTGCGGGTCCGCGATATATAGTTAGTGCAACTAACTATATATGGAATTTCAATGGTTTTGTGCAAATAAAATAAGGTTTTTTAAATGCTAATCCCTAACTATATATGGTCTATAACCTATGTTTTTTTCAGTGAATTTTCAAGGTTTTGTAAATGCAAATTCCTAACTATATATGGTCTATAACCTATGGTTTTTTCTGTGAATATATATATATATATATATATATATATATATATATATATATATATATATTTTGTCAAAAAGGAGCGCCTGTTATGGAAGAGCCCAACCAGGTTTTTCAATAGCCTCCAATTATTTATTGCAATGCCCAGCAAGGAAAGTTCATTCTCATCACAAAAATTCAATTCGCAGAACGCCGACGCGTTTCGTTTTCAAACTTCTTCAAAGGCGGCGGAAGTAGAGTGTAACACACGGCGTCGCTGCAACGCCGTGTGTACAGGGACAGGTGCCGATTTGTTGCAAGTAAGAATGCCAGAGGGGATTTGTTCTTTGGCACCACCACCCACTGGGGGATTACTTTAAGTGAATTGACAGTGTTCATACAGCGACTCACTGAAGGAAGAAACAATTGGGCACTACAGGTACCAGGAGGCCTGTTCAAGGCCACGCCCACCAGGGCGGGTACTTTTTGAGACACATGGGTGCTTTTAAAAACGGCTGTATGTTACACTCTACTTTCGCCGCCTTTGAAGAAGTTTGAAAACGAAACACGTCGGCGTTCTGCGGATTGAATTTTTGTGATGAGAATGAACTTTCCTTGCTGGGCATTGCATTAAATAATTGGAGGCTATTGAAAAACCTGATTTGGCTCTTCCATAACAGGCGCTCCTTTTTGACTCAATATATATATATATATATATATATATATATATATCCAGTCTTGCCAAACTCATCCGATACGATATATATATATATTGCCACAATATTTCTCCCCTTCGAGGAAGAAAACACGGAGTCGCATTCAAAACAAATTCCAGCACTGCACTGCGGTTAAGTTTCTTTTGTGATTTTATTGATCCATGGGGTCAAAAACAAAAAACCAACGCGTTTCGACAGCGTCCGCTGTCTTGTTCACGGTTAGTTTGTGTGTGGAGCTCTCATTATTTTGAAACATTTCCTGAAACTACAGGTACCGCCCACTTGGGTGTATCTTGATAGGCATTATGGGATTTGTAGTTTTTACACATCTAAGGTATTTTTAGAATTTAAACAATTCATCGCCCTTTCCCAAAATTTACAATTACCAATTTAATGCCTCATTGATAAATTGTATATCATTTAAACAGTATTCAAACAATATTCAAACAATTTTCAAACAAAAGTCCTGCCCTCCAGTGGGCTATTTGTCGATCTGCCTCATATTGTTGGCATTGTGGGATTTGTAGTCTTGGGACATATTTACATAACCAGAACATTTTGAACCATTAGTCAGCGTTTCCACAATTATGTAATTACCCATTTGGTACCATAGTTATACAAAAAACTTTTTGTGCTTCATTGCAATTTCATGTTTTGAATACAAGAATCCTGCCCTCCGGTGGGCTAATTTGCAATTTGCTTTAGCTTGATTTACGTGAGCTCCTAATGCCAAGGAGTGAAGGAAGGTGATGTGCGGGAATTATAAAATGTTACGAATGTGAAAAATTAAACAAGAGCGATTTTAAAATTATGGATAAGAGAGAGGAGGCAGAACATTTCTAGCATAGATATTTTGATCAATAAAATCACAAAAGAAACTTAACCGCAGTGCAGTGCTGGAATTTGTTTTGAATGCGACTCCGTGTTTTCTTCCTCGAAGGGGAGAAATATTGTGGCAATAGAAAGCAGTTGGGCTCAACTGCGGGAGTGACGCGACCACATTTGCAGCGCCTACCTGGGAAAGGAGGGAGCCATAAGGAGGAGATACGGTTTTCCCTGAGGTGCTCGCCGGCAACGTGACCTGGATGGTGACCGAAGCTTTCCTAAACAGCCAGCGGACGGAAGAGAGTGATCGCTTGCCTGCCGCGGGGGGAGACTCCAAGGTAAGAGTGAGTAATCACCAAGTACGCCTGCTGAATGTAAATGGATAAACGCTTGAAACGGATGAACACAATACATGCAATCGCATAAACCGGCTAAAGTGGTACAGACGTTGTTTTAGAAAAGCCAAATAACGGACATGATTATTGCAATAACAAGCCTACTAGGACCCAGCAAACAAATCACCCGATATTATTGACTTTTCAAAATAGCGCTAAATTCAAATCTAGCCATCAATAGCACTGCTGCACAAAAATCGATTATCCAAAAGAGGGGGTATCAAAACCAAAGAGGTAAAAATGGATAAGCGGGATGCAAGGAGGAAGGAACAAATAGCCGCAATGTTTGAAAAAAGAGATAAAAGTAAACCCACAGAAAGCAATAAAGAACAAACAACGACCAAAAATGACACAAAGGACAAACTCAGACTTTGGGAAAAACTTAATAAGAAGGAAATAAACAAATCATGGGAATTGATTTCCTTACAACAATACCTGGAAGTAGAGAGGGTCCCTCGGGGACTGCGCATCCTTCTCATGCCCAGCCAAACGGATGTTTCTAATGACTTACTTCAAGAATGGGGTGAACACACTCTAAACTCTTCTCTGGGATTAATAAAAATACTCGTGAAACATATCGACATCGCTCTTGAAAAAATAAAAGACCAATTACGAACACTGGAAAAGGAATTGGATAGTCTCAAGCTTAATCCAGAAATGACCAAATTCAAGGAGGATTTATCCAAACAAATTGAAAAGCATGAGGAGGAGGTGAGGGTAAGAAAACAAACGAAATTTGAAAGAGATGCAAATGATTACGCGCAAGGACGCATCTTCACATTTGCACGAAAATACGACCCTTTCAAGCAGGCAAAAGCCAGCGCAGCAAGCTCCTCATCGAGTATGACATCCCTGACATCACTGGACTTCAGCGAGGATGATTCAAACCTTGACCCACAACAGAGAGCTTTTTTAGGAGATATGCGCCTGGTTCTATCACAAAGGCAGTGGGAACACAACCATGGGGCGCAAAGAAATCCACGTGGCAGAGCAAGAGGAAGAGGAAGAGCATGGCAACCCAGACCCAAGTTTACAAACCAGCATCAAGAAGAAGCCGCAGGAGGAAATACATCCGAAAAATTGGGCACGGAAACAAGATTAATGAAGCAAAAGAAGGGGAAATAAATGAGGATTTACAAATAGTCAATCTCTCGGGAAGATCTATCACAGCCGTGGAAACATCATTACTCAAGAAGGGAATAAATTACTGTCCAACTCAACGGATGGACATGGCACAAACACGGATTGACCTGTACCTATATATACGAAAAATCAAATTGGCAAAATTCTTCGAGGAACGAAAAAATAAACCTAAAATACCGAAGATACAAATAAAACCAACCTCAACTCTACAGGTAAAACAAGCGGAGGCATACATGACAGTGTTAAACCTCAATGCAGAGGAAGGTCAGGAAATCAGCATTGATAACGCCATAACCCAACTAGGGGCTGGAACAAGCAATTTGAAACCGAAATCCAAATTTTGTCCTCAGCTAGCACCTGGTAACAAGATAGACATCTTTCAGGAAGCAGTCATTCACGACTTGTACAAACTAACCAAAGTTTTTGGAAAAGACAACTTATCCAAACAGGAAAGAGAAGCCCTAACCTCCCTAAAAAATTACCAGTCCTTCGAAATAAAAGCAGCGGACAAAGGGGGAAATATAGTCCTATGGAATAAAAGCTTGTATGTGGAAGAAGCCATGGGACAATTGAACAATTCCACATACTATGAAAATCTCCAGTCAAACCCGCAAGACCAAATAAAAAAGGCATTGGACAAAAATCTAATTCAATGGGAGAATGAGGGTTTGCTCGATGCTGACGAAAGAAAATACTTAACAGTGGATTTTCCAAGAACGTCAACCTTGTATTTTCTGCCGAAGATACATAAAGATGCCACCAAACCACCAGGGAGACCCATTGTGTCAGCCAATGGATCTTTATTGGAACCATGGTCAAACTTTATTGACTTCTACTTGAGTCCACACGTCAAAATGCTGCGATCATATATTAAGGACACAACCGATTTTCTCGGTGCTTTGGAATAACTGACTTGGCAACCTCACTACATTATGATCACCATGGATGTGATTGCCCTTTATACCAACATAGACAACAACCTGGGGCTACAAGCATGTGACCACTTTCTCAAAGAACGGAACATCCATTACCAGAAGCATAATGAGATGCTCCTAACGATGATAAAAAGTGTGTTGACAAACAACATATTTATGTTCGGGGACAAACTGTACCGACAAAAGAACAGAGCCGCAATGGGCTTTTCCTTCAGCCCCAACTATGCCTGTACTGCCATGGGGTGGTGGGAGGAGAAAACAGCCTGGCAAGAAAAACATGAAACATTCACCAAGCATATTATCACTTGGAAAAGGTTTATCGATGACCTGTTTATTGTATGGGACGGAGGGGAAGAAAAGTTCATGGAATACTTCACCATCCTTAACAACAGTACTTCCTGCATAAAGTTCACCTATACCATAAACCACAACCGAGCTGTTTTTCTGGACACGGAAGTGTACATAAGCAACAACCAGATACAAACCACACTCCACCGCAAAAACACAGCAACCAACGCCACATTGGAAGCAACCAGCTTCCACCAGCAATCGTTAATCTCAAGCATTCCATACGGGGAATTCCTCAGACTGAGAAGAATTTGCAGTGAAAACACGGAATGGCAGGATCAAAGCACCAAATGCGCAAATCGCTTCCAAAAGAGAAAATACAATAAGAAAATTGTACAAAGATGCTGGGAAAAGGCCAACCAAACAACGAGAACAGAGTGCCTAAAAAAGAAACAAAAACAGGCCAATACGGAGGAAGAACCTATCAGGCTAATCCTGGATTACAGTTTGGAGGCCAAACAAATAAATCGGATATTGAGAAAGAACTGGAAAATTCTTCAACTAGACCAAGCAATTGGTCACAAAATGGGCAACCATCCGGTAATCACATACAGGAGGGCAAAAAATCTGCAGGACCAGTTGTTCCATAGTCATTTCCAAACCACAAAGAAAAAGACAAATTGGTTACAAACGCGGGGCTTCATCAAGTGCTATAATTGCAAGGTATGCAAGATTGCGAAACCCACTACAGAGCTAGCAATGCCTAATAAGAAAATTTGGAAAATCCAAGAATGCATAACCTGCAACAGCAAGTACACAATATATATGATTGAGTGCCCTTGCAACATGAGATACATTGGCAGCACCATCTGTGAATTAAAAAAAAGAATTCTGGAGCATGTGCGGGCAACCATCCACAAGGATAGAAGCAACGCTGTTGCCAAGCACATGGAGGCACAACATAATGGAGACTGGAAGCAATTGCGCTTCTGGGGTCTGGAAACAATGGCTCTCTCGGACAGGGGGGGCCATATGGAAAAACTTTTGAGACGTAAAGAATCCAGACATATCCTATCCTTCAGAACAATGACCCCGCTGGGCCTCAACCAGTCGGAAGAACTTTATATTCACTTGTAAGGGACTGTTAAGTACAAAATATCTATGCTAGAAATGTTCTGCCTCCTCTCTCTTATCCATAATTTTAAAATCACTCTTGTTTAATTTTTCACATTAGTAACATTTTATAATTCCCGCACATCACCTTCCTTCACTCCTTGGCATTAGGAGCTCACGTAAATCAAGCTAAAGCAAATTGCAAATTAGCCCACCGGAGGGCAGGATTCTTGTATTCAAAACATGAAATTGCAATGAAGCACAAAAAGTTTTTTGTATAACTATGGTACCAAATGGGTAATTACATAATTGTGGAAACGCTGACTAATGGTTCAAAATGTTCTGGTTATGTAAATATGTCCCAAGACTACAAATCCCACAATGCCGACAATATGAGGCAGATCGACAAATAGCCCACTGGAGGGCAGGACTTTTGTTTGAAAATTGTTTGAATATTGTTTGAATACTGTTTAAATGATATACAATTTATCAATGAGGCATTAAATTGGTAATTGTAAATTTTGGGAAAGGGCGATGAATTGTTTAAATTCTAAAAATACCTTAGTTGTGTAAAAACTACAAATCCCATAATGCCTATCAAGATACACCCAAGTGGGCGGTACCTGTAGTTTCAGGAAATGTTTCAAAATAATGTGAGCTCCACACACAAACTAACCGTGAACAAGACAGCGGACGCTGTCGAAACGCGTTGGTTTTTTGTTTTTGACCCCATGGATCAATAAAATCACAAAAGAAACTTAACCGCAGTGCAGTGCTGGAATTTGTTTTGAATGCGACTCCGTGTTTTCTTCCTCCAAGGGGAGAAATATTGTGGCAATAGAAAGCAGTTGGGCTCAACTGCGGGAGTGACGCGACCACATTTGCAGCGCCTACCTGGGAAAGGAGGGAGCCATAAGGAGGAGATATATATATATATATATATATATATATATATATGTTCACTGAAAAAACCATAGGTTTCACACCAGTTATAGTTAGCTGGAAATTTTACTGACATAAAACCATTGAAATTCCACGTTATAGTTAGTTGGACTCACTATAACTTGCGCGTGTAATGCACTGCTGATGACGTCACATATTACATCACTCATGACATGGTCAGTGACATCACTCATGACATCACTGATGACACCGTCCTTATGACAGAGTGACAGACCTCCTTTCACTGTAAAGTAACCCTTGAAACATATATTCAAAAATAGAAACTAACATTTTCCCAAAAAGTGGTGATACCCATACCAGTTACAACAACCAATTCAGTAATACCACCATCTATATACACATCCACTCATTCACCAACAGTTCTACATAGTCACTCATACATATATTCACTCATCATATGTAGTGAAACTAAGCATGAGCGAATTTTGCGGATCTCGCGTTCGCGAATTTTGCGGATTTGCGGATTCGCAATCCGCAAAATCCGCGAATTCCCGCGAATTTGCGGATTTTTTTTTTTTTTGTGTTCGCCCGTGTTTCTGCCAGTTCGCGAGGGGTTTTTACAATTTCGCAAATTGCGAACTTACCTGTCGGGTCGCAAGTTTTGCGAACTTGTTGTTTCTACGTGTCCAACCTGTTTGGGACACTCTTCTTCATCACTGCCATTCTCTGTCACCACTGCCACTCTCTGACTACTCATGCCACCCTCTGGCCCACCCATGCCACCCTCTGTTTCATCACCACACCCTCTGGTTGTCCAGTGTACATTATTTTCGGCAAAGCAAAGCACACCTTCCCTGCCTCAAGTGACCTGAATTAATTTGGGGCTGATTAATGTGTCACAGAATATTTTTTTAGCTGGCACCTGCTTCCTTAGTGCGCCCTGATTAGTGATCTTTTGCACTTGCTAAGTGCTTTCATTGTTGCAAAATTAGTTACAACACCTGCCCTGCCCCAACTGACAATAATGAATTAGGGGCTGATTAATGGATTTTAACTTCCAGCCTGGCTCCTGCTTGTCTCCCTTAGCTGTAATTCAGGACCTTTGTGGCATATGTGTAACTATTCTGAGGTTCAGAGCAGGGTCACATAATAGTTTCAACTGGCAACTGAACTCTGGAGGGGCCCCTCAGGAAGCACTACAGGAAATGGCTACTAATGATGTGCCTGAACTTTTGAACCTGGTAAGTAGTTACTTTCAGTTTTGCTTAGATCGTATTTCTGCAATTTCGCACTTATTCGCGGGGCGCGAACTCACGCGAACAGTGCGAGCAGTGCGAGCAAAATCCGCTGCTCGCGGATTTGCGGATTTTGCAGGAAATTCGCAAATCTCGCGGATTGCGGATTTCCCGAAAATCCGCAAAATCCGCGAGCGGAACGGATTTTCCGCCCATGCCTAAGTGAAACACCTATAAATCCTATTACACACCGACAGTCATCCAAAAGTTACTCACACACATAATCACACATGCAAATAAACTATTGAGCATCCATTAATTTGCATATACAGCTATACACACACTACCACCTTACTTCTAAGGAAACTTACACATACTCACTCTCTTAAACAATTACTTATAGAAACACATACTTATTTAAACAGGAACTCTTACAATCTCACATATACTCACTTATAAACATCAATACTCACATATACTAGATTAAAACATATGTCGTTACTGATAAAGACACTAGTGAGACAGTCATTCACTCACTAACACACACATATACACACTCATCCACCCATACAGTCATGCACATATGCTGTCTTCAAAACACATACAGTGAGTCAGTCATTGACGCATCTATATGCTAAGTAATACCCCCACCAAACCATAGACACTCATACTGATACAAAAAAAACATCTAATAACCCATATACACACACATGTAGCTACTCACCAACCCATGCAGCCAATTATACACAAAGTGAAACACTGATACATATATTTAAATATTTAAACATTACTCGCTGATATATGTATTTACTAAGATACCCTTAATAAGCCAGTTAACCAATCAATTAAAAAAAAAAAAACATTCATTGAAATACTTATTTAAACATGTATTCTTCCATCGACCTTTACATATACATATATAAAACATATTTATTTTTCAGAAAGGCACTCATTCACTGGATGGTGTGATCAGTGATGTCATGAGTGATGTCACTGACCATGTCATGAGTGATGTAATATGTGACGTCATCAGCAGTGCATTACACGCGCAAGTTATAGTGAGTCCAACTAACTATAACGTGGAATTTCAATGGTTTTGTGTCAGTAAAATTTCCAGCTAACTATAACTGGTGTGAAACCTATGGTTTTTTCAGTGAATTTAATAGGTTTTTTAAATGCTAATTCCTAACTATAACTGGTGTGAAACCTATGTTTTTTTCTGTGAATTTCATAGGTTTTTTAAATGCTAATTCCTAACTATAAGTCTCACTTTATAAGTAAGACTGTTAACGCTCTAGTTGTTCTTGAGAACACTCTGGTACATTCTATCATTGGGCTATAGTTGGGCTAGATATGGCTGATATTTGGGCTACATTAGTATTTTTTTGTCTCTGGTGGGCATCTTTGGGCTACATTGGGCTACATTGGGCTACATTTGGGCTACATTTGGGCTGTAACATATATATAGCCCAATGTAGCAATATATATTTTTTTAAAAGTTAATTTTCGTAAAAACCACTTGAGTATAGCAAAGGCACATCGGGTTACCAGTCCCTACAATTTTTCCCATTTAAAAAAAAAATATATTATTATATATATATATTTTTTTGCCTTGGAGCGCTCCCGGAGCGCGCCCCGGTGAGCGCCCCGGAGAGCGTACTCGTTTGAAGCACCCCGGGGCGCGCACCGGGGAGCGTCCCGTAAGCGCCAATATCGCGAACGAAAACATGATCGTGACGTATCGCGTAGCCGCGTGATGCGTCATATTCCGGGAGCGTAAGCGCACCCGGAAGCACGCATGCGCATTGGCTTTTCGCAAAAAGCTAAAAACCTTTCTGTTTTAGGTGATCAAATGTTTTCTGCTTTCCCTGCTTCACCAAATACCTATCCCTCTTCTTTAGGCTGTCCCTGGCGCCGGGAAACCCTTTATGGGTAGCTGAGCGCAATATAAATTCAATAAAATAAATAAATAAATAAAATAAATAAGATCGCAAAACGTTCTGACGCGCTAAGGCTACGCGCCCCGGGGCGCGCCCCGGGTCGCGTAGCGTAAGCGCGTCGGGTCATGTGACCTGAAAAAAACACTTTTCATTGGTTCACAACACTTTTGGTTTCAAAATGATGAAAGCCCTGCTCATGTGACTTGAAAATAACACTTTTCATTGGTTCACAACACTTTTGGTTTCCAAATGATGAAAGCCCTGGTCATGTGACTTGAAAATAACAATTCTCATTGGTCCAGAACAGTTTTTTTTTCCAAATGATGAAAGCCCCCTCCTTTTTCTTTATTCTGACTTTGTCCTTTGACTGAGGAAGACCTGTTTGGAAATCTGTCTCTAATATATTCTACTTAAAAATGGCTTCAGTAGCAGCAGCAGCTGGAGCATCTGCCCCACCACCACCACCACCACCATCAAAAAAACCACCAGAAGATCACATTGGTGGTCAAGAAGAAGAGGAGGAGGAGGAGGAGGAAGAGGAGGAACGCTCAAGGCAGTTCCTGCAAGAAGTTCATCAGCCCTACAAACCAAAAGAGCACTTCGTATGGCAATTCTACAAAATCCCAAGGGGTTTCAAAAAAGTCAACGCTGCGAAGGTGACTTGTTTGATTTGTGATGCTGAGCTGTCATGGGGGAACCCTAACAAAAAATATTCCTTCGGGAATCATACCATGATTCGGCACATGATCCGTTGGCACCCAATCAACTATTCTGCTGCAGAGGTAAGGGACCTCTGCAGTAAGCTACCCCCATCCTCATCTAGACCCTCAACATCAAAAGAACCAACTCCATCGGGTTCAGAGGCAACAGAGACAATGCCTATCATACAACCCAAATTTAACGATTTTAAAATCATGTGCAAATATTGTGGTAAGTTAATTTGCTAAGGTGAGCAAAGTGTTAAACTTATCATCTGTGCTGGGGAGAACCATAAGTGTCCGAAAAAACCCTAATTTTTTGCACAATTTTTTTTGCTCCAGTTGAGCCATTTACAATTCCCTGTTTTTTGTTGCTCCCCCAAGAAAATACAAAAAAAATATAAAACTGTTCAGAAAAGCCATAAAAAGTAAAAAATGTTAAAAAAACAAAACAAAAAAAGAAAAAAAAAACAGTTCTTTTCAAAACTACCTCCCATTTATATAAAATGACTTAAATTTTTAAACTCTGCCATTCTCTTTTCTCCCCGGTGCGCTCCCCGGAGCGCGTACCGGGCGCTCCCCCCGCGCAAATCGAAATTGTTTTTTTTTTTTGCCCCGTGGGGCCCTTTTGTAGCCCCCCACATGAAACCTAGGGGGTCAGGGGGGTCTACTCTGCCCCCTAATGGTCTTTTCTCCCTTTGTTTTGGCCACCTCTTGTGTCTCGATCCTACCGAAACACAACATGGCGGCCGCTCCGGACCGGTTGGAATGTTTACCGACATCCGAGAGCCAATCAGCTTTCCGTGCGCAAGTCGCGTAGCACGCCCGGTGCGCTCCCCGGTGCGCGTACCGGGGCGCTGCTATAGATATATATATTTTTTTTAACCTAAATTACTCAAAATCCACTGGAGCACATATCTTGAGACATAGCAAAGGCACATCGGGCTATAAGTCCATACAATTTTGGAAAGTTTGATGTAAATCCATTCAGCCGTTCGGGCTAAAAGTGAGGTCGACCGCCCTATGGAAATTAACATGGGGAAAACACGTGTTGGGACCCCCCTTTTATCTCGGCCCCCGCTTGACAAATCCCCCCAAAACTTTCAGTGAAGGACCGGGGCGCCGCGAGGCCATTTTGAGGAAATTTTCAGGCAGATTCGTCAACCGGCGCCAAAGTTATTCCAAATAGAATTTTGAGATTTAACATTGAAAAAAATCCTAACTATAACTACCTACTGGCGACCGCCAGTAGGTAATATATATATATACTAGCAGCCCGTCCCGACGTTGTCCGGGTATGAATAGCTGCCGGCCAGTAGTATATTGTTTTGTAGGATTTCGTTTTGATAGCATTTCTTATCTGTGACAGGCCTGTGAAACGCTCCAATTCACAGTGCACTGCTGATGCACTTAAGAGTGCGCGTTCAGTAGTGTGTGGACTCGAGTTTCCTTACTTTATTTTTCCTTGCAATATTATATAGCGCGAACTCGACAACATGGCATGAGCACAATTTACATTACAGAAGAACACATTCATTTGTGGTAGGCACGGGGAGACAAAGCGATTTGCCTGGAATCACAGGATGTTGTGCTGATGCCGAGATTCGAACGTAGCTCCCCAGCTCTAAAGTTTGCAATTCCAGAACTTGTGACGGGAGGTGTGTCTAAAAGTGTATGTCGGTGCTGGCCATCAATGAGAGAGACCTGTGCATTTTTCAAATGGGTGGTGAAAAAATATGAGTATGTTGCTGGAGATGTAGGCCGCAGTGCCACCAATGTACTTACCGGGGGAGGGTAAACACCCATTATTCTGCAACTTTCTTTCCGCATACCATCACTCCGCATACTTTCATTACAAAAGTATCATGACTCCGCAAAGCCATAATAACGCATGGCATTACATTTTATATGCTTTTACCACGCATACATTTACAACGAAATTCGTTGTAAATGCATGATTGGTAAAAGCATGTTTTTTTAAATGTTTGGATAAGGTAAGTATGGGTATAGGGGTATATGTTTTGGGGTACTAAGGTATATGTTTTGGGGTGTTTGGGCATTTTAAGGGTTCAGATATAGTTTTGGGTTATGGGGCACAGGGGTAGTTTTAGGTTTTAGGGATAGGTATGGGTTTTGGGGTACAGGGGTATTTTTAGGGTTCTGGGCTAGGTTTGGGTTTTGGGGTATAGGGGTATTTTTAGGGTTCAGGGGTAGGTTTGGGTTTTGGGGTACAGGGGTATTTTTAGGGTTCAGGGCTAGCTTTGGGTTTTGGGGTACAGGGGTATTTTAGGGTTCAGGGGTAGGTTTGGGTTTTGGGGTACAGGGTTATTTTTAAGGTTCAGGGCTAAGTTTGGGTTTTGGGGTACAGGGGTATTTTTAGGGTTCAGGGCTAGGTTTGGGGGTAGAGGGGTATTTTAAGGGTTCAGGGCTAGGTTTGGGTTTTGGGGGTACAGGGGAATTTTAGGGTTCAGGGGTAGGTTTGGGTTTTGGGGTACAGTGGTATTTTTAGGGTTCAGGGCTAGGTTTAGGTTTTGGGGTACAGGGGTATTTTTAGGGTTCAGGGGTAGGTTTGAGTTTTGAGGTACAGGGGTATTTATAGGGTTCAAGGCTAGGTTTGGGTTTTGGGGTACATGGGTATTTTTAGGGTTTAGGGATAGGTTTGGGTTTTGGGGTACAGGGTATATTTATAGGGTTAAGATGGGTTAGTGTTTAAGGGTGTTGGGGTATTTTAAGGAGTAAGGGTGGGTTATGATTATGGGGTGCAGGGGTATTTAAAGGGAGCAGGGTGGGATTAGCACACGAAATGAGACATGGCACGAAGGGCGGAGCGTACCACACACCCCCAGTGTTTGTCACCCCACAGCACACGCCCACAACGCAGACACGCCCACAAGGGACTACTTTGCTGGCACGGTTCTTTTACCTTTTAAATGTATATGGTGGGTGTCTGCATAGTCTATGTCCTTCTGCTGCAACTGCGCTTTCCAACACTGTATTGGGTGTTGTGATTGGTGCTGTGGTTCCTGAGATTACCCACCTCAAAGGTTTGGGCTCTCTCTTTATTATATTAGTATGGATATATATATATATATATATATATATATATATATATATATATATGTATATATATATATATATATATATATATATATATATATATATATATATATATATATATATATCTCCAAAAGTAAACCCGATATGATGCGCTCTCAGTATAAACAGACTCCACGACAATCCAAATTCTGCAAGGGTGTTTTAATCTCACTACGCGTTTCGGTTTACTGCAAAGCCTTGTTCATGTGAAATCAGTGCACACAACACAGTGACTAATAAAGTATTGAGGAATGAACATAGAAAAGGGACACAATATCCTCGTCATACTCAGATAGCAGTACCCATCGCAGCGGACATATTGGAAAGGTTAATATGTGCGAAAATAACAACACAATGTTCAAAATTGCAATCAACCTGTGTCAGAGTCATTAATACGTGCAAACAATGTGTATACATATGGCAGTAGATGACCATACACTAAATAAATGTCTCTCCCACTTAGTATAATGGATATGTAGCAAGCTCCGAGACTATGCAAGCCACGTGTGAGCAAGTACAACAGGGTAGCATTAACAAATACATACGCAATGTACAACGAAGCCGTGCTGGCAGGGCAGAAATCATATATCAAAGACTAAAAACATTAAAACCTTGAATATTACAATGTTATAAACATAAAAAATTAAAAATTAAAAACTACAGTGCATTCAGAATGTGAACTAGGCCAAATCCTCATCGTGAGTTTATTACACTACAGGTAATAGTGCAAATCTTTGCAGATATTGAGCCCTTGAGGTGTCTTGGTATCGAGCTCAATAATATATTTGGTCTCCAACTGTCTAAGGATCATTTCCCTGTTGCCTCCCCATTTGTTCAGTGGGACACTATCTATCACAAAGTATTGGAGCAGATTGACATTGTTATTGTGCTCCAGTATGATGTGTCTCGCCACTGGGTAGGTGGGGTCAGAGTTGACAGTCGCCCGAAGATGTTGAAGAATGCGCAAAAAAACCTGAAGTTGAGTGCTCCCAACATACCGTAATCCGCAAATGCATTTGAGAACATAAACAGCTTATTCCGTACGGCATGTGAAATGTCCAGTCAATGTCATTTGAGATGTCATCAGTGATGTCACTGACCATGTCATGAATGATCTAATATGTGACATCATCAGCAGTGCATTGCGGGTGTGCGAAATATAGTTAGTCCAACTAACTCTATAGGAGCAATTTCAATGGTTTTGTATGAGTGAAATGTCCAGCAAACTATAACACCCTAAAACTTTTTTTGAGCGAATTTCAACGTTTTTTTAAAGCTAATTCCTAACTATATAAGGCCTGAAACCTATGGTTTTTTCAGTGAATTTCAAAGGTTTTTTAAATGCTAATTCCTAACTATATAAGGCCTGAAACCTATGGTTTTTTAAGTGAATTTGCAAGGTTTTTTAAATGCTAATTCCTAACTATATAAGGCCTGAAACCTATGGTTTTTTAAGTGAATTTGCAAGGTTTTTTAAAGACAAATTCCTAACTATATAAGGCCTGAAACCTATGGTTTTTAAGTGAATATATATATATATATACGTATATACATATATATGTATCCTTTTTTGTTTTCACCCCGCTACTCCTGTATTTATATAATTGTCAAAGATGCTAAGGTTTTCGGGGTCAAATGAAATTAAAATTACAAATGAAATTATAACTTAAACCATTAGTATGCAACAGAACACTGTTCTGTCGCATTTCTACATTTTACCATGGGAACACGCATTCTGGACATAAACCGGTAGTAAAATGGGAGGTGTTATTCATCCCTGCACCTCGTGCATGCTTCGGGGATGCCAAGATCTGCCCCCTCGGCCTACAACTAGAGGTCGTGCACCCATGGAGGGCCTGCTGGGGTCTCCCAAAGTCGAGTTAAGACAACCTTTCCGTGTCAGAAAGGCCGGCACGGAAAGGCTTCCGAAACCCGACATTGTAATCTCAAGGGTGGAAATGCCCACCCTTGAGATTACAGGCCGGCTTCCGACTGGCTAAAGTGCTCTCTGAGCGAGGGTCAGAGCCTTTTTCGGCTGCTTCATAATCGGCCCATAAATCTGATTTACAAAGTATGGTATTTAAATGACAAAATACTGATAGACCAAGATCAAGCAAACATTTATGGTATAAATCTTGTTGTTTTTTTTTTAGAACAAATTGTTTTTAGATGCAACAGTCAATAGTCTTATCCAGGCACAGTTATCAACATGGCTGGTAAGGTTCCACATGTAGACGACCACCTTTGTGATGCACAATCGTGCTCTTCTTGGTTCCGCTGTTTCCCTGTTCCATTATGGGACATTTGATAGGGCTGCCTAGATGTGTTCAATGTGTGGGGAAGCCCTATTGCAAATGAAAAAACGCAGCTGTTTGCGAATTCGCTGGACCTTCCGTACTACAGGGCGGACATTGTTATTATGGATAGTACTGAAACAATGTACTGTAAGGCTCCTTGTAGTCCCTCAAGGTCAACATGGCACAAGGCCTCTTCACTGGCCAGTTTTGCTCCCCCTTCCATGCAAATGAATATTAAACAATAATGCCATATGGACTCAGTGGCATACTATGCGCCACAAATTACGTTTGTTGATATGTAGATGCATGCATACAATTGTAACGTCCATGGGGTAAAAAATGAATGGAGGTGAGATTGCTCAGAGGGTTTAGAACACTCTGTAGAGATTTGTGTAAAACGTTATCACATTCAACATTTTGTCTTTCTGAAGATGATGAAATCTGCCCCATTATTAAACTGCAAAAGAGCGTTCGGTGTGAAGTAGGTTCTATTCAAATAGTCACTTGATTTACTCCTTCGTTTCACTTCTCCTGTGGTGTCTTCTTACCTTCCCCACTCCCTGTTAGTGGGGTGAAGGTTGTATCAGCATAACCCTGACATTTCGCCCATCCAAAATTAGCCACCTTGCCATGTTTAGAGGCTGTAACAGATAATTAAAGTGCTTTGAATCGGTAGAACTCGAGTATGAAGCACTATATACAACCAAATTAAAATTCCATTTAGGCAGTATTTACCTTGGACATTAAAAGCGGTTCCAATGAATTGAGTTATACAACACATAACAAATAGGGACTTTATTTTGCTTCACTAATCGGCAGTTCAAACCCTTAGAAACTCAGTACCAGGCCCTTATGGGCCTTGAACAGTCAGACAGGGTGACACCGACTTTAAGAGGGCAGCCTTGTTCTTTCCTAGACTTTGGAGGTAAGGCGTCTAGGCCAGCGCCAAGTTAAGGTTCTTATAGCGTGCGGTAATAGGGGCTTTTGATCCATATCTCACACTTAATGAAAACAACAGCGATCTCTGCGGACTGCGGGCCTCTCCACACCACAGCGTTCGTGAGCAGACCTGTCAGAACCTGATGCAGCCGTAATCCTGGAATTTGACGGAATAACAACAAGAATGGAGGCAAATAAATGACGTCTGGTGTACCGTTCCAAAGGACAACACAAGGCCGGGCTAGGTCTGATAAGGCCTGCATGGTGGGGGTAGAGGTATGCGGCAGAGATAAGCAAATATTGGTCATTTCCACATGCAAACCACATGTGCGCATAAGAGCCAGCCAAAGTCACGAGGCAAGGGGGGTATGAAAACAAGCCCTGAGAAAGTTAGCAAAGATGGTAGTTTGGGCTAGAGAGAATCAAAGAAATAGTCCGGGTTGTCTGAAGCTTTACGCACGCGAGTAAAGTGTCCCTGTGATGAGCATTGTATGCGTAGTTTACGCAGTTTGCCCAACTTTGGGCCCTCTATGTGGTTCTGGAAATGGGCGTGCCCTTTCCTCATCAGAAATTTTGGGGAAAGGGTTTTCCTCGTGACTTTGAAATAGGATGAATGTTAGCGACAGGGATAGGGTAGTCCAGCAAACTTACTGCTGCTAGCAACACTCACAATGTACTTTTCAAAGTTGTGAAAGAGATTTATACCGCCCAGCTCGACAGTTTTTAGAGAATTCGCAAAGCTTTTGCAATAGGGTTGGCTGCAGATTATTTTATAAAGAAAATCTTAAATATATCATCTGATTTTAAGGAAAATTTGGACACTTTCTCTAGTGGAGAGGACATGGAGGCCCCACGGTCAAGAAGCCTGTGGCAACTCTGTCCCCCTTTCCTTCCATATCCTGTGCGTAAACTGAACTCTACTTTTACATCTGAAATCAGGCTCCCCAGAAGATCCCTGCCCCCCCGAGACATACAACTGGTCCCTGACTTCCTTACTACATTTTTGGAAAGAATCTGTAGCCAGTTCATTTGCAAAAGAGTTAATTCACAAATCAGGAAAGAGGCCATTGTCATTCCCATTAAAAAGAAGCCCGATTTGAGAACCAGAACATTTTAAAAATCTGTGCTCGATTTTGCTTCTGACCGCACCAGCAAACATTTTTGAAAAATATATGAATCAGAACTTGGCCGAGTTTATTTTTTTGCAGAACCAGCCGGACCCCTCACAGAACGGTTTCCGTAGTGGTCACTGCACTGAACAAGCTCTAATAGGTGCAGCAGACTACATCCGCTGCCAGGTGGACCAGAGTGGTATGGACATCTTGGCAATGTTGGATCTGTCAGCAGCATTTGATACGGTGTCACCCTCCTACTTGGTGCAAAGATTGTGCACAGACAGGGATAAAGGCTGCTACACTGGCTTTACTGGGGTCCCTTCTCACCAATAGAATCCAGACTGTCAGCTGCGGTGGCTTCACTGTTGAATCCTTACAGCTCCCTTGTGGGGTGCCACAGGGGTCCACGCTCAGCCCCACATTGTTTAATCAATATGTGGCACCACTGACAACTCTGGTGGGGTCATCTGACTTCCAGGTTTTGTCATACACAGATGACAGCCAGATTATTGTCTCAGTGTCAGAAAATAGGATATTAGTGGCTGAGAAACTCTGTATGTTGGAGATTGGGATCTGGATGAAGGAGAACTGGCTGAAATTGAATACGGAGAAGACAAATATCCTGGTCTGTGGGGCTCAGCACTTTGCATGATCAGCGCTGATATGGCCAGAGAGGTGCAGCCCTCCTACCTACTCCAGTTGCCTCTTTTAAAACCTAGTAGTCATCTTTGATAACACAATTGGTAATAGATCCTTTCTCTCATTCATGGGGAGCATAGAACTGCAGTGTCATTCCATTCATTTCCTTTTGCCTTGACTGCTGTAGCGCTCTCTACTTAAATATCAATAAATCTTCACTCAATAAACTCCAGGTTTTTCAAAATGCAGCTGCCCGTTTGATATTGAACATTAACACTCGCCAGTCAGTGAGGGAGGTTTTGCACTTTTTACACTGGTGACCTCTGAGGAAGTGGGTAATTTCCAAAGCATTATGCATGGTCAATCCAGCACTGTACCATCATGGACGCTTCCCCTCAGGTTAGCATTCCAATAGAATTTGCCCAAAAAGCAGTTGAGATCTTCTTCTCTCAGGAAGGTGATTGGTCCTAGGTTTCGGAAGGTGAGATAGGGTGTCCACACATTTTCGGTAGAAGCTGCTAAATTGTGGAACACTTTGCCAATGCACATTGCTAGCTTAACCTCTCACATGGCCTTTCATAAAAATTTGAAGACGTGGTTATATTCTCTTTCATAAGTGATCCTCTTGTGGATAGCTACTATTTTGTTGGTAGCACTCCGTGGCATTAAGGCCACTGTCTCCGGTACTGAACTATTCACCTACAAATCGGATTGCATAAGATTGGCACACAAAAGACCAGGATTGGAAACAGTGTGCGTAATGACCTACAGGGAGGTGGTCGCCTTAGCTATGAATCGTTTTTTCAACTTAAAAGGGGCATGAGAGTCCTTATTTTCATGAGAATGAACTTCAGAAACAGTAGGTTTTTTTGGATAAAAAATTCTCAACTTTGCGCGCATACCATAAATGCACATTCTCAAGAATAGTAAGGAATGGGGAAAGTGGAACTCACGCTGGTAAAGTATTGCAATAGATTCATATATAAATTAGCCCTAGACTTCTAAGCATTGAACACATCAATAAATAAACCCAAGGGAAAATTCAAGAGATAGTATGTCTTTTGTGCAGAACCCTCCCTACTCCCGAAAGAGAAGCATCAGTAGCAGAGACAACAGAGCACTGATAACCTTCTCTCAAGCTCTATACTAGACCTGGAAGTGGCACACCCAGCAGTGGGCATTATTTTACTGTTATCCTATGGAACTCACTAGCCCCATTACCAGAGTACACTGATTGTGTGTGTGTGTGTGTGTGTGGGTGGGCATGTAAAACCCACATTGTGGGGACTGGCTGGGTCCTCATAGAGTGAGTTAACCTTGTCACACCCAGACAAACACAATCTTTGTGAAGACCGTTGCATTGTAAGGACCGTTCCCGAAGTGTGTTTAGGAACTTTCGAGTGAGTTTATGGAAAAACTAAACGCACAGTTGGATTTGCCTCAGTGTGCTTTATAACCTACCCTACTATCAAAGTGGGGGTGGAGTTAGAATAGTAATTACACACTTCATTACGGTCAAAGACCGGTCCTCATAATAATAGGTATGTTATGTTGTGTGTGTAAGCATGCACGCATATTCATCCTTACGTGTGTGCATATATCTGTGTGCGTGTCTGCATGTGATCGGAGGCAACTAGAACATTTCCATTGCATACTAGAAGGGCTACCCACTTCATACCCACTACCACTAAGGAAAGGATCGAACCCTACAGACGTTTCTATGCGAAACAGTACATATTTCCTCAAGGATCAATTCTGCACCCCATTCCTTTCAATGCCTCTTTCAGAGACCTTGCTGAAGAGCTAGACTGGAAAGTATACAACTTAGTATAGACAAAAATCTCACTAAACGAGAACAAACCCCAAAGGGAGCGATGACAAGGAGATATTTTAGAAATCTAAACACACTGAAATAAAAAAATATGGCAAGTGAAAAACCTGACAGGTAAGTGTAAAATCATTTGCATGAGTACACATAGGCTAGACAGCAGCAGTAGATTGCATATGGTACCATGGGCCATCTACTAGTGAGAGATTGCTGAACTTTCCATTTCTAATGACCTAAAATGTTTCAGAGTCATCTGAGAAGCGGGGGGGGGGGGGAAATGATGATTAGCAATCTTGAGGACAATCAAGACTTTGAGAGATGCAAGAACAGACATTAGTGGAGTCTGAAGTAGAAGAGGGGAAAAGATAGTGCCTTTTACATACTTTAGAAGCAGTAATCAGTAATGTTCAAGAAGAAAATGGATCTCAACAGAGGGCAATAGCAGGTAAGAGAAAAATACAGCAGCGAGGAAAAGATGCATATTATATTATTCTCTTGGTCCTTCTTTACTGTCAACTTCTATATATGTTGACATCATATGTACTGCACTGGTGCTTGTCCACATATGTGCATCAATCTATCAAACGTTGGAACCCTCCTGGCTTCTGTGGGGAAATGCTAAAGTTGATTGCTCTATATCTGAGTCTGCACCACAACAGGATTGATCTTATTCACAGACATGGATGAAACCAGTCTTCCTAAAATATTCAGTCCCACTATTTTGTCAGCTTGCCCATGGCTTGAATTATGTGGATATTAATTGGAGTAAAGGATTCAATTCTACATAATGCACAGACGAAGGAATTCATTAAAAAACATGAATAAATGAACTGGAAACTAACCCTGGCAACAACAAAAATCAATAATATCCCACGCAGGATCGAAAATAAACACCTGCACAGTGGGAATTACCTATTAATGTGCTGAAATGAAAGAAATTAAAATCAGAGATTGATAAAATATATCTCTAATATGAGCAAATGTCATTTCAGAAATGTAATCGTAACAAGGGTGGGACTGGATAATTTACCAAGAGGCACATGAAGGTTTAGCTGAACAGAGTTGCCTCATGACGGAGTGGTTTAGGTGCATTAAATTCCCTTTGATTGGGTGCAGGCGGCTGACGCACTGGAGGGAGTTTTGATGTCCTAAACCCAGGGCTCGAGTTGGGGTACCACGCGGGTGGACGGTGTCCCCCCACTTATTTTACCGGGAGCTCGATCACTGGAGCAAATGGAGCCACACATTCACTCTTTGGCCTCTCTGGGGCGAGATTGGAGCTCATTCAGAACGCTGCTCAGGCACTGGCTTCTCTGATGCAATCGCATCTAAGGGTTGAGCGAGGGGAGGCAATGAGTCTGATGGTGCAAGCCACCTTTTGTGACATCACTTCCTGTCGTGACGTCAGCGTCCCCCCACTTCTTTTTTTAGGACTTGTGCCCTCCCTAAACCTGACTCTGCAGGTGGCAGGTCAAATTTAATATCTGGGCATAGACACAGGCACTGATTTTCAAAAGATTGGCTTCATAGTCCCAAATCTGCAGTAAAAAATGAAGATTCTCAAAGAATTGCAACACAACTTTCACCGTCAGTTCTCTCACACATCAAAGAGGTATTGGGAACGGCTACGTTCAGTTTCCTTGGGGCAGATGTATCAAACGATTTTTTTGACGCAAACGCTGCGATTCGGTAAAAAGCCGCGTTTGCGACAAAAAAATCAGAAAATTATATTTATCATCTAAAACACATCACAATATTAAGGAATCGCATATTTTGCGATTCCTTAATATTGCGTAAGCATTTAAGGAATCGCAAATTGCGAATTCTTTTACAAATGCACTTTTTGGCATTTGTAAAGGTGCCATGTAGCGCTCATACATGCCCTTAGGGCCTGTATGTGCGCCATATGCGCACACATGTACATTTCAGGGGTGCAGCAGGGTGTCCTTAAGACACCCTTGCACCCTTGAAATTATTCTCAATTTGCGATTAGCAAACGGCGAATCGTAAATTGAGAATAACTTCACATTCATTCCTATGGGCCTCCTGGTCCATAGAAATGAATGGGAAAATATTCCTTAATTGCGATTAGCAATTTGCTAATCGCAATTAAGGAATTTTAAGAAATCACAAAAAAATGTGATTTTCTACATACATACCATTTTGCAAATCTCAAATAGCGATTTCTAAAAAATCGGTATTTGAGATTCGCAAAACTGGTTGTTGATACATCTGCCCCTAAATTCCTTAATTTTCTTAAGGCAAATAGGGCAACATAAAAGATTTCTCTGACCTCAGGGTGGGGTATCAGAACAGTGATTTCTCTTTTTCTGCAGGTCTGACATTGCTAACCAATGACAAAATGTTTGACTGGAGTTTACCTTGCACAAGGAACGGTTGGTTGGATGGGTGCCCCCAGTTATCTTCTGTTACAACTAGAAGCTTTCTGTTTCCGAACATCTAGAAGCTGTGAAGAGGCTCTCTGTGCATGACCCAGAACCTCTGTGGAACCACTTTTGCTCCCTTAATGGTCCTGAGTGACTAAATTCAAAGGGCTGCATCTTCTTTCTAAATTGGGGCAAACTCACTTCACACAGGATTTGATAAACCTGCTTCGGGGTGAAACAGGGCAGTAAAACCCAATCTGGAGGCACGTGCATTTTCTCCTGGGAGCTTGTAGCCTATAGGGAGGCATTCGAGGCAGCTCTTGCTGCTTTCTTTGGGTTTAGAGGGACATAGCACCTTGAGTCTCATTCAAGTGTGAATTTATCAAGAGCCGCCTGACATGAATTAAACTTTCTCGGTAAGTGCTGGGTGAAATTAGATTTCATCCAGCTGACAGCACTGATACCTTCTATGACACTTCTTCATGTTTTTGGTGGGTGTTGAAGGGTAAATTTGGAAATGTAGGCTTCCCTTGACTCTTCCCTCCCGTGTATAATTTAAAGGCATTTCATTTTGATTAAGATTCAACATGTCGCTCATGAGTCGGGGGAAGGGGCTGTGCTCTGAGTGAGAATGCACCTGCAAAAACAATACAGTAAGCCCGTATTCCAGGCTGGGGCTGCATTCGGTCCCTTGTCAGCCAGATTCTATCTGATCTTCTAGAGAGGTCTGCCAGCTTCATGCCAATTGTGAAGCTCACACATATGTTTCACACTTCAGGCCTGTCCATGGTTGAAGAATTCACACGTGCTCCAGAAATGATATTTTATTTGAGGAATGTACTTTATAAAATATGCTGTCAATAACAGGTAGTACGCTTTTGCTGCAATGCAGCTTTGTCTTTCTAACCATTGCATAACGCCTTACAGATTTAACCAAAGCTAAGTGTTATTTTGGCCTCATAATCATTTTGCGCAGAATCATAGTGAGGTCTGTTTCCACAGAATCATAAGAGAGTTCTGTTTGCACAGATGCATAGTGAGGTCAGTTTGCATAGAGGCATAGTGAGGTTTGTTTGCTGGGAAGCATATTCAGGTCTTTTTGCATAAACGCATAGTGAGGTGAGTTTACATAGAAGCGTAGTGCAGACAGTTTGCACAGAAGCATTGTGAGGCTTGTTTGCAAAGAAGCATATTGAGGTCTATTTAGTTAGAGGCATAGTGAAGTCAGTTTGCATAGAAGCATAGCGAGGACAGTTTGCACAGAAGCATAGTGAGGTTTGTTTCCAGAGAAGCATATTGAGGTATTTTTGCATAAACACACAGTGAGGTCAGTTTGCACAGAATCATAGTGAGGTTAGTTTGCATAGAAGCATATTAAGGTCTATTTGCATAGACACATATTGAGGTCAATTTGCATAGAAGCATACTGATGTCAGTTTGCACTGAATCATAGTGTGGTTTGCTTGCAAAGAAGCATATTGAGATCTATTTGCATAGAGGCATAGTGTGTTCAGTTTGCATACAAGCATGGTGATGTCAGTTTGCATAGAAGCATAGCGAGGACAGTCTGCATACAGCCAAGGTGAGGCCAGTTTGCATAGAAGCATGGCAAGGACAGTTTGCATATAAGCATAGTGAGGTTAGTTGGCATAGACGCACAGCAAGGACAATTTGCATATAAGCATGGTGAGGTTAGTAATTCAGGTCACACAACAAAACATCTGCCAATTTCCAGTGGAAAAAAAAGAAATATATTGCTGAACAGGAGAAATGCTTGGCCATGTTTATCTAAATTCACGAAGTTGGTGTTTTCCACCACTGACCAACAACTTTCAAAGCGTCTACCTTAGGATATAAAAGAACATAAGCTTCGAAATTCATAGATTTGATACATTGTTCCTGAAATCCATATGTTGCACAAAATAAACATTGTAACTTGGTAGGGGGAATTTTGATGTGGTTATATAAAAGCCTGGCCTACTTGGTCATGGATGCCATGCTGTAAATGCATTTCACTTTCCATATTTATTTAACATGCCTACGTCAATTGCATGCTAGAGGGATGATGTCAACAGATTTCAGATTTTATTCTCCTGGTCTTCCTTGGTGGCGCTATGTTGGGCAAGACAAGCAGATGTGTGCGCATGGGGGTACTTTTTTGTGAAAAACCACTGTCTTGGGAAACATGCTGAGGAAATATACTGTTCTGTTTGCACATGCATTTGCACAAATTTCTATTTAAAATTCAGGTGTCACTTTCCGATCCTCATATTTTATGCCAGTTTTGTAATGTTCCCTAATCCACAGGGTGCTCCCAGCTGCTACTTTTTAATGCAGTGAACTTTCTCTTCACCTGAAAACATTGACTAAATACAAGAGCTTTGAGACCACAGCGCTTACAGAATAGCATGGTAGGAAGGTGGGCTGCATTTTCATTGGGTGATTCAATGATACTATGAATTATACATATTAAAACAGTGTTCATCTTGTTAATTAAATGCCATAACATAGAGATGCACATCATATGTATGATATGATATGTATGATTGTGTGAATGAGTATAAAATGCAGATTTTCAATGACTCAGCAATTAAATAGACTCGGAATATTAATGTGCGCACTGTTATCTGTTTGTTTAACCCCTCCCCTGCTGATGACGGAACCGCTCCGTCATCAGCTACAGTTGAGCTGTGCTGATGACGGAGCGGTTCCGTCATGGCCCAGCCGCCGCGCCTGCGCGGCGCTGATTTCGCGCCTGCGCGGGCGTTCTAATGAGCGGGGCGGGTCATGACGGAACCGCTCCGTCACCAGCATAGCTCAACCACGGCTGGTGACGGAGCGGCTCCGTCACCCGCATGCGGCCGCCGCGCCCCTTTAGCGCTGCGGCGGAATAGCCGCCGCAGCAAAGGGGTTAATTGTAAGCCACACCATTAGCCAAGTGCTCGTGCATTAATAACAGGACTAACAACATAGTTAGTGTGGAATTTTGGCCTATTTCATGATTTATTCAGGAAGTCAGTTTATCAAAGGCACATATGCAATTGATATATGACCACATTTTAAATGTTTCTGAACTGTCCTTTATTGGGAACAGCCACATACATTAATAGTAAAATCACCACCACACAAGTCACACCATATAGCCCACTGGCAATAACAAACGGCCGGATTACGATTGATGGGAGACTACCAATGACAGGCTGTAGACGGTGGTCTCCCTGCCATCGGTGACTGAATCATCACCCGCCAAATTACGATGGCAGGTGGTGTGGCGGTCGGGAAGACCTACCGACATGGTCCCGATGGTCAGAAGCATTCCGACCTCCTGGCGGACAGCCCTCTATCCCCAGAATGGCGGGGGTGCCTGTTGGGCACCGCCATGGGGATTACAATATCCCTTTCCGCCTGTCATTCTGCTAAAGTGAAACCCGCTGCAAAATGGCAGGTGGAAATAGATTTGGGGGCCAGTAGAGGGCCCCTCTAACCCCCTAGCCAGGGACATAGGCACTGGAGGGGCACCTATGGTGCCCCCCTACATATCCCTACACCACGTGTTAGGCACTGCATGGTGCCTGCCACATAGTGCAGGGATATGTGTTGAGTGTCTGTTTTGTCTTGCGGCGGGTGCTGCAGAGCGCAGCACCCACCGCTATACAAAACATGGGCAATGTGACCAGCACCTAATTTGCCCTGTGGGACCTTCGCCTTGTATGCGGGCGGTCCTAAATATGATACAATGGCAGACGGACTGAAATCTGTCCGTCATGGTAATGACCCCCATAGTTCTTTGTTTAGGTAGACGTCACTTAATGTGGCTCGCTGTCTAAGCACTACAGCTCACAATCCTATGCGCACGCATACAATTACATTGCATTCCTATTTCAGTAATTGCACAAACAAAAGTAGAGTAGATTGCGATATTCCGTTCTTTGTCTTTTAACCCCTCCCATGCTCATGACGAGCTCGGCTGCTGTGCTGAACGTTCCACGAAAACGGGTGTGGTCATGACGAGCTCAGCTCGTCATGAGCACAGCGCCGCCATGCTGCATGACAAGCCAAGAATTCCCCCAGCGGCGAAGGGGTTAATTCTTTGCTCCCAGCCAACACGTGTTTCGTCGTAAAGGGGTTACCCTGCAACTTCTCCATGGCTGACTGGCTTGTCGAGTGTCTGGGTTCTTCTCTCCTCTTTGCCGGTTCTACTTCCGACCCAGCCAGTCAAGTATTAGTATATCCGCCTTTATGTTGGCTTGTCGCTTCCAATGTAGCTATTTCCTCCAAGCGAGTTTACTTCCTCATTCAGTTTCTCCTGCAACTGTGTGGTGATCTGTAAGAACCGGAAGCGCTCGACAAGCCAGACAGCCCTAAAGAAGTCACGGAGTAACCCCCTTACGACGAAGCACGTGTTGGCTGGGCGTAAAGAATTAAACGACAAAGAATGGAATCTCGCAAACTACTCTTCTTTTTGGTTGTGCAATTACTGAAATATGAATGTAATGTAATTTTATGCATTTGCATAGGATGTGAGTTAGTTTGGGTAACGACCCTAGGGTTGAGTTTTGGAGGGTTCAGGGTGATTCCCCTCCAGTAGAGCACCGCAAGAGAGCAGAGTTGGATGCTTAATAGCAAGACGTAAATTTGTGAGCACCAAGCAGATCCTAGTTCTAATTCACCCCAGCATGACATTAATACTTAAGCACCACAGCTGTTTTACATACAAATAAAGTGGGTAGTTTGCTGCAAGACAGTCATAACTGTGATTCAAAAACAAGACCCCAGTAAACAGATTCCTTCATTGCATTCAAGGAAGATGGTTGTATTATTTGCACGCATTACTTGGTTGGATGCATTAATCATAATCAAAAGGGGAAACATCCATAACTAATACATTATAAAAACTGCTAAATGTGACTAACTAAATGGGCAAAGAAAACCAAAATCAAAACAGTAAAACACAACTCCCACAAATCAAAAAAAGTATTTGCTAACATGTGCATAGGCACTAAAGGCATCTAGTCTGTTTTCCACTGATATTGTAAACCGTGAAATTTGGTTAGTGCATGTTGGCAAGCCTCCTCTGCTTCATATTACCATGAAATCTCTAGTTTGCAAGCACCTTTGATCATCGAAGAACAGAGTTGGCCAGCAGAGGCCACAGGCCAATTTATCTAAACTTAGAGCCCTTCCCTCCACTGTGCAATGTTTGGGCAGTTTTCTTCTTCTCTATGATATTTTTTTCAAGCAAAATGTTAAATAAAACGCTCTCAAAATGGCGTCCCTTCTAGGGAGGACCCAATGTTACCTTCAGCTGCAAAGCCTTCACAGCGTGTTTTGCGAGGGGCTGCGTTTGGCCCTTAGCCCTTGAAATAAGTCATTTTTGCACGCCTTCTTTTCTCAGGAAGATAAATGTACGCTGTCATTTTAAAATCAATTCCGTAGAAGTAGGCCAAGGTAAACACGAGAACAACACTGAAAGGCTGGACTAACGAAAAGATAAATACACCGAAAAGTGGAGGAAGAGAGGACTCGACTGTGCGGTCTGGAAGAGCAAATAACGGGCATGACTTAATTTTTTTCTGGAACGGTAACACGGTCGCATTATACGTTAATCTTGCGGAAGGTGGGATGTAAGCTCACAACACAATGGTAGGATACAGCGTCGTGTGTGGCACACGCGGACAGGTGCACGGCTACTCAGACTAAGAGATTTCATACGTTCTCAAGAAAGAGGTGAGAGACATATTCTCCCGCGAGGCGCATAGACACAGAAAATAATAATAATAATGAAAATATATATATATATATAAATATATCTATATATATATATATATATATATATATATATATATATATATATATATATATATATATATATATATATATATATATATATATATATATATATATATATATATATCGAACAAGTGCAACCTCCCAGGCTCCGACCACAGCGACCCAGGAAATCACGCGGATCCAGTAACTTATAAAGCACAGATTTTATTTATAAGCTGAACCAAGCAATCTGACGCGTTTCGGGCATCCGCCCTTGCTCACAGACAATCAGAGTTGGAAATGCTTACGTTTTAAATACTAACTGCCAAACATTTTTTTCTTTTTTTCGTCATACACCTCGTGATAATAGAGAGCGAGGACAAACTACTTGCAATGCATAGCATAGTCTGTTTTCCAAACATTTTGAAATAACAACAGTTGGAAGTAAAATTCATTAACTGGTTTAAATTTACATTTCGAATTGACAATAATAAAACCCATGATATAAAAGTTAAAAAATGTTAGAAATATATATATGTACATATAGCATGTACTACCCATCAAGGCAGACAGTGCACGTTTCTGACAGTCTGATAGGCAGTAAGAGATTTTAGAAAGTAATCTGTCTAGCTGGGAGGACTAACAGATAGTAAGGTGTGTTTTTCTCCCTGCCAGGCTGTTTCGCTCAGCGCATAAGTGGGGTGCTGGGTGGAAATAGATCTGTGCGTGGTAGAGGAGTGGCCCTGTTGTGTTCAACCAAGGGCGGTAGTGCCTTCCAGACCCTACACGTCCCTCCCACGAATCGAAAGGAAGGGGGTCATTCTCAAGAGTGTACAGAGTGGAAGATTAGCAGCCTATGGTTTTTGCACACAGTTTTGGCAGTTGTTGCTTAGTCTTAAGGTTGCACGGGCAAGACCTGCATCATGGAAAACTGCGTGGTACAGTCTACCTTGCACAAAGTAGGCACCAAAAAGTTTGCACATTTCCAGATTACTTTCCCATAATGTTCATCAGGTTAGTCCTACTCTTCTTCATCACCGTCCTTTTCAGTGAGATTAATACCTTTTTATGAGAAGCCTCAATAAACTATTTTTTTTACTCACTTGCCTTGGAGTCTGTTCCACAAAAGTCTGTTGCTCAGTGGCCTAACAAAACTTGAGGGGAGACTCACAATCCAGGGACCTACAAGTGCCAGAGGGGGCACCCTAGAGCTGCCCCCCCCCCTCCACACCGCAGGACTGCAGGGGCTTTTGTTACGCCACTAGGGCCGGATTGGCCATAGTGGGCACCGGGCAATCCCCCGGTGCGCCGCACGGGCCGGTTTTGGGCTGGAAAATCGTCCCTGTACCAAAATCAGCCGAAAACCGGCCCCGGCAAAGAGCTCGGCGGCACCCACAACACCCCCCCCCCCCAGTGGGGATGTGGGGGGCCGGCCGAGCACTTTTCCAGGGCCGGTTGTGGTTCCCAGTCCAGCCCTGTACGCCACTGACCTTGCACCTCCTGTACACAGCAAGCCACCCCGTACCCATGTGCACCTGGTCATCCCAGGGCTGGGTGAGTGGGATCAACGACTGTAAGGAGGAAGATTAAAACTCAGAGTAATGAAGATTACTGGTAAGAAATCTGGGCATCACCCCCTCTTTCTGCTTTCTCATCACAGTCCTTAACATTGAGTATGTAGCAAAAAGCACAGGGTGCACAAATAAGCAAGAACACGACTCCAAAGTGTAATGTGCAATTACAAGAAGGCTTAAGGAGAAGCCAGCTTTTTGTAGGTGGGACTCGAAGGTGGGTGTAATAAAAAAGGAGAGAGAGAGCACGTGCAAAATTCTGTTACAATACGCGGTGGCAAGACCAATAGGTCTGACTGGCATTTTGTGATCTATCTCATTTTTAAAAAGCCTTCTGTAGTGAAAAACAAAATAATGAACAATTGCAATATATTTATGAAATAAAGAATTTAATGTGTGACTATTCTAGGCTCTTTTGAGGTTTCAATAAATCCATCGTGCATTGCAACGTAAGCATTCCATAGGAGACATTGTAATGTAAGCACTCTATAAGAGGCGGGTTGGCACACTAGAAAGCATGTGGGGAGGGGGCAACATTCCCTCTGGGTGGAGCCAAAGCCCACTCTATTTATAGTTTAAAGAATCGGTAACAGTACCTGCAAAGCCAGACACAAAAAAGCATTCAATCAACCTCATCGTTAAGGAATGGAAGAGAGACATTTGCAATAATACACCACAAACGGTGCCTGCCAAAAGGTATTTCACTTATGTTTTTTTGCGCGCAATTAGTCCAAAACATGTTTAAGACTACATCTTTTCCTACTTAAGGTAGTGGTTTTCAAAATGCAGACACACCTCTGCTTTTCGAGTTAAATCGAGAAACACCTGAATATCACACAGTAAGTTTCCTGGAACGCTTTTCCGGTGAGCATCAGTCCTGTGTGTATGTTCCTGCGTGGCCTACACATGTTTTACCTTACATAAGGCCCATTAAACCCATACAGCTCCAGATCATAAAAGTGCCCGCCTGCTGCTCCTGTAATAAGATTAAAACAGCGATGCGTGGCATAAAACACGTGTAAGGATTGAATAAATCAGTGCGCCTTTTACACCGCCAGTGTTTGTCTAGTGGAGCAGGGAATGCTCTGCTGGGCTGTTACAGAAACACACTGGAGGGATTTACAGAGCCAATTTGAGCCTGGTGGGTGGGCCTGGGTCAATAAAATAAAGAGGCTCCCCCTTGGGAGGCGCACAACAAACACGGTGAAACTTCTGAACTGCGGGGCAACCTTCAGATCGTGTTGTTATTTAGTGGGAAGTGGGCCTAATGAATGCCAGAATTATGATGGAGGGCGGCTCGGAGGATAAATGGAAAACACATTTTCCAAATGTTCAGGATTTCATTGCAGCATCTGTCTCTGGTGGAGCAGCCAGGCTCGCACTGAATGACACGAACAGCTCTGTAATTAGTGTAAAGGGTACACAATTAGTCGAGACCATGGCAATTATATTTGTATACAAGCTTTGAAATGTGTGAGTGTGGGGGCATTCTGAGGTGAACACTTTTGTTAAGCACTGCCAGGGAGGGAGTGTTGCATGTGTTATGATTTTTTTCATTTTTGATCCAAATTGAGAGATGAATGGATTCCTTCTGCATTATTTTTTTAGGCATCACTAATCACCATACAATAAAGAGTGTATAAAATGTATGCAAAAATTACTTTACGAATCAATGATATCACATTACATAAAATATAAATCGAACAGTAAATCTGATCACACAAAACAATATAAGCAGAAAAAGTACCCAAAACAATACATTTAAAAGAACTAAAAAGTATGTGGAAATTATCAAATTATTGAAAACGACAATGGACGATTGAATGAACAACTGGCTCAATCATAAATGAAAAAAAGATGCATGACACTTATAGCACGCACATTAGCCAAGGTACTCAATCACCAATCACACCAACAAATGTCACGTGATCATCTCTAATCAAGGACCACACCTGTGAGGAGTCATCGTCGGAAGGAGAACTTGCTTTCAGCCTCGAACCTCGCCAGTTGGTGCGAGGGGCTGCACGCTTGGAAACCGAGGGAGCTGTGAACTCATTGAACTGGACTGAGGCAGACAGCGGGGCTGCGAGCGTTGCAGGGACTCCATTTCCCAGGAGTCCCTGCTTGACCCATTGTCAGCTTCCGGTCCGCTCTCCCTGCTGTCACGCCCACCGCCCATTGGAGCCCTTTATTTAATCCCTACTGGCCCTTTCACCGCGGGATCATCTCTAATCAAGGACCACACCTGTGAGGAGTCATCGTCGGGAGGAGAACTTGCTTTCAGCCTCGAACCTCGCCGCACCCGCTTCGCGGGTGCCGCTTCGCGGGTGCCGCTTCGCGGGTGCCGCTTCGCCAGTTGGTGCGAGGGGCTGCACGCTTGGAAACCGAGGGAGCTGTGAACTCATTGAACTGGACTGAGGCAGACAGCGGGGCTGCGAGCGTTGCAGGGACTCCATTTCCAAGGAGTCCCTGCTTGACCCATTGTCAGCTTCCGGTCCGCTCTCCCTGCTGTCACGCCCACTGCCTGTAAAGTTCCCTATAACAAAGGTCTGATCTCCCGCAGCGCGGGACGCAGCTCGGGCGAAGACCGGGCAAAGAGCGGGCCATTTTAGGCCGTTAGAGGCCGATTAGGGCCAGGCTGGGCCACCCCTCTAATTTCCGCTGTATTTTAGGCTCTTTAATACTATCTAACTTATTACCATGTCTCCGAGAGGAAGTAGAAGTAAGACTGCGGCAAAAAAAGGGCAACTCACTGGCCCTATAGATAGTTTTATAACGAGGGCAAACTCTTTTATAGACCAGAGCATTTCACTTATCGAACGTAGGGTATCCCAAGACCTATCAGAGGCTAGAAGATCCTCTATGGGGCACCTGGCAAATGTAAGAACGCCGGTCTCCCATAGGGATCAAAGACAGAGTGAGGGCAGGGGCAAAAGGCAGAGCCTTCCAAATATAGTCGATCTATCGGTCTCACAACTTTCGGAAACACAATTATCCTCAGATTTAGAAAAAACTCCAGATTTAGCCCCACAACCCACCCCGGAAGAGGTAAGACAGGCAAGAGGGAGGAGGGAGGGAGCAATAAAGAAAAAGAAACCCGAAGCGACAAGTAATATAACAACAGGTAAACCAACTATATCTCTTACTGAGATCATAGAAAACACACCTAGCTCCCCTCTGTTGGAAATTCAGAACAGGCATACGGTGGTGATACATCACACACACGATGTTTCACCTCCTACCAGCTTAGAAATAGTACCTAACGCTCCACTAACAAATGAGGTAGACCATAGCCACAACCAAAACAGCGAATTACTATAAAAAATTGGAGATTTGTTACAACAAACTTTTACACCCATACAAGTCAGATTAACAAAGATAGAAGCAGCGATAGCCGAACTTTCAGCTCTGATGAAACCAAACCAAAAACCTAATCGAACCCGGGAGGCACAAAAAGCAGCGGTAGTCAAGCCACCTTGCTTAACCCCTACTGTCCAAGTGAAAGATCCTACTCCTGCACTGGCAGTAGCAGCTAAGCCCACAAATACGACAGTGGTTAAGAAAAAAACAACTGAAAACCCACCTTTAAACCCCTCAAGCACAAAAACTAATACCCCTCGTGAACACATTAATACAGGTATGAAAACTAAACAACCTCAAATAAGCAGAGAGAGGGAGAGACAACCGCTGGGCGAAACACACCCAGTTACCCTTCCGCCAGAAGCGAGTCCATTTTTTGTCAGCCTGACTGGCGTTCCAGAATTGGTGGATCAAAAATCCGAACCAAACTGGTCGCTAAGAAACAAGATCCAACATTGGCTTAGTATAAACCTCCCACCCCCGCCCTACTGCTCAACTAGAATCCTGATGGTCAGAAGAGCTCCCTGGGTCGGTTATGGGAAAAAAACAATACAGGGCGATTGTATTTTAATTACCTTCGAAGACCCTAGAGTGGTTGAGTACATCTGTTCAGGGGAGGATTTTAGTTTAAATGGGGGGATTGGCACAAAGCGCCTCTCTTTTTTCTACCCACCAATATTTCCGGACGGTCCCTCTCAAAATGATGGACCTTGGTACACAGTGGGTCCTCGTTATCGGGGTAGAGAAAGGGAAGAGTGGAGAGGGCAGTATCAGAGGGGAAATTATAGAGAACCATCTCGATGGGAGGGTTGGAATGGAATACCATTAACGAATATGTATAGTGGCCTAGAGTCAGTGGACTGAGCATCACAGCCAGAAGACCCTGGGAGTCCAACTCCAGACATGTCCGACACCCCTCATAATTCCCAAAGCGGTAACACCCCTAGGAGTGAATCTCCACTTTTGGGTATCGTTTCCTGGAATATTGCGGGATTACGCCCAAAAATCAAAGACGGGAGTATCATGAACCTTGTGGGTAGACACCAAATTGTCTGCCTTCAGGAGACATGGTCACCGATAGAACTCCACCTCTTGGGTTTTAAGACGTATTCTTCTCCAGCGTTGGTTGGCCCCAAGGGCAGGCCAAAGGGAGGACTAAACATCTATATAGCCAATACTATCCAGCAAATAAAAACAACTACTATTGAATTGGATGATAATTTTCCGATTCTTTGTCTCTCCCTACCCAAAAAAGAGTCTGTTGTCCTCATAAACGTTTATAACAATCTTGAGGAACAACAGCTCCAGAGAGTGCTAGTAAATTTACATGAGAAACTGACTACCCTAACGCAGGAAAAAGGGGCAAAGGGCTCCATATTCCTTATATGGGCAGGGGATTTCAATCTACATCATTGCAATCACTTGGAGAAAAATTGCCCAGGGATGGTGACTGAGGAGGGCAACCCCCTCTTTCACTTTTGCCATACTAAATTGGGTACAATGATGAATGATCTTTTATCAGATCTGGACCTTCAAATAGCTAATGCCCTAGATGGTAGTACCAATCACTTAGAACCAACTTATGTGGGAAGGGGGTTTTTCTCAACGGTTGACTATATCCTAATATCAGCTGGTCTCCAAGCTAGAGTTAATCACTTCAAAGTCATCCCAAACACCCTAAGTGATCACTCAGCTCTTAAACTGCCATTGAGTTTAATCCAGCAACAATCCTTACCCCAAATAATAGCAAAAGCATTGAGTCAGAATAATATAAATCTGGGTCAACTAAATGGGTTCACAATAAAATGGGGGAAGATAAACCCCGGGGATCTCACAGAAGAGGTGATCAAATCGACATATCCTCAGTTTAAGAAATGTCTGGACTTAAAGACGGCAGATGAGGAAGTTCTTAGTAACTTCTCCATAATTATTGAAAAAATTAAATCTTTACTCACAGCAGGACCAATCACCCGACCCCTTAGTAACAAAGGTTGGTTTAATCATGATTGCACCCAGGCTCATTCCAAACTCAAGCTAGCATTAAATAAAGATGATAGGGATCCCCAACTAATCGCCACATTAAGAAAGGAATACCTTGCAACACGGAAGAAGAGAAAGGTGGAATTAAAGCAGGCCTTGTGGGACGAACTTCACTCTAGTGCCCAAGCAAAGAACAGTGAAGCATTCTGGAGAGTAGTGAGAACTCCATTCTTGGTAGACGAAAAAACTCCAAAAATTGAAGTTGCCATAGAAGAGACAGTATGGGTATCACACTTCTCAAAAATTTTCCAAAAGCGAGAAACAAACCAAGAAATTGAAGGTGAAATTCCCTTAGATGTGACTTATCCCATCCAAATAGACTTCGAAATCTCAGAGATCCTTCTGGCCCTGAAATCAAGTAAAAATGGAAAAGCTCCAGGGCGGGATGGAGTCCCGGTCGATCTTTTTAAGCACAATACAGACCTCTGGGCCCCCATCCTCACTAGGGTATGCACGGCAGCCGCAAAGAAAGGGCTTCTGGAGTCTTGGACGAGGTCCGTGATGGTTCCGATTTTTAAAAAGGGAAATCGCCAGGACCCTGCCTGCTATCGCCCAATATCCTTGCTGGACTCGTTGGGCAAGATAGCAGGTAGGGTGATCCTGGAGCGACTCCAGCAGTGGGTGGAGAAGAGAGGTATCTTGTCTGATTTGCAATTTGGCTTCCGGGAGGGTTTCGGGACAGTGGAACAGGCCCTAAATCTTTCTATCATTATGGGGAAATATATACACGCAAAGCAGGACAGACTCTACATGGTTTATGTGGATCTGTCTGCTGCATTGGACTGTGTCTCCCATACAAAATTATGGTCTGTGCTGTCACAAATGGGGGTGGATTTGCCACTTTTAAACTTTCTGAGGGAATTGTACTCTAAACCCTCCGCCAGAGTCCGTTTTGGTACAAAGGGCGAGCTATCGACGTCATTTAGAGTGGAGCGAGGAGTCAGGCAAGGATGTGTCCTGCCTCCTTTCTTATTCTCCCTCTATACTAACAGCTTGGAGGTTGATCTTTTAAGGGGTGCCCAGGACCTCCCACAGGCAAAACAACGCCCGATTCCCGCTCTACTCTACGCGGACGATGCCGTCCTGCTGGCACGGACTCCTCGCGAACTTCAGAAGGTAATTTGTAGATACTCTTCGTTTATGGGCAGCCTTGATCTCCATATAAACGTGACCAAGACCTTTGTAATGACGGCAGGCACAGGGAGGAAACACCCTAAAAATGTAATGCTTAAAAACCAAAAGATTGAGTTTACATCTGATTATTGTTATCTGGGCATTACGATAGATGATAAACTGTCCTGGAAAGTGGCAGTCGAGGCCAGGAAACATTGTTTTAAGAGAACGATAGCAGCCCTGGTGTCCTTTTTGCAAAAACTGGGAAAACGACCACCCCTGGAACTATTAAAAATTTATAGAGCCAAATGCCAGTCAACAGCACTGTACGGGGCCGGCGTCTGGGGCCATACAGATGTCTCTGCTCTACAGGTTGCAGAAAATGCTTTTTTGAGGTTCCTCCTGATGGCCCCAAAGCGATCCTCAACATACGCATGCCATGCTGAGTTAGGCACGCCATATGTTGAGGATTTGGCAAGAATTCAACCATTGCTCCTATGGCGGCGTATCTGGACCTCAGAAAAAAATGCATTTACTAAGAGGATAGTGGCAGATGCCATGACATTAGACCACTCCCTGAAAATAAAATGGCTCGCCTATATTAGGAATTTTTTCACTGATCTAGGGTTGGAGAGTTATTACTCCACTCCTGAAAAGATCAGTGAAATTTCTAAGAAGAAGTTAAAAGATCTGGCCTTGGGCCACTTGGACAACCTAAGGCTTCTTTCTGAAGCAGGCAAACCCTCCGTCCACCACGCCATAATGGTCCAAACCACTCTTTCTATCCAGCCCTACCTAAACCTAGAAATTAGTATTTTTTATCGTTTTCTTCTGACGAGATTCAGGTTAAACCTATTTCATAGATTAGTAGCCTTCCCTGTAATGAATGCTTGGGACTCGACCTTACCCCTCTGTCCTTGTGAGGAAAAGTCAGTACAATCCACTTTACATGTAGTTATGTTCTGTAAATTTTATAATGAACATCGTAAATTGTGGTTATTGTCATTGTTGAAATCTTGGAGCTTTAGACAGTGCCATCCTGCTATGCTCTGCCTACAGTTCTTAGACACAGAAATAACTTGCTATCATGTTCTTAACTTTTTGAAATGCATATTTAGACATAGGAAAAACTTGTAAAGTAATCTCCATTAATCAGTGTATTTAGAATGAATTATGAAAATATTCTTTGTATGTTAAACCATACTGTATTGAAAATTTTTATGCTCACTATTTTTAACCCCTTCCAGGCTCATGACGAGCTGGGCTCGTCATGAGGTAGCCTCCTACCAGGCTGATGACGAGCCCAGCTCGCCATACACAATGGACTTTTGAAAATTACAGCACAGGAGCAAAATATCGCTAGCAGCGATGGTGTTAAAGAAGTCAGTGTTCTTTCATCTACGGTGTGCAATCCATAAATTGATTAAAATGTGCAACAAACTGTTCCTTACATTGTCTAGTCTTACATTGGATGTTATCATATCTCAAACGTCACAGGCAGACTCCAAATCCCCCTTTAATTGGTTAGTCATTATCTTGGAATTAAAACCACTACCCGATATCAGAATATGGCGAGTGGTGGAAGAATCCATCAGCAAGCCAAGAGAACCCTAGAAATGTATTTGGATGTAAAAATAAGAATTGTCACCAGGATCACAAGTGTGGTGATGAAAACAGAACGTATAAACCCATGATTCAAAATAATGTTATGTGTTTGAAGGAAACAGGAGCCTCTGTCAATGGGCTCGATGGTACAATTCAGCTGTGAGGGCGTCCTAGCAGAGACACTTTACAGCATGGGCAAAGTGGGCAATTGTCAAAGGCTTCCACCTTCCAAAGGTCCCCCTGGGAAAGTAAACCTTATCTCTCTCTAGCTCATCTCTATTTCTATATCCAAATTGCTCTTGTTCTTCTCTATGTATCTCTACCTCGGTCAAGTGTCATCTGAAGGGTTTTGGCATCTATCATCATTAGTTTAATCTAGTTTAAAACCACCATAATACCATAAATACATTCATCCAGAGAAACATCATAATTACATAAAATAAGTGACATAGTACAGTTAATTCAAAAAAATATTAGTTACATTTAGCAATCAGGACTATTTGAACTGTTTTTTTGGGAAACCAATTTCCAAAAACTGGCTTGACATCATGCAGGCTACAATTAGCATAAACTGGGTGGTAAGATTCACAATTGTTATGAAAAGGGGCACCAAAATATGTTTTGCTAGGGCCAAAAAAAATCATTAAGACGACATTGCATCCTGGCAGTAAGTCCAGCTAAGTTTCTGTCTTGGGGAGTGTGGGGGGGGGGGGGCATCGTAGTGACCATTGAAAACTTAGAAACACTCTGTGTAGATATAAGGACCATTCGTTCTGAAACTTAATAATAATGAGTTGTTGCTGAGCCCCTATATATTTCAAATCTAAAGTGCCCAAATTATTAGATCTCCATTGCTGATTCTTTCTCTGAAGGTGATTTGGTAGGTCTACGCAATACGAGACTTGAATTTTCACAATGCTCATGTTAATTTTGTGTGTCTAAATCACCGAAATAGCCTAAATAAATAAAAAACACGGGGGGAGATTTACAAACATTTTGCGCTGGGCTAGCGTCACAAAAGTGACGCTAAGCAGCACAAAATGTTTTTTTTTTGGTATATACTTTCCAGCGCAAAACTTGCTTTGCGCTGGAAAGCACCATCAAAGTAGCGCAAAGCACTGCGTTGCCTTACTTAGCACCAAGGGGTTGTTAGATGGGTGTTCCCATGCAACCATCAAAGCATTATGACCCAAAACAATATTTACAAAGATTTGTAGACATGGTTGTGCGCCAAAAGTTAACGCCTCTTCAAAGGAAGGGCTAACAGGAGAAATGCTTTTATTTCTCCATGCTTTCTCAATGCTTTTCCGACTTTGCATGCATGCTGCACTGTGCAGCATGCATACAAAGTGGGAATAGCTTTCCATTTTGTCTAGGCATGGTATTTTGTACAAGAAGGGTACCCTTCCTGTACAAAACGTATGCTAGACTCATGCACACACCCTAGCGATTTAGCATATTTTGTATAGGCCCCAAAATCCTGTGTCCGTGCTTTCAAGTACTACGCAGGGGCAGAGGAGTAATGGGGAGCCAAACATAACATTGTCTCTCCTCCCTGTCCCGAATGTGAAAAAATACCTTACCTGCCACCATTAATCAATCCCCACCATCTTCCCTGTCTTCCTCCCCTCCCCTGCTGTGCTTTATGCTTTCAGTCCAAGCAGACAAGCAGCACTGTGCTGACAGGCTTTTAAGGTGGCCTGTCAGCCTGGCCTAAAAGGCCTTCATAATATTGCAACAATGGGTAATGAGTTTTATTATTAACTGTTGCTATGTCATAGCAGTGAGTAATCAGATTCAGAAACTGATGTAAACGATAGAGGCTCTCTACAGGAGTACACACCACAATTTAACTGTGCTCTGCCGCCCATACGACAAACGGATGTGTGACGATGCGTACAATGCGTACCGTTACAACGTGTACCTTTACGACGCAGGTTTAACAACGCAAGTCGTTACAACGACTTGCGTTGGGGGGCGCTGGATAGTGAATAGTTTAATTGACTATTCCAACTCCAGTCCCCGTGGATAGTAGGGAAGGTGTTGGATAGTAAATTAAACTATCTCCTATCCTAGAGCGCCCTCCAGCGAAAGTCGTTGTAACGACTTTCGTTGTAAATCCTGCATTGTAACGGTACCGCGTTGTAACGGTTCCGTTGTAAAGGATGTTTCCCCGACAAACACCGCAGAAAACACATTCTGATAAACTTCATTCAACTAATATCATACTTCTCATCTGACAACAGAGCCCTATATATCAACTATCCCTACGAGGCCTCGGGCCCTTTCTGCGCTCCACGCTAGTACTTGATGACTTATCTGGAGCGATCACGGAATGACTGTCCAGTAGGCAGGGAGAACACTCCTGGATGCTCCTCTCTTGATGTACCCTTGCCAATGGTCTCTGACAGCATTGTCTTGAGCTCAAAGAATAGATTATGCTGAGCTAACCAGTGAACCAGGTCCTTGGTATCTACAAGAGTCATCAGCAAGCACAGGCAGTTCACTTTTATACATTAGTTCGGAAAAAGTGGACAGATAGTTTTCAATCAATATCCACATCTGTTCTCTGCTCTTTGAAGCAATTACAAACTATGACATTTCTGGATATTCTTTCTTTGGAAGGCAGTTTTCAGAAATACATTTCACATGACCAATAAACGTAGGACAGCATCCATAACAAGCCTTGTAACTGATAAGTCCTTCATATCATGTATATCGTTTAAAAGCTTGCTCATAAATGCAGACGCTGCATGTGTTAGCTTTAGATTCAGAGCCGATAAAGTGTTTTGAAATTGATTTAGGTAGAACTACAGCGGAGGATCAATACACATTACATAAAATGTATGCCTACAGTAAAGTGATTGTGCTGGGGGGAAGTAGAATAACATTGTAACTGTGCAGATTGACAGCTGTAGGTTTTTCCAAAGTTTTATTTATCATTTCCGTACCTAAATCCCTGTTTGACCTGCCACCCTTAGGGTGGTCTCCTCCCCAAACCTTTTGCCTGCTTACCTCCACTTTTTGCTCGTTCTTTTTGTTGGCTTTATGACTCTGAACACTTTACTAATGCTAACCAGTGCTTAAGTGCATGTGCTTCTACTCTAAACCTGGTAACATTGGTGTATACACAAGTGGCATATTTAGTTTACTTATAGGTCCCGGTAAAAAATGGTATACCATATACCCAGCACCTGTAGATTAAATGCTACTAGTGGGCCTGCAGCAGTGATTGTGCCACTCACAAAAGTAGTCTTTCTAACCTGACTCAGGCCTGCCATTGCAGGGCCTGTGTGTGCAGTTTACTGCCACTTCCACTTGGCATTTAAAAGTGTTTGCCAAGCCTTAAACTCCCATTTTATTACACATAACTCACCCCTATGGTAGGCCCTAGGTAGCCCATAGTGCAGGGTGCTGTGTAAGTAAAAGATAGGACATGTACTGTTAAGTTTTGTATTTCACTGTAGTGATAAACACGCAAATTTATTTTTAACTGCTGTGATGCCTACTCTGCTCATAGGTTAACATTGGAAATTCCTTAATACACTTTTAAGCTGTAATTCCTGAATAGAAAGGAGTAGCTGCATCATATTGATATCTTTGGAATGGTGTAGATAAGTTCTCTATACAGGTAAAGTTGGATTTGACATTACGAGTTTAGAAATGCCCCTTTAAGAAAGAGAAAAGAGAAGATGATGGACAGAATCCTAAACAATGCAAACATTCACCCCAGTCAACATATATGGGTTTAATCCTTCATTTTTTGCCCACCACTCCACCCAGTTTGGACCAAGTCATATGCAAATCAGTCTTGACCCTGATCCTCAAGGAAACTTTCTAGCCCGAACTGCCAAGACAGGTCCTCCCTGGACCAGAAATAAGCATCCTGGAACCGGTTTCGGGGTGACACACATCACCCAGACTAGCTTGAATCCAGTGTCAAAGTGATCGGAGGACCCATGTCTGGGCATGCCTTCCTACTTAGGGTGACAAAAGCAAAAAGAACAGATGATGGACGGAATGCTGAACAATGCAAATAGTCACCCCCAGTCAACAGATCTGGGTTTAATCCATTGTTTTTTTGCCCACCCCGCAACCAGAGTTTAGAGCCAGCCATAAGCAAATCAGTTTTGACCCTGCTCCTCATGGGAACAGGCCAGCCCGAACTGCCAAGCCAGGCCCTCCCTGGACTAGAAACAAGTGTCCTAGGACCGGTTTTGGGGTAATACCCCATATCAGCCAGGCTTTTTTGAATCCACTGGTGCAGAGAGCACATGACCCACGTCTTCCCACTTAGGGTGACTGGGGGTGAGTGTTTGAAATGTTTAAGCACTCCGCCCATCATCTTGTTTTTTTGCTATGTTCACCCTAAGTGGCCAAGTTGCTTGTTGTGCCACTAGATTCACGCTAGCCTGACCAATGAGGGGTGATACCCAGAAACCAGTCCCAGGATGCTTGTTTCCTGTCCAGGGAGGACCTGCCCTGGTAGTTTCGGTAGGACTGATCACATGAGTAGCACAGTCAAGACTGATTTGCATATGGCTGGGTCCAAACTGGGATAGCACAGTGAGCAAAAGAATGATGGATTAAATCCAGATTTCTTGACTGGGGTGAGTTGAAAAGTTTCAGCACTCCGTCTATCATCTTCTTGTGTTTGCAATGTTCACACTAAGTGGCCAACGGTATGCCCAGGTGTGGGATATTTGTGCACTTCAAAGACAATTCTTTGAAATCATCCCCACTTCAAAAGCACATTTGGGTATAAGTACCGGGTCTCTGACCACGCCAAATCAGACACCTCTGGACCTACAACTGGACTCTGTCAGAAGGACTGCTGTGCTGCATCAAGGACTGATACTCTGCAGGACTGCTGATCTGGAAGTCCTGCTTTCTCTTGTGCTGCCCCCTGCCTGCTACTCTCTGACTCTGCTGGGGAGAGCTGGACTGTGCCTTGCACTGAAGTGGTCTCCAATGGCTTGTTGGTGTGCCTCCTGTTGCTTGAGACTCAGGGGTATCAAAGTCTCTATCTCTGCTCCTGTGCCTGGTTCACTGGAAGTGGTACAAGATATGGAAATCAACGCATCTCCAGTCTGCTTGTAGCAGAACAAGTGCATCAGTATTGGAACCAACGCATCGCCTGCAGAGCCCAATGCACTGGAACCACATATCACTGCTGCAGCAGTCTTCAGAGATCAACATATCGTTCGACTGCGTAGAGAAACCCGGAGCATCGCATTTTGGAACCAGCACATTTCTGCCCGGTGCCTCGTCCTCGGGAACCAACACATTTGCCTCCACTACGCGAAGGGAATTGATGCATCACCTCGCCTGCCTGATCAACATCAATGCATTGCTCGATGCATTACTCAACTGTTCCCCCCGCATCTGGCTTTTACCAACAGGATAAGGTACTTTGTTCACCTGGGCCTGCATGGGTCCTGTAGACAGTCCGTGTTCCATTACAATCGGCCTGAAATGTTGACTTTTTGCTCCGATCCAGCAAGACCAGATAACCCCCATAGGCGCTTATTGCTTAAAAGTTCTAGAACTCTTTTTAATATTTAAAAATTAATATCTCACCTTCTACTTATTAGTTTTTTGCCATTTTGGTCTTGATTTATTAGTAAAATTGTTGTCTATTTTTCTAAACCTATGTGGGGTCTTTTTGTGATGTTTTCATTGTGCTACTGTGTGTGGATGTTGCACAAATACTTTACACATTGACTCTTTAGATGAGCCTGGCTGCTCTGTGGCAAGCTACTAGCGGGTGAGCACAGGTTATCTTTTAGTCAGTATCTAGCTTACCCTGACTAGGATTGTGGTCCCTGCTTGAACAGGGTGCATACCTCGGCCAACCAGAAACCCAATTACTAACAATCCCAATGAGAGTCTGTCCCACAAGGGACAGTTCAAAGCACCAAAGATTTTAGAAGGCCACACTCTTTTTTTTTCCCTCCTTGATGCGATCTTCGTGGTTATGGCAAGCAAGGTCACCTCATGTTAAGTGAAAAGGGGGGGACCGCCCATTTGATAAGGAGGTAGGACCGTGTCTTAAGAACCTACAAATTCTTTGAGTTTACCACCACGGAACCTCCATGATGATTCTCTTGAATTTGTTTTGATAACGTTTGTTTGAATCATTGGACATCCCTTCCTACCCTGCCACATAGTTCTTGTCCCAAAGTTCCCAATATTTCGTACGTTTGCTCTCCCCTCTGGAGTTATCCAATTTCCTGAACTTATCGACGGACCAAAGCCCACACTTTCTTAGTTTATTTGCATGATGTGTTCAGAAATCAGATTGCTTAAAGCTGAATTCATCCATCCAGAGACATGGTACATATACTTCTTACATCTCTATGGTCCCACCCAGGGGAGGGCTTTGATGACTAAAGCCTACGGAATGCTTTACTAGTCTTGTCATCTTGTTCAATTACTGTAGGCCTAAGTGAGACCGTGAGGGCAATCAAGTCCATAGCCACAGGGAAAGCTGCAGAGCCGAGGGTTCCGGGGGACCCGTTTCTATGTGAGATCAAGTACGGGGCCATATAAATAAACATCGTAACTGCTCTTAGATAATCCAAAATAAAAATCCTGCCGAGCTGGAAGGCAGCGGAAATTGTCCGAGTAAATAAGAAAGGCCCAAGGGACTCTCCCGCATATTATAGACCTATTACTCTGATAGATGTAATCCAAAGAGTCTTTAGTAGGCAGATATTTTCCCACCTGGAGCAATAGATTGAAGAACACTGTGCCCTATCTCATCTGCAAGCGGGCATTAGAAGCCAGATGAGTACCAACTGACCAGGTCGTCACGCTCACATCCAATTACTGGAATACCGTTTTACTTGAAAAATCACACTTATACCTGGTCTTTGCGAACATGAAGACTGCTTTTGTCCTGGTCCCCCGCCCTAAACTTTGGGAAGTCTTAAAAGCCAGTGGTATGCCACCAGATCTACAGGACATTATTAGGCGTTTACACCAGGACACCTATGCCCAGGTCTGCTGGGGGCCCATGGTTGAGCTAACTGATCAGATAAGAATACATAAGGGTGCACACCAGAGGTGCATTCTCACTCTCACACTGTTTTCATTATACCTAAACAGTGTGGTTGCCTTCTTGTAAGATTGTATGAGTGATGCACCCAAGTTGGCGGGTAGAAAGATCGGCCTGCTCCTATTTGCCGACAATACGCTCCTAATTTCTAAGACCCGGAGACGCCACCAAACACTGCTTAATAGATTTGGGGCATTTTGCCATGAAAGAGGGTAGGTGAATAATCATGCCAAAACTAAGTTTATGACCATCATTCCATAAAGGTCTTTCGCTGGTTCTATTACCCTTGAAGTTGCTCCATTAGCAAATGTTATGGACTTAATTATCTAGGAGTTACGCTATCCAAAAATATGACCTGGTCTACTCAGATCATGAAAAGTGCCCTAAATCTAACACACCATGCATCAGCCACTCTCAGACCTTTCAAGCTTTCTAAAACAAAGTGTATTTCACCTGTTATAAAGGTCTATAGGGCCAAGGAAGAGGCTCCCGTGCTCTATGGAGCAGAGCTATGGGGATGCACAAATATAATGGAACTGAGTACAGCTGAAAACAACTTTCTGTGTACCCTTGTTAATCTCCCTAGGAGCGCTCCAGTAGTTCCTCTGCTACATGACCTGGGCCTTGAACCGGTGGCTTCAAAAGCTAACCCACGGCCTCTCCTTTTTGGCACAGACTTAAGCATACCCCTGCACTATCCGATTATTATCATGCTCTCAAGGACATTGCGGCCTTAGACAAATCTCGTACTGTTAAATGGCTGGGCTTTGTGAAAGACTCTCTAACTGAACTTGACTTGGGTGAATGCTGGGATGATGCCCCCAAACCCTTTCAAGGGAAGCACTAAAGGACTCTTTTGGGAAATAGAGGTGAGGGAAAGATATGGAAAGGGTAAACTTTGGCTCCCTTACAAATATTTTTCTGCAAGTTAAACCCCACACAGAATTTGAGCCTTTCTTTGATTATGTGTCTGACCCAGCAGCCAGAAATGTGTTCCTTAAATTGCAATATGGCACTTTGCCCCTTTTACTTCAAAATGCCAACCTCAGGTGCCCGGTATGCCTACAGGCAGAGGAGTCTTTATCTAATTTTCTGTTCTTCTGTCCAAGTAATATTCGCCCCAGGAAAAATTGGATCATCCCGATCTGCAGGAAGCTGGGATGCATGCAGCACCACCCAACGCTTCTGCCGCTCTGCCCTGAGACTAGGGAACCTACAATTTGTATGTGCAGTGGCCAAATATCTGAAATGGAGCTGGGCCATCAGGGCCAAAGCCATTAATAGCGTCTGCTGGTCCCTGTCTCTGACTTTTAAATGCTCACGTTGTCCTTCTTCATTATGCTGGTTATTTTAGCATGAAAAGTGCACACAATGATGTTATGTTTTATTTGGCTCCGTTGAATCTCTTAAAAATGCAATAGAATTTTAGTACCTTATTATGGCTCTGATGAAATAACATTTTATCTATGCAGATTCTATTCCGTTATGACTATGCAAGTTGTTCACGTTGAGACCCAAATGTGTTTTATGAATTGCGTCACGTCCTATATTTATCGTTTTACCCTTCTAGATGTAATATCGTTATGACGAATTTTATATATTACAGAACTGTATGTGTACTTTTATGGTTTTACTCTAAAGCGAATAAAGATTTTGAAGGAGAAGGATTGGCTAAAGATTCATCGGACTTGCGCAAAGCCGGGAGATCCTGTTAACAAGTGGCGTCGATGTACTACGACAAAAGTCTGTCTGAGGGACAACTACTGCCAAAACCAGCCCCATAGGATTGCTTAATAGCCAGAAGGGTCTGTAATGAATTTAAGTATTGAATCACTAATCCTGGATTCTGTGATGGATAATATGCAAAAAAAAGATGAGCCAGTGGGATATAGCACACATTCTAAATCTTTGATATACCTGTCTGGTGCCCTATATTTGGCTTCAAATAGGTACTTAACCACTAGAGGATGATCTCAGTTTCTCTTTGATGGTGGAAGGACGATTGAGGGAATCATCTATTGATTAGTTTAACCACTATAGCACAGTCGCGACTGGCGCAGGTAAGGGCGGTGGGGCATGAGCGGGGCAGGGTGGGGGTCGGGGAAGTCGACATACAACGGAATAAGTTAAATTAAATGTAAAAAAAAAACACTTACCGTGCGCTCGCTGCAAGCTAAGTGGTTTTATAAAAAATATTTTTTTTTTAACATATCCCGTCGTATGTCGACTTCCCTGACCCCCGCTTCGCCCCACCGCTCTTACCTGTGCCGGCTGCCAATGCTATAGCATTATAAAGTTTCCAGTTATGCAGATCAGTGATAGAAGCTCTTGCAGAGGGAATTAGATTTTACCTGGGTTTGGATTAGTTGAGGACGACTGAGAGGCTCTCTGGCCTGTCCTAACATGTTTGCATATAGATGGTTTACCCTTGGCATGCCATTGAAGGGTATCCGCCAGCCCCTCGGGGGGCATCTGCTCCACAGTCGACACGGAATCCGTTTTTTTCACAAAGAACTTTTCGACTCGTGCCACAACTTATGTGAGAAGTAAGAACACCAATTTCTGAGAAGCAGACAGCTTTCCCCTAAGTGATGCAGGGCTACTCATCCTGAAAAGTCTGAGATGTAATACACAACATTGCTTCCAGATTGCTACACCAAGAGGGGTTTCCAGCACTAGATTGTCAACTAGGACACTAAGGGAATGAAACAGCATGCAGCCAGGTCACAGGAAGCGATAAAACCAGACAGTAAATTATTCTCAAAATACTTTTCTAAAATCAAGACCAATTGTTCTTGAAAAGATCTAAATCAGGTTCTGTCGCCTTTCAGTAGTTTTAAAGTGCTGAGGGGCATGCCATCAATAGTGAGGGTCACCCAGCTGTGCGCACCTTAGCTACATTCTGTATTGATTGCAGGTTAAATGGTACCCTCTAGTGAGTCACCACTGCCACCAACAATACCTCCATCTTTGAGCTATCCTCTACCAGAGAACCTAGAACTAATGCTACTCGCTGGCAAAGCTGCTAAGCATTCTTCCAGACGAAAAAACATGAAGCATTGAAGCCGTCGCTCTTTTTCACAAGAAAGCCATGAAACATTTGTAAAGAGGGCTCAGATATATAACAGCACTCTTCTCCTTCATGTCTGTGATTGAAAAACAATATGGCGTGCTCATCAAATGCCTCACTATAGTCACATTAGTCTAATTATTATCTGCTAATGAACCAATATAAATATAATTAATTTGCAGAAGGCAGCAAATCAATAACCTTAATTAGGCTCAGAAACTCATTTATTTGCAAGCTCTCAAAAACCAAAATGAGCTTTGAAAAATAAAGCTGTGGGCTCTTTTTTCTCAGCATCTCTGGGGCTGATTAACAGAGGCACTTCCTAGCCAGGAGGGAGGTGGTATTGTCAATCTATGGAGCTAGGTTGTCCCATTACACCTTCTAGTCACACTAAGGATTCTTTGAGAGCAAACGCCAGCACATGCATGTCAGATTATGATAATGCATCAATGTCTGCTGTATTGTCTGATATGTGTTGTTTGTAAGAATCCTGATTTAACACCTTCTGTAGGGCAGCTGTGAATGACCCACAGTGGGGCACAGGCAGTTTCGGCCGGCACAGGTAAGAGCGTTGAGACGGGCTGGCGGGGTGGGGGTCGGGGCGGTCGACATACGAATGGATAAGTTAAATTAAATAAAAATAAAACCACTTACCTTGCACTCACTACATCATCGTAATTGTGGACTTCCCCGATGTTCACCCCTTCCCGCCCCCACGCTGTCTCACCGCTCTTACCTGTGCCAGCCGCCACTGGGCACAGGAGGCAAGGTGAGGTAGAAAGAAATGCAAGCTTAGACACTATTCTTCTTCTCTCTGAAAGCTGGCAGGGTTGGGATGGTGCCAGCTACATGCCATATCAGTCTCTCTGAAAAGCCATTAGGCCTGAGGCAGAGACAACTATGCGTGAGGCTTGGTACTGAGTCTGTCACATACCAGGCCAATCTCCAGGGCCCATTGAGGATAAGGACAATCACCTGTCAGTCTGTCCGAGGGGAGACGCCACTTCCAAAGCACACACATCTGCACAATAATAAAAGAACACAGAGGCACTGGGCTTGCAATGGTGCATCCGGGGCTGAAACGATGCCTGTATTTCACGCTCCAAGGCTTTATACAGATTTATTTCACCAGCTGCTCCTCTTGAAGGGATGACTCACTGATTCTAAAAATACAGAGCGACAACCCTACATAGGAATGAGAGAAATAGTTGGTCCTAAATAACTGATCTTCTTCAGACTTTCACCTGACTGCTTTCCTGTTTCCAGTGATATGTGCTCTTGAGTTTAACCCCATGCCTTTTATTCGCACAAAGTTGTCAGCTCCTCTCTTTTACAGCAGAGCATCTTCAAAAAGGGCTGAGAAATGATAAACCCTCTGAGCCTTGGATTTCACTGGTGGCGGATTCCTTTATCAAATGTTCTTTCGTTTTAGTTTCGGCTCTTCTGTAGAACAGGGCACTGCTTCTTTTCAAAGGCTTGCACTTATGAAAGCATTCACTCTCACAGCAAACGTGTCTTATCTAAATTTAACATCAAAGAACAGTTATTGCACAAAATTGATAATGCCCCGGTTTATTTATGATATTAAAAATGTTGCTTAAAAGTAACATCGATGTTTTTTTTCTAACCAGCTAAAGTATTGACTGGTGGTGTACAATAGGAGATGTGTAAACTAAGAAGATTGGAAGTGAGTGAGTGAATGAGTGGGTGAGTGAGTGATGAGTGAGAATGAGTAAGAATGAGATTGAGTGAGTAATGAGGGAGTGGCTCAGTGGCTCAGTTAGTGATGAATTAGTGTGAGTGATTGAATCAATCAGTCAGTGAGTGAATGAACCAGTTAGTGAATGATTGCTGATGAGTGAGAAAGACAAAAAATGTTAGGAAATGAGTGAGCGAGTGAGTGAAACAATGAGTAGTTCTATATAATATAGTGCACATTTATTTAAATGATAAAACCCACAATACAAGGGATGCAGCCAGCCAAGAAGGCCGAATAGATGCCTTTCCCATTCGCTCCTGCTGCAGTGCTTTTTTATCCTTTGAAATCCTGCATTAATGCATGTTTTCCACATCCAGAAGCCCGTGCGGTGGAGCTCCCCATTGTGGATGATCCGGTGGTTGCCCTGAAAAGCCCCGTGTGGGCCTGAAAGTTATTTTTCGGCCTTGGGCCTGGCTGCTGACACAGCGTGTTTCAGACCCTGAGTGGCCCAGCACATAACAGCACCGGTGGTGAGGCATACAGCACATCCCGTTCAAAAAGATGAGCTGAGCGGACACGCAGTGCTAGGCCACCTGACTGGAGAGGAGGGCTTCTGGTGTGGGTGCCTCTGGCTCCCGATTGAGACTCCCCTGGGACACCTAGAGTGGTGAGCTGTAGAACGCGCATGGGACACACTGTGTCCGCGACCGGCCAGGCGCCCCCGATCTGCTGGGATTGCAGCATGGTGACTGCGGCGCTCAAGGGGTGCGGAGGCATCATGAGGCTGCAGATCTGCTGGGACTGTGGAGAGGTGGCTGAGGTGCTCCCCAAGAGTTAGAGATCTGCAATGGGAGAGGACTCTTACCTGTGACTTGTTCCAGCACAGTTGGTGCCCAGACACCTACAACTCCTGGACGGCCTGCCTTCAGTGGTCAAGACACAGGAGCCGGCAGGCACGAGGGTGCCAGCGCAATACAGATGCCTGCCCTGTGCCAATGGCTTAAAGGTGATGAGGAGTGGGGGCCATACCCTGAAATGTACGAGGACAAGAGGGATGGTAGCAGACTCCTGCTAATCCCATGTTTACAGATGGTGAGTTGGCCTGAGTGCCTGTGATGACTCTAACCCCACGTCTCAGGGCTGGATCGCATGAATGAATCAATGACGCTGAGACACCTCTGGGGTCTGGGGACTGGGTGGCTTGGGTACTGAACTTGTGCCCTCATTCGGAACTGAATGGCTCCACACGGCAGCCTCATTGTGCCTGGCTCTTCTGTATGGGCCTGGAAACTGCATGTGACCAGCAAGCTAAATTGGTTGTGATGGGAGGGGCACTAGGCCTGGCAAGATTGGCTAAACATTACTCTTAGGTGCCTGACATTGAACCCAAAGTCCTGGTGTGATGGCTGTACAGAGGGTGCGCCAACAGCAAGTGCGACTGCAGACTGAGGGTGATTGCTACAATTGATAGTCCCTGCTCACCGTCGATCATGGGGATAAACAAGAGGACAGAAATTGTGCAGACCAATAGAATCAATGCTATACTGTCCTCATGCTGGATGTGGTACCGGCATACCAGGCCGATAATCAATCAACGAGTACGCTGATTCAGGGGCCCACAGCTGCAGAGCTGCTGCCAGTGATCCTCGGCTCCCGTGTTGCACTAGGGGAGAAAATGGACCCCATGCTTATAGAAATCAACTATTTTCACCTGGATCTCCAAAAGGTTGAGGACCGGACCACAGCAGTAGAACATGATGTGGATGCACTAAAAAAGGAAGTCAAGTTATTGGGAGGGGAGGTGGAGGGTCTCAAACGCAGTTCCAGGCATGCAGAAAAATGCCTAGAAGATGCAGAGGCTCATTCATGGTGCAATAAATTACAGCTGGAGGGTTTCCCTGAGCGAGCTGGTGGCCCCCCAGTGGAGCGCTTTCTGGAGCAATGGATCACCAAAACTCTCCGGCCCATAAAATTGCCCAATTTCATTACTGTGGACAGGGCTCACAGAGCATTGGCCCCGGTGGCACAGCCACGGGCTTTGATTGTTTGTCTTTTTAACTACTGCAACACCATTCTGCAGCATGTGCACACAGATATGAAGACAAGCTGATCTTCATTTTGCCAGGCTCCATTCTCAAAGTCCAGATTCTATAAAACAATTTTTGGGCCGTGACACTCTGCCTGTAATTGAAGGGCACAGCTGGACCATGCGGAGAGAGGAAAGACTCAAGCTTCGGACCAGATCTTTGTTTGTCCTGATGGTACCATGACGTTGGAGGTATAGGGACCACTGGATCAGATCACTCTTTCAGTGATTTGATTGGTTCCCAACAAACTCAGCAACAGTACTGATGCTGGTTAGTGAGTTTATACATTTTCAAAACTACTGGCACAGTGACCCTGAAGGGGGCACCATAAAGTATTATGGCTGCATAACTTACCTGAGCTGTTCTCTAAGCGCCCAACCTAGCCAGAGGACTTCCGGTGATGTATTTGAATTGAATTTAAAATTATTTATAAAGCGCACGTTCGCCAGCGGCTTCATGGCGCTACAACTTACAGAAAACAAGGCAGAGGGGCAAATATAAATTAAAAAAGTTCAAGCTACAGGAGGACAGTTAATTGAAGGCTTTGGAAAACAAATAAGTCTTGAGTTGTTTTCTGAACTGGGGATATAGAGTCAAGGCTCTGAGCTCAGGAGGCAGGGAGTTCCAGAGGAGTGGAGCAAGGGTTGCAAATTTCGAGCCTCCCCATTTCTTCCTCCGGAATCGCGGGACAGTGAGGAGGGATTGGGTAGATGAACGGAGTTCTCTGGTAGGGACGTAAGGAATAATCTCAGAAGAGATAAAAGCCGGTGCCGTGCCCAGTCTCGCTTGAAAGGTGATAGAGGCCAGCTTGAACTGGACACGTTCACGAACTGGGAGCCAATGCAAAGATTTAAGAAGGGGGGTGACATGGTGGGATTTTGGTAATTTGAACACCAGGCGCGCCGCCTGGTTCTGAATCTGTTGCAACCGCCTAAGGCTATATGCGGGTATACTAGCATATAGGGCGTTGCCGTAATCCAGGCGGGAGATGACCATTGCCAAGGTGATCAATTTCAAAGCGTGAAAAGAAAAAAGCGGGACACCTTGCGTATAGTACGCAGTGAAAGAAAGGAAGAGGACACCACAGAACTAACCTGGGAGTGAAGAGTGAGTTGGGAGTTGAGCTTGATACCTAGAGTTTTTACTGAGGAAGAGGGGACAGGTGGGGAACCAAGGGAAGGGGGCCAGAACAGAGGAGACCAGGGGCTGGATGAACCACCCGTCAACACCAGGTCTTGTCTGGGTTGAGTTTTAAATGGTTGTGGTTCATCCAGTCTCGGATGTAGGTCATAGTGGATTGAAAGTTGGAGATAGAAGACGGGGAAGAGGACAGGTTGAAAACAAGTTGGAGGTCGTCAGCATAGTTGTATACTGCGACCTCCATCTGCTGTAGAGAAAAAATAAGAGGGGCGATGTAAAGATTAAACAAAAGGGGTGAAAGAGAGGAATCTTGGGGGACCCCGCACTGAACTTTCCAGAAATCCGCAGTAAAGTCACCCAGGCGAACTGCCTGGGTGCGGTCCCTCGGGAAGGAGGATAACCATACCAGTGCGGTACCTCCGATCCCCGCCGCCTTGACACGGGAGAGTAAGATGGTATGATCAACCGTGTCAAAGGCGGCTGAGAGATCAAGAAGGACCAGGGCCTGGGTCTTGTTGGTATCCATTCCCTCCCTGAGGTTGTCAAGGACCGAGAGTACTACGGACTCCGTGGAGTGTGCGGGGCGGAAACCGGCCTGGCGGGGGGCTAAGACCCCATGCATCTCCACAAAAGTGCTCAAAGTGCGGGTGACATGGCGCTCGAGCACTTTTGCTAAAAATGGCAAGAGGGAGATGGGGCGGTAGTTGGCGGGGACCGAGGGGTCCGCGCCAGGTTTCTTAAGAATGGGGACGATGATTGTTGTTTTCAGTGGGGCGGGTACCACGCCCTGAGAAAGTGAGCTGTTAAGAAGGTGAAGGGGGGGATCGAAACAGGAAGAAAAAATGTGACGGAGAATGTGGGAGGGACAAGGGTCTAGAGGGGAACCAGATTTGACTAAGGGAATTATTGAGGTAAGGATTTCCTCAGTCAGGAGAGGGAGGGCATCAAATTGTCCCTGGGGGGGGGGGGGCACTGAGGGTCCACAAACGTAGGAGAAGGGGGAGGGATATTGGCCTTGATGGCGGCAATTTTTTGAATGAAGAAATTATTAAGGGAGTGGCAGAGTTCTGGAGAAGGAGTGGGTTTCATGGTGGTTCTATCAGAGAATGCCAAGTTGTGCACAATCGAAAAAATTTCCCTCGATTGGTTCTCTGCGGCGAGGATTTTGGAGGAGAAGTAAGCTGTTTTTGCCCCCAGGATGGCCTGCTTATACTGGGACAGGATGTTGATGAACTCCAGTCGTAATAGGGGGCAGTAATTTCTCCTCCAGGCACGCTCAGCTCTGCGTACCGCTAGTTTAGTAGTCTTGAGGTCCTCATTAAACCACAGATTGGCATCCTTCTCCCGCTTTGAAGTAACCCGCTTGAGTGGGGCAATGGAGTCGCAACCAGAGGTGAGCCACTGATTGATGGACGCGACTTGGGAGAGAATTGATGTACCCTGTAATAGAGGGTAGGAGGCGGTGAGTAGGTCAGAAAGATTGTCTGGGTCTACTCGTCCCCAGGCCCGGACCCAAACGTTTTTGGAAAGTGGGGGTTTGATTGGGGGGTAAATGGGGAGGGCAAAAGAGATCAGGTGATGGTCCGACCAGGAGCAGGGTGAGATAGAGACAGCTTTTACAGGGCAGTCCAGGGACCAAATCTGGTCTAGAACATGTCCTTTAGCGTGGGTGGGGGAGTGGATGTGGGGTATGAAGTTAAGAGATCGGAGGGTTTCTGAAAATTCCTTAGAGGAAGAGCATTCTGCAGGGTCGGACGGCCAGAAGTTGAAGTCACCCAAGAGCAGAATGGAAGTGTTGTTGATCGTAATCGTGGCTAGTACTTCCAGAAAGGTAGGGAGAAACAATAAAGGCGATTGAGGAGGACGGTAGATAAGTAAGCAGGTGAGGGGAGGGGTAATGGAAGTGGTGCGAATGGCCAGGTACTCAGTGGTGGCAATATCAGACAGAGAGAGAATTTGAAAAGGAAAGTCTGCTCGGGCAATGAGCGCTAGACCTCCCCCGGCCCTGCCATTAAGGCGATCTGAGCGTAAGGCGTAGTATGGAGCTGGTAGGGTAGCCAATAGGGCGGGGAGGGAGTCGTCGCAAAACCAAGTTTCTGTGAGAAACAGAATATCTGGGGCATGGAGGTCCAGCAGCACCGATAGCTCATGCGAATGGGCTACGGCGGACCGGGTATTGAGATAGTAGGCTGAGAGGGTTTTAGTGGGGCCAGGATTGACAGTACCCCCAGAAGAATTGATGGGGATGTAATGGGGGGGGGGGACGTGAGCGGGGGACAAGCCGAGGGAGGAAATACGGGAACGGGTAGTGGCAGCTAAAGGCCAAGGGCCCTGGAGACTGAGAAGTTCTGCCGGGGAGTAGGTAGAAAAATGGGCAGAATGACATGCCCCTAGCCCCGGTCGGCCGCAGACGGGCGCAGACGGGCTTGACTTGTGCGCGACTTCGGCGCGAAGTCGGCGCTCCCGCTGCACTCGTCCGCTGCGCTTGCTCCAGGTAGCCATTTATATCTGGTTGCCGTGAGCCACTAGACCGCTGACCTGCACGGTGGAGAGGCAGGGTGGAAGTGGAGCAGGACCAGGCAGGAAGTGTCGCTCGTGGGCTGACCCTCCGCTCAAACGGCACACAGCCGGGGCGGACCAGGGTTAAGAGCGAGGAAGATGGAGGTGGGTTACCAAAATACAAAATGAAAATGCAGGCACAATGCTATCAGTCAGCATGAAAACAGTTTAAAAATCGCACAAAGTGCGCGGGGGTTTTAATCGTAGTGCAAACATTTTTAAACACGCAAGCACGCGAAGCTTTTAATCAGCAAAGAGAATATTTAAAAGTACACCGGATGCGCAACACAGCTATCAGTCAGCTGGGTTGTGCAATTTAAAATGAAATGCAATCAGCGTAGCGTAGGAGCGCGCAAGTAGCCTGCCCACCGCTGTGATCTGTCGTAGTTGTCTGAACGCGGGGAGAAACAGGAAGTAAAATATACCTGGAAATACTGCAGCCACTAGACCGCTGACCTGCACGGTGGAGAGGCAGGGCGGAAGTGGAGCAGGACCAGGCAGGAAGTGTCGCTCGCGGGCTGACCCTCCGCTCAAACGGCACACAGCCGGGGCGGACCAGGGTCAAGAGCGAGGAAGATGGAGGTGGGTTACCAAAATACAAAATGAAAATGCAGGCACAATGCTATCAGTCAGCATGAAAACAGTTTAAAAATCGCACAAAGTGCGCGGGGGTTTTAATCGTAGTGCAAACATTTTTAAACACGCAAGCGCGCGAAGCTTTTAATCAGCAAAGAGAATATTTAAAAGTACACCGGATGCGCAACACAGCTATCAGTCAGCTGGGTTGTGCAATTTAAAATGAAATACAATCAGCGTAGCGTAGGAGCGCGCAAGTAGCCTGCCCACCGCTGTGATCTGTCGTAGTTGTCTAGATGTGGTTCAACTGGGATTGCAATTACTAAAATATCCAGTTTGCTTACTGTACACTTTTGGGGTTCTGATATTTAGTACTGTATGGTGCCTGGGGAATGCTTCCTGCAGGGTGGGGGTGCCTGGGGGCATCCTACTTCCTATTGCTTGCAGAACAAAGCATGAGGACTACTGTGTTAGATTGCATTTTGGTGAGAGACTAGTGGGTAGGGTATGGGAGGGTTGTGGGACGGTGACAGGTACCCTTCCATCCATTGGTTGTGCTGGGAGGAGTTCTGTATAGTCTGCCTGAGGAAGGAGGGTGGAGCGGGATGGCCGGGATTTTGTTGATTGTTGCTTATGTTATTTGTGTACCGTTGGGAAAATGTGCTCTTGACGCTCAAATGCTACGGACTTTATCACGGGCATTGCAAAGGCCCAGTGGGAAGGCCCTGTGGACTGGCTTGCTGTGACATGTCAGGCCGGGGGAGTGAATATAAGTTCATTACAAGGAATATCAGTAGGTTGAACATGCCAGAGAAACACAACATGGACTTATCCCAAACAGTGTTGAATCTCGATCTCATTTCTGTAGGAAACCCATCTGTGAGGCGACTGTATTACTATGCTCCGCCAGAGATGGAGGGATCAAATATATGCAAATATATGCAATCTTGTACTCTGACTTTGCACAAGGGTCCTTATATGAGTGGCCACTGGTGTCCCTTTCCGTCAACTGGGAGTGTATGCCCACAACCTTTTCCTGGTTAACATGAATGCTCCCAAAGTAGATGATGGGAACGTCTTTACGGAGGCCTTGAGGGAGACGCAGGGCTCAGTCTGTGGAGTTGCTTCCAACTGGAGACTGCAATTGTGTGGTGGACGACGATATGGAACGGTTCCCCACATGCCAGAGCACTAAAACACACTTGACTGAAGCCTTGCAGCAAATGATGCAGACGTGGGATTGGTAGATATTTGGAGGGCCCAATACCCGCTAACATGCACATATTCCTGTTACACGCCTGCGGCGGACACCCATAGTAGACTGGACAATGCTCTTTTATAAACAGAGACCACACAACAAGAGTTGAACATAACATACTTGGCGAGGTAAATTTCATACCACTCGCCTCTACTTTAGACCCACTCCTTGACCAGAAAAGTACCCAGAGTGCCATTATGCAGGATGTGGGTGGAGTCTCTTGCAAACCCAGGTTATAAGAGCGCAATTGTACATGTCCTGACAGAGTGTTTCACCCTAAATTGGAAAAGCACCCAACACAGGGCAATGGAATGGGAGGCCATGAAGGTGGTGCTCAGGGGAGTAGGTGTGGCAATCACTAAGGGTATATGAGATACACTGGAGAAGGACCTCACACTGCCAGAGGGGAAACTGGTGACTATGGGCGGCACTGCCACACAACCTGACGGTACACCAAGCGTGGGGGGGATGCTAAGAAACAAGTACTTTCATTGTTGGATAGTCTTGTAAAACATGTATGGCTTACCGATAGACAGAGACTACATATGGAGGTGATAAGGCAGGCATACTGTTGGCTAGGATAATACAGCAGGAATGCCAAACGGGCCCTTTATTACAGATTAGGGACATGATGGCTCAAGTGGTCCATACTCTACAGACTATTAACACATCACCCTGCGATGCCCCGGATACTGAGGTGTTGGCATACCTTTACTTGTTGCCACTATCAGGGCTGGAGGGCCCTGAGTAGGTGTAACTAGAGGCTACACTCACCAAACAAGAGAATATAGAGGCCATTGATTCTCTTAAAACAGCTATGCTCCAGTTTGGGATGGGCTCCCTATCGAGCTGTATAGAGTGCGTTCAGAGACTATGGACGATAGATTGCTCCCAGTCTACCAGGAGGCCCTGGAATGGGGAGAGCTTCCTACATCCACGTACGAAGCACTAATAATGTCAATTTTCAAACCTGGGAAAGACCCTCTGGATGCAGCCTCCTACTGTACCCTGTGATTGTTAAGTGTGGACCAAAAGATTCTCTGACAGCTCTTGGTGAGGCGTCTGCTCCTCCATCTGCCTAGATTGGTTCATCCTGACCAATCTGGATTTATACCATGCAGAAACACTCTTTGCAATCTGCGAAGGTTGGCACGCATGATCCATGAGCACTGCCTAGATCAAGACCAATATGTCCTTGCCTTCCTCGATATAGAAAAGGCATTCGATTCAGTCTGCTGGGAGTATGTGTAGTGGGTGCTCGATAGAGTGGGGCTGGGTCCCAAATATATTGACTGGGTAAAGTTGCTCTATACTTGGTCGTTGGCACGAGTACACAATGGGTGCCTAGTGTCAATGGTGATCCAGTTGCAAAAAGGAACTAGACAGGTATGCCCCCCTGATGTCTTTGCTGTTCGCCATGGTGATGGAGCCGGTAGCGTGCAGGCTGCATTGATGGGGAATACAGATAGGGTACACGACACATGTTGTCCCCTTACATGCGGACGACGCTATGGTATATTTGCATCAGTCGGACATATTTGCTCCAATCCTTTTGAATGTAATGAGTGAATTTGGTGAACTTTCTGGCCTTCATGTGAATCAATAAAATGTGTGCAGTTCCCGTTAGGACAGTTGGAAGGAGTAGAGCCCAACCCGTTCCCTGAATCGGGAATACCTTGGAACACCAACATTGTTTGTTATCTCGGCCTGCACATATCACATGGTGCACAGCTCTGCCACATTCTTAAAATATTGCATGTGTTCAATAATCTAAAACCCTCTATCAAATTCTGCAATACCCTCAAATTCTTCCTGATGGGGAATATTGCCTTGATTAAAATGGTTGTGCTATGCTGATGCCTCTATGTGTTACTGGGTACCATGTATCAGATCCCCAGGGACAAATTGTGGCACTGCTGTGGGCCGGAAAACGGTGCATGATGGGACTCACCGATAATCAAATTGGAGTGGGATAAAGGTGGAATGGAGGTGGCCAGTCTCGTACTCTACTCTCTTGCATCCCATCTACAGCATGCAGCAAATTGATTCAACGCTGATGCTAACTGTAAAAAATCTCTGTTGGCTGATACTATGAGAGGCACAGATCTGGGGACTCTCCTACTGTCAGGTAATAATGCCTGAGACCTTGCCACATGTGCTAGGACTAGTATGCAGACTTTGGAAGTGGGCGATGCGGGTTGTGCTATGTAGGGTACCGTATGGACTGGAGGTGTGGCAACTCTCTCCCTTCGTGCAAATAGCTCACAGCATGTCTATAGCAGGCTGGCAGGGGGGGCTGTTCTACCTTAAATTACTTGTATCCTTCAAACTGGCTTATTACCATACAAGAGGCCATTGAAACGTTTGGGCTGGGAAGGGAGCCAGTTTCTCGAATATACCAAAATAGTGGCCAAGGCTAGGGGGATATGAGCTGGATTCCCAGATGCCCTGACTCCCCAAAGAGGTTTATATTGGATTAGAGGTAGCATGCATATAATCGTGGTGGAACAATGATAGTGGAGAGTCTGCTGCGATTATGGGAGATATTTACTCATGTAAAAAGTCTTGGCTTCATTTTTTAAAGGAGCGATTGACAAAATTGATCTAATGTTAGGGGGGAGAGCGTACCAAATTCTGTGCGCTGTACCAGAGAATGCTCGGTCATAAGTTCTTTTCGTACGGAATCAGTCCGGTTTTAGTAATAGATCTCCATGGCTCCGGGAGACACAGCATCCTCCTGATAGTGTGATTTTCTGGGCTAGGTACACTAGTGTTTTGTAGTGTATCACTTTGTGGGTAATGCATGCCATTTTTAGTTGTATTCTCGCTTCGAAAAGCAGCCAGTTAAGCGCTTTCACATGAGGGGTGATGTGGTCGAATTTTCTCGAACCAGTTATAAGTCTTGTGGGAGCATTGAGACATGCTTTCAGCTGGGCTGTGAAATCTTGGGAGACCAGCTAAGGTTGTGCAACCATACTCAATCCTTGATATTACTAGTGTCTGGACTGCTTTTTTAAGGTCTGACTTTTTTAAGAAGGGTTTCAGTTTTCTGAGGTAGCTTAAGTGGAACCGGGCATGTTTTGCCATTGTGTTAATATGAGATAGCATATTCAGGCTTTTGTCTAGTATGATCTCCAGGGATTTGTTAGAATCAACAATCCTCAGTGGACAGTTTAGCGCTCTGATCAGATTGGTCCACTCTAGGATGTTCGTAGCGCTTTTCTGTGGGGAAATCAGCAGAAATTCCGTTTGATGGGGGTTAAGCTTCAAGTGATTGCTGGTTAGCCAATGGATGATACTCTTTAGTGCTTGGTTCATGATATCTATCTCTTCTGTCGATGTAATCTTGATGTACAGCTGTGTGTCATCTGTGTACATGTGGAAGGAGATGTTTGCTCGTTGTAAGGTTTCTGTGAGTGGCTGTACGTACAGATTGAATAATGCCGGGAATAGTGTTGAGCCCTGAGGAACTCAGAACGCATTTCTGGAAGAAGCTGATAATGTTTGGTTGCCTGTGAATGTTTGCGTTCTATTCTTTAAGAACGATCTAAACCATTTTAGGACTGTACCCTCTAATCCCATCCTATTTTTCATGCGATCTAGTATTTTGGCATGGTTAACCGTGTCAAATGCGGAAGAGAGGTCGAGCAGGATTAGGAGACAGCTTTCATTGCGTCGAGGGCAAGTAGTGCGTCATCCACGATGTGCAGAATCACCGTCTCAGTACTATGGTTTGGTCTAAATCCTTATTGGAAATCATTCAACAGACTGAATTCAGAGATATGTTGGCTCAATTGTTGTTGTACGCATTTTTCCAGGATTTTGGCTAGCATGGGAATATTTGTTTCTGGTCTGAAATTGTTAGGGTCCGAGGGGTTCACTGTTGGTTTTTTGAAGATTAGGGTGACATGCCCTGTTTTTAGGCAGTCCGGTATTGAGCCTTGTGCCATTGAAGCGATGATGATCTTATTTCTTATAATGTGGTCCTGTACTTTGCTGAAATGCCAATAAAAACATATTAAGAAAAACACACACACACACACACATGTCTTGATAATTGTGGTGGGGGAATAGGCAAAGGATAAGAAATGAAAAAAACAACTTTCTACTTATAAATATCATTTTTGAATGAATGCCCTAAAGAATGTATTGTGAAAACCAAATTGTAATACCAGCTCTAAGGACCTGGGCCTTCCTCCTTCTAACTCCAGATATGTTCCCATGTAGGCACCTCATGATGAATACTCATCATTTCCTATGATAACACACCCCCAAGCCATCTTTAATACCCTTCAGAGGTAGTTTCTTCACACAGTTCTATGTAATTTCCCAAGAACATTATCATTGTGGGGAGGAAGAATCGAACGGACTAATGAAGAGATATTCGGCTGCCATGAAAAGGAACAATCTTGAGTTAAATGTGAAATTTAGAGAAAAGAAGGATTTAGCACAGATTTATCAGGTTATTAGGTGTATTGATTTCAATGATTGTTTGATGACTGGTCCGGACCCAACAGAAGCCAAATGTTATATATCCTAAACATCTGTTTCTAGTAAATATATACTGAGTGTGACTTTATGTAGAAGAAATCCGTTTGTCAAGCAATGCTTCAGTCCTAATTCAGGGGAAGGAAAAAGGCAAACGGCGGAACATTATCACCTGCTTCCTGTATAATAATGTCCCAGATGATGTGAGCTGTATGAATCGACTGGCACAATTCAGAAAGGCTGAAACAACATCTCTGTTTCAGTAATTGTGTCTGGGTGTCTTCTATAGTGCTTAGTTGTCTGTCCCATATGTAGCGAGATATAAATACATGATTTGAATCTCCTTTCCTTAGGTAGAAAGTGACATTTTCTGGCACTTACTGGCACATTTTTAAGAATTGTAAAATGGATTTACACACCTGAAGAATTCTCCATAATGTAGAGGAAATATGGCAATTTCATCAAGGTAAGTATATAAAGGTAAGTATATATTTACCATTTGCAGCTCAACATCTATGCACTTGAGGGTCTATCTATCTATCTATCTATCTATCTATCTATCTATCTATCTATCTATCTATCTATCTATCTATCTATCTATCTATCTATCTATCTATCTATCTATCTATCTATCTATCTATCTATCTATCTATCTTTATATCACCATACATAATTATTTTCATGAAATACTAGTACAATACCTATAGTGACTCCTGGTGTTGACACTGCAGATTAATACTTGTTGGCATTTTGATGCAAAAAGAACAGATGATGGATGGAATGCTGAATTAATCAAACATTCACCTGAGTCACAGATCTGGGTCAAATCCATCTTTTTTTGCACGCCACGCCATTCCAGTTTAGACCCAGCAATACGCAAATCAGTCTTGAGCCTGTTCCCTATGGGAACAGTCCAGCCCGAACTGCCAGGCGAGGTCTTCCCTGGACCAGAAACAAGCACGATGGGACCGGTTTCGTGGTAACACACCTCATCAGCCAGGCTAGCGTGAATCTGGTGGCGTAGCGAGTTCAGGACCCCCGTCTCGGCATATCCTTCCCACTTAGGGTGACAAATGCAAAATGAACAGATGATGGGCGGAATGTTGAATTAATCAAACATTCACCCCTAGTCACAGATCTGACTTAGATCCATCGTGTTTTTTGCATGTTACGCCATTCCAGTTTAGACCCAACCATAAATACTTACTTTCATGATATTCTAGTACAATACCTATAGTTTCTCCTTATGCTGAGACTGCAGTTTGATGCCTGTTGGCATTTTGATGTCACCATGAATCCAAGTTACTGTTGTCTCTTCCAAAGTTAGGTGGAAATGACTCTAAGCTCGAGAAGGCTAACACGGAAACATCAGCCACCTGAAAGTGGCCATACGTGGTCTATAAAGACCTCCTTGACAAAGGTCTTCTTTATTTTCAAAAATGCCTCACTAGATATAGCCTTAACAGAAGCCTACTTTCACCTGGCTCTTCATTGCTAAATGTGTCTCGTTTGTTTCTATAAAGGTACTCTTTGTGATAGTGCCATCACTACTTTGGGACCCACCTTATGGAATATTACCAGGCTTTTCAGTGGTAAACGTTTATCTTTGTCCCACTTTTGGTATGGGAGGGGCATGTGTGTGTGTGTGTTGGCCTCTGTCCATTCTTTGCTTAGCAGCGAGACTCCTTATGGACAGTGGTTGAGGGCACAAGAGGGTTACACTATCCATTAACCCTGCCAAGTTTGCTAAATGGTAGTTTCGGAACTACCTACGGCCATATTACGTAAGTGCCCTGAGGGTGCAACGGGCGTTTGCACCTGCTTTTCGCACCCCAGGGGCAGTTTGGTATTACCTTAGGGGCTGCAGATGCTTGTGCATCCACTTCTGAAATACCAATAGCACTGGCGCTCGGCACTATCATCAGAGGCCATTCCCTCAATTCCTTTGCCTCTGCACCTGTGCCGTATTATAGAAGCGGGCGCAGAGGCAAATAATCTGTCAGGAGGTGCACTGACAGTGCGCCCCCTGATGGCAGCCTTCTGGAGTGGGAAAAGGGGGTCCCATGGAACCCCCGGACATCCCCTTGCAGGAGGGGCAGTCACTCACAGCACCCGTCTGCAATGGAATCTCTACACCCTTTCAATGGGCAGGCGGGTTCTGCCTGCACTGTGAAACAAGAAGCGGCTTCAAAGCAGCTGTTCCGTTTTTCACATGAATGCACTGTCCCCAGGGCAGTAAGAGTTTGCGGTTGCTCTGGGGGCAGCGCCTCCATCCTAATATAGCGTATTTTCCTTGTTTGCACCGGGCACACCTATTAAGAAGGTGTGCCAGGCACAAACAAGGAAAATGCGCTCTATCTGTGATACAGCCCCTAGTAACCATCACACTGGTACCAGTGTGTCATTTTGAACTATTCTGGGCCACCTCGAGGTCAAAGACGGACGAGACACGCTAGTTTATTATGGTTTTTAAGCAAATGGAAGTGTAAAACACCTTGATCTTAAAACAAGATAGACAGGACCATGATGTTTGGAATGTCATATTTAAGTGTCAATTTTATATATAGAGTTGAGCAACGGCAAACACCAGCAAAAATTAAGCACTGCTTATGGGTAATGTTGTGCACTTTAGAAAAAATATGAAATAACATAAAATGGCATAAGGAGTGGCTCATAATATTCAATCACAGAGCAAAACTTTGAATCTTTTTTCAAATTACGTGATTATGGCAAAAGCAATGTTGCCTAGTTTAAAATGAAAAAGGTAAAAATGTAAACTGATGGGATAGGTCATTGATTAAAATATGTTATTCTGACCTCTAATTACATGTCAGAGGTTCGAATTTAGGGAGCAATTTATTAGCATTTCCAATAAGAAGAGGTCGATAAAATGAACACAATTAAACTGCATGAAACAAACAGCTGTTGCCTACAGAACTAAGAAATTGTAAAACGATGTAACACGGCAGCAGAAGAAGCAAGCTAACATTATTTATTCATGTCAATTATTATTTAAAACCTGTAACGTGCACTAAAAAATGGGACCCTAACAAGGGAAATACAGCTGCGTGCTTTCACAAATCTGAATATGGAATTCAAACACCTCTCTGCATATATTAGTTTCATGAGGATGCTTTTGGTGAAAAGTACAAAATGAGTTCTGGTCAGTAAATACGTTTACTCCTTAAATGTGGAGTGTTTGTGACAGTCTCAGCAGGGGCGGCTCTAGGCTCATGGCGTCCCTGGGCAGGGAGAGTAGGTAGGGGGCCCTGGAAAAGGGGGTCCGGGTGGGGCGGAGCTCAGGGGCCAGTGAAGAGGGAGGGTCAGGGTGTTTGGAAGTGGAACAGAGCCGGAGGCCGCCAAATCCCTGCCAGGGGCCTCCACGCAAATATGCATCCATCCTCAGAGGATTATTATATTAAGGATATATATTGGCGTTGTGGCCCCTGGGGTTTGGTGGCCCTGTGCAGGTGCACAGCTTGCACATGCCTAAGGCCGTCCCTGGTCTCAGTTATACTGGAAATGGACATAGCTTGTACCAATTTTTTGTTTCAAATTTCAGGGGTGGCTCCGTTGGGGCGGAGGAACGCCACTCCCCTTAAATTACCCCTAAAGATGAAAAATAAAATGGTAATTTGTTACTGTTTTATTTGTCATCCTCCCATACTGAATCGAGTGTCAAGCAGTTCAGGAGACATGACCGCTGCTGAATGACAGCAGGAGCGAGGAGGGTGGGCTGTTTGTGGACTTTTCAAAGTGTGCATGTCCCTTTGGCCAGCTGTCATGCGACAGCCAGCCAGACACATACAATTAACTTTAACCTTTAGAGTAGGTGCAGGCCTCCAGGGTGCTGGGGAGCGCAGAGTGAGGCTGCTCCCTCCAATCAGGGGTCTGCTCTCACAGCATGAGAGAAGCTCCAGGATTGGTGCCCGCACTGCAGCATCCAGTTCCTCAGAAGAGGTCCGGAGCGGAGGACGTCGGTTCAGTTAAGTTTTATTTTTAATATTAATATTTGTGCGTGCACCCCACCACCCTCCCCATAGATGCCAGCCGCCACTGGTTTCAATCATCTGAAACTGTAGACTAAGTTACCCATGACAAGCAAGGACGAGGCATTCCAGGACAGTCCTGTGTTTCAAAATCTGTCCATGCTAATTTCAGTAAATTTAGCACTGGTCCCTGTTTTTATAGAGTGTTGACCGACCAGAGAGAGAGGCATGATTTTATGTGTTACAGTGAAAGCCAGTTAGCAGCCCTTAGCGGAAAGCAATTTAGGAAACACAGGTGATACTATGTGTAAAAGCTGGATTCATTCCACTTAGTGCCTCGTTGGCTGTGTTTTCCCTCTTGGCGAGAGCTGTCACTTAAGTCATTCAGTAGTCCTACCTCTATGTTTATGGAACGTCCAGTTGTTTTTCTCCAGAATCCGATCTTGCCATGCGATTGGCTGGGTCCGTTGCTTTCTTTCTTCAGCATCCATTCACCAATACCCCAAAATATTATTTACTTTAATAACTTATTTGACAGCTGTATGACCTGCACCAACCCAGAGTGCTCTGAAATGACTAACCCACTCAGAGACCTTCTACCTTTCAAATCGAATGATATTCACAAAAGAGCTGCACGAGTGCATTGGAGGAGCAGTGGCAGAGCACATCAGCTTCAATGAGCTAGATTACATTTTAATCTCTGAAGTATCAATGTTCCTCGTGGCTGTGAGTTCATAAAAGTAGTCCCTGAGTTAGTGGATGCAACTGAAAGAAACAGGAAATTCTACAGGGTGGATATGTGGAATACACCAGGCCCAATGGCTAAAATGATAGCACTGAAGGGCAGTGGAGTGCATCCGTGTGGTCCTTTGGGTATGGGATGCTGAAAATGTCAGATCCATTTTAAAAACATATGATTAACAATGGCAAAAGGACCCTCTCTGTGTTGCATAAATCAAACAAAGACTCTCAATCTTCTGCTGTAATCTACGCGGCCACTTATCACTGCAGACAGCGGTGATCAGAGCTGAACTTTATTCATATTCTGGTGCATAAGAGGTTCCGCCTCAGAGCTTCTCAGTGGCTGGAGGTAGTCCTGCATGTAAATTCACACATGAGTAATGACTTTAACCTCCAACTGTGGAGTACGGTTTTGGATCACGGATGAAGTGCACTGAATAGAACTGTGGAGTACGCACCCAGCATCACAATTTATCCCAGCTACCTCCCGTGCATCAGTTGCTTCACATCCACACTACAGGCTGAGTTTTCAGAAAGCATAACAGTTTCTTAACATGTACCTACTTTTTAATGGACACAAAAGGTTAATATCCTGAGCAATAAATGTCCATATTAATAAGAACTGTCCACATCAATAGTGATCACCAAATTCTTTTTTTCTTCTTCATTTTCTTAAGACAAGAAACAACACAACTTCTGACAACTATTGATGTGGACAGTTCTTATTAATATGGACATTCATTGCTCAGGATTTTAGCCTTTTGTGTGTATTGTATGTGTGGACGGCTGTCTACATACATGGTAATGGCGGATGGTCATTACATATGTCCTTGAGCATTCCGATTTAGTTACTGTTACTGTACGTAACTCAGCTCAAACATTCTTCCCAACCATCCTTTGTTTGTATAACTACTTTTTAATAGGTTTATGATACACAGTTAGCACCTACTTCAAACAAGTTTATGTGAGAAATATTAAGCATGTACATGACCCGCGGGCATCAAACCCGAGTGTATCAAGTTAAGATCAGACTCTCTAAAGAGAGAGCAAAGGTATGACCGTACTCCCCCTGCCCATGGACAGCGCCTGCATACCCTCACAGGTGATACATCTACAAACTAAAGTAAACATGCCTATGTTCTTATATAAAGTGCCCCAGAACTGAGGGAGAGTCGTTTTTGTCCGGCCAACATGTTCTTGTGTGACCGGCCAGATTTCCCCTGCTAGAATGATTGAGCCTGATTACAGAGGTATTTCTGCAGCTCACATAGGAGCCTAAAATGTCATGCTGTGGTAGTATACAGTGGGCAAAGTGAACATTAGCACAGTGTTTTTATTTGCCGGTCACAGCTCTCCCAATATCCTGTTGTCTCTTTAGTGGGATGAGTTAAGTAAAGGACTTCACCAGCATAGAGAAGCTGCTCAAGGGCTCCTCCCTTATTCTTGGTGGGATCTCTCAGGACCCTTGCACAGCCAGTGAGTCTGAACAAGGCCTCGCCAAGCCTCCCCTTGCACACTTTTCAAAACAAACAAACCTAAATACTGGTTTAATGCAGACCAGTGCACTGGCTATCTCTTCAGATACTGCAATATTAAACTATGTTGCAGCGGCATCTGATGCATGAGGCAGAACTCAATTGCATGGTGAAGCCAGACGCCCATGAACATCACTCAGCATAAATGTCTGCCGGCAGTGCCCTCCTGATGAGGACACTTTTTTTCGCATACACAACATCCACCACTACTGCCTACTTGCTGTAGGGTCCCCCGTAGATAGATCTGGGTAGGTGGTTTAGGAGATCCTAATGCCTTCCATGCAGGAGTGGCCCAGGCAGGTAAGAGTGGTGGGACAGAGGGATGGGGTGGGGGGGTATCCGACAGATGACGATGGAAAATTAAATAAATAATTCATTTTCCCTCATCGTCGTCTACTGAGTCTCCCCCACCCCTCCCCACCGCTCTTACATGTACGAGTCGCTCCTGCTTGTATGTGATGAAAGCCTCAAAGTCCTTGCATACTATAAGGTGATCAAACGTTGTCTATCTTACAATGACTACAGAGGTAGAACAGAGTAGGTTTCCATTGAAGGCTCAATATCGGCACCACAGACAATAAATGTAGAGGGTCTCTACTTGTCCAAGGCATTCTTGAGCACTCAACAATGAAAAACATATCATTGAGTTCTAAGTGCTTAAGCCAACAGTAATGGTACATTGTGCTACTTGTCTGGGGGGCAAGCAAAGGCCAATGCCCTTGTGAACAAAGAACATCAAACATGCATATTTTCAGAAGATTCCAGGTCTCAGCTTCCACAATGATGCTCACTACGCTTGTCCATTACTTATGGAAATACACCTGTGCCCGGCACATCGAAGCAAGTAAACGAAGTAGATCTTCAAAGTGCTGCCACTTTCTGAACCTCCACTCTTCATTTCGTCCTGTATTACCACATTCCTGCAAACATAGAGAAGGTCCATGCCTCTGCTGGAACACTCTTGAGCTAGGGAAGGAACTGCTCCACCATTTTAGCGGCAAGCACCACAGAAGTCACTCTACATCATGAACCTTTCATTCCATTGGGGAACAGCGACTTCGGGTCAGATTTACTATCATTTGGTACAATGCAGCAAGAGAACTTGCAGTCCTCTGTCTAATGGAGAGAGTAGGAATGCACCAAATCTACTAAGATATGATGCAGCCTGCTTTCTCCCTATGCTGGCGCACTGAGTGCTGCCTAACATCAACACAAGCTCCCTTCCATTATAGTGCAAGGGTGCCTGCATTATGTTTTTGAGGATCAAGGAACACCTCCTGTACAAAGAAAATCCTCAGTGGCAATCTTTCCAGGTGTGCAGTAGAACACAAAAGGAGCTAACTTCTACATGAAGACCCTGCGAAAACTGAAACCCTTTCTGCCAGCCTACGATTTCAAACAAGCAGTTCAAGCCGTAGTAATCTCTAGAGCGGAATATGAGGCAGTAACCTTATGCGGCCTCCCAAGGTCGTTGACAGCCCCGCTAAGAGCCGCTATCAACTCAGCTGCAAGACTCATCACGGGTTCAAAGAGAACCTCTCACATCAACTGGCTACCGTTTGAAGCTAGAATTCATCTGAAAATCGCTTGCATGACGCACAAGGCCTTACACCACAACTCCTCGCACTACCTAGCTCAGAAACTGGTGCTCTCTGTGGGCATTAGAGCCTCCAGGAGTGCCAAGACTCTTCTACTAAAACCACAATGATTTGCCAAGAAAAAAACCTATAACCGACCCTTCTCTGGTATGGCTCCTAGGATCTGGAACGCTTTGCCCATTGAAACAAGAATGAACCTTCTACTGCCTCCTTTAAAAAAGAAGTGAAAACGAGCCTCATGGTTTAAATTCATGTGAATTCTCTGACTTATTACTGTATTTTATTACTAGTTCTGTTTTTGTGCTCCATACTGTTTTCTCTCTTTTTTTCGCTAGTTTTTTACGTTTATGAGTTTTGTGTATCTGTTTCACTTATATCTTTGTGTGCTATGTCTACTCTTGTTTTTCTACATATGACTTGTAAAGCACACTGATACTCGCAAGGGTCTTGTTCGCGCTATATAAAACCTTGAAAATAAATAAAATAAATAAATGCAGCACACATAGAAAGAGGAAATAACAAGGAGGAAGGTGCACTAATCTGACGCATTTTTTGGGAAAAAATTCATGCACCAGGCCTAGTGCTAAATACTTTGTTGTGCAGCAGCTGTAACGTAGATTACTGTATAGTCATAAACCTTGTACTACAGTATTTGCAAAAATATATAATTTTTTTATTTTCATTTCATTTTTCTTGTTGTAGTTGATATCAAATATAAAAAACACATATATACATAAAGTCAGTAATCATTTGTTATAAAAAATACATATGAAATTTCTCCTGTGTACAAATTACCACAAAGATATAAATGAGGTATGATCTGCCCACAAGGTACCAATGGCTTGATTGAGGGTTGGGTACACCTTAGCGTGTGTACACCACCCAGGTCACGCTCACTTGGTCCTGACGAAAACCTGGAAATTCCTTCTACAGGTTGAAACATGTAGACCTTTTTTTGCACTATTTCTCCACCTTATACAGATACTCGTGGTCAATTAAACCAATACAAGTATCTAAGCAATGTTTTAACATTGCCCAGTAGCTCCAGAATAAAGTTTTTCCAGTGAGTTATAACTCACTTTTTCACCTACACACACAAAAAACAACCCGCTCCACTGTAATCAGGTGTCGCAGCACATCCGGATGGCATTCGCTGTTCGGGTGGGACCCCGATGATGAAGCATGTCACCAACTAGGTTGGTGAGTGAGGGGTCTTCTTAAGAAAGGATAATTTCCTTTCTTGTGCATCTTCTCCCTACATTCTGAGACCCTGACAGGTCTTGTGGTGGTACTCCTCCTACTGGTTGTTTAACAACCATGCTCCACCAATGAAACTCCGTCCAATGTAGAGTAATGCAAGCCAGCCACTTGTGCAGCCTTGCATTACTCTAGATTTACTAAGCCACGCAGAGCCATAAAAGGTGGTTTTCCGTGGCTTAGTAAATATGAATTAAGAGCTTGCGTTGCTTTGCATCAACAAGCGAGACGCTCAGGCAATCTAAGCCCTTAGTAAATGTAGCTTTACCAATTGACTAACTTCACAGTGGTGAAAATGATGAATGTTGCTTGTCAGCGGATCAAAGAGGGGAAAGTACAGACTGACTGCTAGAGGTTTCAGAGAGAGCCCTTTTGTGGCCACTGTTTCTTATTGATTTAGGCAGATATTGAGTCCCCCTTTGCTCAGGTTTCAGTGTGAATCACTCCCGCTCGATAGACAAGTGATAGCTTTGTTATCCTCCATATTTTGTGTGAAGATAACCCAATAAAAGAAAGTACAATTCCAAATTTTGAGTAATTGAACAGTTTGGTCTATTAGAGCACATATTTGAATTCTGATCATTTTTTGCATTTTAACCCTGTCGGAATGATAGAAGTTATGCTTAACCCCTTGTGTGCTCGTGACGGAACCGTTCCGTCACGAGCCTCGGGTGGGCTGTGCTGGTGACGGAACCATTCCGTCATGGCCCGCTCGCTGCGCCTGCGCGGCGCGAATTCCGCGCCTGCGCTGGACATTCTATTAGGCAGGCGGGGCCGTGACGGAACCGTTCCGTCACAAGCACAGCCCACCCGAGGCTCGTGACGGAGCGGTTCCTTCATGAGCACGGGAACGCTGCGCCGTCCCCCCTCCCCCTTAGCACTGCGGCGGAATAGCCGCCGCAGTGAAGGGGTTAAAAGAGAGACATATTTTCCCCGAATCTACATCACCACCTTGTTCTTTTCAGTATGCAGAAATTGTCCAAAACACTAAGCACACATGCATATTGCATTTGCCTAATTATATTCTTGGGATAACCTGTAATAAGATACGCCTTTATTGATAATTAATTTTGATGTAAAATCATGCATGTAGTATGAGGCAAGAGTCATACACATACAAATAAAATCAATTGGTACCAAAGTGGCTTTATTATCACTTGCCAAGGTCCAATATTGTACTCCAAAGTATAAGTATCATTGGCCACCAAAGGAATGTAGAATCCACTTAAAATGTCACGCACCATTCACAAAGCAACCTAGCTTTTTACTACTTAATGGATAAAGTGCACTTCATATGAGGACAAAGAGACCCTACAAGTTAATCCTAACGATTGCTGTAACTTCCAAAAACACAAATTCAAAGATTATCAATCCATCTTTCTCTCTCCGATCTCCAAAACACTGCAACAATTTTCTGAATGTACTAAGACTTAACCATAAAGTGCAATTGTTTCAGAAGCACTTAAAAACATCTGTTCAGATTGTATCTTAATATTTAAGCACTTCCCTTCCCACCCTCCCTCTTTCCTTTGCTTCGTTCATGCATGCAGTGTTGCAGTTTTATGTAAAGGACACCCAGGCCTTGGGCTAGGCTCACACTTTATAAATACATAACTAAATAAATGCATGCACTGGTAATTTAAGCATTAATCAGCAATGTTATTTAGAATATAAGAAACTATGGGCCCGATGTAGGTAAATCCCATTTACCGATTTAGAAATACCGAATCTTACCGATTCGGTATTTCAAAATCGGTAAATGGGATGTAGGTCCCAACATCTGGATTCGTTACCGAATCCTTAACAATTCTTTAATTACCGATTCGGTAAATACCGAATCGGTAATGCCCATTCATTCCTATGGGCTTTGAAGCCCATAGGAATGATTAGGCATTACCGATTCGGTATTTACCGAATCGGTAATTAAAGAATTCACAAGGGTGCAGGGGGTGTCACTTTGACACCCTCTAGCACCCCCAAAACGGGCATGTGTGCAATGTGGCACACAGACATGCCCTAAGGGCACGTCTGTCTGTCACATGGCACATGTGTACATGCACAGATGTGCATGTACACAGGAATTGGTATTTTACCATGGATTTGTATTCCATGGTAAAATACCGATTCTGTAAGCCATGTGCCAAAGGTAAATTTTCTACCTACATTGCTTTTTCGGTAATTTTACCGAATCGGTAAATATACCGATTCGGTAATGATACCGATTCGGTAAAATTACCGAAAATGTGCCCCTACATCTCGGTAGTCCTTTACCGATCGGAAACGGCCGAAAATCGGTATTTTCGGCCGATTCGGATCGGTAAAGGGCTACCTACATCGGGCCCTATGTGTGTAATTTTCTAATGTGTGTACAGTTAAGTGAAGAACGTGTCTTCTTGAAACATCAAGCCTAGATAGAAACGGTGCACTTTTTACTCAATGGAAGCCAGGAAGCAGAGTATACATTTTTATAATAAAAAGACTAATATTGAACTGAGAATTTTCATCTTCATTACAGGGATATGTGATAGGAAGTTTTTAAATTCAGGTTTGGGAAAACGCAAAGCTCGGAGATTTAGAAGTGTTTATATTTTCCATGTTTGAGTCATATTTTCAGAACACTTTAAAACAAAATTACATTTCAAAGATAACTCTTGCACAGAGTTCTAGATGTTTGTTTTGAACCCCCGCGTTACCTCCCCTTTTTCTATTTTTATTAATTTCGATCAATATGGATACCGATCAATGCAATGCGTGTATCGATCGTTGAATTATAGGCACACCAAACAATGAAATGGGATTGAGGCTGTTTTTCCAAATCTTATAACAACTGGTGCCGAGTTTATTTTGCTACAAACTGAATTGAAAAGGTGCCCTTTTATCCCTTTGTACTTGATGTGCCGCTGTTAAGACGACAACAATAATGCTATTCTTCAGCCCTTGGTTAATAAGCAACTTTGTTCGCTCCCAAGAGACAACGGCTACATTTTACTAAAAGAAAAGAACTGTGCTTGGGGGACATAATCACCCTAATTTACAAAACCCTCTAAGGCCAGCGCTGGAGCAGGCAGAGGGCTCATCAATTCTTCCGCAGCAACAAAGGGCCTGGGCATTTTCTCTTCTTTCTTGTATTTCCTCTTCAGCACAGAATATTGATCAGCCGAGCACTGAAGCCTGAGGACTGCTATTGAATTTTACATTATTACATTAGGTCGTGTTCTCAGCAAAACCTTATCACTCATAAATGAATCCATTGAAAACACAAGGATTCCTAAACTGCCTTCCACAATTACTCTATTTCATGGGATTGATTTTTTCTTCATAAATCCCACCGCTGATGGCTAATGCATCTAAAAATATATGTGTAACATATGTACCTTGGAACAATAAAATAAGCAGATTCCATACCCTTGTGCTAACAGGACTGATTTGCAGGGCACAGCCAGGGCCAGGCGTTCCTCTAATGCGCCCTACACAGTGGTGCACTATTTACCACAGATATTGCCTTGGAGATGGGCAGAAAAATATCTATGGTACTAAAAATCATTCCCAGATCCTGTTTCCTAAAAAAGTAGCCCATACACTATATGTTCCTTTTCAGGAGATACGAAAAGTCAGTTTATTAAAAAACATTATGGGGCATATTTATGAGTGGAGTTGCATAGCGTTTGCACCATGCAACGTGGTGAATGCACAACACAAGCCCAAAATACAATTTATGAAGCCACGCAAGGCCACCTTGTATGGCCCTGAGTAGCTTCATAAATCCAGAGTAACACAACGCAGTGCAAATCGCTGCATTGTCCTATTCTGTGACAGGGAGGTGTTCCACAGGTGTTGCATGGGTGTTTCTAAGCAATATCCATGGATTTGGGTGCATTCCTAGACTTACCAAAAGTGGTAGACCTGGGAATATACCAAAATGCTACGCCTTCCCAGGTGAGGTGTAATGAGGAGAAATGTCTTTATTTATCCTCGTTACTTCTTTTTATGTGTGCTGCAACGCACATAGAAAGAGGAAAAAACCTCAGTGGATTGTTTTTTGTGCAGGAAAGTGCCTCTACCTGCACAAAAATAATCCTCCTTACAATGCAGGCATCCTTGCACCATGATGGAAGGGTGCGTGCAATGGTGCTAGGCAGCCAAAATGGTGCCAGCACATGGACAAAGGCAAGAATATGCCGTACTCTCTGAAATATGGTGCATTCCTACCCTTTCCCTGTCATGCAAAGCAGTAAGGTGACTTTGCCATAAATATTGCCCTATATCTCTACAAAGAGATGTAAAATCCTATGTTGTTCTAGTACCACCCATGTAAACATGAATTTTAATATTTCTTTTTTATTTCTTCTCACACCTTACACCCCTACCCCCTAGCAGCAAGTAGCATGTTAAAAATATAACAATATTAAACCGATACAAACAGAACAAGACCACTAATTGTACCCCTCACACAGAGTAAGTGGAACTATAGTGTGGTGAAATCAAAGATGATGCTAAACAAATTACATTTAGTGCAAAGGAGGCAAGTAAGTACATTATTAACAAGGAGGAGGTTTGCTGGAATGCCAATGGCAAACATTCAATTTATTTATTTTGTTCATTTGTAAAGCACTAGCCATCATGTCATCAAGGCTGCTTACCATGAAGGTAAACAAGGCTGTTTGTCTGCAATTCACCAGCCCCAGAAACTTACCTTCATGAGGTACTGATTAAAGGTTACAGTACTTTTCCACGGTTTTCGGTAACTGTAAGTGATGTGAGCTAATGGGTAAATTGAAAACCTTGTGCCATATTACCAAGGTGAAGTATCGCCGCTTTTACGGCGAATTGTGCCGAGAAAGCGGCGATACTTCTAGCGCCCTATTAACAAGGGCATGCTAACACCTGCCTCAAGCCCACTTTGCATGTCAGCGAGAAACATCGCTAATGACATGCAAAGTGGGCGTTCCCACGTCCAACCACATGTAAAATGTGGTTGGAGGTTGTAACACCCTATTACCAAGGCAGGCGTTGGGAGAAGGAGACCTGCGATAAACTCGTTTATCGCAGGTCTCCCAACGCCTGCTCTGATGAAGGTGTTTGGTATTGATAACATGGGGGTGTGGATCATAAAGCTGAATCCACCACCCCATATTATCAAGGCACACATTAGCGCGTGACAACGCTTGTTTTCATGCGCTAATGTACCCTATCGCCGGCTATCGCCGGATTTAATATCACCTATGTGTTGCGCGTTGATAATGACGCGCTAACACATCGATAAAATCCGGCGATAGCCAGCGATAGGGAGATGTGCGATGTGCATTTTTAACGCACATCTTGGTAATATGGCCCCTAGGGTGTTGAGCTTTGATACTGACCAAATAAAAAGCGCATTTGTGTGTAAAATATTTTCTCACTGCATATAGCCAACTACGCTGTGAAATTCTTTCCCATATGATAGATTCTCCACCAAAGGTTCCGTGTACAGCGCCTCATGGGTGAGATGTTTAATAAAATATGTTCACTAGAACATGCTTTGCAGATCCCAGGAGCCAGCCCTGTCCAGCTACAAGCAGGTTAAGGATTTCTGTGGAAGCATGCTCTTATCTCCTCCCAAACCACAAGGGTAGAGACCTCTGTGACTCATCTACTTTCTAAGGTGAGGTAATGTTTGTAAGGAATTTTCACTAGAAGACAAGCTGATGCCAAAACAGCGATGTTTGAAGGCTGGTAATATGAGAATGAGTGGAAAAGTACAATGATAGCTGCTAATCTTAAAATACAAATCAAAACTTAGTTATTTTCATGGTATGCAGTGTATTTTAAGAATATTTATCAAATAATGGCAAAATAATTTCCAATTTGTGTAGACATCGTTTATGGGTATTTGTGATGGCCATGAACTCACAGAAAACTACTTAAGTGCACTGATTGTTGCATCTGAGTTTATTTGATAGTGAAGGTCCCACCTTTACTAAAATAACCTCAAAAGCAGAGCCTGTTGTTTTGAATAATGTTTGACCAGTTTCAAATCTTCCCTTCTTGGCTAAAGTCTAAGGGCCACATGCATCAAAGAATGTAATTGCAATTCCTCATGCATATAGGAATCGCAAAAAAAATTGCGATTCCTACAAATTTCTAAATAGTGACTCACAAATTGCGACTCGCTATTCCCACCTTTCCATTCATTCCTATGGGCCTAGAGGCACATAGTAATGAATGGGAAGTCATTAGCAATTTGCGAGTACCGAATAGGTACTCGCGGATGTTACTTGAACGGTGCCAGGTGGCCAAAAGACCACCCTGCTGCAACCCCCAAAATTGGCATGTGTGCACATGTGGCGCACACATATGCCCTTGCCCCATAGCACTTAGAAAGTGCAATTGTATGCATTTTTCTAATAATTTGCAAATTACCATCAACTTTAAGTTGATGGTAATTTGCAATTCCAAATTACGAAAAACGCAATTTGCGAATGGATCACATTTAGGGAATCGCAATTTGTGATTCCCTAACTGCATTCACAATTAAGGAAATCGCAAACAATTGTGATTTCCTTAATTGCGAATGCTTTAGGGCTTGATGCATTGGAAATAGCATTTTACGGGGTCGCAAAAGGGCAGATTCTGCGAATCAGCCCTTTTGCGACCGGTAAAATGCTTGATGCATGTGCCCCTAAGAGAGCTGCATAGAGCAAATGCAAAATTTCTTCTGTGTGGCAAACCTATCACCTCACCAGGGCCAGACACCACCACACACCCTGCACCACTCCTAACTGCCATAACGACGCTTGTCCCACAGCCTACTTGCTCTTGTAAATCCTGCTCCCCATCTAAGGTTACTATCATTCTGACTCGTCCACCCTTCCACTATCATAACCCAATGCTTGTAACTTCTACCCCTCTATTGCATGGAGCTCCATTGCTTTGGGGTTAGATTGATGCTACATAAGTCCCAGTACATTCATATACATGTGGATGTACATTTAATGTATTAATATACATAAATACAAATGAGAGACCATCTGGCAATTAATTCATTACAATTTAATGTGTAATGCTTGATGCAATGTGGCTTTCCACAATGATTTGATCCAGGAATATTTCACTTCTTAAGTAATTCAGTTTCTCTGACTCTAGTCATAAATTTGTTACTTGTGTCAGACTTTATTTTGGGAGTTGAGTAGCTAGGACAAGTTTGTCTCAGAGTTCATTGACTGAAGATGTTGGTCCACATGTTGTATTGCTTTCATACTTACCTGCCTTTGGCATAAGTCGGGAGTTCCGTTTTTAGAGGTTTAATTTCACTCCAAATTTGTGAGCAGACATTTAGCATTAGCATGATCTATCACTATGATTGTCGAAGCATAAACTTTTGTTTCTGTTAAAATGAACAATCACCTATTTAAAAACAAATATTGTGACAAACCTAGAGAAAAAAAGTGCACCTCTACAAAGAAAATTTCCGGATACATTTATAAACAACAAATAATAAATAAATTGCGGTGCTCTCAGGGTATCAGACCCCCCAGCCACTTGGAGGGTATAATCTCTAGACTAAACTCTAGGGATGAACCTATTTACATACAAGAGTACCTAGGCAGACATAAGTAGTCCATACAGTTATGCTGGCTCGTAGCAATGGAAGTTATGCAAATACAGTCCAGTAGTAACCTTTCTTCTTTGTGACATGGCACAACAGCAGCCGACACGTGTTTCATCCTACGGACTTTTTCAAGACAAGCAGCAATAAGAAAATTGTGCTGTTATCTTGAAACTCTAATAGGTCAGAAATGGCAGAGTCCAGTATGACCTGACCTTACAATCGCGTTCTTGAATCCATAATAAGAAATGTGCAAAACTGTATCGCCAGCCAAAAAAGTACTGACTGACTCCACGCCAATGTAGGAAGTAAGACGTATATAAAATCGAAAGGCCAGTTGCACAGCAATTTACAAGACGAGGTCCAAACCACAAAGTTAGTGGTGGACCTTTGAAGGCCTTGCTTGATAAGCCTTGCATATCTTCAGACGTGGATCGTAGCACGCTGTGGTCTCGATAGTTCCTCCTAAACAACTCCTAAAAATGAGGAGCAACATCTCAGATGTCAACATGCCTTTAATTCTAGTCATGCTCTGAAAAGCATCCTCTTCTCCAAACCTCAGACTTAGAAGCATCTTTCAAAGGCTGGAGAGCAGCTTCTTGTAGACACCAGAGGAAGTACCTTTGGGCAACTCATTCCATAATAGGCATTCCATAATACACACAAAGAAAAAAAACACTAGGCAGAACTTCCTTTTCTGAAGTCATGTGGCTGAAAATTGCTCAAATGGAAATTCTAATTGTGTCTGCAACAAATGTTAACGATGATCTTAGTTCATCCTGTAAGACAAGACTGATAATTGTATGTGTGCATGGTAGGAGTAAGGTAGGAAGGTCTCCTCTAGCACTAACTGACTTATTTGTTTAATAAAGTCAGAGAGTACCATGCATTCTGTTTAATACATACAACCATGCCCTGTTTAAACTAAATTGCTTTTTCCATTTGCACACTTAATTCCATTTGTGAACTTCGTGTAGGATCTTGTTTTCGCAATATCTACAGTTCATGTTTGTCCATAGGACTACTATGCGTGTTTCATTCACTGACCACATCTCCAGATTAAACCTCTTTTGTAATGGAGCCAATCACATCAAATTCCATGGAAAACTGAAAATGCAGCTGTTTGAAAATAATTGAAATAGAACCTTAGTGATTGCCTGAGCCCTGCTCTGTCTTTTGTGTAGTTAAACGTTTTTCATACAAACATTTCCTGAAGTTCCTGTGCTGGTGAGTTTGGAAAATAAAGTCACGAAATTGAGTCCTTAAGGAAGCATCTGCTAAAACCAATGTTCTGATCTAATATATGGGTCTTGCAAGGCTCTTAATGAGTCCAGTTTATAAATTGACAGATATGATGCAGAAATTGCTTTATTTTAACGTTGTGGAATGTTTAAAATTTTCAGTGTTGTGTAATATGGGCCGACACATATATAGAAACTTAGGAGCCCCGTGTCTTAAGTATAATGTTCAACCAACAGAAGGAAAAAGTCAAGCCCTGTCATGCTTGGGATTTCTGGGTAAAAGGTGATGAGTGATTGAGAGCCATCGTTATGACATGTTGATGCTTGTTAGATGTGCACATACGACATTAGCATCTTTGCAGGCGCTCTGTACAAGTTCTGTATGAAATGTGGACATTTTCCCAACTCTAGATAATGTTCTTCCATGCAATTCAAATTACAGGAAACTAAAAGATGTACCATTGAGCTGAAAATGGATGTAGGTGAATATACTTCTGAAGAAAGTAAATGAAGGGGGCCAGTTAACCTTGATGGAGAGGCTGCCAAACTCCTGTGGTTGTGATGACCTGCCAGCAGGGTGGTGGACAAACCATAAAATTTACAGGTTGCTCTTCTGATGGTGCATGGTACTCGGGCAACTAGGGAAATTTTGGGGGGCGGGACGATGCACTTGTGAATGAGACATTTCTTACCCCTTGTGCCAGCGGCTGGATTGACTGGACCATTTGTTCTCACTTGGTTGGAACCTTTGGCAGGGCAGTGATGCTGGGGCATGCAAAGCCTTGATTGTGACCCGAGACAACACAGTCTCTACAGAGTGCCTGGCATGGGGAAGAGGAATAACACTGGAACAGACTGACAGAGCAGCAGGGGACACTGTGTGGCGAGCCATGGACTGTGGTCAGCAAATTAAAAGTAGGGGTGGATGAAGAATTCCCCCTCGCCTGTCGATTTTGCAGAGTTTTGCACACTCCACGCTCCATGCGGAGTACGGGGTTCCAAAAAACTCAGCGAAGTAACGCAGAGTTTTTTTCTCTCGAGCAGCTCGCCATAGGTAAGTTGGCGAGCGCTTGCAAGAAAAAATAATGTGCTAGACCTCCTCCTGGCAAAATTTCCCATCACAGCAGTGGCGGCAGGCCACGACCGCTTGTGTTGAGAAGTCTGCCACTCCTGTTCAGGAAGCTGCTGCTCGAGTAAAACGTCTACTTGAGTGGCCGAAAATCGCAGCACTCTCTGGTGCGATGCATAGTGCAGTTCATGCTGATTTTAAACTCCTGGAACTAAAAATAAGTGTAAGCAGCGCAACTTATTAGACTCTGCTGAGCACAGCTGAGTATTTGAAATGAAATGAAATGAAATTGGAATTTATAAAACGCGTTACTACCCGGAGGCCTCGTAGCGCTGAGGATGGGTGGGACAGGAGGACCACCAACTGCATTAGTGGAAGAGAAGTGTTTTCAGACTCTTGCGGAATTTTGGGAGATCAGGTTCACTGCGCAGGGTGAGCGGCAGGGAGTTCCAGTCCGCGGCAGCATTCCATGAAAAGGAGCAGGCACTCCATCTGGCACGTTTGATTTTCTTGGTTGAAGCCAGAAAGGTTGTACTGGAGCGCAACCATCTCCGCGGGTGGTAGGGAGTGACTAAGGAACAGATCATTGCGGGACCTTTTTGCCACATGGCTTTATGCGTTATACACATCGCCTTGAATTTTAACCTGGCCTGAATGGGCAGCCAGTGTAGTGTCCTCAGGGCGGCGACGCCAGAGTGTCTTCGCGGGAGTCCAAGAAGAAGACGGGCCGCCGCGTTCTGGGTTACTTGAAGTTTTTTAATAGTACTGACAGGAGCGCCCAAGTAAAGGGCATTCCCGTAGTCAAGGCGTGACAGGATAATGGCCTGGACCATTATCCTTCGAGCTTGAAAGGGGAGGAGAGGCAAGATTTTCCTCAGCATTCTCATCAACCCAAAGCATGTGGCAGAGAGTTTGGTGGCTTGCTGATTGAAGCTTAAGGTGTCATCTAGCCATACTCCCAGACTTTTGATCCGATCTTTTGGTTCTGGGGGGGTACCCATGCAAGTCGGCCAATCGATGGTAGGTCTGGGTACAGTAGATTTCCCTAGGAACATCAGCTCAGTTTTGTCCCCGTTCAGATTTAGGTGGGACAGGGCCATCCATTTTATTATAGCTTCTAGACAACTGCCCAGGTTGTAGTGTGTGCCCCATAGCTGGTTCAGAGCCACCCCTAGTTGGGTTTCGTCTGCGTAGGTTATAATATCAAAGCCATAGGGACGCACAATCTCTGCCAGAGGCTCCATATATACATTAAAAAGTGTAGGGCTCAAGGAGGAGCCCTGGGGCACTCCCCTATTGAGGGGCCAAGCTTTGGAATGAGTGGCACCCTCAGATACCTGAAACCACCGATCCTTTAAGAAGGACCGCAGCCAAGTGATGGCTTGCCCTGCCACTCCAAGATGTTGTAGGCGGGAGATTAGAATGTTATGGTTCACGGTGTTAAAGGCGGCACTCAGGTCTAACAGCATATTTCTGCCACTTCACGGAGTTCCGCAGAGTGGAGCTCCGCCCAGGCTTACTTAGAAGTTCTCTCCCATTGACAGTGGACTGGAGAACCATCTTGACATTTCCAATGGCCTGACTAGGGTGTGTTGAGCGTTTGATTTAAGGCCCGGCTGCCAGGAAAAAATATATAAAGAAGCCTTTTTTGAACCTAAAACAAAAACTTCAAAAGAAAATGCCTGATGTATTTAAACAAGCACAAGCAGCCCAGATGAAAGTGACCTAATCTAATAAAGAGGGAATATGTCCTCCTAAAATCTATACAGACCCACGCACTGAGATTGCACAAATGTCTGGCACAGTTGATATGGTGGTGAGAAATGGGTAGGAAATATTGAAAGGTTCATTGTCTGGAGAGAGCAGAAGAAGGGGCATTGAGAATGAACTATTGTTTTATCCTGACTGGAGGAACTTTGGTGAGAAACAGAGCAATGAAAAGAGGCGCTCAGCCTAAGTGGGCTTCCTGACTAATATGGAAGTGGGGCTTAATGGAAAGCAATATTTGTTTGCGCAGACAGAGTCGGTCTGGGCTTTCTTAGAGTTGCACCAAGTGGATGCTGGATGAATCTGTGGTAGTCCTACTGATGGTAGGTACGGGGAGGGCTGTTGGTCTGGGTTGTGATATTGATGTTGGATGGGGTTGGTACTAGGGATCTTCTCTGTGGGGGGATGATAGAGAGAGTCTGTGATGGTGGGTCCTAACTACAGTGATACTCCTTCTATATAGCAATTGTCTTTCTGTTTACTCTATCTGGGCTCCAATTGGAGCAGCTGTGATTCATACTGCTGGATATGAACCCCAAAAATTGCCTTTATGTTTATTTATAAAATTGAAATGATTGGCCGAGGTGTTAGTCTTGGTGGAACTTGAGATCAGAGGTTTTTTATTCTTTTTAAAGCAAAAAATATCAACTTCAGTCCGATGGCTTATCATGGCAGCTTGGTCAGTATTCATTTTGTTTTTGAGAAAGCAAAGGTGTGTTTTCTGGAACGCTTTTGACTCATTGAAGCAGGTGGCCCAGCCACTGAAGAACTCTCAGGGCTTTGTTTCTGGTGGTGGTGCCTGCTGAGGCTCGGCTGTCAGAAACTCAGTGGTCAGTCCTGCTTTAAATAAGGTAGGGGCCCTGTAAGAATGGTGGAGCAAGTCCCATTTTTGCCAACTTCAAAATTAATTCTATGAGTTTCTCTGAATAAATTGCATACCTGCACCTAGTCCATATTGTGAAAAGTGCAGAACACCATAAAAATATTCTTCAATCTGGATTTAGAATAATAATTTAGTATATTTACCCCAAGGCTTTACAGAATTTACAATAAACTGTGTGAACCCAAAATGTGGTCTATTAGGGGCATCTATGACACATGTGGCAGTAAAATTCACCACCTCTTTGAAAAGTTTTTGCATCATCTGAAGATTGGAGCCCTTTGTTTTTCATTAGCCCTGATCCATTCCAGTTAAGGCTGTAGTACAAATGTTAAACAAGTATTTGATTAATGTCTGGCTTCTGGACATCTGTTTCTTTGAAGGATTCCAGGATGTAGATAAGAGTAAATTTGACTAAATCCCACATATGTTATTATGGCAAATACTTTGGGGAGTATGTGTATAGGAAAGTACAGCCACAACATTGGTGTTATTAATTATATTAAGCAATCAATCACCAGATCTGCCTTTGAGTAGAAGGTCATTCAACAGACTATCCTGAGATAAATGTAAGTCGCCATCACATATAAATGAAAAAGATCGAAGCCCTCGAAAGTGGGAAGTCACTACCACTAAAAATTAAGAAGTTCCTTGGAGATTGATAACCCTGTTTTGGTGAAGTCTTACCTCATGTAATTAATGTTTAAATATCCATTAGAAAACTAAGGTCCAACTCCAAATCAGTCAAGTACATAGAACTTTAAAGAGTAAGATAGTTGACGGCATTCAAAGGTCTATCTCTGAAAGAAGTGAAGTGGGAAGTCCATTTGGCTCCTCTCTGCCATCTGACCTTTTAATAGCCTTAATCCTATATTTCTCCAGGATTGTTTTTTGCTTGTCCAGATACCTTTATCATCCAAAGCTTGGTTCAATCCACAGAGCATTTTGAACCATGTCTCACTCACTATGATCAAGAGGTGAATGATTGAAACTTCCCTAATGTTAAATCCTAAAAAATAAAAAAAGAATACTTTCTAATTCTTTATCTCAATTATGTAAATGTATTACTTGGTTTGTGAAAAAATTGCATTATAATTGTCACCAAGAGAACAAATTGATAGTGCCACAAGACTGTGGTACTATCATTTCACAACTCTAAAGAGTTTACAACCACAGCTGTCATTCTTTCATTGGGTTTGATTATCGAAATAGTGTGAACCTTGGCTTTATTTAAACATAATTGTGTGCCCTGAAAAAGTTCAGCACATAGTTGCCTGAACACTAGTTTAACTTTGACTCCTATGATGATTTAACTTCATTTTTCTCCTTTTTTCGCTGCCTGGTTGTATGTAGTGGGTTCCTGCTCAAGATTCTATGTATTTCCAATCATTTGTACATGTGCATCCAATAACAACTATGACCAACCAACCAACTTTAAGATGGGTGGTGGGAGTTGTAGTTTGGCACAAGAAAGTAAAAAGGTTCATAGGTTCCAGATAACATGGCGTCTGGCAATTCTCTGTAAGCATTGTTGGCCTACGGGATACCACAATCCATCAAAACCTGACCATACCTTTGTTTGACCCATATAACTGTTGTGTTGAAATAGTAAAAAATTACTCTTGGGTTCAAACACTTGTAACTGCATGACTTGACTTGAGCTCTACGTAAGGGTTATGAGCGGTGCTTCAATAAATTGTGTTTCCAAGGTTACAGATGATAATACATTATATGCTATCAGTGAAGAATTGGCATGTGAGAATTACATAAGTAAATAAATTAGGCACCTAGCACACTACATTATAGTACAAATATAGCTCCAAAGATAGCAGTATAAGGCAGTTATGCATGGGATAAGATTTTGTGTTGAAAATCCACTTTACATATCCTTAATATGCCAGACACAAGTCCTTCTGGGGGAAAGGTGTTCAAAGCCATTACAACGCAGCTCTAATTATGATAATTGCCTCAATGACAAGAAATAGGCTTCAGGTTGACAGGAATGTTTTGACTTTGGAATGAAAGACACATTCCGTGAACAATGTTGCTATGGTAATTCATGATTTACTTTGTCTGCAGTGTCCTATTTTTAAAACTTCTTGAATTCCAGGGTTATATTCTTTTTCTGAAACAGTTCTGCTTCGAGATAGAAAGATAGCCAGGGTGAATAAAGGCAGAATCAGGCCTTTTATGACCCAATGGCAATGTTTGAGTTGAGGATATAGAGAATATGACACCTAATTAACAACTGTACTAAGGGTGGTCTTGGGTTGGACCTTGGTTTTTGTGAAAGCTCATGAAGACACATTTTTCTCATGTACAACTAAATGATCCAGCATCATATAAACAACTAAATGATCCAGCATCATATAAACAACTAAATAATCCAGCATCATATAAACAACTAAATGATCCTGCATCATATTCTCAAAAGAAATCACACCTGCAAAAGTGGCCTGTGATAAAATGAATGAAATAAGACCAGCCTAGAAGAAATTTTCAATGGTCTGGTTACGGTAATATGTAATCTTTGATTCAAGATGGATCCGACTTCGGAAAGAAGCACAGGCAGATACCAGGGGTAGGTATACTTCTCGTAAAAAAACTAACTCAAAGCAGTGAAGGATAATGAGATTTCAATCATACACATCAAACTTTTATGAAAGTTATCACTGTGCTGGTGGTGTCAAAGGTATGCGCCAGAGCAGAGGGGGTTTGGGGGGGGGTGTAGGTGAGAGTCAAATTACACCGGACTATAACCATTCTATTAGATTATCAAATACGTTATTAATACCTATATTCTACTCTCTTAAACTTCCTCTGGGGCAACATATTGTATTGCATTTTTACAGGACTAATAAAGATTCCACAACTTTTCTGAAGCCATTACATTCATTTGTTATACAGGCACACATTTGTGGAGAAAAAACAACATCTTATGCTTCCAATAGTACCTTAAGGTGGGTTTATTTCTGGGCCCTTACAGCCCAGAGGAATCAGAAAGGAGTAGTCTAGAAAGAGTGCTACTCAATGCTCCAGTAGGAATCAGGTGGAAGACATTTTCGTAGCTTATTTTGAAGACAACAAAACATATAACAGCTTCTGATTAGTTACACAAATCCGAAAAAGAAAAGCTATCTATTCCTTGGAGCAATGCAACCTATGCGTGGACCTATGCATCCTTGTGTGGAATACAAACATATGTAGTACATGCACCAACTCAACATGTTTGAGGCACTCTTACCTCCCTCACAGAAATTGTGATGAGTTGTAGTCTTATTTTTTCTAAGAGGTAGTATCAAGGTAGATATCATCTGCTTGGCTATTAAAGAGAAAAGATTCCTTGCCCAGAGGGACATTTGCTCTATTGGTGATATCAGAGCCCATGTCCAGATTCAATGAAGTAGACAAAAAAATAAAAATAGCCTACACTTTGAAGCATGTCCCAAATAGCTCTATGCAAGTGAATGGTGCACGTTTCCCCAACAGCCCTTCTGGAGACTGCTCCCCTAAAAGGAAATCTGAATTTCATAAATTTCTGTCTGGCCTTCTCTTTATCATTTTTTCTTTTTTGCATCTTTCTTTCTCTCCATCCTCTTTTTTGTCTTTTTCCATCTTGCCTTCCTTTTTTCTTTCCATTCTTTTTGTACTTTTATTCATCCATCCTCCTTTTTTCTTTTGCATTGATGCACCCTTCCTTCTTCATCTGTAATCCATCCCTGTTGCTCCCCATCTTTCTTTATTTTTCATCCATCATCTGTTCCTGCTTCCCGCTATCTCGCCATCCATCCACATTCAATCTTTTGTTGTACCCCATGCACTGCATAAGTCAACTGCACAGAGAATGCGAACATAGCAAAAAAGAGAGGTTCCTACAATAGGGATTTGATCTAATCGACTGTATTTAACATTGGTCCACAAAGGATAAATCCATGAGAGATTATCAGGATGAGCACTAATTTTAAATGATTTCTATTTAGATCAGTGAGTGCTGTTTTTTATATATATATGGATATCTTGAAATTTCAGCAGGGTCCTGGCTCTTCGACCAACTAAGACCTACCCCGATCTACATCTTGTCTGATTCCTACATGACATCAGTTGCGCAAAGATACCTTTACATCATAACACATACACAATGCACCCTGTCGTATTCACAAAGTAACCTTGATCTGCACTAAGGGGCATACTAATGAGAGGCCTGCTTCACTTTTGCACCACTTAAAGTGGTACATGCGTGATACAAACCTCTAAGTTAGATTTATTAAGCCATGCAAAACCACACTGCATGGCTTTGAATGACTTCATAAAGCTGGAATAAGGCAACATAGTGCAAATTGCTGCATTACCTTTCTCTGCGCAAGGGAGGCGTTCCATATTTGTTGGGTTGGGTGTTCCCATGGTTTTTTGATGCGTTCCCAGATGTACAAGGACTTGTAAACGTGGTAATGTGCCAAAATCTTATGCCTCCTCAGGGGAGATGTAACAAGGAAAAATATCTTTATTTCTCCTTGTTTTTTGCTCTATCTATGCTGCAATCTGCAGCACACATAGAAAGAGGAAAACACCTCTATGGATTTTTTTAGTTGGAAGGTACCCCTTCCTCCACAAAAACAATCCTGCCTGTAACACAGGCACCCTTGCACCATGGTGTAAGCTTGCCTGAGTTGGCGCTAGGCTGCTAAAACTGCGCCATCTCAGGGGGAAAGGACAGGAATGCACCATATTGGATAAATACGGTCCATTCCTGCCCTGTGCCACCCTTCCAGTAAATATGCCCCAATGTGCATATGATTTACAATGGTGAATTTTGCTTAAAGGAAATTTTAAAATAATTATAAAGGCATCTTGAGGTGATACGTGTGAACCTAAAATATGCTCTAGTGCAAGAAAACGTTTTTTGAAGTAATGGCTGATTTAATAACCAGAATCCTCGAGGCACTACCTTAATATAAAGACCATGGATAAACCTCTACGCCTGGTCTAAATATAAGGCACTGGAATCAAAATTATGAATTCCTCACTTAATTTAAGAATCACATTGTGTTAAGCAATCGCTATCTGTAGTTTATGCACTAGATTTTTTCAAATTGTGTTTATCTCCATTAGTTACTTCAAGCAAAGGGTAGGTAAGGACTTCCTGGCGAGATTGTAATATGCATAAAGTAAACATCGTTTATTGTTGGAATTGAAACTTCTAGACAAAATGCCAACGATATGTAGTTTTATACTCGAACAGAAGCCTCATAACTCCTAATGTGGCTTCCAATTTGGTTCCAACTCAAAACAAGCATTAATTCTACTCAGGTCTGACGTCTCCTTTTTTGTGTTAATTGCTGAATCAACCTTACTTTCAGTCTGACTGGTGGCTCTGCAGGCATCCCTGGAGCCAGAGGATATTGAAGCAGCTGTTTGCAGTGCCTGCTTGATGGCAAAAGTAACATGGTTTTTTAACACCATCACTGCTGGTCTTATTCCTCTCCTGTGCTGGGCCATAATAAAAATGGGCGTGGTCATGACGAGCTGAGCTCGTCAGGAGCACAGGAGCACTGTACTGCATGACAAGCTGAGCTCGTCATGAGCACCAAAGGGGTTAAAGCAAAATGTATTCCAGTGTTTACTTCCGGAATGCCAAGTTTGTTAGTGTTTTCTTTTACAACCCTCTGCTTCTGAATAAACATAGAACTGTATTTCGAGGCACTCTGCTCAAAGATGGACAGATCATTTGTCGTTGGTTTCTGTAACGATGAAGTAAGGAATTGAATACCAGTCACCAGTGCTTAGTTTGTAAAAAAAAACACAAGTGCCAGAGCCCTCGTAGGAGGCCACCCCGCTTGCGCCACCCATTGCTACTGCCGTCGCTGCCAATTACAGTACTTACACAGCTATTACCCTTCATACTGCTACAAGAGTGACAATTCCGACTTTTCGAGGGCCCCAAAGCAATAAGAATGGCTTGCGAGGCAGATATTAGTTGTCTACTTGCTTAATAAACAACTGTTAGTGTGCTCATCTCTATATAACACGAACAGCGCCACCATGTGGTAGCTGTCATAAGTCCCAGTGTTGTCAATTAAGTGCCGGGGCCGAGCACCGGAAACCACCAACTCAAATTAAGCACTGCCAGTCACTCATTATTCACAATCAATATAGCTGCTATTTAATTTAATGCAGCTAAAGAGGCCTTTTCTTTAGAATCAACTCTTACAATATTCTTGTGCTCCTAAATTTTATGTTCATTTGTCTTTTTTGTTTCTTATTGTATTTTCATTTGTATCTATGATCTGAAGTAGCCTGTAAGCCTCATACAGTGCAAGAAATGACCAGCAGGACCATGTGTGAAAGGCTGATACAGACATTGTCCACCACGACAAATCCACTTTAGCACGGTGTTAGACACCAAAACAAGCACACTGCTGGAACAACAACTAGACCTGGGCAAAATTTCCGTTATGCAGGTGTAATCTTGCAAATTTTGTGTTGCACTTGTTATGTAAAATTCCCGAAATCATGCAATTATGCTTCGTGGCACAATTACTCCCTGTCTGTGACAAAATGTTAGTGCAGGAGCTTGGGAACAACATGAATGACCACAAATGGATGTTGTCCATGATCCCTGTGTTTTGGGATATTTTTTTTGCAAGAAATGTATCCTCGCATCCATGTATTTCACACTAAACTGATCTGCTAAATTAAGGGTTTCCATTTGGCATAATTGTGCTGAATGTTTGTAAAATTTGGCATAGTTACTCAAAAGTAATTATACAAATGTTGTTAAATCTTAAAACACGTCTTACAATGGGGATGTGCAACACAAAGTCTCTGAAGCCTAGTATTAAAAGGGAACTTTAACTGCATGTGGCAAACATACACACCTGCACACAAATAGTCACCAAATCCATAGAGCAGCGGCTAAATCATAATACTGGGGTTAACAGTCACATGAGGACTTTTAACTACTGAAACATTATTTAGTGACAGATCCATATTATTTATAATGCTTTCTTATATACTTTCCTAACATTCCCCAAATAGCTATCAGAGGAAAGGTATGTCTTATTCAGATTGCAACCTTTTTATACATATTTATTTTTATAACCGTTTTCCCTTTCTTTCTTTTCATCTTTTATTTCATCATCCCATGATCTTTATTTGCTACCTGTCATAGTTAGTCCCTCACCCAGCTCCTTTAGACACAACTAAGACATTATTTCAGATGTGAAGCTTCGAGTACGCCCATTTACAGTAACTTTTAGTCATGCTGGATTTTGCAGAAATACTTTGGCACCAATTCTTTGAAAGGGGCTAATAAGATGTAGCATCTGCCGGCGGAGTTCAACTGTGGCGTTTGCAAAATCCAGTCTAGTTAAAAATGAAACCCCTTCAAATCCCCTTTTGGAATTAGGGCGGGAAAGATTATAGATTAACTGATGCACCAAAAAGTTGCCAAAAAAACTTAATGACACAGGGCTTTATCGAGCCATCTGCTGAGTGTTTTTGTTGCCACTAAATGAATGCCCCTTTCAGCAGAGTGACCATAAATCATCTAATATCTCCACCCTCAACCCCCTTAGGAATCTCCAAAAACCTTATGTTGTTTCTGTGCTGTCTATTTTCTTGGTCCAACAGTTTTCAGAGCATATCCACAATTGTTGCGTCCTGAGACATTTTCTGATATTTGAATTGGTTGAATTAAATTTCTAGAGCCTTCGTACTCTTTTCAACCTGCAAGAGCCTTCCCGCAGAATCAGAACATGTTTTGTTTAATTTAATAATGGATCTGCATAATTTTTGGGACTCTAATCTGGTGTGATGGCCTTCACTCCACGTTTCTTCCTGCAATCGTTTGACAGACTGGAGAACTATTGCGAGTGTGGATTCGACCGTTGATGTTTCAGGTCTTCTTTCAGTTTCCTTCTCAGCACATACCAATTGTGTGGCTGTATAAGCCCACTTCAAATTTTCCAAACAGGTACCATCTTCACTTCTGTCCAAACCCTAGCGAAGGCTTTTCTCTCTTATTTGTTTTTCCTTTTAGACACCGTCTTTTGCGCTACGATTTCTGGATTGTCTGAGATACTATTAGTGAAGGAGTCCGATGGCATATCATCAGTGGAGGAAGATGATATATTGCACTGATTAGAGAGATCTGACTCATCTGTCAGAGAAAATAACTGATAACTTCTCCTCCCACTCTGGAGTCTTGGCCAGTTCATTTAAGTCAACAGAATCCTGAGTTTGTCTCTTAGTGTTGCCCACTAGGGGTCTACAGATTTCTTTAGCCGAAATGCTTAGTTCTCTTATAGACTTCAAACTGCCCACATCAGTTATCAGAATTTGAGTTTCTTGATATTCTTTGGCATCATTCTCTTGTGTTCTTTGTGGTATCTGGAGCGCAGCACTACTTTGGGCTAAGTCCTTCACTGTATCACCTAATTCATTCCTCTTTGGGCTGTCTACCATCCGGCTTATATTTAGGTCATTCGGAGAAATGACATCCTCTGTGTTTCTGGTATCTCCTCCTGTCACCAAGCCAGTACTGCCCTTGTTAACTGTCCCAGATTCAGCCTTAGAGTCAGTGGGGGGGGGGGGGGGGGGGGGAACAAATTTGATATCAATGGTTATGGCGACTCCGCTAATAAAGCCCTTTGCTACTCTTGTATTGCCTTTTTTATAATCTGGGCCCCGGACTCAGTCTTGTCTTTAATTGTCTTTTCTCCAGTTTTCTATCCCTCCTCCCCTTGGAATTGGTAAAATCCTTACTGGGATCCTGTCGTGCATAGGGGAGGGCGGAGGCCTCATTGGTAGATGCTGGCCACTTGACTCTGTGGCCCGGCAGAGTTCCAGGAAAAAATGGCGACACCAGTAAGAGGGGTCTCGCCAGCTGGATGAGACCATGCACATCCCAGGCAGCCACTGAGTGCGAGCATTACGGAGCCACTGTGACCACTAGATCTCAGCTCGGCTCGGGAGCGCATCCCTCTTCTCACTGACTGACTCGGCTGAATCGGTTTCTGAGGTCTGTTTCACGTAATATACTCCACTGAAGACGGCAGTTGGGCAATCAAAGAGGTAAAAAGAGAGGAGCAGCAGCAAGATCATCTCACTCTGGTGCCATCTTGTGCAACAACTCTGAAATCTAGTGAGAACGGGCCCTCTGGTCCTGGTTTAGATTTAATTAAGGGCAAGACGGGGCGGTGGGTGGTCTTCACTCCAGGGGTCATCACATAGGCATGGGGTCTGTTTGCTCGTATAGTTGTGAGGGGGCTGGGGGGGTCACAGGGTGGTTGTGGTGGGGGGATCTGCACATTGGAGTGGCTCAAAACAACATAGTATAGGTTTAGGAGCATTTGAAGGGCATTATGATGTAAGTTTTTATATGGATTAGATGGTCACCAGGGATGAATTTGTTAACAGGAAATTCAGTGCTAATATTAAATATGAGTAAAATATGGATGGCAACAGTTAGTATCTGTGGTTTGAATTTGGGAAAGGCAATGGGGAGAACTGTACTAGAACTAAAACCCTAAATGCTGTCATTATCTGTCTTCAGGAGACACATATTGAGGGATCTCAAATACAATTATTGCGTATACTTGGCTTTAAACCAATTGAGGGGACATTGCAGGGGATCTGCCCTTTGCTAATCAGTCATGTCTTTAATCATGTTTTCTCCAGTTTTCTTCACCCTCCTCCAAACCAAAATCATAAATGTATAATGGTGTCCTTCAAAACAAACAATGTTGAGGAGTTGATGTGTTAGGTCGACGTTTCGGTCTTGTATGTTTTCATCTGTCAGACCATCATCAGGACTAAGATTTTCAAAAGATTTTCAAAAGGTAAAAACCCCTTTGGTACATCAAATGAGGTGAGTCAGTTCACAAGGATGGATACTGGTGCAGGCCGAATCTTGTGCAGCTCTGTGTGATCTTTAGAGCGCTTGTGGGATGGTATTGGGCTGCTTTAAGTCCAGATCAATTGGAAGAAATCACAATATTTGAAGTCACGAGACGCTGCAAAATCGTCCGGCACTAGTAATGGGAATAACTCTCGGGCTGTGGTTGAAGAAATCGCACCTTCACCCTCCTCCCCTGGAATCTGTACACTACTTACCGTATCCAGTCGTGCAGGGGGCACGTTGGTAGATGTTGGCCCCTTGACTCTGCTGCCTGGCATAGTTTCAGGACAATACGCCTACATCGGTAAGAGGGTTCTCACCAGCAGAATGAGACCCTGCACAACCCAGGCAGAGTGCAAGCTTTACAGAGCCACTGTTACCACCAGTTTTCAGCTTGGTTCAGGAGCGCGCCCCACTTGCACACTGGTTCGGCTGAATCAGCTTCCGAGGTCTATTTCTTGTCACATACTCCACTGAAGACGGCAGTTGGGCAATCAACGAGGTAAAATGGGTGGGGCAGCAGCAATGGAGTCTCACTCCGGTGCCATCTTGCTCCACAACTCTGAAATTTCGTGAGAACAGGCCCTTGGGTCCTGGTTTTGATTATATTAGGGGTAAGACCAATCCCACAAATCCCTTGATTTCTTATTTATTCCCCATACATTCACATGTGTAATATTGAAAGCTATCCAATGGTTTTGTCTAACCATAATCCTTTAGTTTTAGAAATTGAGGATGTTGGTTTTAGGAGGAAACAGTCCTGTTGAAGCATCACACATAGCCTTCTACTCAATCAAAAATATTGCACATATATGAATAAACGGATCCCTATCTTCTTTAAAGAAAATATCCGCTCAAAGTAGTCTGGGATACTTTGAAGGCTGGCATCAGGGGGAAGACACTGCAATTTATCTTAAATAGAACTAAGAAGGAAAGACAGATATTCAAAGTATTATATACATAGTTAGCTGCAGAAGAAGATAAACATGTCATTGCAATGCAGCTAGGTGATAAGAAAGCTGAATGTCTAATCGGGGTAGCAATTTCTAAAGCTGCAATCAATGAAATATTGGCAAAGCAAACCGCAGACAAATATATGCTTTGGAGGGAGAAAGTATACAAGTGCAGGGAGCAGATAGAGCACCAACTGGCTATAAGAACGAGAGTCAAAACGCTTGATGGGATGCCAGGGAAATAAGAGACCCAAATGGAGGGCTAATGCCTGGCCCTAGTGATATTTTTTTCTGGTTTTCTTTGTTATCATTGGAGCTGATGTAATTGTTATGAATTGATTTGTTGACACGGATATACTAACTTTCATAACTTTTCTGCTAAGAGCTTTGTCCCATGTCTATCCCCATGAATTTTGTTATTGTCATTTAATTTTTTACATAAATAACTTTGAATATTATTCTTTTTTGCTGTGTATTTCTTCTTCTCTGTACTATATTTGTTTACTTTTTTGATTTGAATTTTTAAAATAACTGACAGTAGTGGAGCAGGAGGCCCTCAGTTTTGGGAATATCTCCGATAACAACTAAACACTGAAAAATCTCAAATTGTGATTAATGAAAAAATTGGTCTCCTGGATAAGCGAATAGTAAAAAGCACAATTTATCTGTGTGTAAGTATATCATCGAAGTTGGAGGGGATAGTACATAAGAATCTTGATCAATTGATACATAATACAAAAAAGATCTGAACAGATTGAACAATTTACATCTCTACTTAGGTGGTAGGTGTAATATTATAAAAATGTTTTTCTCCCCAAGATTCTTTACTTCTTCTGGGCAATACCTTTGGATTTTGAAGGCTATTGGGTTGAGAAAATTGAGGCGTAATCTCTCTATTTATTTGGTCTTATAAGACCAAGACATGCTCTAAATATTTTTTATTGTTTAACCCTTCCAAGAGAGAGAGGTGGATTGTCCCTGTCTAATCTTTAATTCTATTATTGGTCAACCACCCTGTTGAATAATGTAATTGTATCACAAGAAAAGGCAGAGGTGGATGCAGGAGAGCATTTTCCCACCCTGATTGAATTGACGATCGGTGAGGATGCCTGGGGATGTCTATGGCGGCAATTAGAATTCAGCTATTACATAAGAGTCCGGTTCAAGACTCTTGAGAATGTGTTCAAGGTCTGGCCAACAGTCCGCAAGTTCCTGGGGATCGGCAGACTGAATTATTATACACCTATAGGGAAGAACAATGTGTTACCGGATATTTTTAAAGATAGCAGTATATCACAATGAAATGCCGTGGGGATACAAAGGTTAGGGAATTTTTTAACTATTTGGTAGATTGCTTCATTTGCAGATCTTAGAATGGTTTATAATATAGAGCATAGAGACTTTTTTTTAAGTATCTCCAGGTGCAGGACTTCCTTTTATGGAAAGGGGGGCCTGTGAGCTTTTGGAGAGTTAGATTAGTTGATACCCTTATTAGTAACCAAAGATGCCCCATCGGGGTTATTTGATGGTGGAAGCAAGTGATGATATGAATAAGCATTCACAGGGATTGCAGGAAAAACTGAATGTGCCTGTGTTACTTTTTCACACATCTTCTTTTTTAGCTACAACTATTTTAATGTCATCAAAACTGGAAGCACAACACTATAAAACTTGTTTTAACCTGTATTATACACCTAGTATGAATATCAGTTGTGGGGAAGGTGAAGGGATGTGATGCCACAGGTGTCGGCTGTAGGGGGCAGATAGTGTGCATATTTTCGCTATCTGTAGTGTTTTAAGCTGGTGTGAAAGAAGAGATTGATCGATTCTGTAAAAGTCACTTGCGGCTACAGATCCAATTAACCCCATTCCTAATATTTCTTGGAGTACAAGAAGGGGAGGGGGAAAAAGTGGGTAGATCTTTTTTATTTATAGTTATGACAATCTGGTGACTATGTACTGCTTGGTTCGACCCAAACCCCCCACATTCCAGCAATGGCTAACCCAGGTGCTAGCAAGTTATAATTTAGATAAATCGATATTTGCAAGGAAAGGGGCTCCAGCTGGGGATAAAGGGTTGAGGAGATGGGCTATCCTGACCAAGTGGCTTGAGAGGGGCTAGTAAGGGGTAGGTAAGGTAAAAACCTTCAATCAAGCAGGAAGGGAGGGGTAATTGTCTTATTTTATGATACTTTTGGTAAAATACTGTGATACATTGTTTTAATGCACTTAATTATTTATGTTTATATCAAATCATGTTGAATTATAATAAAATGGGCAGTGCAATGTGTGGGTTGGGCAGGTTGGGTGGTGGGACACGAGGCGGGGAGAGGTTTGTTGTTTATAATCTGTAAAAATGCATAATAAAAATATTGAAAAAATAAAAAAGAAGAAAGGTATGCCTATCAGAAAACTACAAGTTGGTCCCCTCTAGGATACTGAACATTCCTATTCTATAACCTTTGACCCTGACATTACAAAACGACCCATGGCACTCCACCAACACAACATGCTTCAAATGCTCCTTGTTTCTTCACCTTGGCATCGCAAGCGTTGTGAGTGATTCATGTCTAAAAAAGTCTGCTGTATCTTTAATCCAGAGACAGGGCTGCTTTCCCAAGGAGGCTCTAAAACTAGTGGCTGAGAGTTTTTTCTGCCGCCCATAAATGGCACAGACCAATATTGCTGCACATCTCCACATCTATCACTTTGTGCAAGTACGTAAACAGAGTGTGTTCTATGGGCAGATGATGGGACCAAAGGTGTGGTACACATAAGTGTCTGAGATTCACCCAAGTGCTTGACACAACATTGGCATTTTTAGGTCGAGCTTGGGCAGCACATGCGCTGCTCTGCGAGGCATGCTGTATTCTGGTAGGGACTTGAAGCTCCACCCACTCTCCGTCAATATTTTTGATTGTCTTGTGTCATTGTCCACTGTAAACTGTGGCTGTCCATTGGTCAATAGGCTTAGTAGTCCCTCATTGGCAGCACCTTGTCTCATTTTGTAACCTCCCATGGCGACACGTGTGTTGTTACTCAGTAGGCTTTAATGACAAATTCTGAGCACTATTTTCTCAAACAGCTGTGTCCTGTCTGCTATTGCAGGAAGGACAAGCTCTCTCCTAACGCTATAAAAAAAACGTATAACACAGGTGCCTAACGCATTTGCAATGCAATAGGTCTCACATTTGCTAAAGTTTAAGCTATTTGCATTGTAAATGACAATGCCTTTTATTTATCCATTTAAAAAAAAACACAAATAAAAGGCATTGACATTTACAATGTCCATAGCTCAAACTCTTGTAAATGCAAGATCTATTGCATTGCAAATGCTTGTTTATCTACTCTGAAGAACCCTCAGCCTACATTCACTGGAGAAAATGAATAGAAAACTAAACTATTGTTCTCGTTTTTTGCAGTGGCTGGGTTAACCTAAGCAAATATTGAATCTGTCTTTTCTCTCTTAAGAAAAATGCATGCCATTTCTGAGCTGCCAGTGACCAGGAAACACAAATGCAGTCCCACTGTATGACTCATGTTCTCGTGCTTCACAGTCAATTTTTAGTTAAAGAAGCTTAAAATAATGCACATCTGGAACACCTATGCTGCTCCCACATTGACGCCCACATTCAGACTTGTCATCGCACTCAAGTCGCCCACTGCTTTCACCCTATTCGCACCGCTCAGTTTGAGTCGGTGGTTGTGAATGCATTCATTTTTAGGGACTGATTTCTCATCATCTAACTTTGGCCTAGTGCAGGAGAAAAGTAAAAAATAAGAAAGTAGAAGGAAGAGAAAAAAATAAAAATAGTGACAAATGGGGAAAGCAGAGATGAGAAGGAACCTGCAGTGTTGAGATAAAGGGTCTGGAAGAGCATAGCCGTTGAAGAAGGATACGTAGGCGCTATCCTTGCATCACTTTAAATGAGATGGGCAGAGCTCTGAAAATTATAGGCCCTTTATTTTTTAACCCATATTCTTAGAAGAATGCACCAGGGCCCCATATTACAGGTAGGTCACATTTCCTTGATATGCTCTGTGGCACACCTTTAACTGGGTCACTGCACCCTATCTCAATGAACGCACTGTTTCTAGAACAGCCATAAACTCACACCTGCCCTGGGGGCATTGCGTGAATGAAAGGCGGAATGGCTGTTTGAAACCACAGCTATACCTTTCATTATGCAGGTGGCAATCTGGCTTGCATTTATTTTCATTTTTGCAATTTTATATGGCGTGGACATGGCCCGAAGGCATCAGAGCGCTTTACAACAGTAGCATGGTACAAGGGTACAGCAAGTTACAGTTACACTAATTATGTTCGGACATTTGTATCGGTAGCTGCCACCTGGACAAATGCAGTTGTTGGACAAGGGACATTCATGGTTCAAGCATCGATTAAGATGGCGGGGAAACAGTGAAGGTAGTTTGTTCCCTGGATAGAGTACTTGGGTATGGACGTGGGTGATTAACCCAGGTGTCTGGCAAATAGGAGGAGCTTGAGGTCCTTATTGGAGGTGGCTAAGCAGGTTGTTAGGTGAAGGGAGGGAGGTAAGGAGTACCAGATTCTTGTGGCACTACCTGAGAATGATTGGCTCATGTACCGTTCTCGACTGAAGGTGTAAGGTTCCAGGAGCAGGGATTGGGCATTTCTGGAACCCCTATTTGCTACAGGGATTTTCAGTTTCTCACTTAAGGAACACAGAGATCCTCTACAGGAGGGCATAGTGAGTGAGTTTGCATACCTGCAGGAGGGCACCTGGGGAATCCATAAGTTCTTTTCTCCCCTTTCTAAGGAGGCTATTGAGGGGCACATTGACTGTGCAACACCTTTATATAGTACACAGTCAGTGAGTCTCCTGTCAGTCTGTTTGTCTTTGTATTCATGGGTATAATCTGGTGCATAAGGCAAAAGTAGATGTTTAGGGCACTCCCAGAAGGTAAACTGATTGCCCCTACAGACTGGAAAACTAGGCCCTGTGCTGGAGACAATAGAGATGTCTGAATGTTTTTTGCCTATGGAGACCGCAATCGATGCACTGGGCCTCCCAACCTAATCAGGACATTGAACCTGTTTTTGTGATCATATAGTACAGACGGTCTGGAGCTCTTATTTGGTCACCATCCTCCGTTTCTTTCCACATAGCTCTGGTGGTGTGTCCTGATATCCAAGAGAAATCTTTCCTATATATCCACGCTTGCCAAAGTCCACACATGGATTGCAGGTTTCTAAAGTGTATCCTCTCTTGGCTTAAGAGTCAGCAGAAACAGGCTGAGCTGCACCTCATACAGTGACAGCCGTTGCAGGTAAGAGCGGTCGGGCGGGGCAGGGGGGTGAGTTGACAGACAACGACAAGGGAAATAAAATTCAAAAATGTTTTTTAACGACTTACCTTGCGCTCACCGCATTGCTGAGCCGGCCATGCAGTGAGCGCAAGGTACGTTTCTTTTTTTTAATTTTATTTTTCCTCATCGTCGTCTGTCGACTCACCGCTCTTCCTTGCACTGGCCGCCACTGACCTCATAACCTTATTGCAGCACATTTGTGATGCCAGAGCTATCTTCTAATACAGAGGTTACTCTCAGGCTTTCATAGAATCACTGCAGCTGTTCAAGGATTATTTTCAGTGCCACACACTGATAGGGTTAGGTGTCTCCATAATCTTGATCAACTGATTGATATTTAATAATGTTACTTTAATCCAGCTAAAAGTGTCGGCTGTTATGAAAAGTTTTTACGTTTTTAGACTCACACATTGAATAATTAAGACAATAAAAGCAAGAGGCCAGTGTCATCTCTGGATAGCATAGATGCCAGTGCTTCCCCGGGGTAGACACAGGTGCATGAAATTATTTTGATGAAGCCAGTTCTCTTTCACTCAAACAACAACGTTTGTTGCTGGGATGCCTACACTGGGAAAAGGTGGCATTCCACCAATAAATCGCACTCCCCTTGAGTGTCCTATGTAGCTTCATCGACGGCATGGGTCTGCTCAGATGCACAAATCATAAATCATGGGCCAGCTGACAGCCTTCAAAATCTTCCTGCTGAAACTATCCATCATGGCGGCTCTTACTGCAGTCCCAAGGACCCATGATGGATGGCGCTGTGAGGCGTGGACTGCGGTCCATCAATTGAGCCGCAGCAACATTTGTCAATAACTATGGTATAAGCTCCAGACCCCAGAATAATACAACAGGGCCTGTATTTAAAAATACACAACCCCACTCAGGTGCCTGCTTGACTGTGTAAGGGGAAAGCGAGGGCTACCCTAAGCTCCCACGGGAAGATAGGAGTGTCTAATGAGAAACACTAAAATTATGCAGCATAGCACGAAAACACAAATTATGTGGCACTACAAGGCACATGCTGTTGCAGTTTCATTTCACAAGTGTATAATTTCTAGCATGCATTAACATGATGAACTGAAAGGTGAGCTGGTAACCTGGGGGTTAATTTCAAAAAATGTTTTTACATAAGCTAAGTCGAATTATGTACGTGGGCAATGCCCACCAGCTGTGGATTTTTTCATATTTCAATTGCACGTAAAGGAGTTGTAGACATTCTCGAGAGATGTGGTCAACGACATGCAATGCAAATTTGAAGAGCATACAGAGTCGTTAATTTATTGACAATAACAAACATTGCAATGCTTTCCCCACACTTCTTTGCACTCTTAAATTTAAGTGGAAAAAAACAGGAATAGGTGATCCAGAGAGTGTGAAAATATATATGACACTCTAAATTTCGTAAACAGTGTGCAGCAGGAAATGTTTTCCGCGTGAAGTATATACAAAAAAGGTGATTTAGTGAGATTTCACAATTTTTATCGCTTAATGTTCAGTCACTGCAGACTGGGTGGGACAAAGGACAAACGCGACAAGTTTAATGTACTTTGAAATATATATAAAAAAAAGGGGTAGAGTTGAAAGGCTAAAGGTCACGTCACCCAGGCGATGACTCCAAGCTCGGTTGAGCGGCATAGGTGAGAGGTGGGTCAGATAATGATTCACTGTCCAAGCAGTAAGCCTTAGGAAAGATGGCGGTAGTCAGCTCCTCCCACAGCAGGATAGTACTGACAGCAGAGGAGAAAGAAGTTATTGCTGTGCTTTTACCTGCATATCTTTAATTGACTGTACATTTGTATGGTGTGAATAATTTTTTTTATAGGCGTGTGCGAAATGTGCTTAATTTGCTAATGCGTGATTAAGTGACATTTCAGAACAAATATGTGGTGTAACTACGCCACCTTCAAGACCAACACTGGGAGCAATATTTTAGTGCAAAATGCATCCTATCTGGATGCATAGACACTTTTTGAGATTAAAAAAATTGCGTGAAAAATACAAGTGTCGCGAACAGCAAACACTCACATTCTTGTCGTCACGTTGTGTCCATGTACTCTCATTACATTTTGGTGCGAACCGCATAGAATTACGCAAAGTGGGATAATAGCACAATTTGCGTAATCGTAATGTTAAATTGCCTAAATTGCGAAAGATTACTCGACCATAACTGAAATTTCACATCACACGCAACCTACTTTCTTTTTATCAAGCTTGCAAATGAACTTAGACCTTATTCTGTGTAATTTATTGCTGTTTGTACAGTCCACATTTCGGCTATAAGGTGAATTATTTTCTGGGAAGTTAGACAGGTAGCATTGTTAGCGAAGTTGAAATGCATGACCACCAAAATGTAGTTAAAGTCTGCATAGGTTTGTGCTGGATCCTGGGCCCTGTTCCCACAGCCTGTACATGCCCTCAGCCGCTCTTCAGTAAGGACGCCATTCAAAGAAGCCTAGCTTCATTTAGTAACAGAATTGCTACCCACAGCCTGCACACCCTCAACTGCTATTCAGTAAAGAGGCAATTCAAAGAAGCCTAGCTTCATTTAGTAACAGCATTCATACCCACAGCCTGTACACATCCCCAGCTGCTATTCAGTAAAAAAGCAATTCAAAGAAGCCTAGCTTCATTTAGTAACAGCATTCATACCCACAGCATGTACAGACTCACCTGCTATTCAGTAAGGAGGCAATTCAAAGAAGCATAGCTTCATTTAGTAACAGCATTCAAACCCACAGCCTGTACACATCCTCAGCTGCTATTCAATAAAGAGGCAATTCGAAGAAGCCTAGCTTCATTTAGTAACAGCATTGATACATACAGCCTGTACACACCCACAGCTGCTATTCAGTAAGAAGGCCATCCAAAGAAGCCTTGCTTCATTTAGTAACAGAATTGCTACCCACAGCCTGTACACACCCTCAACTGCTATTCAGTAAAGAGGCAATTCAAAGAAGCCTAGCTTCATTTAGTAACAGCATTCATACCCTCAGTCTGTACACACCCTCAGCTGCTATTCAGTAAAAAAGCAATTCAAAGAAGCCTAGCTTCATTTAGTAACAGCATTCATACCCACAGCATGTACAGACTCACCTGCTATTCAGTAAGGAGGCAATTCAAAGAAGCCTAGCTTCATTTAGTAACAGGATTCATACCCACAGCCTGTACACATCATCAGCTGCTGTTCAGTAAAGAGGCAACTCAAAGAAGCCTAGCTTCATTTAGTAACGGCTTTCATACCCACAGATTGTACACACTCTCAGCTGCTATTCAATAAAGAGGCAATTCAAAGAAGCCTAGCTTCATTTAGTAACAGCATTGATACATACAGCCTGTACACACCCACAGCTGCTATTCAGTAAAGAGGCAATTCAAACAAGCCTAGCTTCATTTGGTAATGGCATTCAAACCCACAGCCTGTACACACTCTCAGCTGCTATTCAGCAAGGAGGCAATTCAAAGAAGCCTAGCTTCATTTGGTAACAGCATTCATACCCACAGCCTGTACACACTCTCAGCTGATATTCAGTAAAGAGGCAATTCAAAGAAGCCTAGCTTCATTTAGTAACAGCATTCACACCCACAGCCTGTACACACTCTCAGCTGCTGTTCAGTAAAGAGGCAATTCAAAGAAACCAACTTCATTTAGTAATGGCATTGATACATACAGCGTGTACACATCCTCAGCCGCTCTTCAGTAAGGAGGCCATTCAAAGAAGCCTCGCTTTATTTAGTAACAGAATTGCTACCCACAGCCTGTACACACCCTCAGCTGCTATTCAGTAAAGTGGCAATTCAATGAAGCCTAGCTTCATTTAGTAAAAGCATTCATACCCACAGCCTGCACACCCTCAGCTGCTATTCAGTAAAGAGGCAATTCAAAGAAGCCTAGCTTCATTTAGTAACTGCTTTCATACCCACAGATTGTACACACTCTCAGCTGCTATTCAGTAAGGAGGCAATTCAAAGAAGCCTAGCTTCATTTACTAACAGCATTCATAGCCACAGCCTGTACACACCCTCAGCTGCTATTCAGTAAGGAGGCCATTCAAAGAAGCCTAGCTTCATTTAGTAACAGGATTCATACCCACAGCCTGTACACATCATCAGCTGCTGTTCAGTAAAGAGGCAATCCAAAGAATCCTAGCTTCATTTAGTAACAGCATTCATACCCACAGCCTGTACACATCCTCAGCTGCTAATCAGTAAAGAGGCAATTCAAAGATGCCTAGCTTCATTTAGTAACGGCATTGATACATACAGCCTGTACACATCCTCAGCTACTCTTCAGTAAGAAGGCCATCCAAAAAAGCCTTGCTTCATTTAGTAACATAATTGCTACCCACAGCCTGTACACACCCTCAACTGCTATTCAGTAAAGAGGCAATTCAAAGAAGCCTAGCTTCATTTAGTAACAGCATTCATACCCTCAGTCTGTACACACCCTCAGCTGCTATTCAGTAAAAAAGCAATTCAAAGAAGCCTAGCTTCATTTAGTAACAGCATTCATACCCACAGCATGTACAGACTCACCTGCTATTCAGTAAGGAGGCAATTCAAAGAAGCCTAGCTTCATTTAGTAACAGCATTCAAACCCACAGCCTGTACACATCCTCAGCTGCTATTCAATACAGAGGCAATTCAAAGAAGCCTAGCTTCATTTAGTAACAGCATTGATACATACAGCCTGTACACACCCACAGCTGCTATTCAGTAAAGAGGCAATTCAAACAAGCCTAGCTTCATTTGGTAATGGCATTCAAACCCACAGCCTGTACACACTCTCAGCTGCTATTCAGTAAGGAGGCAATTCAAAGAAGCCTAGCTTCATTTGGTAACAGCATTCATACCCACAGCCTGTACACACTCTCAGCTGATATTCAGTAAAGAGGCAATTCAAAGAAGCCTAGCTTCATTTAGTAACAGCATTCACACCGACAGCCTGTACACACTCTCAGCTGCTGTTCAGTAAAGAGGCAATTCAAAGAAGCCAACTTCATTTAGTAATGGCATTGATACATACAGCGTGTACACATCCTCAGCCGCTCTTCAGTAAGGAGGCCATTCAAAGAAGCCTCGCTTTATTTAGTAACAGAATTGCTACCCACAGCCTGTACACACCCTCAGCTGCTATTCAGTAAAGTGGCAATTCAATGAAGCCTAGCTTCATTTAGTAAAAGCATTCATACCCTCAGTCTGTACACACCCTCAGCTGCTATTCAGTAAAGAGGCAATTCAAAGAAGCCTAGCTTCATTTAGTAACTGCTTTCATACCCACAGATTGTACACACTCTCAGCTGCTATTCAGTAAGGAGGCAATTCAAAGAAGCCTAGCTTCATTTACTAACAGCATTCATAGCCACAGCCTGTACACACCCTCAGGTGCTATTCAGTAAGGAGGCCATTCAAAGAAGTCTAGCTTCATTTACTAACAGGATTCATACCCACAGCCTGTACACATCATCAGCTGCTGTTCAGTAAAGAGGCAATCCAAAGAATCCTAGCTTCATTTAGTAACAGCATTCATACCCACAGCCTGTACACATCCTCAGCTGCTAATCAGTAAAGAGGCAATTCAAAGATGCCTAGCTTCATTTAGTAACGGCATTGATACATACAGCCTGTACACATCCTCAGCTACTCTTCAGTAAGAAGGCCATCCAAAGAAGCCTTGCTTCATTTAGTAACAGAATTGCTACCCACAGCCTGTACACACCCTCAACTGCTATTCAGTAAAGAGGCAATTCAAAGAAGCCTAGCTTCATTTAGTAACAGCATTCATACCCTCAGTCTGTACACACCCTCAGCTGCTATTCAGTAAAAAAGCAATTCAAAGAAGCCTAGCTTAATTTAGTAACAGCATTCATACCCACAGCATATACAGACTCACCTGCTATTCAGTAAGGAGGCAATTCAAAGAAGCCTAGCTTCATTTAGTAACAGCATTCAAACCCACAGCCTGTACACATCCTCGGCTGCTATTCAGTAAAGAGGCAATTCAAAGAAGCCTAGCTTCATTTAGTAACAGCATTGATACATACAGCCTGTACACACCCACAGCTGCTATTCAGTAAAGAGGCAATTCAAACAAGCCTAGCTTCATTTGGTAATGGCATTCATACCCACAGCCTGTACACACTCTCAGCTGCTATTCAGTAAGGAGGCAATTCAAAGAAGCCTAGCTTCATTTGGTAACAGCATTCATACCCACAGCCTGTACACACTCTCAGCTGCTATTCAGTAAAGAGGCAATTCAAAGAAGCCTAGCTTCATTTAGTAACAGCATTCACACCGACAGCCTGTACACACTCTCAGCTGCTGTTCAGTAAAGAGGCAATTCAAAGAAGCCAACTTCATTTAGTAATGGCATTGATACATACAGCGTGTACACATCCTCAGCCGCTCTTCAGTAAGGAGGCCATTCAAAGAAGCCTCGCTTTATTTAGTAACAGAATTGCTACCCACAGCCTGTACACACCCTCAGCTGCTATTCAGTAAAGTGGCAATTCAAAGAAGCCTAGCTTCATTTAGTAAAAGCATTCATACCCACAGCCTGCACACCCTCAGCTGCTATTCAGTAAAGAGGCAACTCAAAGAAGCCTAGCTTCATTTAGTAACGGCTTTCATACCCACAGATTGTACACACTCTCAGCTGCTATTCAGTAAGGAGGCAATTCAAAGAAGCCTAGCTTCATTTAGTAACAGCATTCATAGCCACAGCCTGTACACAACCTCAGCTGCTATTCAGTAAAGAGGCAATCAAAGAAGCCTAGCTTCATTTAGTAACGGCATTGATACATACAGCCTGTACACACCCTCAGCTGCTATTCAGTAAGGAGGCCGTTCAAAGAAGCCTAGCTTCATTTAGTAACAGGATTCATACCCACAGCCTGTAGCCATCCTCAGCTGCTATTCAGTAAAGAGGCAATCCAAAGAATCCTAGCTTCATTTAGTAACAGCATTCATACCCACAGCCTACACACATCCTCAGCTGCTATTCAGTAAAGAGGCAATTCAAAGAAGCCTAGCTTCATTTAGTAACAGCATTCACACCGACAGCCTGTACACACTCTCAGCTGCTGTTCAGTAAAGAGGCAATTCAAAGAAGCCAACTTCATTTAGTAATGGCATTGATACATACAGCGTGTACACATCCTCAGCCGCTCTTCAGTAAGGAGGCCATTCAAAGAAGCCTCGCTTTATTTAGTAACAGAATTGCTACCCACAGCCTGTACACACCCTCAGCTGCTATTCAGTAAAGTGGCAATTCAAAGAAGCCTAGCTTCATTTAGTAAAAGCATTCATACCCACAGCCTGCACACCCTCAGATGCTATTCAGTAAAGAGGCAATTCAAAGAAGCCTAGCTTCATTTAGTAACGGCATTGATACATACAGCCTGTACACACCCTCAGCTGCTATTCAGTAAGGAGGCCATTCAAAGAAGCCTAGCTTCATTTGGTAACAGCATTCATAGCCACAGCCTGTACACATCCTCAGCTGCTATTCAGAAGGAGGGCAATTCAAAGAAGACTATCTGCATTTGATAACAGCATTCATACCCACAGCCTGCACACACCCTCAGCTGTTATTCAGTAGGAGAGCCATTCAAAGAAAACCAGCTGCATTTAGTAACAGTATTCATACGAACAGCCTGCACGCATCCTCAGCTGCTATTCAGTAAGAAGACCATTCAAAGAAGACTAGCGTCATTTATCAACAGCATTGATACCCACAGCTTCTACACATCCTCAGTTCATTTTCAGCAAGGAGGAGCTACAAAGAACCCTAGCCCTGTTAAGTGGCTGCAGTTATACACATAGGGAGAGATACAGAAACTTCTGAGCTCCGTTTAGTGACTGCAATGATGCACAAAGTCTGTACACATTCTTAGCTCCTGTGTATCAAGTAGATCATACAAAGAACCCTTGCTTCTTTTAGTGACTGCAATGAAACCTCAATCCATACACATCGTCAGCGCCTACTTAGCAAAGAAGAGATACAAAGAACCCTAGCTCTTTTAACTGGCGGCAGTGATACACATAGCTTGACCACAGGTTTGTAAGGTGGAAGGAGCGTCTCCCCCACTACTTTTTAGCAGTGAAATAAAGAAAAATAAAATGATAATAACTCACGCTATTATCATTTCATTTTGTCCTGATGCTTCAGCTTTGCAGGGTGGGCGGGGCTGGGGCGGGGCTGCTCTGACTACGGGACTACTGGAGCACACTGTGTAAGTGCGCATGAATATTTGGCCGGCCCTCCCGGGCTGTCCAAACATTCATGTGCACTTTGTATATTCTCCACGCAGGCTGCATTACAGCCAGCGTGGAGGACATGCCCAGGCTCCCAGTCAGCATCTGAGCGCCGAACCATGGTGCTCATACCGATCACAACGCTGCATTGCAGCATTGTGATTGGCTATGGGGAGCCTGGGTGTGCTTCCTGTTCTGGCCAGAGCGAGGGACTATGGAGGAGAGACGCAGCGAGGAAGCGGCAAGTAAGTGCGTTTTTCTTTTTCCACCTGCTTCCCCCGTGTCCATCGCCCCACCTCCAATCAGTGCCGGCCACCGCTGGACAATTAATCTCACATTGGGAGTCACACAGGTAAAAATGATCTATGAGTTGAGTGCTCTCTTCTGAGGTCTGAATGTAACTTGCTTATCATATGTTTGAATCCCAGTGGAGAGGACATTTGAATTTCAGTGTAAAATCCCAATGGAATGAAGATAAATACACAACATTTGTAACTGACTCTTTTCCACACAGCTGAATAATTCCAGTCTAATTGATTCGGAATGCATCAAAAAGCTAAATCCACTGTAAGTGAAAAGTTTACCATGTTTTTTCAACAGATATTATACACAAGATTAAATCCTCCATTACACATTAGAAGCACAACTGAATTCATCACAAACCACTGAATCACCATTTTAACCATTGAAATATTCATCATTTCCTGGAGGTAGAAGTTCAGCTCTACACCGGATTTCAGTGCCCTGAAGGGATAATTGCACCCCATCAATAAAGGAAGTCCATTAGAAGCTCAGCTGACTGGCCCCACCCTGCATAATCATATGTACAGCCCCACCCTGCATGTTGATATATACAGCCAGTATATACATTGTCAGTATTATTATTGCTGTTAAAGGTATTGCCATATTGTTAAAGGTTGGCTTGGTTTTCATCAGAAAGTATAGAAAAGCAAACATGTTCACAGAAGGGTTTTACACCAGGTTTTTGGCAAAGACAGAATCAATTTATCTTCGTTATCGCCTGCACTGTTATCAACAGCCCTCTCGGTGGTACAGTAAATCAATCCAACAAAACAGAAAAAAATGGTTTTGACGTTTTTAGACTTGTTATAAAAGGCAGAGAGTCGGAAAGTTCTCTTATTACAGTCCAGATGGTCAAAGATGTCTAAACAGCGTGAAAAGCAATCCCGGTAGGACGCTATGTCCTTGAGACTCTAAATCACTGCACCAAGCAGCCATTTCATGCCCTGAATCTAGCTAAAACTAGTATGTTCCAGAGCAGGCTGAGAAGTGAGGGGCGCGGCCATGTTGAATCCGCCATCTTTGTTTAGCCCAATGTAACTTTTCCCACTGCTACTATAAAAAAAAAAGCGCTTCATTTTAACCCCTTCGCTGCGGCGGCTATTCCGCCGCAGCGCTAAGGGGGCGGTGGGCCGCGCAGCGCACCCATGCTGGTGACGGAACCGCTCGGTCCGCGCCGCGCAGGCGTGCCGAGCGGGCCGTGACGGAACCGCTCCGTCATCAGCACAGCGCGACCGCGGCTGATGACGGAGCGGTTCCGTCACCAGCAGGGGAGGGGTTAAACTTAAGTCTTTAGCAAAACTCACAAAGCTTATTGGCTGCTCAGTTAATTTAACAGAAGGACAAATAATCAATTTTTACCATCTTCTTAGCCAGCATAGGGGGTAGATTGTGCGCCTTCATGTAAAATGTGCTCCCCCTGATGCCGAGGCTCTGCAGGCAATGGCCCAGTCTTGCCTTCCAGCTCTGCAGGCAGGTGACCTCGACCTCCCATCAAGCTCATTAGATGAGGTTTACTTACTGAGAAGACTTTCGGCTACCCTGTTTGTAAATGTGCATGTTATCCCAGCTGATGGCAAGGCTTGACTACATTTTCTACTCAAAGTCATTCTTCACTTCTCTGCACTTGCACTGGTGGCAAAACAGTGCCACTCCCACTGCCAAACGCACCGTGCACAGCCATTTTTAAGAAACAGCTCAGTGGGTTACAGAGCCTGCTGTGGAACACATCCACCTGCAGTGACATTGGAGAACTAGCTTTTTGTCCTTCAGAGGATGATACAAGGTGTACAATTCAATTGAGTAATAATAACATATGTATTCGGCACTGTAGGAGCTGGGTGTGTTCGTGCTATACAAATGATAAGCAACATTAAACAAAATAACACAATGTAAAAGCTCTAATATTGACTATTGTATTGCATGAAGTGGACATAAGCTTCTTGTCAGCGACTGGCCCGTTTAATTTTAAAATCTGAACAAATTGTTAATTTCATCTCTTAACAATCATGTGTACCTTTAAAGTGTGACAACCACACTGTACTTTCTTAAATTACTATTGTGATTACGTCTACTAGTAGCATTCCTATAGAGTACTTTACCATACCTGGTGTCAAGGCACTGTGGTCATCCCTGTCCTTGGGCCTTGAATTCTTGAGCTTGTAGCTTAAAGCCATGCAAGTGTCTTTATTTACTGATCTCCAGTTGGAGGACAGTTCATGCTTTGGATTGTCAATGCTGCACAATTATTAATTGGTGGGATTTTTATAGTGCAAACATGGCTGCAGGGGCAGCCTACGACATTACGGTCAACGAAGATCGACAACTAAATGACAGGCGCGTTGGCAAAAGCATCGGGTGAAGAAAAAGGATCAATTATGCTGGCAGGTGTAACGTGAAAAGGGGGTCGTCCAGCCTTTTCTGAAAGGCAACAGATGTGAATTTGCCTGATGCACTCCGGATTAGATTTTCCACCATTGAGCAGCTGGCGGGAGAAGTCCTGGTTTAGAGTTATGCTTCTCTGGCTTTGGGAATTTTCAAAAGTAGACCAGTTTTCCTCTTTCTGCTCCTTTCAACTCCTGTAGAGTGGAGATTGCCTTTTCGACTGCACAGAAGACCAGCATAAGGAGCTTTGGGCCTGCACTTAGAGTTTGGATCAAAGCAAAAATAGTCCAGTTTCTGGAGGAAGCCGTAAATACGGATATGAATCCGCCATCTGAATCTTCTTCTGAATAACATCCGTATGGTGCAGGAAATTCGACTGGTGGATTGTCCTTGTATTTGGAGTGTCCTCCGGGAGCAGGAGGATTTTCAGGGCCCTCCAAACTAAAGAAGGCTCTTTGCATGTTGTGCAGGGAACTTTGAATCCCCCAGGAGCCACAGTAGATCTTAAAATAAGGGAGTGAAGTGGTCTGTTTTCGTGAACCAATGGCCCAACTGGGCAGTGGCGTGGTAAGATTTCGTGGACCCTGTGATTCATTGGGTGGGTGCATAAAGGTTGGCTTTAATGGAACTCATTATGAATTGCCTGCAATTTGGTAGGTATACGGACCAGAATGTTGACATCTAGCTAGTCCTGCCCCACACCAAATAATGAGCATCACAGATTATTCCACCCGGAATGGCTAAAAACATGCTGACCAGGGAATATCCCGGGCCCTTTTCCCCTAACATTTTCCACTTACTTTCCACAGTTGGAAAATGGCAGCGGGGAGGTGCTTGAGTGTCGTGAGCAGGGGAAGGAACACCATTGCAAAGCAGTGATGAGGACATCATTTTCTGGTTCCCCATGGCACAAAAATGGGGCATTTGTGGGCCAGGCTTTTCTTCTGCCAACTGCCATAGCCCAGTTTCACCCAATGCAGAATCACCATTGTGAAACTTTATCTGTATTACCTTACCTGGGCAATCCCAGGTTTAGAAACAATTCACCTCTTGCACTGGTGAGGAGTGGAACCCCAGCAGGGGATACTATTCTGGGCAACTATTAATAAAACCATAAAAGGTGCAATTGTCGGCTTGAGAAGGCCCGCCAGAGCGCCATGTGCAGATCTGTTCATAATTAATATGCTGTTATTGAAGAACAGCTGTAATGATATGTGTATGCATGATAAGTCAAGTCTCTACTAATGGCAGAGTCTGTTTCCCATACTATCTATAGCATTTTCTAATCAGCTACAAAAAACTGCATGTGACAGTCTTCAGGGGCGGCTCCTCCATTAAGGCAGAGCAGCATCGCCCGACTAGAAAACTGCACCTAGAGACAGAAAAAAAAGATGGTAATAAAGTTAATTTATTACCATTTTATTGTTCAAAACCCCGTCCTGAGCCGAGCGTCAGGATCAGGAGAGGCGGGGATTTCTGATTACTGCTGCTGCCACTCAGGCAGCAGCAGAAAACAGTAACGGACAGGGCACCTTAAGTTTAAAGTGCGCATGTCTGTTGGGCCGGCCGTCTTGTGCAGGTCAGCCAGATATGCGTATTTTAAACCTAGGGCTCCAGTGTCCTTGGGAGCAGCAAGAGAGGATGCGCCCTCCAATCCTAGCGCTGCTCTCATGCTGTATGAGAGTAGCTCCAGGATTGGTTACTGCAGTACCCTGGAGCCTGCTTGCCTGGAGAAGACGTGAGTGAGGAGGAGGACGTCGCGCAAGGAAAGTAAGAGGGATTATTTTTGTTTTCCTATTTTTTTACTTTTATTTTTGTCCCTCCACCACCCTCCTTACATGCCAGCTGCCACTGACAGTCTTGCACCTTTTCAGTATCAGGCAGCAATTAGCGTCCGCAGGACCGCACTGTAAAACAACAAACACAAGCTTTAAACCTAGTCCGCCTGCAAAGCAAGCAAGTGCACGCGAGGCCGCTGCCATCTCCAGGGCGCACAGCACTCACAGCGCCTACAGATGTGCTCTGAGAAGTAGGGCGCCGTGATTTATATTCCGGCAGGTGCCGGAGGAGGCCGAGGGAGCGCGCCAGAAGACGCCTCCCAAAACAGTTTGCTTCATCCTTCACAGTCTGATAGGTGCCGGCTCACACCTCTGTCTGCATATGTTCGGGGAGAGGAAACTAATTTACTGCAAATAACGGTGGTATAAAATACAGGGAGGGCTCCAGCCGCACCGAGATATGAAGGAAAACAAATCTGCAGAGGCGCTGGAGAGTGGATTCAGAAAGATAATACATATGAATACATTTGGAGGAAATGAGACGATGCGGTAGAAATGCTGCGGCTCCAAAGAGTTCAATGGTATCTGTTCTGGATGAGGGGATGGGTGAAATATAAGACACTCCAGGGCCCCAGTATCCCTTTCATACACACTAGAAGAGCTACAGTAACTCTACAGCAGGATGCATACAATTATGTGTCTGTCTGCGTCTTCCATGCATCCCAGCTGCACACCCTCCTCTTTAATGCTAGCTCCTCATGCCTTTTTATGAATACTAAGCACACTTCTTTATTTCTCTCTTTGACGTTAATCTGTTCTGATCGACGTTCCAAGATTTTTTCGGCCTTTCCAAAATTATTAAAAGTATCTTTGCGAGGCACTGGTATCTACCTCGGTTGAGTTGCAATACCTTCATGCCAGATGAGATAGATATACATCATCAAACAGCAGGCTTCGTTCAGGGTTCAGTGGTATCTTAGTTTGATATGACATCTGAAGGTGACATTTGGATTTTTGTTTAAAATATGGAATTCGGCGTGGGGGAGGGATTGTAAAGTGATCTAGTGTTCTTGAAACACCACAAGCGCTCATCTTTTAGAGCAGAGATGTGTTAGGCAGACTAAACCTTTCTCTGCCTCTCTTATAGTAGATATTGAAACTTAAACTACTGTACAACTGAAAAACAAACAGAAAAAAAGAGTACTGAGGAGTCTATAAAGGTAAGCAAATTGAGAAACCAGGATTGTGTAGAATGAAGCAGTTGAGAATCTGCAAAATGAATGAAAAGCTGGAACATAAATATAAGAATACCAGAGACAATAACCTGGTGATATGGAAAATAACACCCACCAGACAACGAAGGACTAAAACCCCTCTTGATGTGTACAGTAACTGTATACGTGTTGAGTGCACGAGATTGATCTCTTCAGGGTGGGTGATAGGCGCATGCTGTTTTTGGCAGCTTACCTTGTTATTCCTAGAAGGAGGAAAAACTGGGATTTCAGCACACGAGGCCTTTGTAACTCATGCGTATTTCTGTCATTGGTGAACAGGTGGGTGCCAAGCCCAACTTGCCTCCATACTATAGACCTACTTGGAATCTAGGGCTCTTAACCCCTCCCCCGCGGGGCTAATTCCCCTGCTGTGGTGTGTGGAGGGGGGCGCTCGCAGCGTCGCGGTGCTCATGACGAGCTCGGCTCGTCATGCAGCACGGTGGCACTGTACTCATGACGAGCTGAGCTCGTCAGGACCACGCCCGTTCCAATGGAACGCCCAGCACAGCAGGGGAATTATCCCCGCGTGGGCGTGGCGCACAGCGACCGTGCCTCATGACGAGCTCACGGAATGGGTTAAATAAGTGTATGTGATTCAGTAACTTACAACTCTACCCTGCCCACTTCTCACTGCACTTTTGCACAGCTACACGTACACCAGTTTCTAGCTCCTTACCGTCCTCAATTTTTTACCATGCACAGTCTAGTGTTTCTGCCACGCTTGACCTGCTTAGGCACCATGATCCGAACTCACATGCTTAGTCAGTTCAAACATTCTCAATTGGGAAGTGCTGTGGTATCTTCCACAATCTTCAGATTCTTGAAAAATCATTTAAGTGGCATAATAGGCATCCTGGCTACTCTGTGCTGTGACTGCAGCAGTCACACCTCTACTGTATCTCCGATCCCTTGAGAGATGTCCTTTGCTCCGACCACCTGCAGGCCATCTGCCTGGCCACTGGAACTAGTAAAGCCATCAGAAAAAACATGAATGTCAAGTCTTCAACTCTTTTCACATACCATAAAAATTCAAACATTATTGATGATGCTAACAAGGCCTTGATTAGAAAAAAATCATGCCACTGTATTTGTGTCAGCCTTGAAGTTGTCCACAGAATACTTGGACCCTAATTACGATGCCAGTTGGAGTTGCCACCCGACCAACACGTCTCGGTTTAGGAACCGACTGACCGTAGGTCGGCGGTTCCAAGCACCGTATCACAATGCAACCGCACATGGTGCGGTCACAAACTCCCATTTCCCAATGGGAGCTTGTGAGGTAGTTGGAACACAGCCACAGCACAAGCTCCCATAGAGAAATGGGAGTTTCTGTAAAGCCCTTCACAGCGTTGCAGGCACCGTGAAGCGGTGCTGGGATTTATATGGGGCTCCATAGGTGCCCCCCGGACCCCTAAATGGAGGCTGCAGAGGCATGGGGGCCACCAAAGTCACTTTCTGACAGGCTTTTTTGTCAGAAAGCTCAACAGGAAAAGTCTGTCCAAACCAACATCATAATCCCAACGGCGGAAAAGCCATCCGTAGGGGATTGTGTGTGGCCTCTGACTAGCCAACGGGCTCCTTGAGAACTTCACAAACCAGTCGGTCCGACCTACCAGTTTAAACTCTGACCGCCTACATTGTAATTAGGCGGTTGTACTTTAAACCATGTAGGTCGGTCATAAAGCCTCCGACCTGTGGTCGGACGCTTTCTGGCTGACATCCTAATCAGCCCCATCCTCCCTTCCATACGGCCCAGATGCAAAGTGTTTCTCTCATTAGAATTGGGCAATGCCAATTACCATTGCATCCCCTGGACACTGTATGTTATACAGCCCCTGATGAGTTAGGTAAAACTTGGTAAAAATGTGAATATGAAGTACTGACAGAAAGTTGGGTCTAATGCCACCAAAGAACACAACATCTCTCAAAAGAGTTTCCTTTTCCTGCAGTCTCGGCCGGCATGTGTCACGGATGGGGGGCGGGGGGTTGTGCGGGTTGGGGGGGTCGGGAAGGAAGGTACCATTTAAAATAAAAAAATTACCTCCGCCAGCCCGGCCCGCGTCGTCCTCTGAAACAAGAAGCAGGTAGCTTCCCTCCCCTCCCCTTCCCTAAGCCAATCACAACACTGCAATGGCAGCACTGTGATTAGCTGGGACGCCGACCACACAGGCTTCCATGGGGAGGCCATTTTCCTCATGTAGGCTGCATGCAGCCTACATGGAGAAAAGGGAGAGTGCGTATGACTGGTTTGGTCGGACCCAGAGGGCTGACCAAACAGTCAGGGCCCACAGCATTGGGCTAGCCACTCCTCCCCTGCCCTCGAGCAGGCCCGCCCTCCCGCCAGCCCCCAACCAAAACCTGGTAGTTTATGTTTCTGCTTCTCACACTGCCAGAAAGCAATGGGGTGATGCTCCCCTGCCCACATAGAGGAGCCGCCCCTGTTTTCCTGTTAATAAGTTCACAATGGAAGAAGAGAGGGTTTGGGTTAACGTGAAGGAAGGGGTCTGCTGGGAATGCCTCTCCTCTGCTTGGAATGCCCATGATTAAGGTATCAGCACCTATCTGGAACACAGAAGCCATAGCACATGAGCAAAATGGTGCCTCACCCTCTGCTGTCTCTGTTCTGATCCTCTGATATGTGCTTCAGAAATGAAAAATGTCAATTACCACCCTCATGACTTAAAGGAGAACAATAAAGCTCAGACCTGGATTGTCATAAAGATCACTGCCAAACATCAAACCTAAAAAACCTCCGCCAAACCTCAGACTCTAAGAGTACACATAATCTTCCCCCGCCCCCTGACTGACAGTTTGCTCTTGAGCATCCACAATTTGGTTGCACCTTCATTTCCTCTTGAATCAGAAGACTGGACAGGGTACACAAAGTAGTACTGACAGAGAGCTGACAAGGCTGTGAAAAGGTTTGTCTCTATACGCATGCAGGTCTGGCCCAGCGATCATGTACAGCGGAGTGAGCAGAGCCGCCAGAGATGTCACTAGCATTACATCAGCAAAACAACTCACACAAAATGACAACTGCACAATAGCAACGCAAAGGCTGGGAATGGAAAAGAAAGGTTCAAAAGGTACTCGATTTAGATGGTGAACAACCTTTACAACGAAACTTTTACAACGCACTACCATTACAACGCAGGCATTACAACGCAAACCATTACAACGCATTGTGCTGGGGGGGCGCTCTAGGATAGGGAATAAGTTGAATTTTCTATCCAACGCCTTCCCTAGTGTCCACGGGGACTGGAGTTGGATTAGAAAATGAAACTTTTCACTATCCAGCACCTCTAAGCGCTATGCGTTGTAATGGATTGCGATGTAAAAACCGTATTGTAAAGGCATGCGTGGTAAAAGCATGCGTTGTAACGTCATACATCCGATTTAGAGTGCAGTGAGAGCTTAGTGAAGCAGTTCTTGCTAAGGTCCTGCACTAATATATGTTTTCTTGTCTAGTCTGTCTGTCCTCTTTTCAAGGGTTTGAACACATGCCTTTTATTTGCTGCAAATACTTTACATCACTGCATCTTTAAACATTCTAGAATGAATCTTCAGTGGTCACATCCTCAGCTGCTAGCTGCCAAGTGGCCTTATGTCCTGTGTGGCAACTTCAGGCAGTCCTGGATTTTAAATCAACCACACGTTCAGTGATGGGATATTTGAACATACACATGCAATGTTAAAAGTGAAATTAAAAGCTCCAGAATGCAACATGTTCTTGGGTAGAGATATCCAGCAATGGCTGAAGGTTTTTCTAATGACAAGGGGTACTTGACAGCTATTTAACCGCATCGCTGCGGTGGCTTTTCCCGCTGTGTGCGGCATTTTTAAAATGACCGCGTTACATGACGAGCTCAGCTCGTCATCAGCATCGAAGTGGTTAAAAACGGTGTCAATTGTGTAGCGAAAGGTAATAAAGCTCCGTGCAGGGTCAACGGCAGAGGTTCAGTCCATGAGTGATTGGAGAAGCTGGGATCTGAGAGTGGAGATGGACTGCTGGTGCCTCACATTGCAGTTTCCATAAAGATATTTGTCTTCAACTCCTTCCTAATTTGGAGCAATGTTGGGGAGTTCATGATATATACTGGCTCCACTCTATATTTCAATGCTAAGTTCTGTCCACATGTGATGAACTCTGACCTCTCTGATAGTGCTTTGAAACTTGTATGTTAGTTATTTATAGTTAATTTGCAAACAATGCGAATGACGAAGCAGACGTATCTCTTTGGGCACAACTACAAATTAGGAGGAGCAGAAATCATATTTAAAATTACGCTCTACCTGATCAAAAATGGCTTGGTGTTTGCAGTTTTGTCGGGCGTGCGAGCACCCCACTTAATTTTCCCAGCCAAAAATTCCAGCTCGTAAAACCATTTGATGGTGTGGCTACAATAGCAGCCGAGATTTAGCCCCCACTCTCAGTTGTCCTTTTTTCTTTGACGAGGGGGAGCATAAAATGCCCCCATCCACCCCCCCCCCTTGCCATGGCTCTTTTTTTCCATCCCCTACTCTTTTGACCCTTTCTACCCCCCGATAATTGCATCGTACTGGAGGGGTGGTCATTACAGTAACAGTATGAGAGGATGTGGCCTAACAGCTAGAGCCAACGACTTCAGAGCTGGGGAACCAGGTTCGATCGGCAGACACGCTCAACATCCTGTGATTCTGGGCAAATCACTTAATCTCCCGGGCCTTATTTATGAGGCCTTGCAACACTTTTGTGCCACCGTTGCACCACTTCTTTTCTCCATATACAAAGTGATGCATCTACGCAGATACGTCACTTTATAAATCCCTGCGCTATGTTATACCTGCATCAGGTATAATGGTTGGAGGGTGGAAGTTCCCACTTACAAAGCCTCGTAGAAGTGGCGCAGTTAAATCTATCAGATTTCACTGTGCCATTTCTAGGACGCAAAATCTTATGCCTGCCTCACAGCAGGTGTAAGGCTGACTGGCAAGCACCATGTGAAAGGCCACATGCTGAAGTTGTGTCACTTTTGTGACACACTCCAGTGTCATTACTACATCTATAGATACATCAGAAATGCTGACGTATCTGTAACTCCTTGCAACATGATGCGTCATACAGTAAATATGACACATCCATCATGTCGCAAGGAGGGCACAGGGAAAACTGTTGCACCACTGTTTGCATGCAGTGATGCAACATTTTTCATAAATAAAGCCCCCAGTGCCTAACAAAAGGAATGTGTCCATTTGTAACGCAACTGGTGCTCGTGTAAAGCGCCCTGATACCTTTCGGTAGAGTTTGCGCTGTATAAAACTGCCTCAAAAAAATATTTGCGTGTGTCCATTTTACACCCCGCAGTACTGTACAACTCCTAATCGGGGGTCACAGTGTTTGCTGTGTGGGCCTGCAGACTGCCTGGATGGAAACTCCTGCAAACATGGCTGCACTGAATAAAGCGCCCTCACGTGAGCGCGTGCCCAGGTAGAATTCCACGCATTCCTGGGCTGAGACGTCCGCCAGCGCTGGCTGCAGATAACACCGCTGCGTGCCTTCCCTTGCCCCCCTGACGGCGCTGCTGGTAAACAGGCAGGTCTAAAACAATTGAGGGGGGTGTGGAATCCCTTCACGTGCGTGCTGCTGAAATTAGGTTGGCAAATGCTGAGAAACATGTGATTGTGACTGGAGGCACATTTTATAGGTTAGTTTTAATAAAAGCCGTATATCTATGAAATAACTTTGCCTGTCGATTGTGTAAGGCCATCCTCAGTGAAAAGCATTTTGGCATTACTCCGGTTTAAAATGTCTACTGACTAAAAGTGTGCTTTGTGCTATTGTACATAAAGCCCCCAGCTACTAGGCCGGCGACGAGGGAGGCGCTGTATGAAAGAGCAATAGAGAATTTGTTCACTAACTGGTGACACCATATTCTTATGTATTTTATTGACAACATCCCCTTTTTAATGGAACATCCCTTTCAACACAACCACGTGTGCTCTTTCCTTCCGGAAGTCCTGATGTCATTAGAGTTTTGGACATAGAGAGGCTGCCCAGAGATGGGAGGTACATAGCTGACTTTCAGGGTTAAATAGGAAGATTTCAGTTTAAATCTTTGGTTCTCAAATGTTTTAACTTGTTTTTGTGTAACTAACAATTTACAAAAATATAGGCATGCAAGGAAAACAGAGTATAGTTTAAAACAAAACTTTCAGGTACCAAATACAAAACTTCTAAGAGATTAGGCCCACCAGCCACTAAATAGGCCAATGCTAATAATCCTAGCACTATGCTTAATTTGTAAAATATTAAGTGCCAGGGCTCTGACCAGGAGGCCACTGCAGCTGGCACCACCCATCACCCTTGCATTGCTGCCAAAACAACTACTAACCATCCCTCTTACATGTAGATTATTACAGGTCCCCAAAGCTAAAGGAATGGCTGGGGAGGTATGTATTAGCATTTACTTTATATTGATTTCCCAAATAACTGTTGTGCTGCTCATCTCTAAATTACATGAGCAGCTCCACCTTGTGGCAGACGGCCCGAAGTGGGCTGTTGACAATTAGGTGCCAGTGTAGAGCACCGGAAACCAATTAAACTCCTCTTCCACTAACTGCACAGTCTGATTGTTTCTCCGCCCACCCGTCCTAAGTGCTATGAGGCCTCAGGGTAGAAGTGCGCTCTATAAAACCCCATTTCAAATGCCGGTGCTCAGCACCAGAAAGCACAGGCTCAAATTAAGCACTAATGTCCAGCCGCAAACCACTGACAATGAAAAATCACACCTGTAAAGCATGCAACATAAATGCTGCAATGAGATTGCTGAGGCCATCCAGTCCTACAGTATTGACGTTTCATCCCTCCCCGAGACCTGGATAAACAAGTCCTCTTTACCTCTGATGGACATACTGGTCCCCTCAACTTATTGATCAAAGGACTAGACCACAAGGGCCCCACTGGTTGACAGGTTGCAGTAATCCACAGAAACTCAATTCATGTCAAATGTTTCAGATCCGAACATGGGTCACATGGGTCGCAAAATCATTTACTTCATGAATATTATGTAGGCAGGTTTCAATTTTAGACCCGGTGAATGAGTTCCAATAAAAGAGATGGGGATGCCTGACAGGCAAAACAGACCTCTGCACTAGCATTTACTTTCCAAAATGGAGCCCATGTTCATTGAAAGCACGGATGCTGCTAAAAAATATTTCCCATTTCGGAGCACATGGGAGGGAACAAGCAGTGATCGTCTGGACCACAGCTTGCCCCTGACCAGATCGCTAACATGATTCACAAAGGGGACGGTGTCCAAAGAGGACACCTACTCCTTTGCAAATCACTTACCACCCCAATTTAGAGCTTGGTGGCACATAAATAGATTGCAACCACAATTAGAGTCCCAAACCACTGACACATTCTTTTCTGAATCAGAAATAATAAAGAAATACTTATTTAATACTGCCCCTTATTTGCAGTTCTGAATTGATTGAGAATGCTCTTTTAAGAATCTGAATACATTTTTCCCCTAATAAAAATACTTTTCCACCCTAAAATAAAAAAACCTTTGTGGTTGCAAACCCTGTGCATTAATGAATGCAGGGTTTGTGACCACAATCGGACTTTGTACATCTGAACTATGGTACCTGAGAGTTGTACAACACTTTCAATGGAGGATGGGACATGAATAAAAATGTCTATATGAAAATGAAATAAACACACATTTTATGAATGAGGTAAAAAGTAGCAAACAAAGCTAAAAGTAAATAACTAATTGAAAAGGCTTTGCTAGAGGAGTCTAGATAAAATGTCCTACAACTAACAGGGAGCAGTACCTTGGACATTTTTAATTATCAAGTACGGCAAATAGAAAGGCATACACTCCTCTGTGGGTAATCAGTGCAGGACCAACAGGTTGGCACAGGTACTGCTGGATCTCTTCAGCCTGAGCACTACCCTTGTTGCCAGATTCTGCTGCCATGTTTCTATGTTTTGGGGGCACAGCATTCGTCCAAATTGTTTTTTTGGTAACTCTCTAGAATGGCATTCACATAGCAAAGCGTATCACTTATGAGAGCCCATGCCTCTATATTTTACAGGGCATGTTATTTCAAGGTATGAAGCACTTGTTCACACTGTTTCAAGCAGAACCTGAATGGGCCACTATGTGGGTTTCAAAACAAGGATACCACAACACCCAGAGGCTTTTGGCTGTTTTGCCAAAGGAAGTTGGAAGTCCAAACGGTTCAGGGCTCTTAGGGTATTCCCAAAGTGTATGGATAGGTCTGCCAAAAATTCCTCTTTTTTTGTCGTTAAACTTTCATCCACTGTCATACTTCCAAAGGGCATGCCATATAATCCACTTTATACATTGGAAAAGTAATCATGAGTGACACTTATACAGTGATAGATTTGCATGTTGTTGGCAAAAGGGAGAAGCTCTAGGACTCTGACCCTAACAATGCACAAGGTGAAAGTATACTGAGTTGAACACTGCCAGTATATCTCAGAAAACAAAACGGGGCTTAGCCCTTTCTGCTGCTACCAGTACATCATCACATAGTCGCCAAAGCACTGTTCGGTGCAGTGAAGACGTGTAAAAACAGACTGATAGAGTCCAGCTATCCATGTCCACCCAGAAAGCCCTGAAAATGGGAAATGAATACTTTTCAAAGAATTCTTGATAGACTGAGTATGCCAGCAATTGGTTACTAGTTTTGAAGGTTGTCTACATAAAGGTATTTATTTTAAATTGGAGTATCCAGGACGAATTGCATTAAGTTGTCAGGAATGTGTCCTGAAAGCAGAAATTGATTTATGTTATTGGTAACACATGGTATGGTAGTATGAACTTTATTGTGTGAATTCTTTTAAACTTCATTACAATGTCCATTAAGTTGAATAAACATCATATGAGAGCATGAAGTATCATTGAATTAAGTTGACACAAGGAATGGAAATGCATCCAAATATACTTTAAGAGCCTGAAAAATTAATTGAATTTGACTAATAAAATGCTTACTTCATGAAACATCCACATTGTACATTAAGATCGTTAAAAAAGACAACTTGTATGAAGTGATCTATCGCTCTTCCACTGCCAAAGTGCATCAGTGGCCGATAAAAATGTATACATTTAAGAGAATTATTCAACTGCCTATACATACTGTCTAGCTGCAATGTCTTTGATTTGTCTTTCAAAGGCTATATCCATAATTCTTATCAGCTTTCCAATAAAAACATTCAATTGTGTGGAGAAACGTGCTGACGTAGCCTCCTTTACTGTCCACAGTAATAGTTTCCTAAATGACGGTTATAAATATTTACTGGGAATGTCATTCAAGCCGGAACAAAGACATATAATGTGTTCTAGAATTTGTTTAGGGTGGTTACATAGTCTACAATTGGTGGTGCAGGATATAAAATTCCAAGAACAATTAAACTCTTTCGGAGCGATGTATAGTAAACAAAATCTTAGGAATTTTTGTTTTGTTTTTAGTTCTAAGTTGGCAATCGATGACCTGCTGAGCAAGCTTGAAGTAAGTTTCCACAAGGAGCCCGTATGTTTGTAGCATGATATATCCAATAAATCTCTTATTTGGAAGGACTTTGTAGGCTTCCCTATTAACATATTAGCGGGTGGACTTTGGCATTATCGAAAGAACCTTTACAAATGGTAAAATCCAGATGTTAAATTCTCTTTGGGTCACCAGTTAAGGGTCTGGCAAAAGCTGATTTGCCAATAACTCCCAAAAGGAATTTGTAAGATTAATGAAGTACCCATGGCGACTATACATTATCAATGTTTTAATGTTAGAATGACTATCCATGCCTATATTCGTAAGGGTGTCGCTGCAGTGCCTAGATTCTGCTTTTCTGAACATTTGAGTCTATTTGTAGTGCATTTACATGTGACTGTAACCCATCGCCCTTGTTGCATTTGCTTGTTGCATCTCAAGATCCTGCAACTGCTAGGCCTTATTTTGTTTCGAGTTGGGGGTGAGTCTTCCTGCTGCTAGGTGCCTGTTACTAATAAACAGTTGTGCTCTTTAGACTGTATAGACTGTGTACATCAGTAGACTCTGAGGGGCACATGTTTACGAAGGCGCACTTTAGCCGAATGAAATCATTCAAGATTGGCCGATCTACCTCTGTGCGGGAACCGGGTGGATACAACAGTCCTTGGGGAGAATGGGAGGGCTTATAATGTTGAGTGGTCTGCTTTTTTTCCTTTCCCGAGCTGCTTATGATTTGCCGGCTCATTTTCTAACTTCCATAAATGTGCTGCTGCCAAGGGTTTTCCAGAAACTCACTCATAAATGAAGTTTCAAGCCCCCTTCCTGATAAACAAGCAAGGCTTATTGCCCATAGTGGTCTTTAATTAATTCAATTGTTTTGTGCAGTGACAACCTGACCCTAGAAACCACGTTCACTGCTAGTAACTTCATGGGTGAGAGAAACACAGTTTAAAAACCTGGAAATCATATTTTACATTAATTTTGATATATTTTTCATTATAACAACATGTTGCAACTGCTTGCACATGGTTAAATCATATATCTAAAATTGAGGACAAAAATATCTTAAAACACAACATGGTGCTGAATTGATTGTTTCAGTTTTTCTTTAAAAATCTTCGATTAAGGCATTGTAATAAAGGGTGAATCATTGGACGTGAATTATTTTATGGGCAGGTTCATTGGATATTCGGCACAGTGGTGCAAATACTGAGTGGGCATCAAGTCCTTGGAGAGGATGGAATAAACCCAATACCAAGGATAAACTTATTTTGCCTTTGAGAGACTCAGGCAGTGCTCTGACATTTCCCTAACACAGGCAGGCGGTGATATTATATTTCATTAGCTACTGGTCTAAAAGCAAGTGCCCTGACACGGATCTTGACTACAGGCTGAACTCTTAAAGGGAAGTCCAGACTACTTTAGGGATGTGCCTCTGGAAACCAGCCAGGACTCCAGCTGAATAATTTGTTTAGAGTTCTTTCCAGTCATGGTTAAATGGCACAAGGTGGTGGCAAGGGATTTGAAAATGCTTTGCTTAAAAAAAAAAGGATGAGATTATCCCTTGAAAAACAATGCCTTTAAAATCAATCCCTTTAAAAGCTATCCCTTTAAAATCAATGATCTTCTTCAATCAGTCAAATGCCAATTATTGGTTGTTAATTGCTCATTCCTCTTCCTAAAGGCTTTCACATCTTCCTCAGTCTTTATTAGTACCCCTTGACAGCATTTTAATCCTGCTATGCTGCATTTGCATCTCTTGCAATGTTAATCTGCTGCTCCATAGCTTTATCTCTAATGTCCCCTCCAACCTCAAGCACAGACAGCAAATTTTGGTTTGAGAGTGCTACAAATACTTCAATTAAATCACATTTATGATCAATTGAGGAAAATAAGGACACAATTCACATTTGATGTGTAGTTAATACACCAGAGCATATAATATTCAGTGCCACCTTAAATGTGCTCAATGCAAGAAAATTTAGTGTGGCCATGTAAATAATAATTTTCAATTATTCGTGTTCATTGAAAAAGAATAGCAAGTATTTAAATCCCCTTTTTGTGTTGGGCGTTAATCTGTGAAATAATGGATTTTGGGAGAGACCCTTCTGCTGAGTCTTGGTCAATTTACTCACACACAAAGACTTCAAATCACTTTCCCATGAATAGCAAAGCAGTAATTACTTAATACTGCATTCAGAGAAAATAAAGATTATGCTAAACGTTTAGCAGGAATTTGCAAGATGCAATTCGCTGTAAGCTTGTACTAAAACACATTTCTGCCTTTTCAACTGAAAAGAAAGAAACTGGTTGCAACAGTCCTACGCTTTTAATTTGATCACAACCATGTGATAAGAATTTTATACATTTGTCAGAGACTAAAATACGTAGGAAAAGTAATTCCACTAAATTAGACTATAGAAATGACTTGTTCAAGTTCTCTCACAATGAGGAGGCCCATTTACCTGAGTGTGAAAATTCTCAAATAAATGGGTTTGTGAGAAGCCAATTAGGAAGAATAAAATAACCTCTACCAACTCCTGAAGAAAGTCACCATTACATTCAGACAGGTGATGCATGGGTGAGGGCCATGCACCACTAAACCCTTCCACCAAGGTTGGCAGTGGAGCTAAGGTCAGATGCAAGTAGGCTTGCTTACTTCTGTATCCAGCCGCCTGTGTCTAGCTCCTGGAGGTAGAACAGTGCGGGAATGGAGCCATGTTTCAGAAGTGAGTATAATTGTAATAGGTGTAAAATGGATACAGGCCAAAATTGTCCTTGGATTGAAGACCACAATAAGCGTCTCGCTAGAGCTATGTACATAAGAATATTGCTGAAGCTGTTGAGGAACCATAGGTTTCATGAGCCAATTAGACAGGAGCCACCTACTGTACCATGTCCTAGAAGGCCATTTTGACCATGATTGTATAATGTTGTTGCAAAGTTTTGATTGACGCAGAAGAATCACATTTTATGTTACTTAGCTTGCAAGATATTTTACTGTAAATAGTTAAATCCCCATTTCCACATTTCCTGCCCTTTAACTTTTACATGCTATTACTATCTCTTAAATCAATGCGTATTTCAATATAAGCTGGTGATTGCCCATGGACCTTTATCAAGGAAGAGATGAAAGGAATGTGTAAACGTATTCATTTCAGCCTTGCCAATCTCTGATACGCCTTTATAATGGTTCTCTTAATTTTTGGCCAAAATCTTTCAATTGGCAAAATCTAGGCTTTTACATCTCTGTATATAAAATTGAACTGAGGGGTTCCTATGAAGGTTACATGTTCTCTTATCATTTTCTAAGCACACGTAAAAGCTCCTCTTGTCCCCATTAAAAAAACGGCATTACCAATGCTATACAGATGACAATCCCCCTTTAAGTAATTTCGAACAATATAACAACCTGACTTGGTTTCTAGGGAGAACTAAAGAGTGAACGGATGATTGTTTTAACTGAGATCAAGAACCTCTAGGCTCTGTATGACGACAGGTGAAATTGCAGCGATCATGTTCAATAAGTTACAAAAAACTTTTCTTTCATCTAACAAGTCTTGAATCTTCAATCCATTATTATGAGCTCTATTTCAACTCCTGTTTAGACAGGGGTGCTAGTTTAAAGTTGGAAATGTAAGAAATAAGGTGGCTAATTAATAAACAGCTCGAAATGCTGGAGCATGGCTGACAAAGGTAGCCTCATGTTTTCTAGGCCAGTTGAAATACACATTTTATGATTTACTACTAAAGACAAATGTATAGATTAAGCACTGGTTAGGATTCTTGTTCTACTCAGCAAAAATACAATTCTTCTAAAAATACACTTTGTCAGCATTCAAATTTAGGACAGTGAGCTGTTGCAGCCATGCATCCTTGTTCACTGTCCTGCAGAGGAGAAGGATTAATTAAGGCCCCGCTCCTATCCCCATTACAATAAACAGGGGATCCCAGAGCAAGGGAGGCCACGCATACATTAGTCTAAAAAAACATCTCTTTTCCTGTCCAGTATTTCCCCTTATCAGTGAGCAAAGGAATCCCTAAAAGTTGTTTACATTCCACTTGTTAGCTGCCAAGCAACTGAACAGATAAACACAGATATCTCTGATCAGCAAGCAACCCAGGAGGTACTTTTTTCATACAGTTTTCCACCTGTGTTAAAACTGGTCAACAACTAATGTAATGCTCAGATAATTCTATTAATTATTATGTCATACAAACATCACATATGTCAGCATTGCATCTTGCTGCTAAGATCCATCACTGTCATTAACGGCCCTCTCACCGAGTTATACGCCTGTGTACAGGAGGGGGCCTATAACGAATGAGGTACAGCTCAAGGCAAAGGTGCTATAATGCTATTATTACATTCCACCACTGAGGGTATAATGTTGTAAATTAATAGGGATAGAAACACCAGCATGTTGAAGAGATTTTGTACCTACCTTTAAAGACCCTCTACAACTTACTCTTTCCAACGTAGCTCTAAAAAATTCATTTATTATTATTATATTTTCATATTAATTATTTTCTTGCAGCTATACAATATTACACAGTTTTATTGACATTCTTTGAGTAAACAGTATGGCACTCGCATTCAAAATGTGATCATTGCCTCAGCCTTACCTCAAGAAAGTGCTCTGCTTGCTGTTCCCGATCCAGTTTTCTTATTGTTGTTGTAATTAAACCTGGAAGTGAGAACAAGCAAAATGTAAACCAGTGTTTGTTAGATGGACATCCACCTATCTCCAGTACAAAACAGCAACAGTGGATAATTAACATAAATCGCGATGCTGTTCATATTCATCAATTTCTCACAACATACATGGTCATATGTTTCAACCATTTTGAGGGCGCAAGCACTCCAAATCAGTCTTTGCGACTACAAAAAATAGTTTTTGCTATTTACGAACAGTAGCGGCTTCTCTGCTAAGGCAGAGGAGCGCCGACTCACTGGAAAAAGGGGAAAGCGGAAAAATAAAATTATAATAACATTGTGTTATTAACATTTTATTTTTCCCTTGTCAGGTAGGTTTACGGGGCGGAGTGGGGCTGTGCTATCATCACAGCCAGGAGGGGAGGAGTGGATGAGGCATGTAAGTGTGCATGACGGTTTGGCCGGCCATCTTGCGAAGCGGTCAAATGAATCATGGATGCCACAACATTCAATTTCTTTGGAGCAGCTTTGGAGGTGGCTCCTCAGACGGCACTGAGATCACCACCAGATACATGGAGATCTTTAAATATGGCATGCGGACATCCAAGAGGGCAACAGGGGTTGTAATCTTGGTGCCCCTGTAGGATGACAAACCACCTGCTAAATTCTTTAAATGAGGCCATATGTCTTTTGGGCTCCTCTAACCCGGATGCAGTGGGGTTGCACCTTGACCACCTCCCATTCTGAAAGATGAGCCAATGGAGAGGTCTTGTGTCTTTCATAGAGCTTCATGTGGGTGAGAAGAAACAGGGGCTGATACATTTATTCCTCCCTTCACTTTACATCACACTACACTGAAAATGCAACTCGCAAACCACATCAAAGACTGGACTCAACGTTGTGGTCCCTGCTCTACTGCTACAGACGTACGAAAAGGGTGGTGTGGAGGGAGGGATGACGCTTGCATACAATGCAGCAGGGAGCAACATACCAGGCTAAACGTAGATATTTTGTACGTTATACCTGAATTATATGAGGCTGTACCTCCGCATATAATGTTTCATTGAGAAAACAGGATTATACATAGACATATGAGAGAGCATCTCTACACACAAGACTGCGCTGGTAATATGAGGCAATATACCTAAGCATACAAGATGGCACCCGCACATATGAGGCAATACCTGACCATATGACACTAAAACGGGGCATGTGAGGCTTCATCTGTCCATGTAACAGAATGCTGGGCAAATAAAGCCACATCTACCAAAGCATTTGGTACTACACTTGTGAACATGAAGCTACAGTATTGTAATGAGGCTGCACTGTACTTATAAAGCAACAGCTATCTGTGTGATCACATACTAGTGCTTATGATCCTGCACTGGGCATACAAGGCTGTATTCCTTCATATAGAAGAATACATGTTTGCACAGGTGTAGCATCTGGTATTAGGCTACCAATGTGCATAAAGGATTATGCTAAGCATATGAGGCTTTAGTTTTTCTATTCAGACTAATATGTGCGTATGAGGCATTATGTCTGCACATTAGGCTACATTGGATATATAAGGTTGTACGTATGCTGAGAGGAATATATACCTGTGTTTCGGAGGCTGACGCTGGCACATGACGAGATACCATTACATATCGAGAGTTCTCCTAAATAGCTCTCGAAGAGTGGACTGACCTGCTGTTACACATACGAGCCTCCTCATCACTTCTTGAATTCCACAAGAAGCTGAAGACCTGGCTTTTTGAGTACCCCCACAAGGCTAGCTCACACCTGCTCAACACCAGCACATCCTCCCGAGTGATAGTGCACTCGACAAATCTGCATTAGATATATGGTTATGCCTCTGCAATGTGGGATGTGCTGATCATATAAGGCTATATACTATAAGCTATGAATCTATTGTGTGTTAAGCATTTGAGGCTGTACCTGCTCACATCATTAAACATGCATGTGCCATGATAAATCTGTACTCAGGAGGCTCATGTCTGTATAGAGGACCATGCCTTCACATGTGAGGTTTTCCATATGCCACATGGTGAAGAAGAGCATAACAGGTCACATACCAGAACAATCGAGGCTATTACTTTATATAAGGTGCTAGACCTTGCACCTGAGACAGTACAAACATCTATATATTTCCTTATGAGGCTGCATTGGAAATGTCAGGGCAATACCAGGACGCAGGGAAGTTCTAGACCTTTGCTTGATAGGCAGCACATGGCACATGAGAATTTTTATGAGAATATAAGGACAAAGCCGACCATATGAGGCTTCACACAAGCCTAACAAGCTGTAATGGCCAACAAAGCTAATTCTGCATGTATGCCTCTATACCTGCACCTTTTCGGTCCTACTCTGTATTAAACGTTAAATATGCACATATGAGGCTACCCCCATGCATCTGAGGCTTCAGCTCCACTACCCAAAGCTGCACTCGCTTGGAAACCTGTTCCTGAATTTACAAGACTATCCCTAAGCATTTGAAGCTACGATGAGCATCTATTTTGTCGCCGCAGGCTATACCAGTATATCAAACTATACCTACATAAATTAGGATGTTCTGAGATATGAGGCTGGACCTATAGTTAGGAGACGGTAGCCGAATTTATGAGACAATACATATAAGCCTTTACATTGGAAAATAAGCTTCTACATGGGCTTATCAAGTTCAACTAGATAAATGGGCGTTTGATGGCCTATAAGGCTTGTTTATATGAAGCCAACCTTTGGTGACTGAGCCACGTTCATATTATAGCCTAGAATCTGGCATCCTAGCAGCACCGTATCTATTATATGGCGGACATTAAAATATGTTTTCTGGCTAAGTATTTTTATTATAATTTTAATAACATGAATTGCACAGTAATGCAATCTCCTGTTACATCAGTGCCAAAGATCATGAGATGTCACTTCCGTTGATAGCACCAAAGTCAAAACTATGTGATGTAATTTCCAGAGATATCTTTTTAGGGAGTCAAAGGACACTGGTGTCATTTGCAGTATCCCTGGCTTTACAATGAGACATCTCCATGGAGTTCCATGCCTTATTTATTCTGTGAATGACTTCTCTAACTGGTCTGTTCTTTTGAGGTTGGAAGTGAATGAAATCCTCACGCTAATGCCACTTCACCACGGTCACTAGAACTTAGATAGTCATCGCCTAGAGCACTCCAAAGGCATGTCTTCAATACGGTGCATGATTTATTTCACATTTAATTTATTGTAAAAGTAGTGCAATCATTGATTTAGTTGGTGTTTTCTATTCGCCAATTTTTCCTTTCTATACCTTTCTGCTGTTCTGTGTAGAGTGTCATTACATGCCAATGGAATGAATGGGGAGTCATTCCTTATTTGCGATTAGCAAATAGCGATTCGCAAATAAGGATGCGATTTCAAGGGTGCCAGGGTGTCCAAAGGACACCCTGTAGCACCCCTGAAATGGTAATGTACACAGGTGTTGCGAACACACATGTCCAAAGGACATGTGTGTATGTAACATACAACTTAGAAAAATGCACTAAAGTGCATTTTTCTAAGTTTTCAATATTTTCCAAGTAGTTAGACTTCGCGGTAAATAGCGGCCCCAGATTGCGAATTCGAAATTTTTAAATGGTTCATGAATTGCATTTAAGGAATCTCAAATTGAGATTCCTTAAATGCAATTCATCGCAATTTAGCAATTTCTATAATTGCGATTTGTGCATTTGGGAGGATGAATCCCAAATGCAAAAATAGCGCTCGCAAAGGGCCAGATTCTCAGAATCTGGCCCTTTGCGAGCCGATTTCGGCTTGATGAATCTACCTGGTCAGACGCCCTGATTGCAGAGTGATTTCTCGCTGTAAAGGAGCCGCCAAAGCCGCTTCAGCCTGTAAACACCAGCAGTTCCTTGTCCCATTTATTGCCCTCAGGATTCTCTCCTCACAATTTGCTCATGTGTTGTCAGAGGTCTTTATTTGCTTTCTCTTTCTCTTGGTGTCTCTCTTTGGAAAAAAAGCCCTGACTTCATCAACTCTGGTATGCCAGTCACCTTTATTACCCTTCGATTACTGCAAGGACGTGTTTGGACAAGAGACAGCTGTTAAGATACTTTGGTAAGTTATTGCAACTGCCACAGAAACTACAGGGTCACAGGTTTGAAACTCAGCGCTCTGACTCAGCCTTTCATCTCTGCAGGTCAATAAAATGTGTCGCCTTGAGTAGGGTAACAGCAACGCCTGGTATTTGCATCACCTGGCTAGCACAGTGGGGTTTAGTGCTGCATAAAAATATATTTTACAGTGTGTATAGTGTCGGCCATCACTGTACATCTCGGATGGGACCCCTCAATTACAGAATGACATCTACAGCATTAAGATGTGTGCTGACCCAGTAAGTAGTATTACATTTAGTTGTGTACTCACATTTTACAGTCCTTTAAAGTGACTGAGCTCAAAGCGCCTAGAAGGATGACTGGAAGACCTTTAGCAATTGTACTGTAAACTGAAATGCTAACATCACGCCTAAACCGTGCAACTTATTGTCTTCTATAAATTCCTGGAACCACTCAATAAGTTATTTGAGCTTTCATTTCCTCACTCACATACCATACACACACACACACACATGCAAGCGCACACACCTACACACAAGTGTTTTTTTTTGGGGGGGGGTTCAAATCTGCTTTATTGGAGTAAACAGAGTATGGTACACAGCTTGGGTCGCCTACAACCCGGAGGCCGGCAGCAGGAGAAGATGAACAATACACAGCCTAGAAGCCGGCATCCCGGGGGCCCGGCGGCACATTACAGACTTATATGACGCTGGTTCCGCATCCGGTGATGTAGGACAAGTAAGGATGAGCAGCAGTTGAACAGATTTTTTCGAGCGAGAGAAGAGCCTCACTACTTTTTTTGAAGTTTGTAGAACAGGAACCAAAACACCCCAACTAGGTAACAACAAAGAGGCAGTGCATGACCGTGTAGTAGTGATGAGTGATAGTGGTGTATTGCGGTAGTCCGGGCAGGTAGTGGCGTGTGGGAGAAATTGCGTCCAGAGCTTTCATCCCAGTGCTGTAGAAGTCAGTAGAGTTTCACCTTGAGAAAGCGCAGGGTGTCTCGGGATATCGCCCGCCAGATGTGTGAAATCGTGTCGTGATTGCGAGAGAGGGTGTACATGCTCAGAGAGGAGGAGGGGGCAGATCGATCGAGGCAGGGCAGCCCGCATCACCAGGGAGTCCGCGGGGGCAGGAGGGCACACATAGAGAGGGAGGGCTGAAAGCCACATCGGGAGTTATAGGTTAAGTTCTGGGAGAGAGTTCAGGGTGCCGTGGAGTGGCAGCTAAGTCGCCCGATTGCGCGTCTTCGTTTGAGCGCCTGAGCAGGTAGTGCACCAGAGGATCCCAGATGTCTCTGGGCCGACATGAGAGAGGCAGCAGCTCAGCAAAGGTGGTATGCTGATCCTGGCAATATGTCAAATCCGTAAGCCAGTCCTTGAACTTGGGCGCCCTTCCCCTGCTCCAGCGGCACGCAACACGCCGCTTGGCCAAGAGCAAAGCTGTGTCAACAAATTTTCTGCACTCTCTAGGCATTTGCATCGTGTAACCGAGGATGGCTATCAGAGGGTCCGCAGGGATCTCCTCTCCCACCATCTCCGCAATGGCCTCCATCACCTGTCGCCAGTAGTGGGCAATCTGGGGGCAAGCCCATGCCAGGTGAAGAAAATCAGCATGATCGGCGCGACAACGCTCGCAACGGTCATTATCAGCCAACCCGAATCTATACTTCCAGACCGGCGTGTAATATATCCTCTGAAGGAATTTGTAATGAATAATTTTCAATCTGCAGCTGGCAGAGATGCGGGAAGTCAGTGTACAGCAGTGTTTCCACTGGTCATCCGAGATATCAATGGCGAGTTCAGCGGACCAGTGTAGCCGGGCAGCGGAGACCTGCTCTGGAGCAGCACCGCGGATCTGGCGGTAGAGCCCAGAGAACAAGTGGGTCCTGTCTTGCGATCCCAAGAGGAAGTGCAGCGGTGGCAGGATCTCAGGCTCATCGGGGTAGTCGGGCAGGATGTCACGCATCCCAGCGCGTAGCCGAATATAGTAAAAGAGTTCGAGGGGAGTATGCTCATGCGTTTTAAAAAATAGGTCAGCGGACTTGAAACGATTCTCGTGAAACAGATCACCCCAGCAGGTGACTAGTAGTTTATCACAGAGTTGGCGGAATCCCAGTTCTGATAACAAGGAAAGTTGTGGATGGTAGGTGAGTGGTAGTCTGGGGGAGTAGGGCAGCGGGCATAACAGTCGCTTAGCGATACGGCGCCATGCATCTAATGTGCAGGAGACCGAGGTATTCGATGTGGTGATGGATGTCTCAGGACAGTGTAGCAGGCCGTTGAGGGGGAGTGGGTGCACAATCCAGTCCTCCACCGCTATATGTGGCATGAAGGGAGTAGGAGCCATCCAGTGGTAGGCAAAATGCGCCTGCGCGCACTGATAGAATGGTTCAAAATCGGGGACATCGAATCCTCCCTGGTCGTAGGGAAGGGTCAGTGTCAACCAATTTAAGCGGGGAGAGTTGCCACCCCAGAAAAGTCTGCGCAGCTCCGTGCGGAGTGTCTTGAAGAAAAAGGCACCAGGGTAGTAGGGGATATTAAGAAAAAGGTACAGAAAGCGGGGCAATATCACCATTTGTATGAGTGAGGCTCTCCCAGCCATGGAGAGTGTTAACGTGATCCACCTATCGACGGAAGCAGTCAACTTGGTTATGGCTACCCCATAGTTGGATCGTAGTGTCTCGTCCTTATCACGAGAAATACGGATTCCCAAATAACGAAGATCATCGCGGCACCATACCAACGGGTAATCAAGAGGGAAGGCGTGTACCGCATCTGTGAGAGGAAAAAATTGCGACTTGGCCCAATTGATGTGAACACCTGACACCCCTCCGAAGAGGATAAACTCCCGAAGTAGGGGATTGAGATGCATTTCAGGATATTTGACGTATAGCGTGATGTCGTCCGCATAAAGGGATACATCAATTTGCCGCTGCAGGCATTGTACCGCTCCCGCTCGGTGTAGTTGACGTATGCGACAGGCAAGTGGTTCGACCGCAATAGCAAATAACAGAGGAGAGAGCGGGCATCCCTGACGGGTGCCCCTCGTGAGTGTGATAGGTTGCGACAACCGTCCGTTAATGAGCACCCTCGCCGTGGGGTCCGTGTATAAGAGGCGAACCCAGGCTAGGAACATTTTAGGGAATCCCATGCTAGCCAGGACCGAGAAGAGGTAGGGCCACTCGACAGAGTCGAACGCCTTGGTGGCGTCCAGGAACACAGCCGCCACTGGGACGTCAGGGTGGACCGTGCGGAGCAGGGAGAAGAGGGTGCGAAGATTATGGGATGTGGATCTGCCCGCAACGAAACCAGATTGATCAGGCAGAACAAGTCTGGTCATTAGCAGCGAAATCCGTGTGGCCAGAATCTTGGCGAGGATCTTAACATCACAGTTTAGGAGGGAAAGTGGACGGTAAGAGTCACAGGAGGAGGGATCTTCATCCGGCTTCAAAAGGGAGGTGATAACTACCTCGCGCATAGAGCAGGGAAGTATCCCATCAGCGAGGGACTCGGTAAAGACCTCGCGGAGCACGGGCGCCATGATGTCGATATAGGCTTTGTAGAACTCGGCTGGTATGCCATCGAGCCCCGGCGCCTTACCATTTTTGAGGGACATGATGGCCTCGCGAACCTCGTCCAATTCAAATGGTGCTGCAAGAAACTCCCTGTCCCCATCGCTGAGCCAGCACAGCGCAACGTCATTGAGGTATTCAGCGTATGGCGCGTCCATTTCTGCCGTGGATGTATAAAGTGAAGAGTAATGTGTCGTGAAGGTGGAGAGTATCACATCCGATTCTCTGATGGTGGCACCGGACTCATCGGTAATTTCTAGTATAGTGTTTTGTACCCGTGATGGACGTGTGATCGCAGCTAGTACTTTTCCAGGCCTATCCCCCTCACAGTATTTCCGGGCTACCCAGTGCTTACCCCGATACTTCGCTTCTCTGGCCGCCTCTTCCTCATATTTGGACAGTGTCTCTCTAAAGGTCGCGTGCAGGCGTGGGTCAGTGTCTAACGTCATGCGGAGTTCTAGAGCCCGCAGGTCCCTTTCCAGTGTGGTGATGGTATGTAGGATATCACGCAGTACACCGTGGCTCTTTGAGATGCAGAACCCCCTGATAGTGACCTTGAAAGCCTCCCATATGTGTTCAACTGACTCCACCGAACCCCTATTCCTAGGAAAGAAATCCTCAATCTCCTCACCCAGCTCAGTGCGAAATAGGTTGTCGAGAAGCACATCGGGACGCAGTCTCCACTGCGGCCGCGGACTGTCCCACCCAGGAGTACGGAACTGCAACTTCACAGGGCTGTGATCAGAATAGGTTCTAGGCAAATGATCCACCCCCACCAACTCTATAGCAATGTCCCTGTTAACCAGAAAGTAATCTAAGCGCGCCCATGTCCCAGTGTGAGATGTGAAGTGTGTACCCTCCCGTCCAAGGGGATGTAGGTGTCTCCAGGCATCTAATAGTCCACCCTCCTCTACGACTCCCTCCAATGCCTCCCTGGCCTTGGACTTGTAGGAGCTAACACCATCCGCTCTGTCTAGGGGGGGCGCCAGCGCCAAGTTGAAATCACCACCCCAGATGACGTGTCGCGCCCCAACAGCCACAATCCTCCCCCACAATGTGGAAAAAAAGGCAGGTGAATCAACATTCGGTGCATACATTGATACAAATAAATAGACGTCATGTCCCACCCTACCCCACAACAAAGCATAATGGCCCTCTCTGTCCACCGCCTCCCCAATGCGGTGAAAAGGCACTCCGCGGGCAATGAGCACCGCAACACCCCTTCCATAAGTCGAGTAGGAGGAAAAAACACGGGCACCAGCCCACTTTGACGCAAAAGAGGCATCGCCTCGCATAGGCAGATGCGTCTCCTGCAGCATGGCAACCTGCACATGATGTCTATCCAGGTAGGCAATAACATTCCTGCATTTTTTAGCATTGTTCAATCCTCGGACATTCCATGATAAGCATGTCAGTCGCGCAATTACATTCAAAGCAGCCATGGACATAGCAACAGTAGAAGTGATAGCGCCCTAGGGGGCAACATTATGAAACCACATCCACCCCTCCAGAACCAAGACATACACCAGGCTAGCAAATATACACACAGTCTAAGCAACGTAAACCTCATGAAATCTAGCCCCCCCACCCACTCCAGCATCCCAATCATGCCAGTAGCCATGGACCCTCCCCACGCAGCCCCTCCCCCTCCCCCTCCCTCCCAACTGTAGCAACGCAAACAGCAAAAAACGGAACATGGCAATGGGGAACACCCGACAGGGGAACATCATAGAGCGCGCACTGCCACTACCCCGTCCGTAGCTCCAGAACTAAACCGCCCTTGGTGGAGACTAGGGCCGAGAAAGTGGTCCTTGGTGTACGTTACCACTGGGGTGCAGGGTCCACACAGGTCCATCGCTCTCGTATCACCCCAGCTGTTAAAGTCTGAGCCGCTGCTAGCAGGCAGGCCGGTGCAGTGCCTATGCAACTCAAAGCATGTAGGGATAGTTAGTCATCGTGGTGCACCGGAGGCAGATCAGCATTCTCCTGTTCGTCTGCAGATACCTGTTCGTCCCTGCGTGCCCTTCGGATAGTCTTCAGGAAGTCCTCAGCTTTTTGCGGGTTGGTAAAAAAACGTTGCTTGCCCTGATGAGTAACTCGGAGCTTAGCAGGATACAAGAGGGCATAGTCTTTTTGGGCCTCCCGCAGTTTTTTCTTCACTGGAAGGAACTTGCGCCGTTCATCCTGAACCATCGGTGTAAAGTCGGGGTAGATGGAAAAAGTGATTCCGTCGTACTGCAGTGATCTTTGAGTCCGAGCAGCTCTGAGGGCTGTGTCACGATCGCGATAATTCAGGAGACGAGCAATTATAGGCCTCGGTGGCAAACCAGGCTGGGGCATAGGCGCCAGGGAGCGGTGGGCCCTCTCCACAATGAACTGAGGCGAGAAAGCCTCTTCTCCGATTGAGCCTCTAAGCAATTTCTCCACGTATAGTTCCATCCTACCCGTGGCGGTGGATTCCGGCACATTTGTAATGCGAATGTTGTTCCGGCGGCTGCGTGCTTCTAAGTCCTCATTCTTTGCCGCTATGACGCGGAGTAGATTGTCCATTCTGGCCAGCTGCGTCGTATGGGTCGTAGTTACATCGGTGTTGTCGGAGATCCGCTGCTCCGCAGTCGTAATACGCTCTTCATGGCGGTCGACCTTGTGGACTAAGGCATCCAGTCGAGCCGTGACCCCATCCACCTTCTCCACAACGGTGGCGAAGCCCTGACGCATCTCCTGTATCAGGTTGGTAAGGTCCACAGCAGGGGCCGGAGGCGGGGTAGGCTGCGGAGACGGCGTGCTAGGCCCCGGGTTTGTCTGTGTCGACGTGGCGTTTTTACGAGCGCTGTCGAAGCTCAGCTTGGGCTGGCGAGTCTCGGGCCGCCCCATGGCAGTGTCTGGGGGCGAGTGATAGGCCAAGATGAGGGATGGCAGAGCAATTTAGCGCAAGGCCGGGCCCCGCAGGGAAGATGCAGCCAGCAGTAGACAGGAGGATCACAAGCTCGGTATGCCTCAATATACAGCAGTGGAGGCGCCGTCAAGGAAAAGCGCTATGCAGCCTCCAAGCGCTAAGAGGTAGTAGGTGAATGTCCAGCCAGAGGCACGTGATCCCAGCAGTGGGCACTTGCAGCAAAGAGCCGAATGGGGGAAAGGCCAGGGCACCTAGAGCAACAGCAGGCAGCAGGGTCCAAATCAGAAGGGTAGACAGCGGCAGTTAGCAGCAGGGCATCGTGTCTCACAGGATGGAGCTGCACAGGGGAGCAGCCACGCAGTGCTTGCACAGCTGACAGTACCTCCGGCACCCGGCGCGATGTAGTAGGCCGTAGGCGAATGAGGCGGGATGTGACAGGGCTGTTTCGCGCAGGGAGGCCGGCCCCGACCCCCGGCCAGCAGATCCAGCGGTCCGCGCTGTATGGGCCGGGATCAGCGGCAATGCGGGAGACAGGCACGACAGTCCGGAGGGGGTCGCAGCTCCACCCGCCTTGCGAGGAGCGTCCCCCCCTAAACGCCAGCAAGGTGATTCAGCGGAGGCTGGGGAAGAGGGGGGGGACCCTAGGCGAAGTTCTCAGCGGTCGCCTACCTGCGCGGTCGCCCCCGCACGCCGTCCCAGGAGGATCCCTTGTGCAGAGTCTCTATGCGGCCTGGAAACCTCGTGGCAGTCCCCAGTGTCGCGTGATCACAGCGACCGGTCGCCAGCACTCAGCAGCTCCAAAGCGAAAGTCGGGCAGATTGCAGCAGCCCGTAGCTCCGGCCCCAGAGCCCGCAGCGGCTCCAAACTTGAGACGAGTGTAGAGTACAGTGCCTGGATGCGGAATCCGGTAGTTTGAGGGTGATACAGCACCCCGTGGCACAGGATCTAGGCAGGATCAATGACCAAGGAGCGGGAGCTGCAGGTCTAGGCAGCCATTCCGCAAGCGCGCCCTCTAGCGCCCCCCCACCTACACACAAGTGTTTTGATAACAGTAATCCTAATTTTAAAACTCTGGCACGAGAAATGATTACAGGGCATTATGTTTTCTGAAAATGACAACAACACAAAAACACATGGAAGAAACATAAAATTCTACTGTGGTTAAAATTAGGGAGCTGCAACATTTGTCTAAATTGCTTTTAAGCAATCACGTCAATTTATGACAAAGTGGCGTGAAATTACGCTCAATTATGAGCAATGCACATTTTTTATTTCATGCTATTATTTAGCGTAAAATGCGTCCTTGTATTGATTTTTTTGAAGAGGATTAATTTGAACAAAAACATCGCAAACAACACCCGCTCACGTTCTGTTGTTCTTTTGTATTGGCGGTACATTTTTACAGCGAATTACCATAAATTGCATCACTTATTGAAATGTTTTCTTGCGAATGGCACATAAATATATGAATTGGCGTAATGGTGTAATTTGGGAATTTTGCATAACAAGCGTAATGCGAAATTCCAGAAATTGCACAGATTAAGCCGGGGTGATGTAAATATCACCCAGGTCTACCTAAAATCTCATCCTTCGGGAATAGAAATACATCATCACAGTTTTCAGATTTTTCATGATTTGCACCAATATAAGAGCAAGCTTCTTAGGAAGATTGTTCCAGAGTCTGCGTCCATGTGCAGAGAAAGCCTGTTGGCTTGTGTGTGCTTTTCACATTTTTAAATTGTAGCCTGACCAGGGTTGTGCTCCTCGTAGCGTGCAGGCCGCTGGGCACAGGGGAGCCAATTCACAAAAGCATGTACGAGTAAGTGAAGTAGAACTTCACATTCTCATAAATGCCTTTGGAATTTGGCCCCAAACACCTAAAATGGAATCAAAATGAGAATGTTAAGGGAAAATTCATATAGAATTTGGACTAATTAGAAAGAGTTTTTTTTACAAATAGGTAGCTGGATATTTTGGAACCAATTCATAAAGGCTACTTGAAGTAGTTCTACAGTGGAGTTACTTCACTTAGGGCCATATGTATCATCATCGCCATTTGCAATTTCCAAATAGCGATTTTTAAGGAATCGCTATTTAGAAATCGCAAAATGGTATGTATGTAGGAAATTGCTTCTTTTTAGTGATTCCTTAACATTCCTAAATTGCGATTAGCAAATTGCTAATCGCAAATTACCCATTCATTTCTATGGGCCAGGAGGCCCGTAGGAATGAAGGGGAAATTTGCGATTCGCAATTTGCTAATCACAATTTAGGAATATTTTCAAGGGTGCAGGGGTGTCACAAGAACACCCTGCTGCACCCCTGAAAATGACATGTGTGGGCATATGGCGCACATACATGCCCTAAGGGCATGTATGAGCGTCATATGGCACCTTTGGATTTTAAATAAATTGCTTTTTTAAAAGAATTCGCAACTTACCACCAAATATAAGTTGGTGGTAATTTGCGAATCCTTATGGGCATTTTTGAATTAATTTTCCTTTGATACATTGCATTTAAGGAATCGCACAATTTGCGATTCCTTAAGTGCAATCGCAAGATAAGGAATGGGAAATTTTGCGATTCCTTATTTTGCTGCCAAAATGTTTCATACATACCATTTAGCTAATTAGCATTCGCAAAGGCCGAAATTCTGCGAATTTCGGCCTTTGCGAATGCTAATTTGCTTGATACATATGGCCCTGACTCAGAAATACCTCGTTGGATCAGCCCCATTGAGTTTCTAGACAAGGTAGTCCGATTAGATCAAGATGAGTGCATTATTGAACAGAGAACAAGCATCAACTTTCATTCTGGCAACGAAGATGGAGCCAATGCAGTCCTTTCAACATAGAGAAGATAGGAGTCAATTACATTTGGTTGGCGATCAGTCAAGCTAATTTGGCAGGTTCTTACACCTGCCACAGGAGCGACAGGGTGAAACTCCATGCTCCAACTCAGCCGTTCATCTCTCCAAATCAATAAAATGCGCTCTATTGAGCTGGGTAACAGCAACAGCTGCTATTTGCATCACCTGGCTATCATAGTAGGGTTTAGTGCTGGAAAAGTAGATTCCACGGGGCCTAATTAACTATGAATAATCTCCATTGGGCACATCCCATTTGTACTCCAATGGGCGATAACGTTTTGATACAGATTACAGAAAGTGATCCTTTACTTCCTGGATGGGCGTGAAAGAGCAGAGCAGCCTGTTTTCCTGGCCCTGGAGTCACCCAGTCGATCACAGACTAATATTACGACATAGCGGAGGGAAGCTCTGAGCGATGCTCCCAAGAAGGGCACCTCACTGACCTCTTTCCCTGGGAGAAGGTTATCTCCATCCATCAAAGTAGTGCTTTGCTTAGTGTTTTTTTTACTGCTTCCTCCCTGCAGTAGCTCTCTCTTCCACCAGGGGCAACTTCCATTTCATTCATGAGGGCCCATTTGCACCATACTTGAAGAACAGAGGTCTGGCCAGAAGAGCATTCCTCAAATACTCTCTTAATGTTTGAAGAACTAGGGTTTTAGTTCATTGATGGAGAGAGATGAGGTCAAATGGTCTTCTGAAGGTCTTTGGCTCTCCAGATAAATGTCCAGAAGACATTCAAACACGCAGAATAATCGTAAATCGTAAATCATACGTTCTTGTATAGTGCCTTATCACCGTAAGGTCTCAAGGCGCTTGCTTTGGGAACCCGTCCTGGCTTTCCCTGCAAGATAACCCCTACTGGGCATCCCCAAGGTGAAGACCAGGCTTCCCATTGCGGTGGGGCTGTAGTGGAGATTAAGCAAGCTATTGCCCAGAGTTGCAGAGTATGAACCCACGATTCAAGTAGGCACCGAGGCAAGAATTCTCGAGTCCGTGGACATTTTGAGCTCAAGACCCAACCGCGTTGGGGATTGAACCCTGGTCCCGGGTCTGACCTCTGCATCAGGGACTGCCTCCTCTAACTTGTGAGCCACACCTCTCCACTGAATCAGGACATGTTTGACCATTCATGGACTGCAGTTTGATCAGATGTTGGGTATCAGCATGGAGTTTTTCGGCAACTTCACGCCGGCAGTGAATATTTCACTTTAGCAATCCCGCTCTCATCGAGACAGTTTCTGAGCCTGTCAACGTAGAGATGCAGACACCTCCGATGATGTGTGATTATGACCCTGCTGGTTACAGTGCCACCTTCAGACTGTGAAAATTGCATTTGCATACTTTCAGGCAGGATGCAGTCTCTCAAAGACAATCTGCAGCCTGGCAGTGATAACTCAGAGATGAACTGATGATACGTAGACACTGCAAGGAGACCCTGATGACTTTGGGTAAATGTAAGCATATTTATTTTAAGCCATTCTGAGTGAATTGTGGTTTGATGCTTCATGTATATTTGACACCAGCTTTCCAGTGATTTAGATAGGGGGAACAAATCTGTAATAAAATCAATGCTTGCTGCCCTGGACGAGATTCAATGCATTTGAAACAGATAATTATGTGTTCTATTCTGAGGCAGAAGGGTTTGGATATGCGATTTAATACCATTCTCAAGATGAGATTCATAATTCTCTCAGTATGACAACAAGCAAATTTAAAACAACCTTGAAAAGAAATGAAAAGAAAACTTTTCAGTGACTAGAACTTGCACACTGTCAATCTATTACAACATAAACCCACGCAAACAAAAAGTGTAATGTCACACGTTGTAATCAGGATGAGACAGACTGCAGTATCTGATTAAAGGCATGTATTATAGCATAACACTGAAATAATATCTGAAGATAACACTGACATCAGTAGAATGAATAGTAAATGATTAGACCTAGTTTGTCGTCTATATTGTTAAAATACCAATACTAACACTATTACTGGTATTATAACTAAATAACTCCTACTACTCCTAGTACTACTAATGATAATATAAATGATGATAATAATCATAATAATAACACAATATCTTATTTATAATAGTGGGAGTTATTCTTTTATTGCTATTCTCTAGTTATTTTTATTATTTGTTTTACAAACATGGCTGAAAGCAGTGTCCAAGTATGTAAACACAATTAGATAAATAAAGGAAATTGAAAAGAGATACATACAGAAGTAAGAATTCAATTATTTTGATATATAAAATAACTGGAATGCATACACATTGTTCATTTTCTTAATTTAACTCTACAGATGAGGGTAATAGAGCACTTTATGTACAACAACAGTTCCACATGGGTGGGTTTAGAGAATAAAAAGAAGGCGGAAGTGGGAAGCAGCAGAGAAACAGACAATTGTAGACTTATAGCATGATTCAGAGCCATAGGAAATAATCAATTGTAATATGGTGGATGGGATATCCGTCAGATTCATGACTGAGTAACCCGGCCCGCCAAACTCTATATCAGACCCTTAGAGAACATAGAGGTAGAGAACCGTAAGCATGCTCTTGGCTTGGACTAGTAGCTATGCTCACATCATCTATGTTGCTACGCAATTGAGGTGGAAGACTTCATTTGATATGATAAAAGTGTAAAGCTGAACTCTTTTTCCTATGTGATAAAAACACACCAAGTGGCCTTCTGTGTTTTAAATATTACAGAAATAGCACACATTAGTGCCTGCTCTTAATGCAAGGAAAGAGGAGACATAGAAGACTGCAACAGTTCTGATTGTCTCTGCCAAAAAAGAGTTCCTGATCACAACCTGTAGTACCAAGAGAAAACAGCAACTCAAAATAATCTTTTGCATCTTTAGAGAATCTCTGGCTCATAAGATTGAAAGGGTTAGGAATGACATATTCTTTTGTTTGGCAATGTAAGAAGTGTATTTATCTAGGAGCATATGGCCTTGCAACTTGTACACTGTCTAGCACTACATGAAATACAAGAAATAGGTTTAGAAAGGACACTGCATCATGGAGGGAAAATGTTTGGAATTTACAGTTTGGTACTTCACTCCATCCTAAGATATCATGGTCCAGGTCAGGGAATTAGATTTTATTATGGGCTGCAAATGTCAACAAATCCTTGTGCCAGATTAGAAACAAAGCTGCAAATTAGGCTGGTAATCACCTGACTCAACTCGAAGTATTTTGGCGACTGGAGTTTCAGGAGTCATTCTACAAGACGTAGAGTCCATGGCAAATCCAACTTGACCTGACACTATTTTGACCCAGATCACTCAATCCAATGAAGCATCACGAGAGTCATGTGTCCAGCGTGGGCTTTTGTTCCACCAAGAGCTATCACTTGTGGAGATGTCAGTTGATGAGTTTGGGATATGTTGAAAATATTTAATGAGTAAACATTTGCATAAATCTAAGCAGAGAATCATTACAATCACCTAATTTCTGCAGCCCATGAACACCCAGAGCCAGAAAAATGAAGCAGTGGAAGATTAAGTAAAAAGAGACAGCTTTATTGATAGCCATGTTTGGTGTATGACAACTGCAACTGAGGGCTTTATTGTTTTGATTAAAAGAAGATTCATTGGAGGTGCCCTGTTAATGCTGATCTAATACCTAAGCAATGTATGTTTTCAGATATTAACAATATGTGGTCAATACTGGTCTCAGCTCAAAATCTTGTGATTATGGGCAAATCACTTACTCTCCCTGTGCCTTAATAAAGGAGCGTAACAATCTGGCTCAGTTGTAAAGTGCTCCAACAACCTTGTGCCAGGTTGGCACTATGAAAAACTATAAAAAAAATTGTGGTTTAATTGAAGTCAAGGTAATAAACACTTTGCCTACGTTTGGAAAAATCTCTAAAAATCACCATAGATACTGAGTACAATTAGAACACTGGAATGTTGAGAGCTCCATTGAAGACAATGGCGTGCTCCTGGCTTCTAATGGCTGGTAAAAGCCCGACACTTCATCATTCCACAGCTGTTGCTGTGAACAAAGGCCTCGTGGAGCCTGGGGGATTTAAATCCCTTTGGGCTCCATGAGGCCTTTGTTTTATTTGTTAAAACATTCTGTCCTCTAGTGTCGGTATGTCCTAATAGCATGCAGCCCGCCAAAGCTGGGATATACCGGCCATAAAGGGCTTTAATGGCCGGTATAGCCCACCACGGAGGGCTATAAGACTATATTATACAAGCTGAATGAAAACAATCAGAAATCCAATGAGAAAATGGTACGTCTTCATCATATACACCACCCGCTTGGAGGAATAATATCTCGACCAAAGCAGCTCAGAACAATTGTCGAGCCAATCCAGTAATTGTTTTATTTTCTATGGACATGCCTATTTACAGGTTCCAACTTGGAAGACTCAGAGGTGGAACTTGGTCATACTATCAAATAATAAGCATTATGCACCTTTGGGAGTTATATTTCACCTTCATGTGAGGCTGTTGATTGGCCAGTTCTGATTAGCCTCACCCTTCTCTGCATTCCATCTGAGTTCCACATAATTGAGGGTGCAGTTCCTTGTACATGAAAGGACAGTTCCTTTGGTGCAGGAGCGGTGTGTTGTTAGGGCAAAGAATGCAGTAATCTCATAAGATACTTTCCAACATTAGGCGATTTGACCCTAAAGCAGGGGTCTCCAAACCGGTCCTGGAGGGCCTGATCCATGCCAGATTTTTAAAATAACTACATGTATCTCAATGGGGATATCCAAAAAATCTGGCATGGATCCGGCCCTCCAGGACCGGTTTGGAGACCCCCAAACTGGTCCTGGAGGGCCTGATCCATGCCAGATTTTTAAAATAACTACATGTATCTCAATGGGGATATCCAAAAAATCTGGCATGGATCCGGCCCTCCAGGACCGGTTTGGAGACCCCTGCCCTAAAGAAAACTGATTTGCATATTTGGAAGTCCTGTTGAGGCCCTTTACAGGTCACTTGAATCAGTGGCCAAAGTTGGGGGAATCTGAGGGATACAACAAGCCCATGCATTTTTGATTTTAGAAAAACAGTTCCTCTTAATTCCGACAGCTGAAATGCTTCAGCTAAAGTGTAAGGCAGAGTCTCCTGTGCTGTTAAACCAAGGGACTGACAGGCAGCTAAACAAGCCTTCTTGCTAAAGTGCCTGCTTGCCTAAAAGAAATGTAAATGTGGGCAACTGATCAATCTCGCAAATGAAAAGGATGCCTGGAAGCTAGTATTGGCCTAAACTAATGGAATAACTTGAAGCTTCCTGATGACACACATTTATTCATTTTGAGAGGGATTGAAAGGGAGTTACCAGCTAAGATGTGAAGAATTTGCTTTTAAAAGACAGTTACCAAAAAGAATTGCTTCCTGACACATTTATTCTTTTTGAGGGGTATTGTAAGGAAGCTACGAGCTAAGCTGTGAAGTGTGTGCTTTAAAAAGACAGTTATGAAAAAAAACCTGCACTACATACAGTCTGCAAAAAAACGCGCAAAATTTGAGCATTCTGCAGCAGCCTTTCTTATACTATGTGTAATAATGCAAGGTTAAAATAATAACTTACATGTTCACAGTGCTTCCTGTCACAGACTGAGACCTTGTAGCACTAAAAATACACAAGTCGCTAACCTCCACTGCACCAACCAGGATTCAATTCTGTGGCACTCTGGTGCAGAGCAGTAGAGGTTTCATAATGAACGATAGTGCATTTTCACTAATTAACATAACTTGCATTTAATTTTCATTTAATCTGTGCATTATTATGTAGATACCAGAAGGTGAAAGACCGAAAAAAGTTACAGACTATTTTGTTTTTAGCCACACCCACATGCTCACTCACCCCGCCCGCTGGAATGCAGCATCACAGTTCATACTTTCTTTAATGCACTTAGCCCACTGCTCTGAATACCCTATATTTTGTTGGATGAGAGCTGCCTACATAAACACCTGGCTGCAATAGTCTGCAAAAGTGCAGAATGTCTATAAATTGGGTATCCCTGATTAGTCTAAGAGTGCCCAGCGATGAATGTCAGTCATGCGCACAAAGTGAGAGCCAGGGATCCCGTTGGTCTTTTCGTGATGCTAGACATACACAGAAACTTGAACCAACCAGAAAGGGTGCATAGATCATATTGTTTAACTAAATATACACTCAATTTAATGGAAACAGCAATCTTTAACTTTATATGTTTAAGCAAAAACTGCTTCTGTGAAAAAACAGCACCACATATTTAGATGAAAATAATGAGAGTGAGTGCAAAAAAGGTTTGTTGTTAATTGTTTATTATTAAGAAGCCTGTTGGTAATGTAAAACTGAGCAGGGAGCTTCCATTAGAAACAAGAACTAACTGACAATAAACTATATTTCACAAACTTATGTTAGTGTACACTGAGAAGTAGGCGGGGTTACCAATAGGTGGCAGTGGCTCTTTGCTACATCAATGGGAAAACCCTATCAGCAGGAACCTTGCAACGCCCAGAACTGCTTACCCTGTTCCAATGTAGTTCTACACATTATTGGCAGAGGCTCCAAAGCATAATGAGCATTCCAAAATGTGTAGCCATTGGGTGCACTCTATGTAAGCCAAGACGAGCAGTGATACTGTCTAACATTGGACGATGTAACCTGGGACTTCAGTGGCTCTTCCCAAGTATTGAGAGCATGCAGGAGTTTCAGGAGATCAGATTCACCAGCAGAGATTGGGCCTAAGGGTCTCATCCCTGAGGGGCAACACCTAGCCTTTTCCGGCCAGGAGAGACATTTTGAACATGCAGTCTAGTGTACAGCTGGGTGGAAATCACAAGGATGCCCGGAAAATTGACCTTTGTTCCATTTCCCATTTTGTACATCCCCCCCAGTGTATTACTGGTAAAAATATCACCTGCCTTGCTGGCACTTATAATCAAATTGAGTTGGAAACTGATGCTAAATCAGTGTCCAATCTAAGTGAATCTCAAGCATGGGGTTTACCCATAACAAGAGTCAATATGTTTGGAAACACTAGACAGAAATGGTAATTCCACCCACCCAGAATTTCCTCAGATATTTACCACTAATAATTGGGGCCTTAAAGCTAGACCCTTATCTTTTCATAGCTGCTACCAAGCAGGAGCTGTATTAACATAGCATTAGAAAGAAGTCAGTTTGCAAATAAGGCTCCCTTGTAGTGCACTGATAAAGCAATATGCACAGTAGTTTACAACTAAACATATATCATTTTACCGAGTTAACTTGAAGATTTCACATGGTTTTATTTGACGTTCATTCCAGATGGTGAGGGCAACATGTGCCAGGCAGTCCTAATTACATCTTATTGTGTAAAGTCTTTGCCTCCTATGGATCACCGCGTGGGAGCAGTGTTTTATTGGGCCCTGTAAATGATGAGACCTCACTAGTTAAACACTGCATGTGACTGCTTTTAAGTGCATTAAATAACTTCCATTTAAAAAGGCAACAGCTTTGTCCAACATTGCCTCTACCACCCCTTGTGTTCTTTATTCATGAGATTACTGGAACTGAAGACTTTGCAAAACAAGGCACTTGCCACCCATTGGTAAAATGACATCACCGCCTTTTCCCAATCGTTAGCCTTTGTGTTATGTTTGAAGCGCTCATCTGTGCTCCACTGCACCAGCTCTCTTTAAAACGGCTTCAATTGTCAGCAGGTGCTGGACGTCACCAGGACATGGGTTATAAAGAAATTGGATGGATTTCAAGATTATCTTGGTTTGAGACAACTTCAAGCTTTACGTCCATGAGACAAGCGTAAGCCGCTGGATAAGTAGGAGTGTCCCGAGGAGCAAGCCCAAGAGAATCTGGTGTCCCGCCAATACAATTCACAGTCCACAGGATGCTACTTACCGCTTTACGTATTCCCTGCCCCCACTACGCACTCAAGCTCAGCGGCCCCTATGCTGCCCACAGTGAACTTGCCTTCGTGAGTGACTCGGTAGGAGGGAGTTAGATTGGGGATGGAGTAATCCTCCCAAACTGGTCGTGACTCCTATGGAAGTTGACGGGTCGGAGGAGAGAAAGCAGTGAGTAGAAAAGTTACTCACATTTTTACAGCAAAATCCAGGGCAGCAACGGAGAGTTGTTTCTCATTCCACTTGTTCAGTGTTGATCTCTATAGAAGCACAGCATGTTCCTGAATTATAAGACATCTAGTGCAAGTGCAGAGACTTCTGGGAGGCTTCTGACGTCTCTGCTCAGTAATGATGGCAGGTAGGATGCTGGGTCAGTGGCAGAACATTCAGGGGAATCCTGATATCAAGAAAGTGCAAGAGAGACTAAAATTCTTCTAGCAAAATCCAGTCTGCCAACAGAGATACTTAGAAATGTGTCTCCCCCACAAATCAGATATGACTGAGCGCTGCAGGGCTGACCTCTTCTGAAGCATGCTTTTTTCCCTATATATTTTTTGCCCAGCATTGGTTTTAGTTTTATTTGTACCTTTGCTAATCTGTCTACCAGTCACACTACAACTAGTTAAGTTGGCTTTTATTTTTCACAGGCTTTCTGGTACAGACATTTCTCATTCTAGGCATATACCACGTGGGATGTCTTAAAGCTTCTCAGTCTTCAGTTTACCGAGAACGTGGCACAATACTATCTGCAAAGGCTGATCATGAATTAAAAATGACAATTTCTCCTCCCCTTAAACTTCTCCATGCACGTCTTGCCCCTTGAAAGCTCTACTCAACGGATAGGTACACTCTTTGGAAACTTTGAGGTCATCCCGTTTCGCCTTCCCAATTTATGACTGCAAGGAACCGTAGTCGCCATCTCCTGGTGAGATTATTGCGTGGAGCTGTCAACATCAATTGCCTACAGGGCAGTATTCATAAATAAATGCTCCACACTCATTTATTTTGCTAGCACAGCAATGCAATGACTTCAAGACTTAGTGTGCACTCTGCATGTCAAGGCGGAAGGTTTCAACAATAACAGTTACCCGGTAGGCTACTACCTGGGGTTTTATGACAGAACTACGCACGCCTAAACCACTCGGGGCTTTACAATGCAGTCAGTACCAGCCCTGCGTCATTACCATGCTTTCCTTCAGCACGCAGGTCATTGAAATCACTTGCCTTAGAGGGGTGCTGGACGTTGGAATGGTAAATTTACTATTCCAACTCCAGTCAGAGTAGGGAAGGTGTTGGACTATAAATACAACACTGCGGTTCCCTAAAGCAAGCCATTGTAACCACTTGTGTGCTAAAGGAACGCGTGGTAATGACGCATTCGATCTAGTGCCTGCGTTGTAAAGGCACTACTTGGCTGCGTGGTAAAGGGTGTTTCCTCTGCCTGGTCATCGCCATGTCCCCTTCGCACTGTGCCTGTTTTTTTATGGCATTGTAACCATTGTCCCTTTGCGGAACAGTGGTCACAATGCAGACACTTTGATTATTCCGACGCTCTAACAAAGGTCTGCTGTGCCATGCATGTCCTCTTCCCAGAATTCTCTGCGATGCCCAGCGCGGTGCAATGTCCATCCTGACCTCATTTATATTAAAACAAGGGTAAGATGCGGCACTCCGGGCAGAGCGAGGAACTACTGAACTCTCCTCTGCACAACGGGTGTCGAGAATCTGGTCCAAGGACTATAACTTTGATTTGATTACAACAGATGTCTTCAAAAGAAGTGTGCAAGAAGAACACCTTAATTAAATCACTCACCTAGAATAAACACACACATCGTGTCCACATTGGAAACAGGGAAGGCCTGTGGATAGTAATTTCAGATCAAAGATGGCTGGGCGGTCCTACTACAAAAGCCAGAGCAGAGTTGCTTATGTTCCCTGTTTTATGTCAAAGATTGAAGGGGTGCTCATGTGGTGGGAATGGAGGGAGCCAAGGCATCTGCTGAGTCTGGTGTGGGCTACATTCCGACCGCCTCCAATATGGTAAACAGTGTAACATCTTACACCACGGTTCATCAAACTTTTGAGTCAACACAATTTATATCACTCATGATAGTTGATAAAACAATTCAAAACAATCAATCTTAGTATATCACATATTGCACAGACTCCATCTTCTTCATTTGCAAAAATTACTTCTTTATTGACAATCTTTTAAAATCTCCTTCTTGTGTCTGCTCGCAGCCTAACATCTCATACCACAGTGTTTAACCTGTTTACCACGGCGGCAATTCTGCGTCAGTGCGGCGGGTTTAATGAGTGGGCGGGGCCACGTCGGCCAACGAATGTGCGCAGCACTACGAAGGTAGTGCGCACGATGGCCGTTGGCCGACAGAAGCACACAAGGGTTAATGCAGAGGCCTTCCTGTAAAACCAACGTCTCAAGCGTATGGTCCTCAGAGAAAACAGTAAGGGATTTACCTGTGACCTTCTCCGTACCAAAAACCCAACGAGGCAGAACCAACTGGCAAATTCACTTCTAAGTTGCTCGTAAATGGTGCTTTTTTCAGGCTTGTCGTCACACTGGCGCACAATAATGGTTTCTGGCACGGAGAGCAGTCCTATCAGGCCACATTGTTAGCAAACTGTCAGGCAGCGGAAGTGAAAGTACAATCCACACGCCATCGTGGACAACACCAGGGCAACTTGGTAATGTTCACTGTAATTACTTCTGTGCTCCCTTTGAATGCTACTCGGGGCACACTGACCACAATATCCCTTCCTACCGTCCACTGATGGAGTTACAGACTCCACGACCCACAGAGAGGTACCAAAAATGAATGGATACACAGGAGCACAAGTTGCACATTTTGCACACATAGACCAATCAGGCACTTCACTCATTGCTTTATAAAGAAATCTGCAAGAAATAATAGAAAGAAAACCAGAATATTGGCCTAATGTAATAACCATATGACACAATTTCTAGTGTATGGAATAAAACAATTTTAGTGCTCAGAACAATAATATAATTTCTTTCTATAATTATGTATGCATTGCTTTATTACAATAGTTTTGGAGCATGTTATCATGTCAGATTCTGCCGTTTAAGAGAGCTAGTTAGAGATGGCATGATAGTTTTCACAGTGCTTGTACACTTGTGTCAGAAGTTACTCCACGGGGGACTGATAGAGGTTTCTCTTTAAATGAGCTAGGTACAGTGCCCTAATATAAGAATCCCAGCTTTGGTTTTGCTAAGAAACTCTGGGCCATATTATCAAGCAAGGGCGATACATTATCGCAGCTTTTATCGGCAGGAAACTGCCGCTAAAGCGGCGATAATGGGCTTCATAATATGTCCTTGTGAATTCCCATAGCAGCCCAGGTTCTGGTGTTAACCTGGGCTTCTATGGGACTTCACAAGGGCATATTATCAAGCCCCTTATTACCGCTTTAGCGGCAGTTTCCTGCCAATAAAATAAAAGCGCCAATAATGTATCGCCCTTTCTTGATAATATGGACCTCTATCCTCTTGTGAATCCCGACTTTCAGCTGAGCCATTACCTAAGTTTCTAGTGCTGGTGGGTGGCGTTGTAGGTGATTTTATGGATCTCTTCCCTCCTACAGGAAACAAAACTAATAGTAATTGCTGTGGTGGCCGGTGCTTCAAGGCTTTGGCATCGCAAATACTTTTGTTGTTAATTTACCATTCAAAAGCGCCCACTAGCAATGTTGCAAAAATAAATTAAGAATAAAGTATGAATAAAAAAGAAACGTGCCATTATGGCTAACTGTGTGTCAGAAAGCATGCACAAACGGGCAGCTATTTTAGTATACCTTTGGCAATCATCAACTCACATGGACAGCCACGTGGTAGTGTTTTTTTCTCATAAAGTACAGCAAAAGCATTCCAAGATAGGGCTGCATGTGTGTAAATACCTTTGCCTGTGTGCTAACACAATGAAGGCCATCTTTGATTTTTTTTGTTACACTTTACTATCAATTTACCATTCTAAGTTGGCCGATAGTCATTTTCAAAAGGTAAATGAGGCTTAAAGTATGAGTGCAATTCTGTTCACATTCAAAGAAGCAAGTGGACCAGTAGCAGTATACACCTGCTGGGCCCTCGTAAATGTTTTTTTTTTAACTAAAGGTGCAGGAAGAGGACCAGGAAGGGAGCGGCAGGAGGGGCGTGGATGAGGAGAGAGTGAGTGAACAATGAAAGAAAAGACAAGAAAGCAAGGCACGGGAGGGGGAAGAGGAGGGGACAGAATGAAAAGGGAGACAATAAGTGGATGTGGACAAAAAAAGGCAAAAAAAAGCAGGAAGCGGAGGGGCAATAGGGGACAATGCGAGTTGACTGGGGAGAGAAAAAGCAAAGTGGGGAGCTGGAAGGAGAGAGGCAGAAGAGCAACAAATTAAGCAGCGTACGATAATTAGCATTCAGCGCACACACATGTTTACATAAAAATGTTGTTGAAAGGCAGAACTCTGGTCTCAGAGGCCTGCTCTCATCAAACAAACAAAAAAGAAATCTGAACTGACAACACAGATGCTTTTGCATAAATGTATTGTTACGGGCAGATTCTTTTTGGATGAAAGTATTGCAATCCCATGGAAAATTTAAACTGTAAAAGTAGTCGACTTACATCACCAATGCTATATTATAACTCGTCCAATGAGAAATGATGTTAGGCATCAGTGGTCCTGATATTGGACAACAATTAAAATAGGGGAAAAAGACACTGACTAAGGAGCAAAGGAGCGAAATGGCTAAGAAAGCCAACCAATCAGGAGCATGGAGCTAACTCACATCCCACTCTATATAAGTAACTCTAGGCATAGTAGGTCATAGACAACAGATAGCCAAAGATGTTTGTAGATTATATCTAAAATCAGTGAAATGCAGCTGCGCCCACTGCAGGTAAGAGCGGTGGGGCGATGAGGCCAGGTGTGGAGGGATTTCGAGAAACGACTACGAGGGAAAATTAAATAAATAATTATTTTCCCCCTCAAAGTCGTCTCTTGAAATCCCCCCCCCACCACCTGGCCCCACCGCCCCACCACTCTTACCTGCAGTGGCTGGTGAAATGATAGCCACCTTCTGCAACCCTGTAACTAATGAATGCAGCGTCATTTAGGGTTCACCAGGGGTTGCATGTTTCCCCCCAGAAACCCATCCAATCCTGAGCAATCCCTACACAATAGGTCGTAGGCAACAGTAGATGAGATCTGCAAAGCATGAAATGATAGAAAGCATGTGACAGATGGATGTGGTGTCATTTATGGCTCACCACTGGTTGCACCTTTGACCCATGTACTCTCCACTCTACATTCCCTAACGTTATGCTATGTTCATTTCTGTGATTTTGAAGTTATTTCTTAGTTTGACAGATATTGGATTTCTTTCATCACCCCTGTTTTTGTCAGGAACAGGGGCTGTGGGATGTTAATTGTCCCAATGCCATTAGGATACAGGTCATGTGATGTTGACTTTTGTGACATCATCAGTGGTGCCAAAGGGCTCTTGGCAATCTCTGTGAGTAGGCTGACATGACAGCATTGCCAATAAGGAAAACAAAACCCTTCTTCGTTGCCACCCACAGGGCATTGTGAAGTGATAAGTGAAAAACAATTGAGAAATGCTGGGGAGACAAAGAAGGGGGTCAAGTAATGATAACGCCATAAACAACACACAATCTGCTGTGTTCCTGGTGACATATACTATGAGCAGATGGGCTCAGCATTCAAGGTATATTATCATCGTTTATGGCCACTGATTTTATTGGCTCCAGCTACTCGTTTACCTTGAAATGACTGTTTCTGTATCTGTGTCAAACATCTTTTTTGGAAATAAAAAAACAATTAGAACCCTACAAGAGCAAAAAGGTTAGAAGGATCCCAATGAAATGAAGCATTGACAAAGCTGCTGGGATTGCCTTGGCAAGCTAGTGAAGTGGTTATTTTTTAATTGTTTGCAAGCATATGTCACAGTAATGAAAAGAGGAAAAAGAAAAGAAAACATGCTGGCAGAAATTATTGCAAATAAATGTAAGTTTAAAAAATATTGTACATCATTTAATTGGTTAGTATGGGTGATCTCTTATAGGCAGATGCACTTAGAATAGGTATAACAACACACTATGTTTCAATGGACATCAAAGGAAAATATGATTTTATTGGCACACACACACACACAAAGGCAGTTTTGGCATTAAATTAATGTAACCTGAAGGTACAGAGCTTCATCTAGATTTTGGCGGATGTGGGCCATCTTCAGATCCGGGTTACAGGGGCCAAAGGGGGTATGCAGCCGTTTGTGTGGAGACAGGACACAGCCTATTCAAGTGTAAGTGGGTCTGGGCCCAGCTCCCACCCTGCCAGGGATGGCACTTTCAGTAACACCTAAGTTCTCCATTTTGTATGGCTGTCTAGGAGGAATACACAAAGCCCAACTGTCACCCACATCCAGCCATGTGACCCGGAGGAAGGCTGCAGCACCAAAATGCTAGTTTTCTAAAACTGGCATTTTCAGAATTGCAATTTAAAATCTGACTTCACAATAAGTTAGGATTTTAACTTCGATTCCAGAGACACCAAACATGAAGGAGTTACCTGTTCCCATGTAGAAATTACACTTATAAAATGTAATAAGGTAATTCCAGTGTTATCCTATGGGAGAGGAAAGCCTTGCAGTAGTGAAAACGGATTTTAAGAGTTTTTATCTACCAGGACATGTAAACATAAAAGTATATGTCCTCATTTTTTTAATACTCTGGACCCTGCCATCTGGGCTGGCCAGGGCCTACCGTAGGGGTGACCTAAATGTGAAAGGTTTGGGTCTGGCACAAGGTTTACTATGGCACATAAAAATGTCAGTTTAACTGCATACATGTTTAAAGTGCTACTTAAGTGGGTTGCACAATCAGCGCTACAGGCCCACAAGTAGCATTACATTTACAGGCCCGGGGCATAGGTAGTGCTACCTAGGGACTTACAAGTAAATTAAATATGCCAGTTGGGTATAAGTTAATCAAACAGCATTTCAGGAGAGAGGACAAGCACTCAAGCACTAGTTAGCAGTGGAAAGGTGACTAGAGTCCCAATTATCTGCAAAAATGAAGTCAGCAAAAACAGGATGTCTGAAGGCAAAAGGTTAGGGGAAATCCACACCAGGGATGCCAGGTATAACAATCCACTATTAAAGGAATACCATTTTAATGTCTTAACAGTGGGAACTATAATGCCCAATCACACAGATAATGAAAGCTGGACAGTATGTAACTAAACACACATCAATTAGGCTCACTTGTTTGGTTAGTGTAGGAACATTTTTTGTTTTGTACATCTACAATTTGAGTCTTTTCTCTGTCAGATTGCAGAGAGAAATATGGAAAATGTGTATAAAAAAGATATTCTTGTTATTATGGAAATCTCAAATTACCTTTCAAATAAAAAACAAGTGGCTAATTAGGACTGCCTTCTCTCTTTGAATAAGCATGTAGAAGTAAGATTTAGAAAGAGTCACCTTGAGTTTACTCACTCTCTGTCAAACATGGCTGACAAGATCTTATAAGCTAAAGTCAATATTGTAAAGTCATAGAAAGCCACAGACTCTGATTCAAAGATGATGAGTGTGGTAGTGTTATATTCTTTTACCACTAATGATTTCAGTTGCTAACAGGATTAAAGATAAGCATGAGTCCAACAAGTGACTGTCAGAAGAAAGCAAACAGCACAAAGCTCCCTGGTGCAGAGCTGCACTCTAGTTGTGACACTAATCCGCAGGAGACACGCAGTGAGCATTATCAGACAAAATATGAATGGATACATGAGTCACATGCTAGTAGCCACTTCTACCAATTCCCTGAGATCCACTAAACAGAGAAAGGTTCCCTTACACAGAATAGTCATAAAACGCTGAAAGAGAATTCTCAAAGGCACTTTGTAATGAATGCCTAATCTGACAAAATTCCAAAAAGGCTAATTGCAGAAAAAGATATTAGGATTATCTTTGGTTAAAAAGGAGGAGACACGCCTTTACTACATGGAGAGCCAATCACTGACTTCTTTGACTGAATGCATTCAGTTGAATGTGGCTAGTCTTCCGTATAAATTCCTGCACCATTTGTCTCATGAACGCCTTATTTTTAGGGACTGCCACATGCACTCCTGCAGGGATCCTTTAAACAGGCTCTCGTTAAAAATTCCTCAAAACACCTTCAGTTTTAGGAGTATGCCTGGGCGGAGTTCACGGCGTTCCGCTACGTGGAACTCCAGGAAATGACCGAAAAACTCTGCTGTGCTATGTGGCGTTCTGCAAGCTGCTGACTGTGTTATGTTGTGCTGTTTGCGCAGATTTGTAGAGCTAGGTGTTTGTCCCTGCACTGTAAATTCAGTGCAAATGGCACTACGCATGGTGCAAGAGTAGATTTTCTACTCGAGCGGCAGCTTCCTCAATGAGAATGGATCATTTCTCAAAGCGAGTGGTAGTGACCATCCATTGAGAAATCTTGGCGAGAAATGGTCTGGAATAGGATTTTCCTCGCTCGCGCTTCCCAACTTAACAATGGCGAGTACAAGCAAGGAAAACATTCCGCTCCATGAGCGCAGTGGAATTTCACACCCACGCCTAATTTGGAGTGGCTGTTCTTTTTCATTTACTTCCCCCAATGTTTGGAACCCCTTCTGGATGTTAGGCACGCCACCAGGGCTGGACTGGGAACCGAAACCGGCCCTGGCAAAAAGCTTGGCTGACCCATGGGGGCGGGAGGAGAGAGAGGGTGCTAAATCTTTTGTTGTTGAGGGTCTGATATTGCAGCTATGCTGTGTGACCAGCCCTGGTAATAAAACACCCCCAGGGGGTCTAAAACCGGCTCCCACCCTAGCGGCCCACTGGGGAAACATCCGGTGCCCGCTACGGCCAGTCCGGATCTGCACTCCACTCAGGCACTCAAGTTCCTTCTGTTTGGCTAGACTAAATTTAGGCCAGTGCCAAGTGATCTTTTCGAGTAAGTGGGCTACATAAGCGGAGTCAGTGAGTCGACCTATGGATCTAATACTGAGACTGTGTGGGGGGTGGGCAGCATTACAATATACAGCATTATGTGCTGTAGAGGTGGGGCTTTTCTGGGATTCTTGAGACATAGCTCTAGCAGTCACATAACACCTGAGTCAGAAAGCATTTTATATGTTTGTAAATGCATCTAGGCAGTCGCCAGGTACTGAAAACAACGTATAAAGCAGGACCAACCCATGAAAAACCCCTCCATCACCAACATGGCTCCCAATCAACTCCGACTCCTGTCAAATGACCTTGGCGATCGACTCTTTTGAATTTCCAACAAATGAAACCACAAAAGGACACTAACAATTTATATTTTATTGTAATACGTTGAATGAAAATGTGTCCACTAGCAGTCAGTTTACTTCCCGCAATATCTATACTGAATAAATATTGACAAACTTTAAAATTTTTAATTTACGTATTTGTCCTTTCTATTGTGTAAATAATAGTGTATCCCCCATTTCTAAGAAAAGAAGAGTGGGACTATTGCAAAATAAAACTTGCATGTAAACGTAATGAGGTGATCGCCTGTCGTGTGTCTGTATCACACATTTAGGGGCAGATTAGGATATCGGTTTTTCCGCATCCTCCGGGCCGGCGGAAGCCACCGCCGGCCCGGAGGATACGGAAAAACCGCAGCTGACCCACCAAAGACCCACCGCCACATTAGGATGGCTGGTGGGTCCTGGTTTCTGTCCGCAGCTTTTCCGCCGCGGTTGGCTTACAACCGCGGTGGAAAAGCCATAATATGGTCGCGGTGTCTCTCAGACACCGCCAGCCATATTAGGATGCCCAAAAAGAAATGCTTTTCCACGGCGGGTTTTCCGCCGTGGAAAAGCATACAGAGCTTCACTGCGGGGGCCCGTTGCGGGCCCCTTGGGTGAAAGGGGGGTGGGGGGTGCACATGGGGGGTACCTATGGTACCCCCCTGCATTTGTATGCAGTAATCGGCAGGCACCGCGCGGTGCCTGTAGCTTTCTACATACAAATGCAATGTATGCATTTTTAACATTGCCGCGGGTGCAGCTTGAAGCTGCACCCGCCGCAATGTTAAAAATAGAGGATATGACCGCCAGGGTGGCGGTCACATCCTAATTGGACAGGAGGGAACTCCGCAGGCCATGCGGAGGTTCCCTCTTCCTCGATGGTCGCGGACGGACTCAAGTCCGTCCGCGATCATAATGAGCCCCTTAGTACTGATATTTAAATCACTGTTCTTTTTTATTTTTGGTTATTTTAAACTGTTTCATTTATTGGACAGCAAAATCAGCTTCGACTGGTAATGGCTGGTCATTTGAGATAGCAACTTCGAAAATAGCTGCAAAAAATGTACTGTCAAAATGTGAAAACAATATATACGACTGCAAAAACCCATAAAACATCAATGAGATGCATCACATGCCGGAGGGGCATTTTTCATCTCTGAAACAGATGAACAGAGCACTTAGATGTTACGTTTGGATTCATAGTTACCAATTAAAGTTTATGTCCGACCAATTCGTCCTGTCTTCACAGATTTACAGCGCGCGAGACATGCTTCTTTTGAGTGTTCTGATTTGGACATGGCGGAAAGACTCCCCCTCTTTTCTCTGGCTGCAGGTTGTGTTTGTGTTTCTTCTTTACAGTAGGTGCGCGCATTGTTGTTACTCTGACAGGCCTGGGTTATAAATCCTTCCTCCTCAACTGGTGATTGGAAGGCAGAGAAAAGGCCCACCCCAGAGTGAAGGGCACCTGTCTGCTGGTGTTTGTTCTCTGCATGTCTAACAAAGAAGCCTGAGGGTTGGCATTCCTTTGTCCTACTTTCCCATTAGGGGATGAACAATATTTCTCAACATTCTTGCACAGGATGGGAAAAGAATTTGTAACAAGATCTGGAAACGGAGCCCATAAAACATGAGGCATGGATAAGGCGGGGAACAGTCTGTAGGTAATAAAACCCTGGAGCTGCAGGCCATGATGGAGGAGGCTGACCTGGACGGGAATGCCTGTTACAGAGACAGAAAGCAATTAGGGACATGAATGGGATATATCCAGTATCCCTTCAGGGATATCCTCTCTTCAGAAGGCAGGGCGTGTGGTGGCCCTGTGGTTTACATGACTGACGGGGAAGAAGTTGAGAAGTGCGGGCCTGTCATATGAGGCAGAGGTCTTCTAAGTCACTTATATACTCATTTGCATATTTGGGCATTTGTTAAGATGTTTTTATAGCACATATCTTGCGAATCTTAACCTCAACACCATATGCCACGAAGTTACACAACGCGCACACATCTACAGAGTCAGTAATACCAGACCTAAACCCTATCTAACCACTAACAACATGATACTTCCCAATGAGGTGCTTGGTAAATCCAATCTGACAGACCACTCAAAAACAAAAACAAATACCCGCATACTGTTGAACATAACACTGACACCAACCTAGGCACGGATCACACCACAATACCAAGAGCATGGCATCATGGCCTCATTGGGTTACTCCGACTGTAGCCAGAGTTGCATCCTGAGGCACCCGAGGCAGCCGAGAGCCTAACAAGGCCATGCTCTGTAGCAGACTGCGTGCAACACTAACGCCAACATAACTATATAAAAAGAAGGGCAGGGGATCGTTATATATCGGAAAAAGGCAGAACCATGACAGCAAAACTAAACAAGTGGCAAGTAGTAATCCAATATCCAGTATATTTAGAGATGTGAGGGGCAGAAGATGGCTGCTGCTATTTAATTTCAGGTCACTGTATAAACGAATTAGGTCTTGAGCTCCTTGATGGAGGATAGAAGAAGGGAACAGGAAACATTGTTTACAACACATGAAATACATTGCATGCCATTACAACGCAAGTCGTTACAATGACGCTTTCTTACATCGCATGCCAATCCAACCGCAAGTTGTTACAACGAATTGCTGTAGGGGGCAGAAAGTGTTGCGTTTGTTGGATTCTCAATCCAACACCTTCCCTACTGTTTAACACACTGGAGTTGGAATAGTAAATAATACTATTCCAAACTCCAGTGCCCCCCCTACAGCAAGTCGTTGTAATGACTTGCATTGTAATGGCATGTGTAGAAAATGCATGCGCTGTAACAAGTGCTCTTCGGAGGGAACATGACCAGTTGTAGCTGCTGCAAATACAGTGGCGGGAGGGGGAAATTAATAAGAAATTAAAAAAAAGTCTTACCTGATGCTGCCGGCCGCCTTGCGCTTAGGCGCTCCTCTGCTCTCCTGCTGGTCCCGGCAGTCCCTGGGACACCATCACAGACTCCCCATCCAATCCAGTTGCTGCTCTCATGCTATGACAGTAGCACCAGGATTGGACTCAGTGGGCTGGTTTGATGCTCGCTCAGGCACAGGGAGTCTGTGCCGTTTCTCCAGCCGGCTGTGGAACACAGCTGGGTTGGAGAAACCTCACTGCGCGCGTCCGTTTGGCTGTCCTAAGACAGCCGACCAAACCGGCATGCACACTTAGAGCCAAAGCTTGGCCCGCCCCTCCCTACACATTGATGGCTCCGCAGTCACTTAAAAAATAACATTATAATAACATTGTTTTATTATCATTTTATTTTCCAATGGGTGGTTTTGAACAGTGGTGCGATGCTCCTCTGGTATTACAGAGGAGCTGCCGCTGAACATGGCAAAGTTTTCTGGAATTCCACTCCACATCAAGGGGCATTGCCGGAGTGTGCTTCAGTCAGAGTTTTTGTTCTCATGGTTAGAGGAGACACCAAATGGAATTCTGACCGGATCCTTGTTGCACATGATCCACCTGAACTGATCAACTCATTTTAGATGTGCACTCTTGGAAACTGATAAAGGCGAGCTTAAGAATTTTGCTTTAGCAAGACTAAATGGCAACACCTTTCACCATAGCTTAGCTTCACAGAATGTAAAGATGGAAAAGATTTTGCCAAAATCTTTATTTTGGAGACCGATTCACAAACGAGTTGGATGTCTCAGCTGGTCTAGACATGTGTTTTCGATGTGCAACCACTTGTGATCGTGGTGGAAATCATAAAACCCTCACTAGTATAGGAATGATGTGGAATTTCTCAAGTAAGTTAGATATATGCAGATAAATGGCCTTATGAAGGTGTGCCCCTGAATATCGAATCGACAATATTGATGGCACAGATTATCCAAAATATTTGGGGTTGGATTTGGAATTACGAATTTCATCCACCCTATCTATGTTTTTTCCCTAAAAGTGTTGGTGTTGGATTTAGCATAGTAAATATCCACCTCTAATCCCATATATTCACTTTCACCAGTATTTGGGAGCTGGTGTTAAAGAAAATCTGCTGCCTTACTTATACACTTTCCCCAAAGTTTGTGACTACGGAGTTAGAATAGCAAATTTGACCAGCTTTAGTTGCCAATTTCCACAAAGTTTGTTGGAATGGAATGGCAAATATGACTCCCTAAAGGAAATCTGACCCATTTATTTATGCATTTATGTGGAAATCAATATATTTGTATTTACTATATTTTACTAACAATATTTTTCAGCTCAAGATTTGAAGTCATTTATATTCTAAGTATATAAAATTGATATTTGTTTTATCAATACTATTGACATATTTTTGTTATCACTAGTATGAGCTACAACCTACTATACGTTACCCTATTATCTTGCTGAATAAGCGTCCTACAGAAACTGGTTTAGTCTCAAGTACACTGTACTATCCTTAATTCATAAATATATCTTTTGACCATGCACTGGGATCTCATCACTAATCAGTGTGCACATTGACATCTGCTAGTGCCAAGATGCTTGGTAGATGGTCAGGTCAGCAGAGCATTGCAATCATTTATTTGTGGCAGGATTCGGGTCTGGACAATGGAAAGGAAATAACTAGGAAGAAAGAGGGGTTTAATTTTCCCTGGTAGACTGAGATGAAACTACGCTGTAAGATAAGCAAGAGTGTATGTTAAATGCAAGATCTTTAGAAGAAAAGCCCTCACAATTCCAGTCCAGGTGCCTAGTCTGGGTCTGTGGTTGTAATATGCTGTAGTTTATGGGTACACAGCAAGTATGAAAAAAGTGCCAGACTTACAACGGTTTTGTGTCTGGTTTGTGTTACTTTTATAATGCACATATATGCAAAATCCTTTTCAGGTTTTAAAAACCAACACAACTTAGTATTTCCATTGGTTTTTAAGAAAAAGTATCTCAAACCAGCAAGGAGCACTGCTTTGTGTTACTCTGTGCCAAAGGGGAAGTCAATAGGTGGTACAAGGGCATTCCTGCATAACTGCCCATGGTTTAGACACACACTCCTATCTACTAACAATAACAGATGGAATGATGCACCAAATATTAAGGCCAATCGAATTAGGCATTCAAAATGAGAAATTATGTTATTTCTCCTAATCTGTCCAATTTTGCATGTGTGCTACAGTGCGCAGCACACATACAGAGAAGGATACATTTTATAGTTAATCTATAAATATGGTGTTGTCCTTCTCTTGCCTTCTCACACAATGCGGGGCAGCATTTTTGGCTGCTGTGCGTGCATTGCTTGAAATTGTGTAAATAGATCCCAAAGAGTCAGCTATAGAAATACAGACTCTCAATGAAATATCTTAGGGCACAGGAAATCAGAATGGATACCTGATTCTATTTGGATGGCCAACATGAGGCTAAATGATGCTAGCTCTTATTGAAGGCACTTTTGACTCCAGGACTATAGTAAATTGGAAAGCAAGTAGAAACTGGGACAGTTTTGCAGATCCATAGACACCTATTGCAGGGAAAGTCAACAATGTTTTACTTTAACTCCTTCACTGCGGCGGCTATTCCGCCGCAGTGCTAAGGGGGCGGGGCGTCCGCTCGGCGAGCGCATGCTGGTGATGGAACCGCTCCGTCACCAGCCACGGTTGCGCTGTGCTCATGACGGAGCGGTTCCGTCACGGCCCGCCCGCTCAATAGAACGTTCAGCGCAGGTGTGGAATCCGCGCCGCACAGGCGTTCCGAGCGGGCCGTGACGGAACCGCTCCGTCATCAGCACAGCACGACCGCAGCTGATGACGGAGTGGTTCCGTCACCAGCAGGGGAGGGGTTAAACTGTTAAAATGCACATCTCACTCCTTAATCATCAGCCACATAAGCTTTTCAGGTAGAGAGCAAATGACCTAATAGAAAATCTAATTAATGGCTTTGGTCTCTGGCTCCTCAAAATAGAGGTCACAAAGATCTGATATAATGTCTGCCTGGCAAGGCAATCTTCCAATTACCTATTGAGATTACCTCCAGCATTGAGTGGGACAATTATGTATTTGTTCCTTTAATTTTATTGTCCCTGTTTCGCTACATGCCACTTTGCAGCACATTTACAGTCAGGTAAAGGTAACTGAACATTGGCTGAAACAACAACCGAGTGATAGAATTGGGAATGGGAATGCATGTTTTACACCCACTGCATTTTTTTCAAAATATAATTATCACAAAAATTCGGACATTCACAGGAGTCCACACAATGACCTATTTAAAGAATATAAATTAAGCAGGTCACACTTGGCGGCACCAGTCATTGGCTAGAAACACAGGGTTGGTGGCTTGCAGTGGACAGATAACCACATCCCTGTGTTTGCATTCCAAAATGGAAATCTTTTTTTGAAAGCTGCTCCTTAAAGGATCCAAGGAGGATTTAAAAAACAAGTTTCCTGTTTTGGAAAGCACCAGGATGGGTAGGCAGTGGTACTCTCCTTAAGGCTTACAATATGATACCCAGAGGAAAGGGTCTCCTTGTTTGGGGTCTGAATTACAGTCTTAAAGTCGCACACCATCAACACATACCATAGCGAATCACAATTTGGAAGGAACACCTCTTTCATACCTCTTTCAAATTGCAATTCAGTATGGGCCATTTTATGATTTGGCAAAAGATTTCTGACTCAGAAAATGGGTTTTGTACATTACAAAAAGGAATTCTGCTGCTGCAAACCGAGTGATTTTGTGAAACGCAGCGTTTGCGGTTACCTAATTCTTTAGTAGAGCTGGACCTATAATACTTATTGGTGCAAAAAATTGGAACTATTGGCATCGATTAGAATGGAATATAGAATTGAATAGAAAGAAAAGAAGCATTACCAAAGTAAAAAATTGTCCCACCAGCCCTTGTATTTAAATGCACTTCTTGTTTGATGGATGATGTGATCAGGAAAGAAGGTCAACACTCCTAATGCAAAATAGACAGTGGCTAAACTGCACTGCCCCACTGCCCTATGAAGGATACTGTAGTGGTCAGAAGCTAAATCTGAATGTCAGCTGAACAGACCAATGGCAGAAGAGGGCTGAACCAAAGCCATTTCATATATGTATAAATCGTCGCATTTTGTATTTGTATTTTATTTTTTATAAAGGAGACTAGTGAAGCAGCTAATGATGTCTCAAAGCTAAAAAGTATACTTCTAAGTTTCTAGCACTGTGTAAAGATTTTATATTTTGCCTAGTAGAGCTGTTAAGAGCGTTGATGGAAATCAAACAAGCTTGGATGGTAAAAGGTATATTATTTCAATTAAATTATTGCAGTATGACAAGGCAATCAATTTGGAGGGTAAAAAAAAAGGAAATTCTTGTATGGAATACGTAATTTTTAAACTGTTACAGCGTGTTGATTAGGCTGGTCCGTATGTATGGCAGGATAAAGTGTCAACATCAAAACAATATAAAAAATAATTACCGACAGTTAGCTTAGTACTTGCAGAATAACCAGATGGTCCTTTGTATTTATGGGTTTCTTGCGCATACAAATGCTTTTTTGGGATCTAATTAGCCATCCACAAACTCAAACTGGGTAATTACTATCATTATCCCCTTTTCAAATAAATCTAAGGTCTAAACTGCAATTATGTTTTTCATTTTTTAGTTTCTATTCACATACTCTAACATTTGTTCTTGGTTTCCTTTTCAGGAAACTTCAAATTGTGAGCTGGAAGTAAAGTAATCGAGATCACATCTGAAAATAACAATCGTTTTTAGAGGATGGAGAACATGAAATCCGACACTGTTGCCACAGAGAATAGAAACATTGCGCTTTGGAAAATGTTTCTTAAACAATACCTTCTTGGGAATGGTCTACCTCATTTTTCAAATTGAAATTTTAATCTCTAAACCAGATTTTTGTGTCCAGATTCGTTGCAATAATCATCACAAGTGAAACTCTAAATCATTCAATGCATAGGATCTATTGTTAGATTTTTTGAGGCTGACGCTAAGGAAATAATATAAACTTAAATAAACTTACATTGCATTTATTTTTACATTTTGATTATTACTTAGGTTTCTATGCTTCCATGATTACTAATAAACACATTTAAAACCCTATGTCTGATAAAGACCCAGCATGTTGTTATCAGGCTGGCACAACGGAAATAATTTAAATGTATGTAACTTTATTATCTTAAACGTTTTTACTTTATCTCTTAGGTCTTTGGTTATACCCTGTTGCAATGGGTGGTTATGCAGTTGCACTGGGGAACACAAATGCACTTCATCCAGGAATCCTCTAATCTCCTTCTCTCTGTCTCACCCATTCCCAACTTATGCATCTCTTGTTCCATCAATAAAAAGATTTGATAATGTTTACTTTTAGGTGGGCAATAAAAATTATGATAAAAGCTGTCCAATCAATGCCAAATCCTCCTCTAATCTAAGAGTGATCATTTACATATTATTGCTTATTTCGTTATTTGGTACACAAGGAAGAATCATGTGTGCTCTTGTAAGTTTATCAATATATAGGTAACATTAATTTGTTCAATGGTCATATAAAAGTTATTATTCCCTTCCTGGAGTTGAATTACTTTTCTAGTCTATTGCCTTGTAGCCTCATTATTTTCTTTATATCCTTTGTAACTTTATCCACACAGACGTCAGACACACATTAGAAATTTACCACCTGAAATGTGATCTAGTGAAGTGAACACTTAAGAAGTGAAAATTTTCCCTTAAGACCCTCAATCTACTCACTAATTTTGTTGCAAAATCTTACCATTCCGTGTCTGGACAAGCCAAGAGCACAGGCATTTAAGTACTTTACCTGTTGGCATCTGTCACTTATTTCACCCCGACAAAACGAGTTCTAAGATCCTCCAGAGAGCTTTGAGTGGACAAAGTTGTCAAGATGCTGACTAGCTGGCTCTAAATCAATAGGACAACATCAATTCAGACCTTGATAGCATATCACAATTATCCAAATGCCACATTCAATCCTCCTTCAGGGTTGTATCACAGAGAGGCACATGGCTAAACCATGCGTGCCTCTTCAACGCACCCCGAACCACGAATGAGTCTTAACCACGCATTCCTTTACAACGCAATTCATTGTAAAGGCATGTTTGGTAAGAGGATATGCGTTAAGTTTGCCACTACCTCGAAAGCTCTAAAATTCTATCCCCACTACCTTGCGCCTCCACCCTCTGAATTGAGGCGTAAAATCTACCCCATCCTGCCCATAATACCCCCTGAGGCCGAAAACCATGCCCCCCTTAAAAAAACTACCCCTATGCCGTCCCTTGCCCTGAGCCCTAAAACCTACCCTCACCCCTAAACCCCAGCTAAGTCCAGCCCCAGGCCTTAAAACTACTTCGACCCCCCTCACACTGAGCCTTAAAACCTACCCTCACCCCTAAATCCCCCCAAACCTAGCCACAGCCCTGAAAACTATCCAACCCCCCTCCCACTGCCCTGAGGCCAGAAACCGCAAACTCTGCCCCCTTTCAAAAATTACCCTGACCACCTGCTCATACCCTGATCCCTAAAACCGATCTCCAACCTTTTAAAACTGACATGGCCTCAGCCCAACTTACCTGTCCGCGTTCGGAGCATCCTGTTCCGGCACTTTATCTCCCGATGCGTCCTCTCAGTCTTCCCACCCATACGGACAGCTGTAAGGCAAACTGCCTTAACCACACAGATGCATGGTGAAGGCATATGTGTGGTAAGGCAAGCGTGGTTTAGCTTGCGGGGAAACAGCACGTGTGGCTCAGCCAGCGTAGTAAAGGCCATTACCCCTCCTTCAGTACTAATACCAATCAACAGCATGTTTAGCAATGGGCTTTCTGCATGTCTATGAATTTCAACCACAATCCACCAATGTAAGAATTATATTGCCTCACACTGAGACAAAGAAGAACAACAGCAGATACATAATATGTGAGTCGGTGTTCCTTCAGAGGGCAGCCAAAAACGTACTGCAAGTGAAAAAGACTTTTCAACCGGAGGTTTTCTTCTTGCAGCCTTGCAGATGTCCAAAGGTTCCCTCGAGGGACAATTGGAGTCACTGGGATGTGAATGCATTTAGCTGCAGGAGCACAGCTGTGATTGAAGCTATCACTACACGCCTTATTGGGACTTAAACTGACAATGTAATTGCAGGGTGTGGGTGTGTTGTAGATATTGACCTGCAGTGTCCTTCCTTCTGTTGACAACCGTTCTCTATGCGGAGGTTAAGAAGGATTAGTGTCACTGTGCGCGATTGACTAGCAGCAAAAGCACCGGAGAATGCTAGCAGCCAGGGCTGTACAGAAGATAAAGAAAGCCAAACTATTGTAAGAGGGTTTAAAGGGACACATTTGGAGTACAGTATGTGCATACAGCGTTAAGGTTTTTTATAAACACTGTAGTCCAGAAACATTAAAATCTCAGGTTAATGGTGCTGATGTGAGGCTATTCAAGTAGAAAAATAATGTACATATTTTAAAATGTTCTCACCTTACAGTTTTGTAGCAGAAATATTAATTTTAAACAAGATCGATCCCAGGGCAACTGCATAAAAAGTAAAAAGCGAACAGGCATTATGAAAATTAAACTTTTCAATCTATCTGGTATTTGAAATATACAAATGCACCAAGCTTAGATAGATGACAAATACTTCACAAAAAAAGAATCTGCAAGATAGAAAATGAAATCAACTGATTGTGTAAGATTCGCCCAGGAGCAATTCTGAAGTTACTCAGACCATCTGAAAGTGAGACTATGGCCGTCATTACAAGGTAGGTGGAATAGATAAGGTATTCACACACGTGGTAAATTCTATTACCCTGGAGCGAGATAATTATATTTACCAAGTGTGGTAAATACTTCCTATTTCAACATTTTAAATTTCTAATAAGGCATAACATGCTGAATCAGCATTTATCACGCTGATTTTCCATTTTTAGGGGCATTTTTTCCAGATACCTTTTAGCAAATTTGAACTGACAGAATTTATATGTAGAAAACTGCGAGGGTGTGATAAGCATCACGCAAATCGTAATTCCGATCCCGGTACAAACACGTGTTTGCACAGGGGTCAGAATTTACCCCCGTACCTGCAGACACTTTTAGAGATCACCAAAGCTTCATAAATGTGAATGGTAACTCCACCAGTGTTGGGTCTGCTCTGCTATCTTTGCATTTGCTCAATGGCTCCTTGATTTTTTTAGAAAAAGCATTGAAAGTGTGTCTCTATGGGAATTTCCTAGAGCCTGTTCCTTACCAGTGACACCTCCTGCTCCAACACCATCACATCAAGTCACTATTTTTACAATCAAACCCTTGGTAAATGTATCGACTTTGTTAGCTCCAAATTGTTATTTTCTTCACACCATCGACAAGGTCCTCTTTATTTCATCTTACTCTGTACTGCAAGTCCAAAACTTCACTGTAAAACCATAAAGGACAACTTTCAATCAGTGCAAGACCCTCTCAACCCAGATCAATCAAACAGAACTACTCCTTGGTTAAGAACATGGCAGATCCTTCCCACTTCTGCCAGGATGATACATGATTTCATCCCTCTCAACAAATGCATTTAAAACAAAGTATCACTAAATCATAAGTGAACAGTAGACATGTCAATCAAAAGGTATTTCAGTAATGACCCGTGGAATTGATCTTTGCATTATTTTTGCAATTCCCAGCAGTGAGCTGAATTTTCTCGTAACTGTTGGATGGCTGGTGGAGCCATGATTTTCGAGATGCACCACAAACAAGCAATGCCAAAGCAAATCACTCTAGCTTTTGTAGAGATAATTACTTTTAGGGTTAAGTTAGTAATGCCTTAGTTTTGAACCATAGAAATGTATAGCCAGAGCCACTGGGGCATAAACTTTCACTGTGACAAAGTTGTGAAAGTCGCCTATTCGTGAAATACTGGCATAACAAAAGCTTATTGAGTCCATTCGCATAACTAGAAAAACATTAAATAAAGAAGTTGTAAGTGTTTACGTCATAAGAAGGATAAAAATGAAGCTTCAAATGATATGAGAGCACCTAATAACTCTGAGCAAAGGGCGTGTCAGTGTCACCTCAGTTGCTCCTGAGGGAGTCTTTCTTGTACGAAAAGATGCATGTATACAGGGGTATTCGTATAGATCGCATGGGCTAGGAAGCAATGGAGCACTGCACATGGGGACAAAATCCTAGGAAGTTTTAATAATTTATATAAATAGGTAGGAGAGGGTGGAGAACACAATGGTTGAGATGATAGCTTTCTGTGAGTAGATCAGTCTTCAGTGTATTTCTACATGGAGGGTAGGAACAGCTCTGAAGCCGATGGGAATGTTGTTCGATATTCTGGGCATTCAGACTGAGAAGACTTGTCTTCTGGTCCTTTCCTTCCTGTAGCTCCTGGTTTCTAATATGGCTCTATCTGCCTGAGGCAGCTATTTTCTCAGCCACGTATACTGCGGTGTTGTTTTTGTGGACATCGTAGGTGACCCAGCAGCACTTGAGGCGGATTTATATATGTTTTGAGAGGGAAGGCAATGCTGTTACGCCAATTTTTGAGTGAGGTGGCTCAGTTTCTTTAGGCTTTTGATGAGGCAAGCCTGGGAGTTTAGGATGAATTTCAGATAAGCCAATGCAGAGCATGAGAGGCAAATGAGCAGAGCATTGCCTCCATCTAGAACTTGACCTGTTGATATGAAGTTGGTTTCAGGTAGGAATTGTTTCCTTTTTTTCTTTGGGGACAATATGTACCATGCTATCTTGGTTTCATAGGGATTTCTTCCTTAAAAAGAGATTGGTATCAAGAATGAACCTAAGTGATTTTGCACTTGATGTGAGCTAAGTGTTGAAGTCATTGGGGTCATGTGGGCTAGCCAAGTTTGAATCAGAGGTCGTTTGGCACTATTTGAGATGAGATGAGAAGAATTTCAGCTTTTATGGACTGAGTCTCAGGTAGATAGATGATTGAAATCTAATCCTGAATTTCCTTGAAGAAGGTCTTAATTTATTGAGTATCATTCACTGAAATGATTTTAAGGCGGAGTCCCTCGGTATATTGGTGGATCTTGATATTGTTATGATGAGTAGTATACCCAGGGGGTAGTTATTCCAGGTGATTGAGGAGAAGATGAACCCTTGGGGTGCAGCAGGAGGCAGGCAGTTTCTAGGGTCTTCAGATATTCATCTGCACAGGCCAGTGGCGAGGTAATAGATGAATCATAGCAAGACCGTGTTGGAATAACCCATACACATTTTCAGGTTGGTTATCACTAATTGGTAGTTGACAGTGTCAAAGTCCACTTATAGTTTGCATTGGATCAGGAGGCCAGTCACTTTTGACATTAAAGAATAAGGAAGGACCTTCAGTTATTTGAAGGGAATCTGTCTTCGTGCTGCAGCATGATTGGAAGATGGATAGCTATGGCTGTGTTCGATTGTTCTTAGTGATCTGACTCTGTGGTTAGGTAGAATTTGATTTTATGATGATTTGCTGAATGAAAGGAAAGTAGGTGATGGGTTAGTAGTCAGCAATTTTATCTGGATCCAGGGTAAGTTTCTTTACTAGTAGGAGCATATTCCTTGTTTTGTAGTCATTGTGAGAGGTTCCTTTGCTAAGGGAGTTGTTGACAATGTTGATAAAGGACACTACATCTTCTCCATAGAGGATTTTCATCATGGAGGACTGTGGAATGCCAGTTTAACGACAGGTGACCTTAAATGCATTGAAAACGTTTATTAATGCAACAAGCACAAATAGGTGCAAATAGGGCCATGACGCACACTAAGCACCAATTATAGTCTGTGTAAATGGTAGATCGAGACCTAGGTGTGCTTTCTCTACTCTAACTAGTCAAACGTGAACTTGTATCCGACAAAGTTGTCCTGAAATCGGACACCTTTGTGGTGACATTCTGGAGGATTTGGAAGTCTGAAAATGTCTTAAGTCCCAATTTTTCAGGCTTTCGGGAGAAGTACCTATGAGTCACTTACAAAGTTACCTGGACCTCAGAGACAGCACTTAGAGGCCAGGATTCACTGCAGAAGAGGCCACAGCAGGGCCCAGTCCAGGTTTAGTTGGTACCTGCCAATTGGTTTATTTCAGGAAAAATGCCCCCTGCAGCTTTGCAGCATGTTGTGTCTATTAAGCCACAAAGAAGATCCGCCAACTGACCCTGGAGTCCACTTCTTGGCCCTGGGTCCAAGACGGAGCAGGTCAGTACTGAGGGACCCTCTCGGTTACAGCATGCATGGTTCAATCGTATCTTCCACAGGTCCAGTAAGTGCTCTGATGAGAGTTCTGTGGGGTGCCAAATTTATGGTTTGCACTAGCTTGTGGTTGGGGGACCGCTGAGCTGTCCCTAACCAATGTGGTAAAGGTTCCCAGGGGTCACTCTAACCACTTTTTCAGTAGTTCCTGTTCCCTACCACAAACAATCCCACAGTGCACTTTACCCCTAAAATACAAAATGGGAGTGCCCTTTCTCCCTTGCCCAGAACCCTTATTTACACCCAGGGCTGTGGCCAAGGAAATGGGAAGCCCCCTCCCATTCCACTGGGTTCAGAGGCAGCCTATCTAGTGTAGGCCTGGGGAACAAAGGCTTTCTCTTCTCTCTAAACTATGGATGGGCTGGCTTTGTCTCTGTCCTTTTCGAGTTAAAGAGGCTGTTAGAAACTCAGGGCCCGATTCACAGAATGAACTTAAGACTCAATCCTAAATTTACTACTATTTTGTTATTCACAGAATGCACTTACTACTTTTGGCATTCACAGAATGCACTTACTACTTTTGGCATTCACAGAATGAACTTACTACTTTTGGTATTCACAGAAGTTAGGATTTTGTCTTAAGTTTGTCTTAAGACAGACTTAAGACAAACTTAAGACAGACTTAAGACAAAATCCTAACTTCTGTGAATACCAAAAGTAGTAAGTTCATTCTGTGAATACCAAAAGTAGTAAGTGCATTCTGTGAATGCCAAAAGTAGTAAGTGCATTCTGTGAATACCAAAATAGTAGTAAGTTTAGGATTGAGTCTTAAGTTCATTCTGTGAATCGGGCCCTCAACAACTATTTTTTCTGAGCTGATAGGGATGACATGCTTCTCATGCTGCCTATTCCTGTCCCCAGGCCTAATCTATTGTTCTACTCTGGGAGTCGTTTTCACACCTCATGAAGGTTACGTAGTGGGTTGGCAGCTGGTGGTAGGCTATGGCAAATTAGCATTCAGGAGCTTCAAGCAGGGAAAAAGTTACTATCGAAAAGTGACTTTTTGTAAAAATGTATTACAAATCTAACTTCACCAACTAATTTGGTTTTTAATATGTATGAAAATCAGACTTTGAATGAGTATACTGGTTGTTTCATGTCAAAGTTACATATTAAAATTTATAAAATGTACTTCGACATTTCCTAGGATCTAGGAATAGCCCCACCAGTGAAAATTGCTTTTGGATGCTAGTCACTGGGGACGCATGCCAACATTAAATTACGTACATGTTCACTTTTAAATATCAGGCAACAAGGTATACTTAAGGGTGGCATATACATATTTAAAATCAGGGTTTTCCATCTGTCAGAATGGGTTATTTTGGCAGGTTTGACAGCAGGATTTTATGCTTCTGCAGTCAGGCTACACATGGTAGGCCTGAAGCATGTTTTACAGGCTAACTCTATGAATGGCACAATAGGGGCTGCAGCTTTCAGGTAGTACTAAACTGCAAGCCCTAGGCACATTTTCACACTATATACTAGGGAGTTGCAGGCAAATTAAATATGTTAATTGTAGTAAACTACTTCTCTGTGGTGCTCTGCTTATTGGAATGTTGATGACATCATAGAATGCCTGGGGTGACTCTCTGGCTCTTAGTGTCAGTTGATCTACTCAGGCTGAGCTGATGAGAGCTAGCTCCTGGTGGGGTTCTTCTCCGGTTCTTCTCCTGTTCTACTTATCTACATCTGTATCTATTATCTTAGAAGGAACTTACAATAAAGGAACCTATCTTCTACACTGGACTCCTGTACTTCCTTTACCACAATTTTTTTTTGTGTGGTAGTGGTGTGTGCGTGTAGCCCATGCCCCATGTCCCAGGTTCGCTACCTGCGGTGTACCCTTTTGAGGGGAGGTTGTTGATTTGTGGGTAGTCAATGCCCTATTTCCAGGTTGTCTTTCCTGTGGTGTACCCTTCTTTGGGGAGGTTGTGTTTTTTAAGTATTAGTACCCTGTCTTCCCTATTTTTGGTGGAGATTGTTTAACATCGTTTCTTTTCGACACTCTGCTTCAGTCAAAGTCTACCTGCCTGAGATTCGTGGCCAAGGGTTTCATGTTGGTGGGACTTTGGGTGAGGAGTTTTTATTTTTCTCTGTCAGATTGTTTTGTTAGGGGAGCTTGTAAAGGGTCTGTGTCTACGCTTGCCTTTGGTTTTTTTTCAGGGGGTTTTCTCTCTGGTGTACCCAGTTGGCAGCGTGACCATTTTTGCTTTGCTACTCTGCTCTTTATTCATCCATGCCATGTTTTTACTCTAAGGGAAGGGGATGTGGCATATAGTAGCATTTAGTAGTTTCTTTTTATCTAGAATTTAGCATGTTGTTCTACTTCTGCTCATACTTATGATTATAGTATTTCTGTTCATGCTAATCATACCTCATGCAGTACTTGTTGTACTTTATTTATTTGCGTACTTCACTTTTGTACTTTTATGCAATGTCACACTTGAGGTATCTTTGTCTGTGTTTTCTTCTTTCTTTCCTCATTCACTAAGGAGAGAGGATGTGTAGTAAACTACTTCTCTGTGGTGCTCTGCTTATTGGAATGTTGATGACATCATAGAATGCCTGGGGTGACTCTCTGGCTCTTAGTGTCAGTTGATCTACTCAGGCTGAGCTGATGAGAGCTAGCTCCTGGTGGGGTTCTTCTCCGGTTCTTCTCCTGTTCTACTTATCTACATCTGTATCTATTATCTTAGAAGGAACTTACAATAAAGGAACCTATCTTCTACACTGGACTCCTGTACTTCCTTTACCACATTAATCAGGAATAATCCATGTAACAATGTTTAAAGGGGGAACAAAGGCACTTTACGCCTTTTTTTTCAGGCATAAGTGCACAGAGATGTAATGCAAGCAAAACAGAAAGGGCACAAAAATGGGAGAAAGTCATGCCAAAGATGGTAATTTCCCGACAATACTGACATTCAGTTTCATTCAGTTGCATGCTGGGAATTGGTGTTAAGCAGTGAAAGCAAAACTAGAGGGGATGTTCAATAAACTAATGGCAGTAAACTAATGGTATCATGCAGGTACTGGCAAACAATGAAGAAAAATAAGAATAGTGGAAAAGTCAGTGAATGGAGACAATTTAGAACTTGGAAGAAATAAACACCGTTAGAAAATGTGCAATTGAGAGTACTGTGAGGTGCAGTTCTAGAATAGGCTCTTAAATAATATACAAATTATTCAAAAGACCATGAGTGATCCCCCAGTGAAAGAAATTCTCATCACGTTTATGACCTTAAATTTTGTATCATGATCTCCATCAATGCCATGCCTTAAAATAGAGGAACATAATAAAATTGATATGGAGTGTGGAAAGGCAGTAAAAATAAAAAGAGAAATGTATTGAAATTGGAAGAAAAAAGAAAAAAATTGGACAGAAAAGAAAACAGAAGAAGAAATTTAAAAAAATACACCACAAATCCTAATAAAAACCACTGCTTAAACTTCTGTGCATGGTCTGCTACAATGGCAACAGTGAAATTTAACCCACATACATCAGCCCATATAGCCTACACCTTTGCAATAAAGGACTGTCCCTCACGCTTTCTCCTCCAACTGCCATCCTAGAATATCAAAAAAGTGCTGGAGTTGTTGTTGCTGGTTCATATTCAACCCCTTGGTAACTCTATCCTTACCAATGGCAAATCTACCTAAACAAGGTTCATCACCTATTGTCGATCCTAAACTCACTGAAATCTATTAGTAGCGTTAATTCACACCTTTATTTTTATTGTTGACTTTTCTCAGAGCCTTCTTACATGGTTTAGTATCTGAAACGGGGTCTCATCTTGTTTGCAAGAGGCATGCGCGCTCTGAGAGATGTCAATGGTCTACCAGCCTTGGATGAGGATATCAAGAGGCCAGAATCATCTGGCAGAAGAGACAGCGTTGGAAACAGGGAGGAGGTCCCCAAGTGGTTTGTAAGACCTCTACTTTCATTGCCCCTTTGATTTTTTTCATCTTTGTCCATTTTAATCTTCTTTTGGGGCATCTGGTGAACACTTTAAAATTGGAGAAAACAGCAATTCTCGTTTATAAACTGGTGTTCCTAATACTCGGTAGCTGGGCATAATTACCTGACAGGTCTGGTCTTGACAAACTTTTTTGCAATGGTTGCATATTTTAGTTGTTATTCCAAGCATATACCACCAAAGTAAACAGAAATAAAATGAAACCATGCCGACTAAATGTGCCATATGCTTACTATTAACATTTGAAATTTACAAATAAATTAATTCTTCTCGTGTTAATTTTAATAGCGCAATTCGGGTATTTTCTAGGAGTCAGGTGCATGTAAAACAGGTATAAAAACCCTCTTTGGTTTAAGAGAACATCGCAGGAAAATATTTTTGTGCTAGAAAGAAAAGTACTATTGGCTATGAATAACTTTACCCTGAAGACGTACGTTTAAAAGCACAAGGATGACTATAAACATTTCGTACATAATACATTTGCATTTTTTCCGAATTTGCAATGGTTCAAATTCCCATTGAAAAAAGTCATGTTCAGTATAGGATGCTTACCTATATGACTCATTAAAAGTTTCCATTTTTTTAGATCGTTAGCCTATACACACAGCCTATACCTGGAAAAAACGCAAATCTACACGTTTTATATTTTTTTAGATTTTCTTCAGACATACATATTCCTTCTTCATAGTCTGATGGAAGTTGAGCTGGCAGGTGTAAAACTCCACATATCCTGGTCTGTCAACTTATGCGTAGATGCACAAAGACGTATGTCAATCAAGCCCTAGGTTACTTGACCTATACATCTGAATTTCTTTTTCATTATGGGTATGCATGCTTTAGTTTCTTTTCCTTTGTTCACATGCTTCAGTATGATTATCATGCTTGCATTTGAATATTCTATGTTTAGAGAACCCTTTCCTGTCCACGCACAGTATACAATACAAGTTGAGTTCTTTAAATGGAAAAACAAGAAGCCAGCAGTGGGCTGCTAAGCACTGCTGAGTGCCAAATCAGTTGCCATGGTAGCCACACTGAGTGACACCAGGTGTGATTTCTTTTTATGTGCCACAGTTAACATGCTTCATGTTACAGGAGAACTTTAAATATTGTAATGCTCAATTACAGCTCCGACAACACAGCCGAAGCATTACTTATTTAATCTGGTATTATCATCTGTGATATTTTAATTGGGCTGAGGTTTCTTGGCCTTTTGAGTGCAGGTGCTGAGTCCTGGATTTCTCTGCCTGGCATTCTCTTGAGCTTGCTCATTATTCATTAAAGCATGCTGTCACTCCAAGTCAAGTGTAAAGATGAGGTCCATATCGCTGATAATGCCAGGCAACTCCAACATGGGCTTAATTAAGCAGACACCTGTTCCCATAAGAAGCTGTACACGTCAAACTTTTCTTTCGAAAGCCAGTCCCTGTTGTGTGGCAGCAATGAAGACAATCGCCATGACTGACACCAGAAAGGCCCGAACTTCAGATAAAGGAGGGCTTTTGTGTGAAACAAGTTCAGCCTTTTTGCTACTGCATATTGCTGTGTGTGGGTTGTTTGCTCCCACAGTGCTTTATAAAGCGCGTTTCACGCCAAGTGGTAAAAATCATTTTTCATGAATTTAGAGGCTTAGCGCAGAGCAATTTACCGACAGCCCACATCACTGTTTCTTAGAATAGACTTAAAAACTACCCGGGGAAGCTATCATCTCCTGTTGGTCAATTTTCTTCGTGCAGCAAAACAATGCTAGGAAAAAGCAAGTTTACAGCTCAAATCTATTTCTCAGTAGTCAATGCTTGAATTGGGGACATTTGACTGCTGTCGTGGAACAAAGCATGTAAACAAAGGGATTGATGTGACACTGTGATGTGATCATTCAAATGATATCTGTAAACGTGTTGTGCAACCAGTGGGTGTGCATGCACACTTTGTGAGTGGGTGTACTTGTATGAATGGTTTGTGCGCACTTGCAAAGGCCCATTGGACTTGTCTCTATATAAGTAGGTGTATGTGCAGGGCTTTAAGTGGGCCGGGTCTCACCAGTGCTGAGCACCAGCAGTTTTTTAAAAGGGGCCTTGAAACGGGTCTCTCTCGGGCTCTATTTTGTGCCCTGGCACAGGCGGTCTGTTGTTTTTCAGACTTCAGTGACAGCAGGCACATGGATGTGCAGGTGCTCACACTGCTCACTTCTCACTAGTGGAGAAGTTACCGCACGACCTAAAGGGAAGGGAAATCCTTGCTTTTTACATCTCTCGTGTCTGCTTTTTTAAACACACGACTCCGAGCGCTGGTACGAGTGAGGGAGCCCTATTGAACAGCGCATATTGCCACTTATCTTTTTGAAGGTCAGGAATAGCAACATTGTTGTGGTGTCACCAGGGCTCTAAGTGGAAGCTTTTTCACTTTCTATGCAAGCCTAGTTGCTGCTTATTTATCCTATGCAACTAACAACCATTGACAAAGACGATAGTCCTGACTAGTTGTAGGTATTTTGTTACTTGCATCTTATATCTAGATGTAATGACAGAAACAGCAAAATACAAGTCGGGCGGCACACTAAGCTAACCACAGACTTTTAAGCTTATGTGCGAAGCCACGCCCCTAAATACATTGGCCACGCCCCTTTGAGAGACCCCCCCCCCCGGTTTTTTCATCCCACTTAAAGCCCTGTGTATGGGAACACACCTATTAAATTGTGGTTTGTGTGTGTCTGCATGTGTGCATGTGTATATGTGAGTGCTTGTGTGCGTGGATATGGATATCAAATCAAATGGAACTTATGTAGTACAAGGCTACCCTAGAGAGTGTCCCGATGCAGCGGGTTCATCAACCGCTGATCTCCCAAGGGGGGAGCAAAAGCCAAAAGGCACAGTTCAATAGGCAGGTTTTCAAGCCACTTTTAAAGGTAACCACATCCTTAATGGCACAAAGGTGCAGGGAAAGAATATTCCAGCCCGCAGCAGCCAACACAGAAAAGTAGGTACCTCCCAAATCTAGTTTGGATGTTCGAGATGTTTCTGTCCCAAGTTAGAAGGACCGGTGTGTCGTCAGCATAAGAGACGGTCTGCGCTCCAAAGAATTCCACCAGAGTTGCCAAAGGGGACATGTAGACATCAAGCAATGTCAGACTCAAGGCAGAGCCCTGGGGAACCCCGAACTTAAGGAGTCAGGCGCAAATCGGGGCAGCCACATAGACTCACAACTATTTGATAGACAGGAGCCCAGCCAGGCCTGCGCAGTCCCACCTATCCCGATGTTGTGCAAGTGTTGCATCAAGATAGGGTGGGTAACCATATCAAATGCTGCTGAGAGGTACAGTAACAATAAGGTGACCTTTCTCCCTTTGTCCACAGCCAGTTTGATAACAGAGACTTCTACCTGAGTGGATTCAGTGCTGTGCCCTGGCCGAAAACCTGATTGTGAAGGATGCAGCAACAGGTTGCGTTAAGATAATTGGAAAGTTGGATATTTACCCGTTTTTCGAGGATCTGTGCAAATGCTGGCAACAGAGAGATCGGCCTATAGTTGGCCATTATGGTCTTGTAAGTGGTGGAATCAGCTTGGCCTTCTTCCAGCAAGTGGGTACAGTGGCCTGGCCCAGTGAGTTGTTTAGCGGAGCATTCAGGGAGGGATTAATGGCTTCCGCAATAGTGACTAAAATATTGGGGGGGCAAGGGTTGTCAGGGGAGCCAGACTTACAAGCTTTGTGAGCGTTCTCAGGATCCTCCAACAAAATGGCTGAGAACTCCACCAAAGAGCAGGAGTGTAAGGAAGGGGCTATCAAGGGCTGACCTTCAGACCAATTGAGGTCATCGTTATTAACAGCTGTGGGTATATTTGGCAGTGGCGGTTTTACCGTAGGGGCAGTGGGGCGTTGCCCCACTAATAATTTTCAGCACACTCCGCACAGTCTTAGATTAGTTTTGTTTACATAATTACATTTAAATCAACGCGCACCATCGCGCTGCGGCCCCGCACCACCCACGTCATAATGAAAGTCACGATCATGTGACACTGGGACAGGCGCTGACTCACACAGTACCACGGTGACGGTCGCACCACACTGCGCATGTGGTGTTTTCCCGGCTGCCTCTCTTCAACTACTGAAGCCTATGGCATTTGAAAAGCAAGCACCGCTGAGTACGGTGTTTGCCTAATGCCACAGACTTCAGTGGTTGAAAAGGGGGCAACGTTTTTTTCGTGCTCATACCAATCCTGTCGCTGCTCTCTTTAGAGAGCAGCCCTCCTCTGAAGAGAGCAGCGTCAGGATTGGCTAGTGCTGAGTTCTTGTGTGCTTGCTGGCCTGCCTTAAGTTGACAGCAGCAGTCTAGTGTTGCACCGCGGCCGCGGGGGTGGGAGCGTCCAACGGTGCAATGCCCAATCACTGAATGGCTGAACACTGTTCAGCCATTCAGTGATTGGACAATTCTTCAGTTGCTGGGCAAATCGGGCCGGCCCACAGGCACCTCATCATCCGACCCCATCTCAGTGTGAGTCTGCACATGAGAGCACGTGGACTCGAGGACGGAGGAGTGTAACACTGAGTGAGCACTGAGCACAGAAGTACAGAATACTACTGACCATCGTCGACCGACCACTACAGTAGTACACAGTCACACTGTGACGTGACGACGACGCATCACTAGGTACGTGTCGCAGCGCGGTGTGTGGGGGCTGGGGAGAGGTTGATGAGAGATGATTGAAGCTAAAGCAAGGCCTAACCCCCTCATGGAGGAAGTTTCAGTTCGTCGGCACGACTAAGGCTCTATACCAGTCTGACAAATGCTTGTTTATTTGACTGTTTAAGAAACTAGCAGAATGTAGATAAGAAACCAGAGAGAATGTAAATGGAGGACTAGGGATAGAGACCTTTAGAAGGGAGAGAGATGCATTCTTCTCGCTGTTCGCGTTGTATGATCCGAAGGATTAGATGGAACAAGGAGAGTCCAGTCGGCAAAGCAGGAGGGTTTGTACTGGAAGAGGAATTCCAGAAAAGGAGATAAAGTTATCGATTGAGAGTGAATGCAATGCTATGATTGGGTGTGTTATGTTTTTAATAGATGAATTAGAGGCATTTCATAAAAATAAAAAAATAAAAATGTTAGACCGAGGCCACGATGATCTGGGGGGAGTGTTAAAGTGGAAAAGAGTTGTGAGAAGTAAAAGACTCCACCTGCACCGAATTGTAGCTTAGGGATGCGAGTGCGACCTAGAAGAGGTCGGTGTTACCGTGAGACTGAGTACTGCAGCAGCCGGGAGACTTGATGTTGATGACTTGCTCTGGGTCTTGCCCAGGGGCGTAACACAGGCCCCCGCAGCCCTCTTTATTATCATGACGATTTGGTGCGCAGTTCAGACGGCACAGCACACCCGACGTCCAATTAAAGGGTGCACAGTGTCATGTTATCGTATCATGATAATAAAGAGGGCCTCTTTATTATCATGATACGATTTGGTACGCAGTTCAGACGGCACAGCACACCCGACGTCAAATTAAAGGGTGCACACGCCTCGGCAAGGGCCGCGCATGACACAGGGTTGTGGGGGGGTCGCGCTATAGGGGCCCCGGCCGGGCCTCAGAGGTTCAATGGTGTGCAACTAGTAAACACCGCCATTGCTCAAACGTTAAAACTACAGAATTGTGAATCCAATATACTTGATTTTGAACAGCAAAAATAGCTTCACTATTGTGGGTCTTCCCAACTAACACAGGATGGGAGGTCAAGTGAGAACAAAGCCGAGGGTCTTGTGGGAGGAGGGGCAAACAATAGGGTGGGGACTCAAAAGAAAAAGAAAAAAAAACAACAACTGAGGCAAGTAGGTCTATTTCTGTCTTTTAAGTCAATAAAAAAAAAACCCTTTCCTATAAGAAATGGTGCTGAATGAGTGTGCCTTCACAATGGCAGAAATTGGTCTAATCGCATGTGCACATCCTGAAAAGGAGTGCACTTCACTGCCAGGGCTGGTGTGCACAGGCTGCTGACTCAGTGCAGTGTAGTGTCAGCTTCTTCTGCAGACCTGTAGGCACTCGGACTTTAGGCCTCTGGGCTGCTCCGACGGGGCCCCAGTGCTGCAGAAATGAAGCTGCGCGGTCTTGTTTGTCATGAAATGCACCAGGCTCACTGCAAGATCAGGTATGTGTGTAGGTGGGATTGTGTAGTGTGAACCTAGCCAGAAACAGAAGAGCTGCACAGGGTCGACGGAAAGGACACACTCCGTGTCAGCAGAGGTAGCTTGGTTCTGGCAGCGACAGTGGACTGTGACTGCACTGTGATGTGTGTCCTCAACTCTTTTCTGAATTGGAGCAGCAGAAGGGGATGCTGTTGTTTCTGACCCTGGGCACATAGGAAGGTGAAGCCCGCTGCCTTGTTTTTTCTTCTTTAACTTCCTGGTCTCCAGTCTGATGGTGTCTGGGCTCTGGGTGTGCCAGGAGCCGCCATTGATAAATTCTATTATTTAGGCATCTGGTTAGATGCTAGATTAAATTTTGATCCTTTAATCAGCATGCTTGTGCAGTCCTTTAATAGAGTAGCCCGTGGTATTGATGCCTTTGCGAGACTATCGGGTCGTTCGAATGTCAGTTTCATAATGGCGGTTTATAAAGTAAAATGTGTCCCAACAGTGACATTTGCGCCTCACCACTTTCAAATGTCACCAGCCGCTTTAAAGTCTCTACAATGCCCAAAACTTTGTTCTCAAAATAGTCCAAAAGTTTAGAACAAAGTTTCGGAGAGAGTTCTGGGACTAGGAAAGAGTGGAAGGATTGATAAACTACTGAGTGATTTTAAAAACGTCTTTGGGTTTGTTGTGGGGCATGGCACTTTCATTAGCAAAATACATTGTTTGAACATTTTAAAATTCCTCGATGGTAAGTAGACAGCTCCTTGTTATAGCGCTCTTTGTCCTCAGGTACATATAGCTTGTGCCAGGATCTTTCAAGCTTTTTACAGTGCTGCTCATTGATCTAAGCTTCTCATCACACCAAGGGGCAGATGGGCATCTCAAACCACCAGAAGCTGACTTAATAGGTGCCACCTGGTCAGTCATGTTACCTAGCCAGACACTGACTGCCAGTGCATTTGCTTCAATATGTTCAGATAAAGCTGGAATGCTGTTATTTGGAATATATGTTATTGCCTCTGTCTTCATCTCTGCCCATTTCAAGTGCGGCGCTGAGGAATTAAGCCCTCTGCATCTGGGGCCTTGCTCCAGTGTCCAGGAAAAATTAACTGTAGAATGATCCAGCCAGGTATTACTCAGAACCTCTGCAACCATGACATAGCCGTTAGAAAAAATTGGGTCAAGCAGATAGACTGTAGAGTGGGTGAGTAAGTTTGTCCACAAATTGCTTCAAGTTCTAGGCGGACATAATGTCCAGGAGAAGGAAGGTATGGTGATCCCCTATTCTGTCCAAATGAATATTCAGGTCTATAAATACAGAGAAGTTGGAGTGCTTTATGATATAGATTGACAGACAGTCATCTAACGAGGACTGAAAATGAGTAGCCTTACCAATATAAACATTCCAGAAAAGGATTTGTGTGTGAATGTGTGAATTCAAGATTAATTGTCCTAGCACTTATTCTGTCCCCAATCTATTATGAAGAGCCGTTAAAAGAAAAATATTTATTTCTTTTTGCATTCTGCACAAATTAACTTCTTAAAACATCTTTTCCCGCTAGTACCAAATTAGCTCTCATATAGCTACACCTCATATTCAATTATCACCGTATCCTGTAGCACATAAATCTGTTTAATTCAAGATGCAGCATATGGATTATTACCCAGGGCATTCAAATTTAGATTATGATGTAAATTGCAGTGAAAATTTAGATTGTGATCTAGATTTTGATATGAATATGATCTTTAGTAAACACTCAAGTACTTAGCATAACATAATACAATAGGAATAAAAGAGAGAATACAATACTCATTTCAAAGAATTCTCAGTTATCAAAATCCTGTATCCAAGTTCCTATTCCTCACACAAAGTATGCATGCCTGGGCCAGATCAGAGCAGTTTACATCTCTGTACTATAAAAGGGAGCAATGGGCCCCTTAGCTAAACTGAATGTTCCTGAAAACTATTCTGCTACACCAAGTGTCCTGGTGACCTGTAATTAATTAGAGCTCTTTTCCCCCCTAAAGTCTGTCAAACTGAGCAAAGAAAGAATCCCGAATGCAGGAAATACATTTCCAGAAAAAAATCCTATCTCATCTGACATTGAAAAAAAGTTGACATATTCACCTAAAAGGAGCAACTCTCCCTTTTCTCACTACTCCCTATTATTGTATTAATTCAAAATATAACACATCATAAAAAATGTTTTAACTATATTACTGTTGAGTTATCAATAGTGAAGCCGATAAAGTGTTAACATTTGGTTGAACTCCAAATTCCAAGTGCCTGGATACCCATATAGGTGCTTAGTGCGCTCTACAAATCGTCATAACATAACATAAGAAAGTGTAGAAAAATTACAATAGAATTAAATATTTATTTGTAGGAGAACATACCAGTATTAAAGTCTCAAATTATATTTTTTTGTAAAACAAGGATGCATGTTGAATAAACAACTTTAAAATAAAATCCAAACAATAATGCACTCCATTAGATCATGTCCATAAAAATATTAATAAAAAGATTTAAATCTTGGAGCCACTCCCCTTGCAAAAATACGCAGAAGGGATAACGAAATATCAGACATGCAATTCTCTTTCCTTGGACTTAAGTTCAACAAACGCTTAAAATATGATCCAGGTTCCAACATTCTAGTCGCCTTTGCATATGAAGGTAAGGCCCGGGCCACTGAAATAATGTGTATCCGCAGCTGCTGTGCTTTGGGCAGAGTTATGGAATTATTGGATTTGCCAAAAAACGTGATTCTAGATCAAATGGATCAAAGCTTACTCAAAAAATCTTGACAGTGTCAGGTCCCTAGCAAAGGTTAACTGGTCTCTTTTCATTTGTCATTTTATGTACTCAAGTGTTAAACAGGTACTAATGAGGTGAAACATAGTGTTTGTTGCCCAGTGCTTGTTAAAATGAAAAAAGAGCAAAATAATATTGCCGAAGGTCGTGTCGCTTTATGCTGAATAACTTGCCTTTTCATGCGATATAATTTAGTTAGCCATGCTGAATAATTTGGTCATCGATTGCAACATAATTTCAGTGGCCCAGGATATTACACAATTGCCCTTTTACTCTGAGGCAGGTGAAAGGAATCTCATTGAGTCAGAAGTCATATGAGTTATGTGCCAATAATAATATATTGCAGTTATTACCTTAGCAAAGTGTGCAGATTGCCAAACAAAGGTAGGATTTTCTCAAATCTTCAATTGATCAATTGTTAGAGTATTGTTGCATTTATCCTAGCCCTAATTATGATTAAGTGGCTAATTTATTATTTGACCGGTGGCTCGTTCTCCTCTGAGGCAACAGAGTAAATTATTCGGTCGCCCTGATAGAGGTGCTGCCTGCGAAATTATGAAATGTCTGTTTTCCCAGGGAACATTTCAAGCATTGGCGTCGCATGCATTGTATCTTTGTAGTACGGCTCCATCAAACATGATGAAGCCATTCATTAGTCAACTTTTTTATTTTGAAAAAGAAAATCCCTAAGCGGGATTTTCTTTATCAAAATAATAAAAACAATGTTCTCTTTTTAGTGCCCTTTACAGCAAGTTTTTTTTTGGGCCGTGACAGGCATTGAAAAAAAGGCTATAGTCCACCCATCTAAATTTGGCCTGTAGACATACACCAAAACCTCTGACGGCCTGTATTCGGTCGGAGGTGGTTGACCACGGCAGAGACAAAGTAGTCTCTGCCATCATAAAACTATGTTCAGACGAATTTAAATCAGGCACCCAGACAATAGTCTGGGCAGGGAGGAAACTACATAAATAAGGCCCTCAGTATTTATGCAAAATCTGATATTATAATTATATGATATTTACTCTAAACCTCTGGATTGTTTGTGTAATATTTATTTGTCATTTATACAAAATCCATAAATACTTAAATACTATGATTCATAATGTGGTATTTACTCCTATCCTAAATATGACTAGCTTTACGACTCAGTCTCTCATTTGCTGCCATTATTATTTCTTACACTTTACTAACATAAGGCACAATGTATTTTACAAACAGTTGCCCAAATGGCTACATTTGCTCTACAGGAATGTCTCAAATAATTAAATAAATAAATTGAATTATTTAAATATCTCAGATAATAAGCATTTGAATAGGGAGAAAGTCATTTTTTGTTTGGAGATATATTGATTCCGAAAATACTGTAAAATCATTTGCCCAACTATAGCATTTTTTCTATCAGTGCTATAACTCCAGCTATGTCTGTTTTGCTGAGGTCTCCTTTAAAAGCCTTTTTACTCCTGGATCACCAAGGATAATATTAATGCAAGTGTTTGGTAAATATTATGTTGTCTTACAATATGAAGTAATTGATTACATTAAATTTGGCAAATCCCAACTTGTAAATTCTCAGTCCGATAATTCCTGTTGGTTGTTGCGTATTGGCTGTCGTAATCCGAGTTTAATAATAACCTCATAATACTTAAAATTCTATTATTCTACCACCTCAATAATTGTATCTCTTGAAAGAACACTGCTTGTTAGTCAACCAATATGTAACCAGTATTTCAATTGATTATCAACGACAGACATGCTACAATATTATTTATTCAGAAGTGTACTTGTTGGTGCTGTTAATGTATCTATAAAACTGTTACTTTTTGCAGGATCAAAAGACAATTAGACAATTGGAACCCTCTGTGATGTCTAATAAAACGGCATTGTTCTCCACCTCATTGACGGATTTGTTCTTCACCTCATTGACATCCGTTTAGCTTCTTTCAACAACATAATATTTCGAGAAACATAAGCAATAATACTTGTATCTTGTAAATAAAAATGAATGTAAGTATATTCAACTTACTGGGTAACTTAACACTCTTCTTTTGTCTGAGATCACATTCTCGTCAGTGGTCAGTTAGCAACACAAACTTTTTTAAGCTCTGCTAATACACACCCATGACTCCCTACTGGCATCAAGTCAGCTGGCTATCTGGGAATAAAAGAGTTCTTTACAAACTCTTGATCCTGCTTTTCTTATCTATCAGTGACACAAAACCTTCATATATATATATATATATATATATATATATATATATATATTTATATATATAGACATACGTATGTATGTATGTATGTATGTATATATGTATGTGTATATATATATATATATATATATATATATATATATATATATATATATATATATATATATATATATATATATATATACTGCAAAAGCTCGTCCTCCACTTCGTCCACGAAACTTGCAAACGAAACTTGCAAAAAGACGAGGTAGACCCAAATTGATGCTTTTTTTTTAATTTTCTTTCAAAGTGCAACCACATCACCACGATGCGTTTCGGCAGCTCCCTGCCTTGATCACATGACCATATATATATATATATATACACACACCAAACCCAAGCCTGCCACAACTTTTGACCAAATCGGTGCTCAGCCAATTATCCACTTGATATGCCAAAAACATTCTGCGCTTCATCTGCTTTCTGTTCCTACACTTCACTATGAAATCATTGTAAGATTTCTTCTAGATGATCTTGGTTTTATATTGAAGTCTGCTTTGTTACAGTCATTAACATCTACAGTGAACCTTAGGGAGTTGGTGAGCCAATCAAAATGCTATCTTTGTGGGCAATAACTACTGTTTTGTTCCTTGCAAGTCCCCTGTTTCTCCGGTGTGTCTTTTTCTCACTGGACTCATACTCATACCTCTATTGTTACAATTTTACCCAAGGTGAATCCATTAATTGCTTGACGAGGAGAACAAGCAAGCCCGATGAACCTCTGAAATTTAGAAAAATAAACAAATGTCTGTAGTTATTTGGGCTTGCCTTCCCCTCGCATTGAAGCAAGGAGTAGAGCACACTTAAGTAGCAGTGTAGGGAGAGCAACATTGTGTTTAGGTATGATACCAGGAAATAATGCCAAAGCAGCAGGAAACACTGTTTAAGTATACAAATGATTGACATAGTTGTGCCACAAAAGGCTAATATACAAGGATGTTACATTTTATATAACATCTACTTGTCCAAGGGATGGGATGCTTTAGAAATAAACTTGTCCTGTCAAATTATCCTATGTCTGTAATCTATGCCATATTTGGTGCCATGCAGTAATGTGACACATTATGGCAGCATTCTCCTTAAATCTGAGCTCTGATAACACCCTTCTGATTACGACACAGCTCACTTTATGTTGGGATTTGGATTCTAGCTAGTTTCTGTTAATGGAACATTTCTGATTATACCAGACTCTGAACATACCAGAGGTATATGTTTGTCAAATCTTTGAATTTTCACATACTCTGTTTATTAGTGGGTTTTATCCTTGCTTTTCATGCTCCAGCATGTTCATTAAGGAGGAGCTCTGATTGCAGCAGAGTTCAGGTTATGCCATTGTTTCTAGTTGTACCATTGCTCTATTTCTTACTTTAGTTCATTAATGGGTGTCTGTGAATTTCTCTGGCAAATTGTATTTTAATCATTCACTTAGTTTCACAATTGTTTTCTATAGAATAAACAGATTATATTTGTTCCAATACCTTTGTTGCCAACTAAGCATCCTCAAGATCTCTCAGTCTCAGCCCCTTTTACTGTACCACATTGTGGCATTCTTGGGTATGTCACGTCATCTCACTGCATCTAAGTTCCATGGTTGGCATAAGTGTGTGCACATACCAAAAGCTAGATCAATCACTTAACATATGTTTTGACTTGATGAACTCCGCAATGGCTTGTCAGAGTCAAAACTTTGTGGGCCTGATTCTCAAAGCTACTTACAGGTTTAAGTTTTCTTCAGGCTTGCAAAAGCTGGTTTTGGACTCATAAAAGATGACAACTGACAGTAGGTCAGATGCGGTAGTTCCAGAGCTGAAATATCTTGTGTGTTTGTGTACACAAAAAAAAACGTGTATGCATATATGTGTATTTACCAACTCCTCTCCAGCCCCTTTCCACCCAGGGAAAGGGAAAAACTTTACTCTGGACAATGGTCGACGGAGAACTTTTTACAAGGTGGCAAGGACCCCCCTTTCCCCCCCCCCGCAAAAAAATGTGAAGTGTGGGAAAATGAGTGTAAATATTTTAAACATAGAGGTTGTAAGCCTGCAGGGGGCCTTTTGTGAATTTCTTTAAGAATGTGGCTCCTAAACCATTTCTTTTATGTTTTCTATACTTTTGCTGCAATGGTTTTACAGTGATTCTCTGATAAAACTCGCGAGGGTAGTTTAGTTAAGCTTCCTTCAGCTTTTGTCCTTTTTTTCCAAATGGCAAATATTATTAGGGTAATTTTTTTTAAAGCAGTTACTATTCTTGCTTTCATTCTTCTGTGTGTATTTGCATATAATTCAGGCATATTCTAGGAGCATCATATATAGCTACAAGCCGAGTTTTTATACTGGAACCAGTTTCATTAACATAAGCTGAGCTTAGAACTCATTATATTTCCCTAGAGCACTAACCGTAATACTAAAGGCTTTGCATTATTGAATTATATACATACATTTTGATTATCTCAGACATAGAGTTACACAGTCTAGCCTTAGTAGCACACAGTCATCTTTCCCACTACCATAATGTGTTTCTGTACACTCGCAGCTAAATGGATTATGTTGCAGTGTGTCAGCCTACTTGTACAGTTGCCAAAAATAAGCTCGCGTTGTCCTTGACCCAAAGCAATATGTCCTGGGAGTTGTGTTAAAGCAATTCCACACCCTACAATAGAGCACTGCAACATCAGAAATATATCCAAATAATAACCTCTATAACAACACCAGAATGGACATTTCTATTCTTCTAAAAAACACAAATGTGTGAATACTTTCTCTGAGTGTGGCCATGCAGTTGATTGTCATCACATCATGTACTTGATGCCTCAAGGAATATCTTTCAATCCTAAATACTTTTAGAGATGAAATAATTAAACAAGTAATTGGATTGCTTCACCAATAAGAAACTGCCCTGTAGCAAAGTAAGTAGGATCTGAAGTTTTGGATGAGACTTTGAAATGTTCTAAATAATAGAGCTTTTTTTGGTATTTTGCCCACAAGCAAAATGTCTTGTCTGAAATGAAGAGACAAACAGGCAAAGAACGCTTATTGTGGTGATTATATACACAAACTGCCAGATAGTGTGAAAACATAGGGGCATTTGCATAAATGTGATTCTGTAGTACGTTTAGTAGCACTACAATAGTACTACTAACATACTGCAAAAAGCTATTCAATCTATGAGAGTACATTTTCACCTCCATCAAATTGTATATGGGGAGATCCTCACATATGTACATTTACTACATAGTTGTAAGTGTGGGAGGTGCTAGGAGCATACATACTAATTAATTGGAGGGGGTTAAGGAGTGTTAGGAAAGGTATTCGGGAAGGACATGCACTCACCCCAAAAAATAGTAAGCCCATTGCTGTCCACAAACTGCACTTCTTAAGTTACAACTACTAAAACAGTAGTAAAGTATTCCATCTCAGAGCTGGAGTATTTCCAGCTCCATACATGACCAACCAATGGTGCTGCAACAACCTCCCATAGGAAATAATGGAGGTAGGGCTTACACTAACAGCCCCATAGGTAGGAAATATAGTTAAATTAAAATGATTTAAAGTAGTTAAAATATAAATAAATGATTTAATGTTTAAAAATATAAAAATAAAACATATTTATTATTTGGCTATAAAATATTTTAACACACTTTTTTGAATTTGGAAAAGAATGACATATTAGAGTTTATTAAAATCGAAATAAATTGCTGTTAATGAATTCTGAACATCACTTTTAATAATTATTAATGAAGAATAAAAAGGTTCTTTTATGTTAGGTGAAAATATATTTTAATTTAAAGTTAAGAAAAATATTGTTTATTCAAAAATATAAATATATATCTTCCATGCTTACACGTGGCTATGCATTGAACCGTCACTTTGTATTCACTGTGTGATCAAGACAGAGCGGCTGTCGGAATGTGTTACCATTGACCATTAAACCTGCTTCTGGCATTTCCTGAGTGTGTGCATCATTTTGGTTTCTTGTGGCAGATTACAGCGGGGTTGCTCTTCCGGCATTGCGCACCACTTGCCTATGGGCCAAGGAGATATATATATATCCCCAAATAGCAGCCTCTGAGCTGGGTGCCCCCAACCAAGCTTTAAACGAACGGGGACTAATCACACCCTGAAGCAATAGCAGCAAACCAAAGAAATGCTGAAGCCCAGTTCAGGAGACCATGCACTTTATTCCTCAAATCAGCAGTGGCAGAGGCTAGCGCTCATTACCTAACACTTTTCAGCTCTACAATGAGCCTTGATCACAGGTGAGAGAGTTTTGCACAATTAGGTAACAGCATGTTATATATCAAGGTGCCTCGTGACTGGTAGTTTACAGTCATACATCTCCCAAATTGCACTAAAACTGATCCCTCAATACCTTGAATTATAGGGACGGTTCCGAAAAAAGCATAAATTGCATTCATACACTGTAGTTGTTATTTTCAGTTCATTTGTGCAGTGCAATATTGAATGTTTTTCTCAAATTCAGTGGCAGCACGTAATTTACAGACAACCTCAAACAAAATCTATAGTGATTGCAAAGTAAGTTCATGCAAGGCCAGTATATTTAGTAAATTCATCATCTGATATATATATATTTAAAATTCACCTCCAAGAACTTTCAGACTGCTAGACTACTCATGCGCAAAGCCAATCAAACCATAGATTATGGAGCGCCAAGTGTCAACAAAAGTTGAGAAGTATTTCTTTGGTGTGCTTCTGTTTCTACAAGGAGTACTCCATCCCTGTTCGCTTGAAGTAAACCTGAAGGATAAAGGGGCTTGGAGTCTCCTGTTTGGATTGAATTTTGAGATCATGACACTCCTTCTAACACTAAAGTAAAGGACTCATCCCTATATTTCTCAGCTTGTAGGTGTGCAAAGGATGTGGGAGGGGTATTTCATCCCTACTTGACTTTTTCAGACCATTGGCTTTCCACATTATATGGTTCGATTGGCTTTACGCATGAGAAGTCTAGCACACTGAAAGTTCTTGGAGGTGAATTGTAAACATATATATACAATTGAAGATTACATTAAAAATTAAGTTACTGGTGATATATCATTTTTCCATTTCTGCATTTAAAATAAGTATCTAAAATGAATGTACATTTATATTTAACATCAAATATATGTATTATTTTTTTGTTAAATTTACTTTTCTTCCTTTTCCCTGCCTTAAACTTTACAATATATTAGTAAATAAAAATTAGTTGCAATATTATTATTATATGTTGTGTTATATTTATTTTAAATATAGAGCAAAACAAAAAATGCTACTGCATTATTAACTAACTTTGAATTAAGTCTTTTAAAACATTTCAATATATAAAATTAATTAAAAAATATTTCTATAAAGTTAAAATTAAAAATAATTTCCCATCTTCTGTAAAAATGCATTTTTTAAATAATGCACTAATAAATAATAAAAGTGATAAATACAACCGATTAAAAGTAATGTGTTGTATTACTAGATTTGAAAATAAATGAATGGCACTTTAATTTTTTATACATACAAAGAGGGTTGTTACATATTTTGTAATTAAATAATACATGCTTTTTATTTTTAGAACATTTTAACATTACATTTTATTCTTTTATATGTGTAAGTATCTGAAATATTGTAATCTAAAATAATATTATTTCCTATGGAGTTTTACTTTAAGACCATACCACCATTATTTTCTATGGTTGGGTTTTGCAGTACCACTAGTGGGCCATGTACTGAACTTTCTACTGTTTCTTTTTGGCAGTAGTAACTTATAACTGTAGATTTGATTCCACCCTGTTTCGGTGGGTGACGACATATACTTTTGAGTAATTTAACATTGCACTCAGACATTCTCCCCAAATAATGTGTGCATTAGCAGTACCCCAGCTGACAGCACAATGAAGGAGGCAGCTACTGCTGTGGATATAATCATATTAATAAACACGATTGCAGATGCACTAGAAGATCTCATTTTGTTCCATGACTAAAATAATTTTTTTTCTCAAGTAAAACACTGACTGGTCAATGATTTATGAACTGTCTTTATTTGCTTAACTGAGCTCTGAAAGTCTTACCTAAGTAACCTCCTTAAAGAAGTCTTGGACCACTCACTTCTCTACCCGCACAAGAAGGATGTCTTGGTGCTTGATTTGGGGTCCAGAAGTAAAGTCCTAGGTAACCAGTTATAATGGGCTTTCGTTGTTCCAGTCTGATCCCAGTAAGCCTGATCGCCCTGAAAAAGTCCCCATGTCTTCTAATTAGCAGATAGTCATGAAAAAGAAAAGTAACATTAATCCATAAAAGGTATTTCCATTTGCCTCTAAGTGCATTATACATTTCTTCTTTTAGTCAGTTTATTGAATCTACTCCTTCCTTTCAGCTCTTTATTTACAGGGCACAGTTTGCAGATTTAGGAATGTGTGTGCTACTAAGAGGTCATATTACCTGAAGTGAATTCACATATGTCTGTAGCAGGTGCTGAACTATAATTTGATCCTAGCTTACTGTATTTGATGAACATATCAGAATTCATCAGTTCTTTCGTATGGTAAAACACTTTTCAGAAATGTGACCATGTGGGAATGATTTCTTGTGTCTTTGTCAGTGAGACAGACATACGGACCACAAAGACTTTTGGATTTTGCAGTGACTCAATATGAATGAATATATTTTCATACAGGATCTAAAACAATTTCTCCTGGGGGCTCCAAAATAATCCAACAAATGAGGAAACCAAGGCAGAGTGACTTAAGTAATGTGCCAAGCACCACACAGGCTGATCAAGTGGGACGCACGCCATTCAGATCTTCTGGTTCTGGCGATGACAACCTAACCATGAGACAACATCTCATTGGAAGCATCCCTCACAAAGTATCTCTAGTGTCAAACCATGCTTCAGAATTCAATTTGTGATTAGGTAACACTTCAGAAGCTCCTTGAAGAAAAGCTACAAGGGACAAATCTTAATTGTAAGGTGGATATTTTAACTATCTACAACTAGCTTCCTCCAGGATTTTCATCAGATCATTTCTTGAAATTAAAAAGCAGCTGCTTTCATTCAGAAGAGTGACATTTTAGAAGAAAAGCTCAAGAGTGACTTCAATACATTTTTGATCAAATCATTCAATTTTTGTTTTAATATTTGAAGTTTAAAAGATCTGTTTCTCAATAAGCGAGACCCCTTTGTCATCAATTAACATATAAGGGCCGCCTCCCGCTCATGGGAACCTAATGTAAAATGGCAGTCATTTCATCTCAGTCTCATTAATTGACCATAGATAAGTGTTTGCTACTTGACCTGATTAATATCCCCTTCAACAGTCTGCACTTTACACTTACCTGACCCTGTCCTATTGTGGCTGTATTTTAATCTCTGTTGTGCAGGAACCCCACACACACACATGCATGATCACATGTATGCACACTTGCACACACACAAATGCATACACACTCAGACACACTAACACACTTGACTAATCATAGGAGTACAATTAGCAGCAACTACCTTATGACAGCACATTTTATGCCACAAGTTAAACAAAATATCTATCTATCTATCTATCTATCTATCTATCTATCTATCTATCTATCTATCTATCTATCTATCTATCTATCTATCTATCTATTCACTAAAAAGTGATATGTACAAGAAGGTTGTAGATAGGTTCAGATTTTGCACGCACAAAACCATGGAAATTCATGGGTTAGAGTTATCTCAAGTAACTATAATTAATGCCCTAAGGTAATTATATCTTGCACCCACGTCATGTGCAGTTTTCTCAATTATTATTTTACATCCAGTGTTGCACTGATATTATCAATGATGTCAAAGAAGATGCCATGAGTGATGTAATATGTAGGGGAATTAGCTGTGCATGGCAGGAGCTTTGAAAGTGCATTCGCCGAGCAAGAACAAACATAGGTTTCTCCTACTGCGCCGGTGTGTACAGGTAAACTGCTATGTCCTGGGGTGGGCTCCCCAGGACATAGCCAGTGAGCCTGCCATGGGGATGGGGTCCCAGGGGATTTTAATGGGTTGGGGATCCATCAGTTGTTCTTTTCATATTTGTCACCCTATGTGGGACGGGCATGCCCAGACATGGGTCCCGTGCTCACCATGCCACCGAAGTCAAGCTATCCTGGCTAATTAGGGATGATACCCCTAAATTGGTCCTAGGATGCTTGTTTCCAGTCCAGGGAGGACCTGGCCTGGCAAGCTCTCCTGGGATTGTGGCTTTAATGACCCAGGAAACTTACAGACTTTTTAAAATGTTGCTGGGTGCAGCTGCATTCCCTGCAGCCCCCAGTAACATTAAAAATAATGTTTGGTGGTGCCCCTGTATCTTCTAATGACACCACAAGCATAGAACATATATACTTGAAAAAAGCCCTAGGGCATTTTGGGGCTCTCCTTGCTAGGAGCAGTGAATAATAAATGAGTGCCTATTGCCACACATGTATTAATCGTTTTCCTTTTTTTCAGTTCTCATTATTATTGCAGGTGTCCAGGGACCACCCAGAACACACACCACATTTGTTTTTCATTTGGGGCTTTGGTGGGAGCCGCTGATCCCCCCTTGGCCCTGCCAGCACATAGCCTGGCTGCATATATATATATATGTATATATATATATGTGTATGTATATATATATATATATATATATATATATATATATATATATATATATATATATATATATATATATATATATATATATATATATATATATATATATATATATATATATATATATATATATATATATTTATTTATTGGGGGCATGCTGCCCCCTCCCCATGCCATTGCTTGCCCCGGAGAATCCATCCCCGGACCAAATTGTTTTTTTAATAAGGAGGGAAGTGTATGGCCTCCCTCCCCGGGCAATAGCTGTCCCAGGAACGCATCCCCAGGGCACAAGACATTGTACATTGGGAGCTGCAAGGTGAGGGGCCCTCTGCCCCCTCAGCCCCCTCGGCTCGCCTGCAGGCACCCATACTGTGTGCAGTGGGAGTCGTCTTTGCTCCTGCTCGGCTAGAGCAGGTTTTTTTACTCTGCTTCTGCCTTACAGGAGCAATGTCTGTTTGCCTGCCTGCAAGAGCGCATGCAGGGAAAAAATGTGTACTCCCACCTGGCGGGAGCATTTTTGCAGGTCCTGCCAATTGGAAGCATAAAATTATTTTTTGACTGTGGTCTCATGGGCTGGGAAACAGTGATTCCCCGGGACTCAAATTACCAGCCCCGGGGATGGGGACCCCGGGGTCTTTCGAAGGTTGGGACATTCCTTCTCTCCCCCACATTACACATTGCACCCGTGGTGGGCTCCCTGATGCCCCTTTGAGGGTCAGGGAGGGGACAAATGCCCCCTCATCAGTTAAATTGATCATGCTACCCAACTGGGCCTTGGCCCATCCAGGGCGGTTTGTATTTTTATTTCATTGTGGAATCCTAGTTCCATTGCAAATTCTCTGTAAGATGTAAAAAATGTATTGTATACCAATACTGTCCCCCTATGTTTTTTTTTATTGTGGACAGGGCACTCAGGGCCTGATTTAGATCTCAGTGGACAGGTTACTCCGTCACAATCGTGACAGATATTCCATCCGCCCAAATATAAATCCCAGTGGATAGAATGGGATTTATATTTCGGGGGACGGGATATTCGTCATCGCTGTGACAGAGTTACCCATCCTCCGAGATCCAAATCAGAACTTCAGTCTACAAGTTGTAAAATGGCTATCCTCACATCTTTGTGAATGTGGTGGTAGCCAATCAGATCTTATCTTAATATCTGTCTTAAAGCTCGATCTTCCGCGTTATTAAATAGCAAATGTAATTGAGCCTTAATTTCTTTAAAACTACGGAACAGATTTACACCAAATCACAAAAAGCTGACTTTCTAGACCAAGATCTTATTTTCTGCCAAATTTAGAGTAATTCTACTCAATTCCCGCTTGACAGATCATCCTAAAACTTTCCAGAAAGGGGCTAAGGAGGAAGGGAATTTTTTTAAAAACATTTTGTGATGATCCGTCATATGGTGCCAAAGTTATAAGCAGACCAAAAAACTGCTTTTTCTAGGGAAACGCATACTTAACTATAACTACCCAGTGGTAAACGCCTCTGGGTTAAGTGTGTGTATGTGTGTGAGTGTGTAGCTCTATATGTATACATCTATATATGAATATGTATATATATATATATATATATATATATATATATATATATATATATATATATATGTGTATATATATATATATATATATATATATATGTGTATATATATATATATATATATATATATATATATATATATATATATATATATATATATATATATATATATATATATATATATATATATATATATATATATATATGCATATACATATATATCAACTCAAAGGTCAGCTTGGAATCTCCAGCGCCTCTGCGATCAAACAAAAGACCAACGAATCCCAAATAGTGGCAAAAGGGTTTCTTTATTCCAGAAAATTCAGCAGCGTAGCAGACGACGCATTTCGGGCAGTTGCCCTTGATCACATCCATATATATATATTCCTCCTCTCAAGTAGTAAAACCACAAGTTGACGAAACTGTGTGCTGGCCAAAGAATTTTATTTTCAGTCAGCCCTCTGACGCGTTTCTCCTGACCAGCAGGCTTGATCACCGAAGCTTCAATTAATTACAATCGTCATTTTAACCAGTGTGCAACACATACAATCATGTGACCAGAATTACTGGGGGAATGATAGTGAGAAAAGACTTGTAGTTTTACAAGTAAATGAGACATACATCGACTTTCGTTACATATCTGCTGGAATAACATATTATTAAATGCCATTGCAGTGAAACGAGAGGACACAAAAGATTTACATTTCAAAATATCTACAATTCAAAATATCAAGTCTCGCGAAAGCGCTACGACCTCATCACGTAATAATGGATTGGGGCCAAAATCAACAATCGAGATCGAAGCATTGGAGACTTTGCCTCCGCTTCAATACAACTTTATTGATAATTAATTACCAGCGCTGTTACACGACTAACACAACTACATGTTAGCTAGTAAACTCATCTTGCCCAAGTGGGCGGGTAATATATATATATATATATATGTATATATATATATATATATATATATATATATATATATATATATATATATATATATATATATATATATATATATATATATATATATATATATATATATACACACACACACATGCACACATGTATACCTTGATTCATAACACACTCATTTTGTTCTTCTATTCCTTAGGAAATATGCGGCATTTTTAACTGAAAATATGTTTCTTATAGTTGAATAAATAGCACACTTGAGTACCACTGTAAAGCTCATTTTAAATAAAATGACCCAATAAAATGTACATCGAAAGTAAATAAACGTCTTTATGGCAGGGCTCTCTTTGAATGCTGTCGGGGTGATCCTTTTGCATATGAATGCCTTGGTGCATAATGCAGATGTCACTTTTTAGATGGGTGGAGTTTTTTATGATCATTTGGTGCCATTTTCGGTTCTCTGGGTCTAAACAAAAATCATTTCGCTTGTTACAATACTTTTCAGCGAAGCTAATGGTTTAATGTCTAGTTTAATAAACACTGTCTGTAATTGCTTGCTGTCTGCAGCAGAACTGTAATTATTTTGAAATTACATTATCACTTTTAATTGACAAATAGCATTAGGTTCACTCTGCTTGCAATGAGTGCCGCTAAAAAAAAAGGTCATTCGTAAATACTGAGAGGGCGGCCCCCTTTATAATCATGCAAACATTAAGAGGTTTAATTGGAACTGAAATGTTCCATTAGCCTTAACTGCTACGGCAGATAATGCTAATTCGATCATTTCTTAAAAGGCTTCTTTTTCTGGCTAACACTTCCAGGGTAGATTAGGCGACAACGGGGCTCTCTTTGTATGGAAGCTACAACACTAAGCCAACCTTGTTCAAATCTGGGTTAAAGTTTGATTTTAGGCAGTGCTTAACCCCTTCGATGCTGATGACGAGCTGAGCTCGTCATGTAACGCGGTATTTTAAAAAACGCCGCACACAGCGGGAAAAGCCGCTGCAACGATGCGGTTAATTTGTAAATAAATAAATAAAAAATTCAAAAAAGCGCACCTCCATAGTTTTTCTTAAGAGCCCGTCGCTGGTGTTGCTAAAACCCCATGTTCCCGAAAGTCAAGGTGGGCTTATTCCTATTTCTTCAAGTACCCTACACTTCCTGCATCTTTATCTCATTCTTGCAGGTTCATCTCTGTTGTCTCCCAGATCACTGTTTTCCTGTATTTGGCTTCCTCCTAGCTTCCAGCTTTTTTTTCTGCCTTTGTTTCTCTCTGTCTCTGGTCAAAGTCGGAAGAGGAAACCCGGTTGCCAAAACTTACTGTTGGCACCACCACAGGCACAAATTAAACACTGCATCCAGGTTACCATTTTGGTTACTTTGACATATTGAGGAGACAGGTAGCCCCTCTGTCCTACACATTAGCAACAATGGTGCTTCCTTTTACCTTGCTGCCTTCTGGAATTGGTACCCAGGACTTACATTATCACTCTGTTGCCCTCAGATATATGTAAGGTCACTGATCTGATTTTGTTGGTTTTTACTCCGAGTTTTATTTATTTACTGAAGTATTGAAAAGATGAAATAGACTAAGGTGCTGTGTTGAGTAAACTCAAAATGTCTGGAGCAGGGATGTGAGAAATTGCAGTGATGGGGTGATTTCTAAATGAAAAAATAAATATTGGTGGCAAGGCTAATAGAAGCATATTCCATCAGCTGTTACTGATTAGTCCATCCATTGCAGCCATGTCTGGTGTCGTATGTGACTTTAGAGTTTGCAGCTAGTATTGAAAAACCATATGGATTATAAGCTAGACAACACAGAAGTAATGGGCATTAGTGCAGGAAACCACTCTAACCAGTAAGATAAAGCAGACTATGGTACCTCCTTTTAGCACCATGGAGACCCAGGAAGCTAAATATTTTGGGATAACTATCAGCATTTGGTATGCATACATAGGTTCTGATTTGTGGTAATAATGGTTTTGAGCAGAATGTCTTTGAAAGTGGCCCCAGCACAGGCATATGCCATGCTTGCTCCATGAACCCCACTGGTTCATGGCAAGCAAAAGTGGTAAATTTAAGGTAATGACATATTTGAGGATTTGGCTATGTTAGATTATCACTTTTGTGGGCCCTCCAAACATATGCAATCACATTGGGCTGTTGACGGGATATACATGTATTTAGTTCAATAGGTATGGTGTCACAAACTGTTTTAAAAGATCAAAATAGCTTGATTTGTTCTGTGATCAAACACCTTCCTCCCCTCTTTGGCCTAATGTCCTCCCCGACATTTCCAAGTGCTACATTACCTGTGAAGACCCTTATACAAATCTGAGTCACAACACGAACCAAAGTGTCAAATCTAGGAGTGAAGTTATGCCCTTCATTCTTCCAAAAAGGGTACTTAGGCACTCTGCCTGGGCTTCCTGGAAGTACTAAATGCCACCATCAAACATGACTTTGGCAGCTACCTTGCCAATGGAAATTTGTTGGACGGACACCACAGATAAGTATTATCTCTTGAATATGACTATTGTACGATATGTTTTTAACCTGATCACAAGGAAACTATAATCAACAACTACTTGTCTACCACTAGGTAATGTTAAGATACAGTTAGGGGTATCCCACTTTTTCTTAGGAATTTTTTAGACTAAATCATCTGTGAAAGGTTGAACCTAAGGCATTAAAGCCTCTGTTAGAGATTAAAAACTCGAAAAGTCCCCTACCAAGAGCTCTTACTTAGGCGCCGTCCCTGGACATAAACTAAATTATGCAGAGTAAGGAGTGGGCCCAATGCTGAAACATGCCACTCCCCTGGGTTAGGCTAAAATGGAAACTAGTTTCAGTGGTGAGAAGGGTTTGTATCTATCCCAATAGTCACAGTGCTTAATTTGTAGCAGAATGAGTGCCAGTGTCCAAAGCTCTGCTCTGAAGCTCGCTGTCAGTGCTATCAAATGTAGGCGCACTTAGTCTTGAATCCACCTCATGCCTCATTAATCCACCCCTTTATCTCACTCTTGCAGTTCCTACTTTCACCATTGTCATAGTTTACTCCAACTTTCCACCATGCATGTTTTTTGCTCTCTCTTGCTCATGGTAAATGTCTGATGTGAACAAATAAGTGTTGGTCGCCAAATCTGGGTGCAGGTGGGCTTCACCGCCAACCACCGGCTCAAATTAAGCACTGCCAATATATAGGCTAACATTTGAAGAATTTTTGGAGTATCAAACCTGTTGTATTGTAAAAGTCACAAAATACTTACAAATGTACTGCAGCACCTAGAAAAATGTGCAATTTTTTTTGCCTGCTTTGTAAACCTTCAAATTTGGGTTTTATCAATTCATTCATTTTATTCATTCTTAGGTATAATACTCATTCCAATCACTTGTCCTAGCCAGCCATATCATATGCATGTGCAGTTATGGCAATGTTGCTGATCCAACTCTTATCTCGAATGACTTTTTACAAGCCACTATTGCTTTCAAAAATGACCTCTAATTAATATGCCAATGATAATCAACATGTCAAGCATTTTAAAAGCTGCCTTTTAATTTCTCGAAATGAGAGCAATACGCCTCTTATGTGGATGCTAGTAATCGATCAATCAGGGGTTTATAAAGCACGCTATTCACCCGTAAGGTTCTGAAGGCGAAATTATGTGGATTGTGTTTAATATCAGTACCTGAAAGGAACATTGTGCATTCTGTTCCAGCACCTCCACCAGTCTAAAACAATCACCTTGGCAGGTCAAAAAGACTATGTACACTGCTAAAGCCGAACTCCCACGTGCAGGATATGCCTGTCTGTGAGGTGTCGGAATGACAGGCAGGCAGGAAGGCGCGTCCTCTGTTAAGCCCTTTTCAACCTGTCACACAAAAATCAAATTCTCTTCTCCCTCAAGGGCTTTCCGATGGGTTTGATTAATGTCAACACTGCAAAAAAAGGAGAAGTTTGCCCTTTTTGTAAACCTGCCCAGTGAGAAATCCACCCAGAATATAGCTGGAGGCTGCAATGGAGACTACTACTAGTTGTGTGTGTGTGTTGGGGGGGGGGGGGGGGGAGTATTTGCAATATCATAATCCCTCTGTCTCCCCCTGCGCCCATTCCCCGTCTTTTTTCTGCATATACATCATTGTAAAGAAATCCAGCCAAGTATGTTAATCGTTTTATGGATTCTGCAGGTTTTTTCTCCCCTGTGGGCATTTAAAAGAACCTTGCATAGAGCTGAGCTTTAATTATAGCTGCAAAGCCCGTGATTGTGTAAAGAGCTAAATTGTGCTCTAGATATTGATAACAAAAGAACTATTCACACACTCAAAGCCTGGTGCAAAGAATCTCTGAATGGAAACATGATATCAGTTTACCTTGAAAGCAACGCGTGCAGCTGGCAGGCCCCTTGGTAGCCTCTAGGCTGCACAGACTTGTTGTCACCATTGTGAGGCCAGTCTCGGGGCCTAGGAACCATTAGGTGTAGCAAATCTATACGTTTCAACGTAAGCTTATACCTAAAGGTATACTTTCAGGGTAACATTAATAATATTTATTTGATCTCTGATGCACACAGGATCAAAAAATCTGCCTGTGTTCTTAGGCTTTCTGTAAAAAGAAAGCAATATTTACACAGGTTGAGTGCATGCACTTTTTAGCAAAAAGCAGGTATGTACTTATATACTTAAAGGCAAAGGATACCAGCAAAGGGATAGCTTTCTCTTTTCTACATAGTCAAAAGGAGGATGGAAATGCCTGTATCTCATTTTGAACCACTTACTTTCAAATGTCAATCACAATGTGGCCGAAATGCCACACGGTTCAATATACTATAGACTGAAATTGATTCACGCATGCCCAGAGGGACATTATAAACACGTGTTTACAGGCGAACTCAGAATGTGCAGTAAAGATACCTTGACATGACTCACATATTAGATACATCACCCATGCTTCAATCCTCCTTGACCCATTTCAGTAACCCTTACACCTTGGCATATGCGCCAATCGTTGCAGGAGGTGGGTACCGGCATACCGGCACTCGTTGGGGATAGGCACTTATTGCTCATTATTAGACTTTAACAGAAAGTAAGCGAGAGAAAGGTTGCAAAGAGGGAGAACAAAGAATGGGAGGGATGAAAATACTGTGAGAGTAACAGGACGTGTGGGGAGGTGGAAGAAAGAGGCAAAAGGTAGAATTGGAACTTGGCAGCCTTTTACACATTAATCATTGACAGGCAGCCATTTTGGAATTCCCACAGACATGGCATCTTGAGTGTAGAAGGTCCTTTACGTCTCTAAAGTACGATAGAGGAAATAAATACATATTTTCTGGTTTGCTGCAAGTGAACGTTAATTTCTTGAAATATAGATAATATTCCTTCGGTGCAGGACCGGCTTTAGCTCTGGTGGCGCCCGGTACAAGAATAATTTTTGGCACCCCACTACCCATGACCGCCTCTTCTATTCTCTTACTACCACCAGGAATAAGGGACCCTCATCTCTCCAATCATAAGTCATTGCTAAACAAACCCCCCCCCCCATTAGTTCGGCGCCACCTCCACGGCCGCACAGTCGCACTGCCCTGCACTAAAGCCGGCCCTGTTTCGGTGGAAGCTCCCTAGTTGCTTGTTGTCCCATTGAGCACTTTGTGAACTTGATGGCAAAAAGAAAGCTGTTCCATAATCATTCCTCATACTAGACAGTGTAGGGTCATGAGGTAGGCTGAGGCAGACAGGACTTGGCCTAGGTGCTCCAACCGAGACATGATGGAACCCATCTGTGGCAAAGCTTCTCCCCTTTACATTTAGTTTAAAAAGTTGAGAGGGGGTAGAGGAGGAGGAGGTGGGTAATATGGGTCTTTCAGAATAAAAATATTTGTTGAACTCATGACACTAGGGGCTAGATATAGTTAATTAGATTTACTGATCCATAAATACCGAATTTTACCAATTCGTATTCATGAATCGGTAAATCTAATGTAGGTAATCATTCGGTATCAAATACCGAATCGGTAGGATTCGGTATTTACTGATTCGTTAATTACCAAATCGGTATTTGCCATTGTTTCCTATGGGCATTGAAGCCCATAGGAATCAATGGCAAATACCGATTCGGTAATTACCGAATCGGTAAAAATACTGAATTATCAAGGGGGACAGGGTGTCACTTTGACACCCTGTAGCACCCCTGTTTCTGGCTTGTGTGACACACATACATGCCCTAAGGGCATGTATGTGTGTCACATGGCACAGGTGTACATGCACAGATGTACATGTACACAGGAATTCGTTATTTACCACCTAATAGTATTGGTTGGTAAATAACAAATTCTTAAGGGCCTGTGGCACTGTTTACTGTGCCACCTACATCTGGATTTACAGAATCGGTAAATTTACCAATTCGGTATTTTACCAATTCGGTAAATTTCTCAAGCCCCCTACATGTCAAACACAAAATACCGGTCGGTAACGGCCGAAATCGGCCTGTTACCGACCGGTATTTGGTCTCCTACATCTGGCCCCAGGACTCTTGTTCACAGCCCCAACCTTTCTCAAGGGCAAACTCGGCCTCGAGTGCCATTGTCACTGTAAGCTGTGTACAAAGCAGCCCATCTCAAACCAGGAAATTACAACAGAAATGGGGCAGACGTGCAAACTGAGCATGCCACCGTCTCAGAGTGTTACAGAATCCCCAGGCATAACTGTTAATAAAAGCTGCTTGCACCCCTTCCCAAAAGTGTGAGCCCCAGTTTCACTGAGTCACAAAATGTCCCAATATATCGGTACTGACAATGATAAGACACTTAAGAGTGATCTTTGTGAGGCATTTATATAATTCATAAGTATACCCAAAATGTGAAACAATAAGACACCAACTGCATTCATCAAATTGTGTTTTAGGATTCAGTAATGTTGTTATTTAAGACATAAGTGAATTGGCTGTTATTTCCAGGGAAATGCAGAACGCTGGGTTCTGTATTTATGAAGTGCCTATTTAATAATCCCTTCCCATTATCTTTCATCTAAAGCAGGTAAAAATGAACCTGATCCTATTGGAGGGTCATTGAGGCATTGTTCTTGAAAGAGAAAGCTTCCCCAAACTGTACCGTAAGTAGGCATTTTGCCTAAAAATGTCCTGTGTGTGGCCTCTCAATGATCATCATGAGTGGCGTAAGGAGTCGTAATATTATGTATCGGAGTCGCTTTTTATAGTGCATATTGTGTTCTCACATAGGATAGCTGAGGACTAGGATTGCCCCCCACACAGCTCTTCAAGGCACTCAACAGCTGGATTCCATTGAGATATCCACCATTTATACCAATCTCCACAGAGGCCTAAATTCTCTCCCTACTTAGAGTCACTCTGGCCTCCATTTCCAACTTTCAACTACTCCTGCAGCTTAAACCACACCCCCCACCAAGATAAATAATTATCCCCCCCACAGACCGATGACCTGCTGGATGTTGCATCCTGGTCGTACCTCAATGATCTGCAGCCAGTTATCTGTTTCCAACAGTCTCTGTTAAGTCACAGCATCTACTAGCAGGCATCTGTCTTCTGAGGAGCATAATGGATCTGGTCTTCACCCCCTGGCATGCAAACACTATATCTAATAGTCACAGACCCATACGATGTTTCTGAAATTCCTTTTTATTTTTTAAATATCTTTAATCAGTTTATGTTTTTGAAATTCCTGTTGTGCCATCCTGTCTTGAAGCATTTCCCTCCCCAGATGCCCATTGCCTGGCATGGACTCGGCCTATGAATGCCACATCTGGATGCTCTGCATTAGCTGTGGTTTTTATCCATTATGCGGATACTTGGATGAGCTCCGTGGAGATGGTGATCCAGATGGTGCAGTATGGTTGATGACGAAGAGTTTGATGCAGTGCATACTGTCAGTTTGTCGTGGCTTATATCAAGTGAAAATTTGGCGTCTCTCTTAGTTACAGCAAAAGATTGGTGTCTCTCTTTGTCACAGCATGCCCCTGATGAACGGTCTCTATGACCCGAAATGCATTGGGATTTGAAATGTGTTCGCTGTTGGAGTATTGTTAAATTCTGACATCACTGTAGAAAGATCTTAATTTCATGGAAAAGAAGCGAGTAGTTGCAAATCGATATGAACGTATTGATGTCAGCAGATGATCGTTGATGTATTATTATAGAAATTATTATCGAATTGTGAATAGTTTTTTTTCAATAGGGCCTTGAACGGTTTCAAATGTGATTGAGTCTTCAGGCATTGTGGCGCACAGTGTGTGCGCCTTAGGACTGATTAGCAGGTTCAAGCAATCAGCACATTTCTCTAATTGATGTAGTGTTCTTGGGGCAGAAGACACACCAAGACAGCATATATAGGACCGATTAATTTGAACTAATCTTTCGACTAACTGGGGTGCATTTTCTGGATCTGGTATCATTTAGTAAAGATTTCTCATTGTGGCACTGTCCTGAGACTAGCACTGGTTGTTTGCTGGGTGTTAGAGGCTCCATTTTGCTCAGCACTGGGCAATTATCTTCATCATGATACAAAGCAATTCAGAAGCACCAAAAACTACACACAAAAAGCACTCTAAGACTGCAATTCAGGAATCAAAGTGTGCGAGCAATAAGGTGGCCATCTTTGGTGAGGACCAAATTCAACTAGACCACCTCATTATAAAATGAACTGCTGGGAAACATCCACATCTTGCTACAACTACAGCAATGGTTTTGGCTAAGGTCCTACGCTTATCCTGACTACCGGTAGGCATAGGGTCTTTTCTAACTTAGTGAAAGCCTGAAATGAAAAAAAAAGATGTTTTTGTTGCAATTAACATTTTGTGATGTAAACGTCCAGCCTGTAAAAAACAGTTTTCATATCTGACTGCAGCAACATTGAGTACCTAGCTTACATGTCAATAAATGTCAACTTTTGTTGTTCTGCACTCAAGACATTAGCCTATTTCAACCCTCATTCTGTCTCTATGCCACACTTCACACTTCAGAACTGAAGTGCCTAACTTGTTGAGGTGTTTTTCTTCTCTGGCACCACTTTATAAATTAGAATCCATTTATTGGACTGTTGATAAAAAAAGTGTTAGGCTCCAGAAGTCAAGTTACTTCCTCTACAGCGAATCTAAATATGTTCTGATGCCACTCCTTCCACTATCTGTTTCATTTTAAGTCAAAATGATGACAGTTGAGGCAGATTATGAAGTTCTCCAGAAGTGAAACAGAAATGCCACAACATTTGACTCAGATCAAGAAAAAGTCTTGACCTTTTCCTTGACAGAAAAATGTGTTTCTACGCCTGCCAATGGAAGAGGCATGGACAGTGTTATCCATCCTAACCCGGCCAGTTTCTTTCTTGTTATTCCATTGGCTCTCTCCACCATATGTCTTTCTAATATCCAAGGCTCCATATGTGATGCGTCCTTTGGTAATAGACATATTCTCATGCTGTGTCTGTTGTCATTATAGGAGGTGTCAGCGACATCAATACTCTTGCCAGCTGTACATTACCATGTTTTTAGGATCTTAGCCTCCATCTGGTCACCTCCTTCATGACTGACTCCTCATCTTAGCTGATTTTATATTGGTGAGCTTCCACTATTGCTCTCTAGGCGCTATATGATGCAATATTAATAAAGTATACCGTTCCGCTAAGGGTCCTAGATAGCGTATTAAATATCTGGAACCAACTTGGTCGATGGAAGCATCAGCTATGTATAGCACAAGCTATGTGATGAATCTACATTTCTCAAATTTAATTTCACTTACTGGTCACATTCATGATGAAATTCCTTTATCTGGCACTGCTCTCTATTTACAAGTAATGCTGATAAAAGTACGGCCTTTCATATGGTTCAAAACAATATCCACACTGGAAACATGTCATTAGAAGTGAGATCCAAGTTTATTAAAAAAGCACTAATAACACCCTGCAATTTAAGGTGATTGCCGCTTGTATTTCACGTTTTAAAAAATGAAGGCTGTAGGGTTCCAATCCCGAGCCATCCTCGTTCCAGTAGAAACATCCTTATGCTCTTCCATGTTGTAGAAGGTGGCGCCATCTTTAGTAGGGTGGCTAAGCAGTTTGCAGCCTTCGATTTACCAGCAAAAATGCTTGACTGGAAGAGCATTTTAGTCATTACAAAATGTTATGTGTTGTAACGTAGATGACAAACGCAGCATTTGTAAAATGATAGTAGTCAGACTTGGATCCATTGACGGATGCAGTGATTAGTTAATACATTTTGGGGGACTAGAGGGCGAGATAATATAGCCTTATAGCCCGCCGTAGAGGGCTATACCGGCTATTAAAGGCCCTCTCCAGCGTTAAAGGGGAGAGGGACTTTAATAGCGGTATAGCCCATCTACGAAGGGCTATAAGGCTATTAGAACATTCTGTCACTAGAGGACAGAATGTTCTAACAAAAAAAACAAAGCCTTTTGGGAGCGTGAGGGGATTGGAATCCCCTCAGGTTCCCTGAAGCCTTTGTTCACAGCCAGAGCTGTGAACAAAGAAACATTGGAATGTTGGAGCTCCATGCTTATACCGGCCATTATAAGCCCGGAGCACTCCATTGTTTTCAATGGAGCTCCCAACATTCCAATGTTCTAATATTGAATCAGGGGCGGCTAGTAACTTAAAACATCGGTGTGGCACCAATATGTTGCCTTTCTCCTCTCCTGACGACAATGAGCCATAAAAGCAACGTGGTTTACTTCTTGCATGAGAATTCAACCAATCCTGAAGTTGCTCTCATGCTGTTAGCAGCTCCAGGATTGGTTGGAGTAGGCTAACTCAGTGCTCATTTTGAGGCTGGGGGACTGTACCTCAAATCACACAGCTGTTTCACAGCACTGGGATTGCAGGCTCTGAAGTGCACATGACAGATTGGCTGGCTGTAGAGAGCTGGCTAATCTGTCATAGACACTAGCACTTGAGGCAGTCATCCTGCAAAACCCCCACATCTGTCTGTTCTGCCCCCCCACCATCACACTTGTGCCAGCGCGACCGGTGGCACACTGAGTAATAAAATGCTAATGACCATTTTATTATTCTGTGTATACCTGGTGCTCTCACAGCAGCGGGGCGACGCTCCTCTGCCTTAACGACATAGCCGTGGCTGCATTGAATCATATTCTGAATGCCTCTGGTTTCAAAATAAATGAACTAACCAGGATCAAACCGGGACTTCTAGATTGGGAATTAGGACAGACCCTATGAAAAACAATAAACTGGAACCCTACATGGAAGCTCCATTGCACAAAACATTCTCTGTTACTTCATAAACGCCAACAGTGTCACAACACACATGTAAAATATTTGACCTACTACTCATTCAGAAATGTTTTGTTTTGACAGATTAAATTTACCAACCAAAGTCCATTTAAATATTTGAGGATGGAAGGTTGGCATAATGTGCTCATCACTCCATCAGCAGGGGCAAAACGAGTTGTTGCTGTGTGAGCGACACTAGCGATCAATCCTGAAGGAGACAACACTTATGCACTCACGCCATGAACTGATTCCATGAGGCACAACGAAACTGCACTATAGATGTTTAAAGTATCAAATTCTCTTGAAAATCTATATATTGTAAAAAGGGAAAGGAGATGAATTTGTGTAACCATTTTTTCTCACATGGTAGCCCCATTACAGCTCTCCTTTGGCCGTACAATTTCCTGAGAGGAGCATCTGAAATAAAAAGCAGGGACTAGAGCAATTTTCACAAAATTTGAACACACTTGTGATTTGGGTTAAGTGTAAAAGTACGTTAAACTGTACACTCACTATGGTACTCAGAATGGGTCTGTCAGTCTCCACGTATGTATGAGGGAGAAAAATCGAGCTCTATGACCCATTCAAATCAGAATTCCAAAAATCTACTATGTGTTTCAGATGCATATTGTACATATTTTGTTGTCTACACTGTCTACCATCAGGGTTATATAAAATGTAATTCTTTTCTATAATACCACTTTTGTTACATACCAATCCGTCTTTGGAAGGCTACAGTCGAAATCATAAAGAGCGTCCACTAAGCTACTGTTAGAGGGTATTCTCCTGTTACTATGTACCACAAAACACGCCAACCAGTGATGCAAAATTAGCTTTTAACAAGTGATTCATGTGGAGTAACTGGACTGAGCTATCAGACTCCCTCAAAAGATGCAGGGATAGGTCAAAGCACTATTCACAATGATCATTGTCAGTCAAAGGTCCTCCATCAAAGGATGCTGATACCCAGCAGGGAAGTCAGAAGAGTTGATGGTGCGTAGAAGAAGTTTATGCTTCTTTCTGGTGGGATGTTCTAACTGCATGCAAAAGATGGGCCTTGGCTGTCCTTCACCAGGCCACTGTTGTGCACAGATGGAGTCTTCCAATGGGTAAACTCTGAAAATAAACACTAGTACACAGGGACCTATCAGTGGCAAGGAAAGAGAGGACTACTAACCTGTGTGGATTGTTGGGAAATGAAACCTTCTGTTTCTCTCAGAGTAAACATTCTAAGTGATCAGAAGCCTAGAGATTTGGGACAGGGGCTTCTGACCACAGTGGACCAGAAGAGTTATGCTTCCACACAATTTTTCAGGATTTTCATCTTTGCTCTGTTCAGAAAACAGAGTGGGGGTATGCAAAAGGGATAAAGGTGGTCTCCTAAAAAACGAACTATACTTTCCTAACATCTCCTCACACATAAACCATGGGCACTGCTCGTGAAAAAGGGGATGTGATCTAAATCCACATAGAGAGATTGACGCAGATAAACCATGCGTGCCTCGATGTTAACATACAGGTAATTATCATTTGATAGCGAGCAGGAAGCTTCATGCTATACCAAATGTGCTGGTGCCTTCCTTTAGGTGGAAAATACTCAAACATGGTAATAACAATCACTAAGGCATACTGCTAGCATGTTCACACCATGTAGCCAGCTTCTTTTCACTGTTTTATGTTTAATGAAGTGGATGATTCTCTCATCCAACTTATTGTAAAACTATTATCCCTGCGCCTTAGGAGAGGAAGTTCCTTTAACTCTCAGAAAACTGTGTGCATTAGCAATATGGCCCCTGTCTAGTTCTTCAAAAGGTACACACAGTCATGCCTTACAGCATAGATTCCTTCATATTAATGTTTCTCAAGGAATATGTCTATTTTCAGGACTGTTTTTGTTATATACATCTTTCACATCCACATCACTACCAGCAACAGTAAGCGAGTGATGCCTTTGGGTTTCTGGAGAACTGTGCGTGCAACTGAGAAACAATCCCAATACCCATCCTGCATTGCTACTTCTGCATAGAAGTCATAACTTGAAACCATTACTTCAGAGATCTTCATCTTTCATGGTCTGTTCTATTCTTTATTCAAAGGGTTGAAAGGCTCAACAATTGTTGTAGTATCAGGCACTATACGAAATGAGTTACTATTCTTCCCTGGTGCCTACTTCCCGTGATTCGATGCTACTAGCCGGGACACATCTAGGTAGAAGATCTGAACTCAAAATTGATTGACATTGTAAGGGTAGTGTTACCCCTAATGGACTATCTCCAGCACTGGTGCAGTCATAAATACGGCGGTAGATAACTGCACGCACCTTGCGCCTTCCACCTCTATACCGGGCTCTCGACATATTGTTTAAATACAATCATCCACCTGTGGATCCAAATTTATTAACTTCCGATTTTTCCTCAATAGAGTACTGCATTTTATTGACCATCTGTAGAGCAAACAAACATCACACACTGAACTGACTACTAGCACTTGAATATGAGGAATTGCAAGCGCTCAAGTGTTTGGTTTTGTTTTGATGCTATTGATCAACCTCTCTAGACAGAATAACTCTGTGGCTCATCGGTGCCCAATGTAGGCCGCAAAAGGGGTGTACCCCCGCCAGACTTTCATTACAACTACAGAATATGGAGCAGATGACCATATAGATTCACGAAATGGACATGTATTTGAAAATATTTGATTAGTGAATGTTTGCTATCATTAACTCCACATCAAGTAACTTGAAGATATATAAACACGCACGCACACATACACACACACACACACACAGACATATCTTCAAGGGAAACTTATTTCAACCACAATATTTACTTTCTTAAAATGTGTGTCCTCGAAATTTAGGCTACAAAATTTTGGCACATCTATATTTTCCAAATTATATTCTGATATTCATTCTATATATCATATGTGGATATCCTAAAAATATGGCATGGATCCTCCCCTGCGAGACTACATTACCCACCTGTGCTGTACAGATTGCTGATTCTGTAAAAAAAAATTTTTTAAAGCTGGTATCTAGCATGAGCTGTCAGAGTTCTAGTTTGAAATTGTAAGCTTTGGTGCAAAGTAGCAACATGAGGGTGTCAACATCAGACACGTGTTTCCATTTAAGCGGTATGCGGGTTACAGTATATCCTTAGCTTCAGAGTATAAATATATACTTTCGTACTTCAATGGTTATTTCTAATTACATGTAAAATTGCTAATCCATCTGTTTCCTACAAGGAAATCTGTGGCTGTGCATGCTTGAATGATCATTGAAAATTAAATTCCTTCCTGAACAGCTAGTCTCATTTTCCCTAGACATATAAAAACACACAGACGGAAGGTGAAGTGCAGTTAACTTTAGCCAGATGTATAATAGATGTGCAGAAAAGTTTACATACCACCTAGATGTTTCCCACTGTTTCTTTAGTTCTCTTACACGCAAAACACTGTGCTATAGTTTAGTGCTTTAAAGCAAAGGATTTTACCTGTTCATTTAGTATACTCAAAATGAGTGTGGGCACTGAATATCAAATAAGTAATATCTAGACACCTTAATACTCTAAAATATCAAGGATGAAATCATCGACAAGTAAGTATGTTTAGATTTTATGCACTTAACACTTAACTCCACAAATATACATCTTGACGATATATATGTGTATATATATATATATATATATATATATATATATATATATATATATATATATATATATGTATATATATATATATATATGTGTGTGTGTGTATATATATATATATATATATTATATATATATATATATATATATATATATATATATATATATATATATATATATATATATATATATATATATATATATATATATATATATATATGCTAAAAAACACAAAGGTGAAATTAACGTTTTAGTTAGGTGAAATGTTCAGTAGATAAAAGTTTCAAACTAAAAAAAAACAGAAATTCACCACTTATAGTTATCTCACGTAACTATAAATCGCGCTATAAGGTAAGTAGAACTCACTCCCCCACTAAGCACAGTTTTCTCATTATTAATGTCATTGCAAGTGTTATCAAAGATGTCAAAGAAAATGTAATGAGTGATGTAATATGTGGGGTAATTAACAATGCATGGGGAGAACACGAGTTATAGTTACCTGCGGACATGAGTTATAATTACTTGAGATAGCAATAAACATCACATGAATTTCTGTGTTTTTTTTTTTAAAGCATTACATTATTACTGAACATTTCACCTAACTATAACATTACTTTCACCATAGGTTCTTTTTCAGTGAATTTCTAGGGTTTTTCTAACACAAAGTATTGGTTTGTTACCGGTCCCTGTGACCAACCCCCAACTCAGACAGTCAACCCCATATTGTTTATGAGCCACAGAGTCTGGTAGCAAGCCAGGCACTGTGTCCGACCCAACCGAAGGTAGTCAACACCCCACTGTACACAGACTTCAGCTGTGCACCATAGTAGGCTGACTAAAGGGCCTGGCCCGTTCAACCCATCTGCAGGCTACTATCTCCACGCCACTCACAGGCTTTGGCAAGCACAGCATAAGGTTGGCCTTCAGGCCCTGGGTACTCCATACCCTGGGGACACCATACTCCTAGACCAAAACATACATATGGCCCTTTGGCCAACCAACCTGCGGGCAGTTAATCCCACGGTTCTCATGGCCTTCTGCCATGTGCACAGTGGGGTGTTAGCCACAGGGCCTGGCCTTTGGCCAAGCCTTGTGGCAAGCCCACCCGGAGACTGCGAACACTACATCGCACACAGCTACCAGGGATGGCCTTCATGCCCCAAGGACCCCATACCCAAGGGGCCAAAAAATGTATATGATCCTGTGGACAACTTCCCGCAGGCAGCACCTGATGTGATATTTGGGTGATCCCCGGGTGGGTACCAAACTATATTTAAGGCTGATCCCGGGGCATGGGGTCCCTTGGTCCTTCTAATGGCTCGGTGAGGGGGGCCGCACAGGCCATTTTAATTAGTTTTACAGCCCCCGAACATGGGGTCCCTGGGGCTTTATAAGGGTTTGAAAGGGGCTGAGCACCCCTCTCCCGAAATTTTCAGCCTCTACCCCAAGGGATGAAGTCCTCTGAAGGGAGAGCAAGGCTTGGGGAGGGGGCACATGCTCTGCTCCCCAACTTACTATATGTGACATCCTCCTGGGCCCTGACACACCCCAGTGGGGTGTCTTAAAACAAGAACGGAAACCAATGATTTTTAACAAAAATTTGAAGCAAATTTGCAGACCCCCACAAACATTCAGCAAATAAAAAAAAATAAAAAAAAGTTTTGGCCCCCTGGAAACTCACCACTAGATCTACGAGGCCAGGTTATCCCTATGCTGCCCCCTTTTGCTTTTAACTTTTTTTTTATTTTTTTGCAGGACTTACAACTGTGTTTGGAGTCAACGATGGCTTCCACCACTTCCTGGTTGAAGTGAGAGCAGCCAAACAGATTTCAACTTGAGATTTGTCAGATCCTCTCAGGGTCTTTGTCTCTAGATATACAAAGTTGTTGATGAGTCATTGCCAAAAAGTATTGTACAGATGTATACCAAATCACAAAAATTACTCTTTCTGGACCACAATGTAGCTTTTTGCTAAATTTGATGTAAATGGTTTGGACAGTAACTGTGCCTAAAGTTCCCAAGGAAAAATAAATGGGTGAAACATGTATTGGGACCCCCCTTTTTCTTGGCCCCCAGCTTAATGGATCACCCCAAAACTTTCCATGCACAAACTAACCAAAAAATGGCCAGTTTTTTGTGAAGTTTCATGGAGATTTGTCAAAGGGTGCAAAAGTTATTAGCAATACAAAAAATTGCATTTGCTATTGAAACTTAATCCCAACTATAACTACTCAGTGGTGACACTCATACATATATATATATATATATGACTGTCATTAAGGAGTACACGTGCTGCCTGAGCATGCCTAAAATATTTGTAGTACCACTTGTCAATCATTTAGGAGTTGGAACAAGCACTAATAAATTTAGTAGATCGTCTTGAAATGTTGAGATGAATCAAGTCCTAAAATGACTTCCAGTAATGCGCAAACAATCAACAATGAGAGCTCTGTGCAAAGAGGGTCTATTGAAAACTGTAAGGGTTTAAAAACAAGGAGGTAGATTGTACAACTAAAGACTTTGGATTTTTTTTGTCTGAAAAAGACAAAAACCAGATGGAAATATGAAATGCTTGATGAAGAGAGGAAGCCGAGATAATTGGTATTATTTGCAATTATACTTCTGAATAATCGGACATGGTTGGCTGTCATTATCACCTGGGGCTGAAAAGCCAGATGATTATCATGGCAATTTGCAGCACTTAGATTTTTTTCATTGAAATTGAAACTAGCGCTCAGTCTAATGTGATTCTCAAAAAACAGTGTGCACCTTGATTCTTGCTACCCAATGGCTAGAGACGTTGTCACATCGTTAACGTAGGATGAAAGAGGCTACCATTAAGAAGTATACATCGATACATAATTTATGTATGGTACATATATATATATATAAATAGAGGACCTGATTCTTAAAGGGGAACTTAGGGCCTGATTCAGATTTTGGCGGACTAGTTACTCCATCGCAACAGGGACGGGATGATTTCGATTTCAGCGGACAAGATACTCCGTCGCAACAGGGACAGATATCCTGTCCGCCAAAATCTAAATCCCATGGGATAATATTGGATTTAGATTTCCTCGGATGGGATATTTGTCCCTGTTGTGACGAGTAACTGGTCCACTGAAATTTAAATCAGACCCTTACACTTTTGCAGGAAGTTTGCGATTTTTTGCTATTCATAAAGGTATTTGACTAGTAATGTCTTCACAGCTGCGGGGTCACCACACATATAACGATAGGATTGTTTGTGGATAGAAAACAATTCTAAGCTTTTACGAAAGTGTAAGTTTACCTTTGTGAATCAGGCCCACATTGAACATGTAACAAGATATGCTATCCAGTAGAGGGATAGGAGCAGACCTGGCTTTGAAATGAACTGACAAACCTGTAGGCTGTAGTAATACACTGAACATCCAAGAACACTGTTTATTAAAAAAAGGACGTCCTCAAAATTACAATATGCAATATATGGAGGGGATGGTGGAATGCTTAATTTCAGAGCAATTAGATTTTGGTCTTACAAGAAGAAGTTGCCTGCAGTCTATTCATTGGTGACCTGGAAATAGATCTGGAAGGCAAATAACCTAAAATAACACTACTGGGGGGAAATGTATGACTGCAAAGCCCAGGAGACACCGTGAAGATCCAACTAGATTGTTGAACTCTAACTGCTGAAACATGTAGTGATTTGCGGGTTACAAGTCCAACTCCTGGCAAGGCTGCCTATCGTTCTGAAGTCAGTAAAATGAGTACCCTTAAAACCGGGTAACAGCAACATTTGCACCTGCTATATACAAATGCAGAATGAAGCGCGATATAAAAAATAAAAATGATTATGGTTCTAATCAAGCACATTTCCAGTATTGCTGCTGACAAATGAAAAGTGGCCTTATTGAAGTTTTAGTAACATTTTGTATGATGTCTAACATCCTGCAACATCGCCATGAATCATACCCAATAATTATTTGGGTTGTACAAGTGACTGTTTCTCGCAAAGGAATCTGACTAACTTTTTGGCTCCTTGGTCAACTATTAACCCATTGACCGCGGTGCAAATTCCGCCGCGGTGCGGGTGATTTATTGAGTGGCAGTGTTTCGGACAGCCCCAGCCGTCCTCCGCTCACGCTCACTCCAACGCACCAAACGGGTTAAGGAGTCCTGGTAAAGGGAACACAGATGCTAAGGGTTTAGCTATCAGTAGAACAGTAGGTGCAGTGGCACCGAGGATCAGGGGTGTGACTGGCCAACTGCATTCCAATTAGTGATGTCATATAGAGGCATCAGTGTGAGAGGAAGACCCTTACTGTTATTTGGAAAGAAAGGGCTCGGTATTAATGGCCATATTGGAGAAGACTGGTTCTGCGGTAAACTGCTGTTACTGCTCTTCAATCTCTAATGCTTCCTATATTTCTTTTCAAGAGAATAAGTGGAGCACAATTCGGGGAACCTGAATTTGAATAAAGAAATCATATGTGAAATGAGAACCCAATCAGTACAGAGACGTTGAATGAAAATTTAGAACCAAATAAATATTCACAAATAAGACAGTTACAGAACCTTTGAGAGGTACTCTTGTTTCTACCCAGTAGCAGAGAATACAAAACATTTTCTGGAGAGGACATGTCATTCAAAAATAGCAGAAGATACTTTGCCTGTGACTATGAGTGACAATAATACAATAAAAGCCAGAGATGTGGAAATTCTCCATTATTTAAAGAGTGTCAAAGTACAGCATTAAAAGGTCCTGCAGAGGGTCCTCCATCCCAGGAGTGGTCTTCAAACCATACGCGTAGCTCAACCTAGAACTTCCATCCGTGTACATTGATTCCCGGTTTAGTAAATTGCTATCTCGACGGTATGATGTGGAGAACAGAATAGATTCATCAGTCTGAGAACCAGAAGGGGTGATGGTGCAAGACAGTTACAAGGACTTACTGCAAGTAGTCTGAGCGCACACCAAACTTTCTGTAAAAGTATGAACCAAAGTACCCGGCATAAAACAAAAATAAATAAATAAATGTTAAACAGGCTTCCTTTTTTTAAAAATAGAGGAAGAGCATTCTTAAAAGAAGACGTTGTACGTAAGTCATGTAAGGCCTGAGTTCATAGGTCTTGAAACCACATTTCCCATCTGTTTACATTTTCATGGCATTTGGTCTAATCGTCCTTTCAAAAGTACACAAACAAGAACAACATTCCCAAGAATTACAGTGGAATTTGCGGTAAAGAGGAATCAAGGAACGTGATGATAACTGCAGTGAGTAACATTTATTAAAATCATTATTTGAGTTTCTACTCATAGGATTGTTCTGAGCAGAGGGTGGAGGATGATTTATCCCAATAAGCGTTGCATAGAGGGCTCTTCATGCTTTCATCGCAGATGTCAACCATCTTTACTTTCCTGTATGCCCTTTCGTCGTGCTTTAAATCATTCAAAGATGTAAAGATTCTGATGGATTGAATCTCTCTTGGAGTCACATTGGCATTACAAGTTCTCTGCGAGCCTCCTTTCTTTGACCCCAATGCAGTTTGCTTTTGCAGTTGTGATAATAGGGCCTTCTGCAATGGTGGATCTTTAAGCTAGTTTAGTACAAGCCACCAAATATAGGAGTGCACTGAATGCCTTTCACTAGCTTTAGTTGACTGATCCATGTGCTGTTGTGAATGAATTCAAACGGTTCTTTAAGGGTACTGTTGGTGTTTGAGACTAAGTGATAGTTTTGTTTTGGAGTGAAACTATTCTTTAGTGAGAATTTATGTTTATGTTATCATCAGATCTTTTTGCTATGGCCTGAAGCCTCTGCCACAGCTTGCATTGATTAGGTTGGATTTTTGGAACCACTTCTCTTTCAAATATTTCCATACACATTTCCTTGCTGTGGGGTTTGGGAGAATTTACCTGACTCTCCTCATTCATTGGGTGAGGAAAATGCTTAGTGGCGGTGAAGGTGTTTGAAAAAGGATCTTCTTAGCAGTTTCCTTGCAGATCTGGACAAGGGGCTAAGGGCCATATGCATGAACACATTTTCCCATAGACAGAATGGTCAAAACCTTTTGATGAATCTGGCCCTAATTCCCTTGAGAATAGCGCCATGTGATGAGAGGCGTCCCGCTTCTGACTGATGTGTTGGTGGAATGAATTCACACTGCTAAAACATTAAACATACCTTGCGTAGGCCTCTAAACACTTGCATAGGTCCTACAGAGAAATATGTTTATAGTTTCTACATCTTTTGGTCTTTTCCAATTGTTTGAATGCAATTGTTGCAATTTGTTTGGGGAAGATAATGCCTAAGCAAATGTCCTTTAAGACATTTTCGTTTTTTCCTGAAGCCCTTGTATTTGACCCCCAACTTCTGACTTTAGTGTCATCCAATGCAATTATTCTTGCTGGCGGCCTTCTTCTGATTTAGCAGGACCTGAAGGTTCTTTCTCATTCTGCCTAAAAATCATCTACATATAATATGTTTGACAATAGTCTTTGATTTCACATCAAGTATGATTAACACCCTTAAGAAGTCGTTTTTTGTCCCTCCACTTGCACTAGATACGAAATACTTAACAATATAGTGCAATAAATTATTTGTTTACTCCTTATGGGACATTTTTTATCTTTCTGTAGCCTCATTTGCCTTCTAATCAAATCCTCGTCTACTTCTTTAACATTTGTACGTTCAGGCAATGTCAGTGAACACATTATTTTCTAAAAACTGTATCTTCTAATTTTAAATATTTAGCTCGATCTGACTGCTTGCATATTCTAAAATAAAACAGAGGATGCACAGCGATCTCCTTTTAAACAAGGCAGCCTCGTTTCTCATTTTGCAAATGTATGTGACAGAATATTTCAATGCATGAACATAATGTTATTCATATTTCATATGGCTGTCAACGCCAATTTTTGCTTTAAAGCAAAGATTCTTTCAGTGACTGCATAATATATGGTACCAGAATTACAACCACATACAACATATTTCATTTGCCTTGTTGTAGGCTACTGTGTTAGAAGGATCCCAGTACAACATTACAAAAGAGTCATAGAGAAAATTACAAAATGCTTAAAGTGAACAAATAAAATTCTCCATTTAACTGAAATATAACGAGAAAAGGCGGCCATGGTGATAAAGCCATGAGCATTTAAAATCTGTTTTATAAGAGTACATTATCAAGCATTTTCTTTTTTAGAAAACAAATAAATATATACTACAATAACAAGTGCTAATGAATAAAAGGTTGTCAAAAATGTGTATGAAACTGTATATTATCCTCTTTTATCCTGGAAATGAAAACTATGATTCCTCTGGTTTCTTGTTGAATGTCAGGGACTCAAATGCCTTTACGATATTTATCAGTAAATTGATAATTATATCTTAGCATAAAATAACTCAATTTATGTAATGAGAGCTGTTTGACAGATATATGCTAAATAGAATTAATAAAAAAATGTAGTAATGCCATGTGGTTGGACAACAGAACATTTCTTTTAAATAAATATTATAATGGGGGGAGTTTTACTAGGATTCTCTACACCAGTGCTGGCTATCACCAATGCCTAGTCAAGGTTGAAATTTCAAAGCCCACTTTCATTTCAATCTGATTACTTCAGTTGTCAAACTTCAATATCACTGACAATGAGGCACCACAGGGATGTGCCTTAGAGGGTATAATCTAGGGCTAAGTGCCCTTGAAAATGGGCAGCAGGGTGGGGGGTGAGAAGCCCTTCAGCATCCTGACAGGAGACATTATCTCAGGATGGGGTATTTTCCACTCTCTCACAACTCCAGCACAAGCCTTCTTTCTGTTGGTAAGCAAAGTTGTAAGGGAACTACACTTTAAAAATAGCAATGAAAAACACATATTAGCACACATATTCCCGAATAGACTGAAATTACAGATTCACAGTCCAGTGAGCAGAATCTTGAATGTATTGCATATCTTCTGAAAGAAAGTCACCATTTGTAATTATGGAATTATATGCTTTGGCGCCTTCTCTGACTAGAGGGGAGGGAACATACACTGTCAACAGGTGCCGTAGATAAATTATGCAAAAATTAAATGTATATCCAAAGTCTCCCACACATAGAAATCTCTGAGGATATGGCTGCTACATTTTTAGAACTAAAATATACTGTTGCTGGGCTCACGTAGTCAAGGAAAATATAAATTTCAAACACACTGCTCCCAGTGCTGCCATGAATGTTCTGTTGATCATTGTAATGGCGGCTACGTACTGTTTCTGTGTTATATAGATCTTTAGGCCATTGTGGCCCTGTTTCAAATGCCTTTTTAAAATAATTAATTCATATACTCTCTATCTTTGCTTAAGGGTAATTTGAAATTGACGTGGTGTTATTCGATTCTGATTTCAAACCAGTGAAGGATCAAAACAAAAATGTCCTTAGAGCTCGGAATGTCTACTATTAGGACTCAAATTATTCTTCAATATGCAAAACCTATTTGATTTGTTTCAGCCTTAACCAAATTGAGGAAACCATTGTGAACTATGGAGATTTTTCTCACAATGTTGACATATTTTGGAAATATCAATCTGCACTACAAATATATCAGACATAAAAGTGGCAATAAAACTTTATATGTATCTAGACTTCTGCTAATTACATATACGCTCTTTTTTAAGTAAAAATTGGCTTAGTGGCTGATAATTGATACTAGGCAGTGGGTGCTGGGGAAAGACTCTGCTGCCTAGGATTGCGAGAGAGAGTTGATAGTGGGCAACCCAGTATACCCTTGAGGGTTTGGGCAAAAAGTAGAGAGTTAAAGACCAGATTTTCTCCCTATCCAAAGTATATATCACAAAAAAAACCTTATGTCTACAGGACAAAAGGAACTGTCGTAAGGAGGGATCTAGCCATGTGGGGTTATCCCTTTAAAATGACGAAATCTCCCACCCACCAAAGGTGGCATGCTTTATCATTGGGATTCTCCTTGTGCTGTGATACCTAGTCATGTCACGGGATACACCCCCTAACTGAGAGGGATGTTTTGTTTGGAGACAGGTATACTAAATACCAAAATGAGAGCTCAAGGTCAGTAGGGAAAGTAGCGCAAAAGAAAAAAGGTGTGAGAATAAAACTACGTCCAGAGTACGTAATATCCCGTTATTCATGCGTACAAGGGCCAAGATTGAAAACAGGGCACTTGCAGGAAGAGCATATTCCTGCAGTTAGTATCAAAGTATGGTTCACATGTCCCAGCCTCATCACCCTCTCATAGAGGTATAGTGGCTTTCTTCAGGGCCAACTAGTGCTGCTGCTCAAGAGTTTTTGACAAATAAATTGTCAAAAGTGAAAAAAGAAATGTAAATTATTTATAACCATCCAGTGATCCTTAGTTCATCTTAATTTTGGGAGGGATTCACTGGTGGTCCCCTTTTGGGTCGGGAAAAGAAGCCTCATCTCAACCTGGCATGTGGTTCAGGAAAAATCACTGTGCTATTATTTCGGTGGCCGAGCATCTGCAGCCACATCGGGGTCAGGAGCTACAGACTCTCGGCTGCTAAAGTAACAGGATGGGGCTTGAGAGCGGTCAGTCCACCGAAAAGATATGGTTAGCAATCACTGCAATACAAATGAACATATGTATGCATGTGTGTGTACAGAATATTTGGGAAATGCTTGGTTGCCATAAATTGGTTTTTGACTTTCAGTATAGTAGCCTCGAATAAGACATCAGTGGAGTATTTTTTTGGGAGTTGTTAGATTAACAATAGGGTCCAGTGTAACAAATCTTCATTTTTGGCTTCTGTGAAACCCCACTGAAACAATGAACAGAATTTCACAAACAAGAATAAATCAAATAAACATGCATACTATGAAATAGTTTAATTCACAAACAAAAAATACAAATCAATTTTTTTTTGAGAAGGTTAAATCTTTTTTTAGTTGGAAAAAGCAAAGCAATATGCTAGTCTACAGCATATAATTTCTTTATTCCCTATTCATGCTCTACTTTTTGTTCAAATACAACAGGGCTTCAATTGAAGCCACCAAGCATCAATGGTAGAATCTGTTTGCTGTACTTGCTCCTCTACCACAAATAATGCTAAGGACACCAACTTAATTTTTAGCTTTCAGTTTTCGATTCTTTCACATTTACAGAGCAATTAAAAATGTCCAGTTTTCAATTTTGCTTTTTAATGTACATATAATTTATTAATCTTCCAAAATCCTTTTATTTTCTAAACGGTTCTGGACCCCCTGAACGTGCACGGTGAACCCATGTGACTGAAGAATCACTATTTCACGATTTGAGATCATAGTTTACAGCTAGCCAATATTGGTCTTGTTTTAGAAGTACAAGGGCGTACTAGTGCTCATGCCATAAGCTGAGTGCAAGAACCAGCTCTTATGTAATGCTTCCTGATTGTAGTTAAGTCTGGGCCACGTTCCACTATAATCCATTTTCCTCTTCTCGTAATACTCAATGGGACGTTCAGCACTGGTCACTCCATTAAAATAACTTTGAATTGTGACTTTAAAATTTGGATTGCTGTACCTCAACATCTGGAATCCCTTTTAAAGCCCTCATCTCTTTGCACCTCCTAATAAAGACTAGCAAAAATGCTATTAAGGGTTCTTACATCCAGGACTGCAAGTGCATGTGGACCCCTGTGCTCCTCTGTTTATTCATGCCCCAACTGTTTTCCATCAAACGAGTTGTACACTTCATTTGATGGAAAACAGTAAAAGGACACTAGCTATAATGCTGTACTAAATGGAGTTCCTTGTGCAACTCAAGATTTCTGCAATAGTTGTTTTTCACACAATTATATGAGTTTGTTTTATTTAAAGTTCTTTAAACGTGCAATGTGTTTCCACACAGAGAACCAGGTGATGTACAAGAAAGCAAACATATTAATAAAAGAGTAGCACAACATCATCTGTTACCTAGACAAAAAAACTTCCTACAGCCCAGAAACAAACATCAGATATCCTAATCAGAAAACTAAAGCAAAGCTGTAAGGCCCTCGATTCAAAGGTTGAATGTGTAGAAGGGCAGTAATAGAATTCCAACTTGCTTGCTCTGTTCAGGGGAGCACTGGTGTAGAGATCTGGAGTTTTTGAAAGAAGAAAATGGTGGACATCTACTAGACTCCACAGGATAGTCTCAATGTTGGTGAGGTACAAGAATATCATAACCAAAACATCATCTGACATAAATATAGTGCACTAAACATCATTTACAAAAATATCACCCTTTGGAGTTAATACCAAAGAATCTACACATAATTTGACAATATTTTAGTAGACATGATTTGGAATGCAAATATCTTGTAAAACAATGTTTTTCCCAGTGATATTCCACAATGGAACTTCAAGGTTTGGGTAAGATTATCACCTTTTCCAAACTGAAGCACCTTAAACACAATGCTTGCAATCTCAGATACAATTCTTGCATCAAGCCTGAGCCATTAAAGGCTATTAAGCATGGGGGTAAAAAGAATATACTTCTAGTCTGATATAAGCTGTATCCTTCATCACCACTTTGAGAATTTAAAGGGAGGTATAGGATTGGCGAGCTATTACAATGTTTTTAGATCCAGACGAGATAGTTCTAGAGATTTCTCAGCAGAAATAGATGGAAGTAGCCTTACTTAGCCATAGCCTGGATGTGGGATTCGACAGTGACACCTTATTTCAAACTACATGTCTAGGGACTCAACTGAACAGCAAAGACAAAAGTTCCAATCTATCTGCAAAGTTTGTTGCTCCAGTTGTGTGGGGAAACTGAGAAAAAACACCAAAGGTAAGCAGAAACTGGTCTTAGCAGGATTTTCTTGAAAATAGTGCAGGGACCTGTAGGCCACAAAAGTTTCTTGGCTATTAATTAATATGCTGTGTGCACATGAACTACAGAGAAGCTCATGAGAGTGTTGTAGTTCCTGAGCAGCTCCAACACATGTTAAAAGGCATTCGTTGGCCAATGCACCCAGTAGACCCTCAAACGGCATTATTTAGCTTCACATGCCTTAGCCTGATGGGATCTCCATGGCAAGAACGAGAGAACAAGCATAAAAAATGCCATAAAAACCTATCTGAATCTCAAGGATATTGATCAGTGACCCATGATCAAATGTATGACAGCTCACTGTGAAATCAAGGGAGACCAGAAGGCCAGGGAATGAAATGTTTATGTGCTGCTGCACAGCATGGATATCAAGCAGGTTTGACTGACATATGTTTTTATTCCTAACCTGCTGTACAAGTTGGTAGAAAAACTGATTCCATATACTTGAGTAAAAAGTAAGATTAGGAATAGTTTTTATGCTTTTCAATCACTTTGCAACATTTTTATTACAGAACTAGTCTGAATGTCTTAGTTGCAAGGTGATGTTTTTAAAATTCTCAGCCATAAAATCCCACACATATGCTAATGGTCGCAATGAGATGAAATGATGTGACACACAAAGATAGATTTAGCAATGCATTGATAATTCTTGCAGACAGTCAAAGTTCACAGCACAATGAGCATCTATATGAGATCAATGTCACTCTATATGAGAATTTTACAAGATGACATTTGCCTGCATCTCATGTAATGCTTATGCTCTATTATGGGAGATTAAGGGAATCACAAAAATTCAGTGTTGTCCTTTTTTCCTGTATGTCATCACTTAAGAATTAGTTCTTGATTGTACACAATCTGTTAATATTTTTTTAAACCTGACTGAAGACTCCTCGTAGTGCTGTAATAGTAGACTTTAAGACTAGAGTATTCCAAGAAGAGGTAGAACAAGATGGCCTTCGTCCAGCTGCAGGGGACCAATAAATATGGTTTCACAACAGTAAATGTTTGGAAAACAGTAATTCCCAACAGAAAGGCTCAAAAGTAGCGTCCAACAGTAACCTGGTTAAATCTATTACAGTGCATTTGTTGAGCAGGAAGCAAGTAGGAAATAACATTGAGACAGAGGTTGATGTGTGCCTGATGTGGATCTTCCTGGAAAGTAATGATATTCAATACAATGATGGTTGATAGAGAAGGTGGCCAGTTTATAACATGGAAAGAGATTCACCGCTCATCTCTGAAGTGTGCAGACTGGCATAAAATGGAAACATTTAATTGGGTACAAGTATAAAAGTATCACAAAAGGCATTTTCACAAATTGCACTCAAATTATCAGGTTACGGCCAGTGGTGGTTCCTCTGCTAAGGTGGAGGAGCGTCACCCCACTTCTCAAGCAGCAGTATAAAAATAAAATGATAATAACAATATGTTTTTCTGTTATTTTCATTTCTTTTTTTTCAGCCAGGTTGGGCGGGTCTAGGCTTTTGTGACATCCGGGAGGACGAGTGGTTGCTGCACACTCCAAAGTACTCATGACTGCTTGGACGGCCATCTTGGGCCGCCCCAAGCAGTCATGCGCACTTTACATGTTCCTCACCAAGCTGCATTACACAGCCTGGTGAGAAACATGCAAACCCTCCCAGGTCCCATCTGAGCGCCGAGCTACGGCACTCAGACCAATCACAACACTGCATTGCAGCGTTGTGATTGGTCAGGGGAGGGAGCCTGGGAGCTTCTTGGTTCAGGAGAGAGGAGGGATGACACGACAGAGGAGAGGCGGCTGCGGACTCGGCGAGAATGTAAGTATGTATTTTTTATTGTTTAACCCCCCCCCCCCCGTGCGACCCCAACCCTCCACTTTGTTCCCTGCCAGTCGCTACTGGTTAGGGCCCCAGCAAGCAGTGCTAGCTGAAAAATATTTACCTTCATATCGCGAAATTGCAGTGGTTTATAAAGGTTGTCTTCAGTGTATTCTACCTGAGGTTTGCAAAACCCATGGAATTTTCTGGGCTTCTGGATATTATAAAGGGGACGATGGGACTGCGACTTTTGCAGTATGATTGCATTGCCACAAGAAGGAAGAATGCGACAAGAAGCACAAAGGAGTTTGTGGGAGGAAATGACATCAAAGAGCACAGGTTGCTGGCATTGGCTCAGTTGGATCATCACACAAGTAAGGAGATCAAGTTGGCCCATGGTAGAGATGCATCACAGCGGTACTAGTGGATGGAAGGGAACCCAAGAATGGGAAACAATGAAGGAGGAATTGATCAAGATGGTGAAACAGATCACATACAGATAGGTGGAAAGATTTTGGGAAGAAGCACAAACCAGGACTAGTGGAAGTCAAGCGAGTAGGCACATGTTGAGAAAGCAGCTGAATAGGATCACCTTAGTGGTATAATAGGAAAGTAGCAAATGAGGGGGTCGATGGGGTTGAAAGGATACTGCAAGGTGGCAGGTGTGCGAAGTGAAACAAAAACTGGTGGCAGCAAGAAGCGCTTTTTGTTAGAGAAGGAGGACTAAAAGGCAGCAGCTTCAGTAGGATACACTGTTCACATGACTTAGTTTAATTAAAGTTACATTGCATGGTACCTACATTTCTTACCCTTGAGCTTTGTATATAGTTTTGAAATAAAATAGCATCTTAGCAGTTTTTTTGCACATAAAAGTTAACAATACATTTAAGTCAGGTACTATTAAGAAAACAAATTATACTGGACTAAACAATTTACTTTACATTGAAGAATATACAGGTGCATTCCTTGGGTAACCAGTTGGAAACATCCAAGCCTCAAATGTGCCTTCCCCTCAATGTTATGTTATGTTTCTGCAAATCTATGAAGTATACGATCACCCCAAGGATTCATTTGGTGCTACAATAGAACTGATGGCTACATTAGACAGATTTTAAATTATATGAATCAAAGGAGAGTATGCAATGACAGAGAAATCAGACTTATCCATTCAGCCAAACAACTTGCAACAACTGCATATGACACCTAGCAGCCCCACAACATGTGTAGAGGGACCAAACCCGAATATTGACACCCTAATTGTATGTAACATTGCTTCATACTGTGTTACACCAACATAGAGTACAAGCTTCCTGAAGGAGCTACAGGTTAAACTTGTGTAAACTTAAAAAAACAACTAAATATATGAAGGAGAATCTATTTTAAGATTTGGCCTGCATCACACCTATAGCTTGACACCTGGGACTGCCAATACCCACTTCCTTGAAGGACAAACTCATAAAAATGCTGGAACATGTATAGCACGACTAATCACCCATGAGGGTCTCTAGGAGAAGTTCCTAGGCAGAGGGAGATTAAGTGGTTTGCCCAGAATTACAGGATGTTGAGCCAACGCCGAGACGAGAACCTGGAGCCCCAGCTCCAAAGTCAGCAGCTGTGGCTGTTACACCACACCCTCTCATGATCACCTGAAGAGGGAGAATCATTAGAAACAAATCACAATTAATTCTGGAAATCCTGAAAGTAAAAAAGACCAAGAAACTGAAGCAGGCCTTCTCATGTGTCGCCTCAAGAATCTGAAATGATGTGCCTTAGGATCTGAGACTTAGTGAGACCCTACTAACATTTAGGAGTAACCTTAAGATGCACCTGCTCATCGGCTTTATCTATAAGACTCCAGTCCTCCCGACAGACCCCTCTGTATTACCCTTAAACCCTCAATGTTATCAATGTATTTGTAAAGCCCTCCCATGCCCATGTGGCTAGATCTGTGGGATTTAAATGCGGCTAATAAATCGGTTGTACCAGTACTTAATTTGTATAGAAAAAGTGCCAGGGCTCTCGTTAGGAGGCCTCCAAAGCTTACACCACCCATTGCCCCTGCCAGTGTTGCCAGTGACAGTACCTACAAAACTACTAAACAGCACACTGCAATAAGTGCAACAACTCAGACTATTCCCGGCCTCAAAGCTAGAAAAATACCTTGGGCGGCAGGGATTGGCTGTTTTTAATATATACTGAATTAATAAACAATTGCTGTTCTGCTCATCTTGAAAACATACAAACAGCGCAACCGCACCGAAATTGTGGAACACACTGCCACATTCAATCAAAACCAGCACCTCCCTCTGGTCCTTCCGCAAACAACTCAAGACCTGGCTTTTTAATCAATGAACATCAGCTCCCCTTGTTGGTTAAACACTGCAGTAACTCAGCGCCGAGATGCCCAAGGGTCTTCGTTCCGCTTTACAAATGTTGTTATAAATAAATAAATGTGTTGCTGTCATAAGTGTTGATGTTGACAATTAAGTGCTGGTGCAGAGCACCGGAAACCACCAGCTCAAATTAAGCACTGGCTTGTCCAGATAGCATGTCTTTTATGCAAGCTAGAAATATGTATGCACAGTACAGCACTGAAATACTATTAATAATGGTATACAATGTTTTTTTTTGCTTGTGTATTGCTATAAATCTCAGATTTTACACTCTTGTTCATAGTCATTAACAAGTGGTGACTTCATACAAAGTGTCCAGTAGCGAGAGTGGAGTGGCCATTTTTTTGACATACTAAATTCCATAAGCAGAATAGGGTTTAAAACTACAGAGTTCATTTGAGCGACATGCCAAACACCTTGTAATATTTTAAGTTGAAGAATAAAGTGCCCCAGCCAGGAGCCTTTGGCTGCAGAGAAATAACAGTTTGTACAAAAAAACGTAATGAGTTCAATTAGCAGCCACGGGTTCCCTCTCAGCACACCGAGGCAATAAATCAGCGCCATGAATTACGGCTGTGTTCTGCTGTGAAATTAACACCCTGGTACTTGAAATAAAAAGTTACGTTTATGGTGAACAATAATTTATGGGAAAGAAAAATTGAAGTGACTCTTTTGCGCTCTCCTTATGTAGATGCACAGGACGGCTCGCGACCTCCTTTTCTATTCACATTTATACCTTAGAAAAACATTAGAAATTGGCACTTAAATTATATTTAGCACAAACTGAAGCAGATGTGTCGGGCTTAGGCTGTGGGTTAGGTAGCATAAGAGAACACCCTCATTCACATCTGGGGTCAATTACCAGCGTCATGACCACCATGAACTCACCTAAGATCTCAGGAGGTTCCACAGGCAGAAAGAGAATGTCTCACCAGGTGATAAATGTGTGTGGGTATATGACCCCTACATCGAAGGAGTGAGGTGACACCGCCACAAAGGGTGCCAAGGTCACCCTGGTCAAGAAACTGCACGGCTCCATTGCACAGAGCAGCTGATGGTGTTCTAGACCAGGTGTAACGCTGGCTAGAGTGCAGTGCTTAATTTGAGGAGGTCGTTTCCATTGCTCAGGGATGGCACTTATTCATCAACACCGGCACTTTTCATAAGCACAAGTTAAGGACACATTAATTTACTGGGAGATTAAGTGATTTGCCCACAATCACAGGACGTTGAGCCGAGACTGAGAGTCGAACATGGTTCCCCAGCTCCAAAGTTGGCAGCTCTGGCCATTACGGCACATCCTCTCTCCACTTGCATGGTTAGTAGTTGGTTCTATTTTAGGCAGGAGAACTGGGCTGCTGGAAGCTGCCTCCTGACGATAGCCCCAGCACTTATTTTTTTTACATATTAACCACTGCTAGAGTGCCGATCAAAGGGAGATGATTATAATTCCGATGAAAGCAAACAGTGCTCAACTTAACAAAATAGAGCAAAAACATTTCTCATTTAGAGGAGAGAAGCACACTTGTCTTAGAATATGTGCTTGTTAAGGAATATTCCACAAATAGTGCATTTGCAAAGCAGTTAGCACAAAGATGCACAGCATATAAACACCCCAGGCACATTTTCCTTAGCATTGGAAATTCATGAATGCATGATTTGCACAGGGAATGTTCGATCTGCCATTTTTGGCTTAGTTTCCCCTGTCTTTTTACCTCTGAGTTTCTGTTTCGACTGTGAGCTGCAATTCGTTTTTGCTGGTGTTAGGATTCTGGACACTTTACCGTTGCTGACCAATGCTAAAGTGCAAGTGCTTCCTATCTAAAATTTAATAGTAATTGGTTCCTCCATGACTGGCATATTTGATTTACTAGTAAGACCCTAGTACAGTGCAATGTGTGCAGGGCTGGCTTTAGTGCTGGCGGCACCCGCTGCAACAATCATTTTTGGTGCCCCTGCACCCCATGATCACCTCCTAGGATTCTCTCACTACCACTGGGCAAAGTGCCACTCATCTCTCCAATCATAAATTATTGCTAAACACAGCCCATAACTCCCCCCCCCCCCCCGAGGTCAGCGCCCCCTCCACAGGTCAGTGCCAAGTGAGGTCGCACTGGTCGCACTGCCCTAAAGCTGGCCCTGAATGTGTGTGCCTAGTTCCTGTAAATCAAATGCTAATGGAGGACCTGCAGCACTGAGTTACCACCCACAAGTAGTCCTGCAAACAGGGCTCAGGCCTGCCACTGAAGTGTCTGTGTGTGCAGTTTTAAAATTACATTTCAATGGAAAGTGCACCCACTTGCCAGGCTCAAACAGTCCCTTGTTTTACTACATGTAAGCCACCCCTAAGGTAGGCAGAAGGTAGCCCCAGGGGCAGGGTGCAGTGTAATGAAAAGGTAGGACATGCACTGTTGTGATTTACATGTCCTTGTAGTGAAATACTGCTAATTTCGTTTTTCCCTGCTGCAAGACATATCTCTCCAATAGGTTAGGCTTTGGAGCTGCCTTGTAACATCTTACAACTGTGCCTGCCAATTGGGAGCTTATCAAAATTGAAGTTTGGTGGCTCTTGAAACTACATCTTTTAGTGAAGTTGTTTTTTGAGTTGCAGGTCTGAAAATGCAACTTTTATTAGGTGGCCATTTACTTACTCTAACCATTCTATGTCTCTGGCTGTCTCCAAATACTCATCTGGATCAGAATGCCAATTGGGCTGCTTGTGCAATTCACTCTAGACAGTCACACAAAGGGAGCTGAGGTGTACTCTGCTTATCCTCATGGCCTTCACCAGCCTGATGGGTCTTCCTGAGGAAGAGGGGTGGGAGAAGTTGACACTGACACCTGAATAGGGCTCTGCCTGTCCTCACACAAAGAAGTTTCCATCCCCTGTGGCGTGTCTGGGGCCAGGGCAGGGAAAGGCAGGGTCTTGTGCACTGCAAAGTCTTCCCTTTAAAGTTTGCCTACTTCAAACACTGAAATGGGTATAATGACTTGGCCTCTGACACCATATACTCAGAACACTTCTGAGTTGAGGACATTCTGCCAGGAAGAAGAGCTGGATAGCTATCAGGAGAGACTGCCACCTTGCTGTTTGCTTTGCTGCTTTGGCCTGTTGCTTGCTGCTTCTATCCTGCGAGTGAAAGGGCTGGACTTTGCTTCCAAGATCCTGCTTCAAAGGTTCTCCAAGGGCCTGAGGTGAGCTTGCCTCCTGGTTAGAAGTCTCAGAGCCATCAAATACTTCACCTGCAACCCCTAGGCCCCTAAGCTGGAGAGTCCTACTTGTCAAGTGGTGCCAATTACAGTTTCTGAGCCTTTGTCAGTGAGCTTGGGGTGCTACTTTGGAAAAGGCATCTGTCTGCAACTCTGATGCCAACCGCAGCTTGCACCACGGGCTCCAATGACGATGCAGTGCTTCCCAAGCTCTACCACAACACGAGTCTTGAGCACTGCACCACCGAAGTCCATGGAGCACCACTCCAACTCTGACGCCTGTGGTCTGGTTTGACATAGACTCTATGGAAACCGAATGGCTGTTGGACAGCTTCTACTTTATGAATCATGTCAGGTGGCCCATGGCAGAGCAGGCAGTGGTCTACTGAACCACTGCCTGCTCCCTGAAGTCTTTCTAGATGGAAAACATTTTTAAAGCAGCACAAGTTCCACTAAGGAACACAAACTTCTTCAAAAAAGGTTTCTGTTTGGCAATAAAAACACAGGGATGGTGGTCTGCCACTCGTGGCAGGCCATCATTTCCAAGTTAGTGGCCAATCCCAAGGAGTTGTATATAGCAGTATACCTAATTAATGTACATTGGGCAGGCTGTTCTGTTATGCCTTGTGACTTGAGATTTTGCAGTAGTACATAGGTCACAATGCCAAACTACAGAAATGTTCCTCAATTGTCACCCACTATTTGGGGCCTCTCTGTTAATACATCGGGTTCTCTGTTCTTAATTGCACGACAGCTAAGCTGTGCATAGAATCTCATGGGTGTTCAGAAATTAAGGTAGTGTTCATGGCCCACAACTTCGACAATCTCAAATGGACTCTGCCAAAACCTCATCCACCAGAGTCCTTTGCCAATAGTCACAGCATCTGTGAGGTTTATCAGTAGCATTGTCACAGTAACTCACATTGCTTGTGTTACAGTTAGTGCCACTGGAATTATGCAGGAGGAATGGACAAAATTATGCGGCAGGATTGAGTAAATTATGCAGCATACTGTGCCGTGTTTTATAATAGTGTTACTTCAATTTTTAAGTGATTTTTACACTTGGTAATACTCTCTGGGCATTGGTTGCACCACTAGTACCAATTGAATACCCAAATATAGCAATTAGTAACAGAAAGGTTACCAGTCAACTCTTGCAAAGGGTTTTCCACTGTGCAGCAACACGTGCCACTATATTTTTAGGAACTTTGAAACTGTTTCAGCTAGAAACTACATTTTGCTTTGTTAAAATCTGCAGATTATGCTGCAGATAATGGATTATATGGCAAATGCGGCAAATATATCACTTTACGAAAATCGCCATGGCTGCACAATCGCATAATTCCAGTGGTCCTGGTTACAGCTCAATTTGAGTTCTTCGGAGAAGGAGCACATACATTTGGTAGCAGAGGACTGCCATTACTTCTTTCTTGCTCAGGAAGTATTTAAGGGTCCAGTTTCTACACAAAGCTTCATGTAGGTAATTAGCCTGAGGATAATCACTCTCAGTTCTTGCAGCTACCCACTGATCGCCTACCATGAGTCCCAAATCAGCGCACTTCACGGGTATAACTCATTGAACCTGCAAAAGACACTCACACTCATTATGCAAAAGGACACAAACTACCATGAAGCTCCACCTATGGGGAAAATTCACCACCAAGGTCTTCATCACGAGTGACCCAGTGTTAGGGCCGAAATGTATCTGATCCAATAAATTCTCTGCTAGGTTGGAGTTTATCGGGAAAAATAAATAATACAAAATTTACGGTCCTTCACCAATAATAGGGAATAAAATGGAGATTTTGGTGCTTATGGCACCAAATTCTGCAAGTCCCAAAAATTGCTAGACATTTTTTCACCAGTACATTTGGGATGTTTTACCTGCCAAAATGTATCAAAGTAAACTGCGGGCGAGCGGTGTTAGCCAACAAGCTCATAATCCAGATATGTGCAGATACACTAGCTTTCACACACACTGGAATTATCCGACCATCTCCTTATGAAGGCTCAAGTATCGCCTCATTGCTAAGAGGCCAATTCAAAATCACATAACATAATATAAAATGTGTCAAAATAAAAAACAAAAAAACAAAAACAAGCGTATTTACAAAAAAAAGTTTTTGAACATAAATGAATGCATAAATTCTCTGGGGGAAACAAAGTTATTTTTCACAATTTACCACTTCTAGGAATGTTGTCGTTTGCAAGTCTAAAGAAAAACATAAGCACGTTTTTTTAGTATCTACAAAACAAATTAAAGTTGCCCACAACAGAATGCTAATTTATGGGCTCTGGAATAAAAGAATGTGCTTGTGAAGCCGATGCCAGGCAAAGTCAGTCATTACAAAACTGCTCAATGTTAATTGGAGCCAGGGGCCTTTTCTCGTAATACCTCATTTAACTCCAATCAACCGTAACCTCCATGTTTATTTATCCAAAACAAATACTAATTTTGTGATTAAGGCGTCTCTGCTCTGCATCTGATCTCAAAGAATTATTGCCACCTGCAGGACACTTGAATTGAAGCCATATGGCTGACCTTGGGAAGCCCTCGTGGGAAAGTCATTAACTAAATGACAATGTACAGAAAGAAGTAACAACTTGTGCAAAATAATGTTCAGTTTTACTCTTCAAATGACTTCTACGGAATTTAGGAAGGCAACCTTGATGATCATTGTACAATGATAAACAGAAGCCTACATATAAGTAAATTCCTTAGCATATATTTTACATTATGTATTTAAATGACATGTAGTCCCCAAATTGATTTAAAGGCACCACATGTCTCTAATGGTCAACATGTACTTCGCGATATATGCAAAAGAGTGTTGTTCAGAAAATATTTATAGAAGGGCTCTTATATCTGCGTTTTCCGACCCCAGTTCGAGGTCTCACGTTATTCTTAAAATTACAATTTACTCAAAAGTCATCCTAATTCTAGGTGAACATTTGTGCAAAAGTTACAGCAAAAAATTAGGATACAGAAGAAAATCAAAAGAAATATTTTGAAGAGAGACAATGGTTGTAAATTTAACAGGCGACATGAACTGTGTGCATAAACGTGTCTTCATAGAAAGGTGCTGTTTGCACTAAAAGTGACCTTAACCTCTTGAATGCTCATGACAAGCTGAGCTCATCATGAGCCACGGCGCTCCGGTGCTCATGACGAGCCCAGCTCGTCATGGTCCGTGGAACGCTCACACGCGGGGATAATTTCCCCGCTGTGCTGAACGTTCCACGGAGCCAATGCACCTGTGACGAGCTGAGCTCGTCATGAGCACAGGAGCACTGTAGCTCATGACGAGCTGAGCTCGTCATGAGCATGCGGGCGCTGTGCGCGCCCCCCTTCCCCCCCAGCACAGCGTGGGATTAACCCCCGCAGCGAAGGGGTTAAGGAAACTACAGCCATGCAATTAAAGACTAAGCATGGCTTATCCAAGAGTAGTGATGGGGAAGGGAGACACTGCAGCCGTTAGAGGGGTTATCCTTCTCACACTGGGATTTTTAATGGTAGGAATGATCATGGTGACTTTGGATCAGGTTCATAAACTCGGCAAACAGAACGTTTGAAGAGTTAGAGAATAAATGCTCAAATATTAGAAGGTTAAGTGCCTTTACTAACTGATGAGCAGGTATATATATATATATATATTTTTTATTGTACAGAGTTTTATATAGCGCAAACCTGACCCGAATCGGGTATCAGAGCACTTTACATAGCACCCACTGCATTACATGAGGACACATTCATTTTTTTGTTAGGCACGGGGAGATTAGGGGATTTGACCAGAATCACAGGATGTTCAGCGTCATTGGCGAGACTCAAACCCAGTTCCTCAGATTCGAGGTCAACCGCCCTAGCCGTTAGGCCAACTCCTCTCCTGATGTGTATGATGTGTTTGCTGCCAAAATGAAATGTGTAAGCTCCTAAGTAGATGAGGGGTGATTGTCATAGAGGAGGTGGAGGACAAAGTGAGCTATAAGTTGAGAATAAGCAGGTTGGGTGGGTCTGAACAAGGTTGTGAGTGGAATTCTGATATTTAAGGTTTTAGACATAAAAAGGTGGCAATGAAATTTGCAGACACCTAGGAGCATGGATGTCCATTCACCAAGAGGCCAGTGATAGAGGAAGTGACATCATTCACCTTTAGACCTTAGAGACATCACAGGAAGTCATATCATATGACCTACCTTCCTGATAACATCACAATAGATGACATTTCTGAAGTTTCATAATAACTGCATGAGCAATATAACAACAAAACACACATGTCTATTTTAGATGTCATTATATTAGGGTGCTGACGTGATCTTTGAATGTGGGGGACATTATGCATTACTTGCTCTAAATTGTAGCAAATGGTTGAAGCAAGTGAGAAAACGAAAAATAAAATGATCAACAGCACATTTCAGTGCACCTTTTTTCACATACATTTGTTAAAATGCCAATGGCTCTGAAAGAGCACTCTTTAAATATTCAAGACCTTTCATGGTGTGCCAAGCCTATGAAGCCTGATATTCCCCAGGAGTTGATTGACCTCATCATCATTACCAAAATGTTCTATTGTGCCCCTATCTTTCAAAATGTACCTCCATTGTGCCAGTGCCAGTATTTTGTCATAGTTACCCGATATGCCCTGGGTGGACCTTAATGCCAAAAATTACATATACAATACCAGTTACAAAATTTTGCATTTATAATCATTTATATTCCAAGGGTGACCTTATTGCAAATTTTACATCTATTAAGTCAGGGCCAACAATTTATCATGGTAGGATGCTTTTCTATGCCTCACTCTCAGGCAGTCATTCTAACTGTGAATCATGCATTCTCACTCAGTCACACTCACTCTCATTAATTCTTACCCTGACCCACTCATCATTTAGCACTCACACTCAACTGCATTCTTTTCCTCACTCCCTCATTCTCACAGACATGGATTCTCACTCATTAATTCCCACTCATTCACTCACATTCTCTCTTACTCTCACTCAACGATTGATCCTCACTTTAACTTTCACACATTATCAATTATTCTCACTCACCCTGACTTACATTCTCACTCACATTTGCACTCAGTTACTGTTACGCACTCTCACTCATTCTCTCATACATTATCTAATGCTCTCTCACACAAATTTATTCTCTCTGACCCACTCTTGCTCACTTGCAGTCACCCTTAATTTCACTCAGTGATTCTCAATCGCTGTGACTCACTCATATTTACTTACTGACATTCAATCTCACTCATTTGCACTCACTACATGCCACTGACTGCCACTCAGTCCCTTTCACTCACACATTGAGACACTCTTACACATACACATGTTCACTTTGCTACATTCTCTGCTGTTTTGGCCTGATTCCTGCTGCTCCTTTCCTGTGAGTGAGAATGTCTGACCCTGATGTCTACATCCTTGAACCCAAGGGATTATTGGCTTGTCTTCTGTTCCCTGAAGTCATAGGGTCACAAAATACATTTTGCAACTCTGCAGGTGCAGCTGGACTCTCACACATGAGTCTTACCCTTGTCTGAGGTGCTCCCTCCAGTGCTGGGCTTCAGGAGTGGGTTCTGTAGCTGTTTTCTGCAAAAATCGATGTAGTGACACCTTCGCACCAATCAGACCCAACGCAGTGTCCTCCGATATCAACGCACTGACAATTCAATGATGACATGGGTCTTGACCGGGAGTTTTGATGATGCAGCACAGCTCCGAAGACGGTGCTAAGAGGCTCCAATCTGATGTAGTACTGACCCTCTGACACCGACTGCAAGGCTCAACTTTGACACATCGACCAACTGTGTGAATCGGAACTGATGCAGGGAGTCCTCGATGCATGCACCGTAATAGGTACTTTTTCAGCAGGCCATGCATGGATCCTGTAGCAGGTCTGCCCTCCATTGTGGTCGGCCTGAAGTTTGGATTTACCCCGGTCTCACATGACCTTTAGCGCTATTGACTTCTAAGCACTGATTTGGATTTATTCTTTAAAAAATCATATCTCAAGTTCTACTGATTGGGTTTTTGTCATTTTGGTCTTGTTTTACTCAGAGAATCATTCTCTATTTTTCTAAACTGGTGTGGAGTCTTTTTCTTGTGTTTTCACTGTGTTACTGTAATTTAAGAAATACTTTACACATTGCCACTTAAGTTAAACCTGACTGCTCCGTGCCAAGCTACCAGAGGGGGGGGGGGGGGGCACATGTTCATTTAGGGTGTGTATATGACTTACCCTGACTAGGATTCTGGTCCCTACTTAGACAGGGTGCATACCTCTGTCAACTAAAGACCCAGGGCCTCATTTATGAGGCCTCTAATAGCACTTTTGCGTTACCAGATTGTCACTTTTTGTATGCTCTGGTGGCGCAATGTGCCTCAGAATTTTTACACGGCCATGCAAATAAATCAACTTTGCCTGCCTTTTAATGGCCTTGTAAATATGTGCCCCTTTCACACAGAACACGTGAGAAAGGGGCGTTCTATGGAATACGAGGAATCGTAAACCTGGGTATTCATCAGGTTCTAACGCCACCCCAGGAGTGCCGTTAGTGAGGCACAACAATGAGAAATAACCTTATTTCTCCCCGTAGTTTTCCTCCTTCTTTTTCCTATTCTGTAGCACACATAGAAAGAGGAAAACACCTCTCATGATTTGTCCTGGAAGGTATCCCTTCAGGCACAAAAGCAATCACTCCTACAACGCAGACACCACTGCACCACGGCGCAAGGGTGCCTGCGTTGGCGCATGGCAGCCCATTGTGCGCCAGTGCAGGGGAATAGTACATGTATTATTTGTTATGTATTTTTTGTACTGTGATATATGTAAAGAAAGTACTGTATTCACTTCCCCCGTTTTCCACCATTGTGTAAAAACTACTTTTGGAAGTTGTGTACATTGTGTATTTGTCCTGTTTTGGATCACTAATTCTTAAAAATATGACTTTTTTTTAAGTTCAAGAAAAAAAAATATGACTTTTTAATACAACAATTGACACCATTCAATTTAGTTGAAGTTATTTGTTTTTGGGGAAATCAGTGTTGTGATTTAATGTATCAATGATTGTGAGGACAATGTAAGAAATGTTTTAGGTTCCTTTTGTGGCAGAACCACTACTCCTATAACATACCCATTCCCATGTTCTGCATGTGACTGGGTTACCCCAGTGGTATTATCATATCTTGTAGATATCGGGCATTACTGTTATGTTATGTTATGTTAATAACAATTTCTTGAGCGCACATACACCCTTGGGTTTCTTGGCGCTGTAGTACTGCCCTGTTCTTTTGATGTAGGGCAGCACAGCAAGATTCCTTGTGACACTGCCCTACGTCAAATCCTCAGAAATGAGGCCCCCAATTTCTAACACTGTGGTAACAGAATATTATTGTCAGAATATCACCTGACATAAATATTGTGTCCTAAATATTTCTGTATATAATTTTTTTTAATACAGCCAGAACATCATTAATTGGGATAATGGCTGTGAATAACAGCAACAGTTATCATTATCATTCAAGTCTCCAAATAAATGTGCATTTCTGAGCAGCCTGTAAACAAGAAGAGTGCTTTCTAAGCAGAAGATTGATAATGACCTCTAGCAAGGTCTACACCTGCAGGATACACAAGACTAGAAACATTGCAATTTCCTTAGCACTTGTGTGTACACAATATAGAGACTAAATATGTATAGAAGTCAGTGTCTTAGATATGTTTTCAGAAATTTCTAGTTAAGCTCATACTGGTTGAAATAGGAGTGCCCTGGCTGCCGCGCCTTAAAAGGTTCCATGTGGAGTGCAGTATAAATAGCCACGACTGGGATGGTGTGAAAGGTTGGTGGTGCACCATCACAACTGCCAGAAGGCAAAGCAAGTATTTTTGGAAAGGAGTGTAAGCAATCTCTCCAAACTTAGCACAAGTTCCACTTTGAGGACAGAACTGCATACCACAATTGATAGGTGTCTTATGACAATGTATAAGCATATGCCAGTAATTTAATATAGAACACAATTATCCAAAACAGTGACAGACTGGGTTTCACTTGAGTACTTCTGCAGTACCAGGCATCAAAATGAAACAGCAAGCCATGTCCATTTAAATGTCAAAAATCAAAGAGCAAAGTGTAGCTCTGTTTCAAGACATACATCTAAAAGCAGAGCTTCATATGAGCAGGCGATTGCTGTTGGGGGCCACCAATACTTATTTTTGGGGACAAGCATTTATTTTATGCATCATGTATTTACTGAGAGCAAGAGAGGGAAAGCACACAAATCAGAAAGACAGATAGAGAGAAAGATGGAAAAAACGTCACAAAGAGAGCAAGTAACAAGCTGGAGTGAGATAAAGGTGCAGGGAGTATTTGGTAGAGGAGTAAAGAGGAATGGGGTGGGTTTAAACTACCAGCATTTGGTATTTGATGCACTGATGTTTAATTGCACTAACTGCAGGATTCTGAACAAAGTTGTATTACCAGCACTCTTTCTTTTACAAATTAAGCACTGGTCTAAAAGGGATAAACAACAGAAAAGAGAACTGTATAGATTGCTGATATCTTAGGTCAATACACAAATAGACAAGATACATCTGCTCCTGCTTTGGAATTCCTGGGGTGCTTCACCCAGGGCATAGCTCAGAAGGGCTCTAGGAAGAAAACAACTGTTTCCAGACTGCGCTTAGACAGGAAGGACAAAAAAAGGCACACTTATTTGAGCTCTACAAGGCGGGGGTAGGATTAATGCATCCCAGAGTATCTGGTAGTGGGATTCTTAAAATATACTAAAATAAACTCAATCTGTAAGTCTCTGGTGAGTTCCTGGCATGATGTGTGACCCACGACTCACCAAGCACTTTGCTTTTCCCAAGGTCTCAATACGTGCAGGTAAGAGTAGTGGAGCAGGGTGGCGGGTTGAGGGGGAATTCAACATACAACTTACATTTAAAAAAAACAGAAACTATGGTTTTCTTTTTTTTTAAAGTTTCCCTGGTTCTTATATGTCAAATCCCCATCCCAACCATGCTTCCCACCACCGCTCTTACCTGCATGGGCCGTGCCTGGTCTCAATAGGTATTTTGTGCTTTCTCTCAATTCATGGGCAGTAATAGCACTCAATATTCTGTGCACTTGATTTTCAACAGGAACGTTGATACGTGTTATTGTAGGGACAAATAGATCACTCCAATGGATCTCAAATATAAGGCTTTTGCGGTAAAATCAAGTATAGGCTCCTCCATCAAAATAGCATTCAACTGTTTCATCAGTAGGCCCTGCATCTTCTCTGCTGCCCACTTTTGTTTTCTATTTCTTTGCGGCCAGACTTCTAAAATACCTCATATAGCTAGTGAGGCTTTAACAAGTTCCTCTACTGAACCTCATTCCAGCTTTTGCCTCTCTGCAGGTGGAGGTAACAACACACAGATGAAAACACAACACCTCTATCATGGGATTCACCTCCACAGAACAACAACCACTTTTACAATACAAGAGATAATGGCGGATTTGGTAAGATGTACCATTTTTGCATCTATTCCTCAGTCACCACATCAGTTCAATAAGAGTCATACATGTGGAATGTTGTTATGTTTACTATCTGAGGTTACACTTTGATGTCAATGGATTCCTGAACTGGTAGTACTCAGAGGAAGGCTGAACCTGCCATGCGTTGCATGTATATTTCTCAGCTCCCCAATAAACGCTTATCAATCCACATTTGTTGAGTGTCCTTCCCAAAAATAAACGTGATGAATCCCATTCACACAGGTTCAATATGGCCATGGAAGATGCATTTTTTAAATTATTTATTTTGAGGTAAATATTTCATATAATCAACTTACATTTAAGTATGCCTTCCCTGAATTGCATCTCCAGCATCACTCATTAAAATATAAATTAATTGTGTGACCCAGCTCACACAGTACAAGGTATCAGTGGTACTGATATGCTCACATATGCAATGGTCTCCAAAGTGTGCCCAATTCCTTCTAGAATGAAGGAAACTATTTCACAACACTGAGTAAGTTCAGGAATCTCCTAGAGCATTCAAGCATTCATGACTATCTATTTAGTTGCACACTTCTTCTCACAGATCATCTATTTTGACAACCATGATGAGGTACCAAGCTTGGCAACCATCTTTTCACTTCTCTTTCAGCTAGATTCATCAAAGAGCCATTTTGCGAGTCCTTAATAGCGATTATTAAGGAATCGCTATTAAGGACTTGCAAAACGGGATTCATGTAGGAATCGCTAAATAAATTGCGATTCCTACACATTCTAAGATAGCAATTTCAAGGGTGCCAGGGTTGCCCAACGGACACCCTGTAGCACCCCTGAAATGCAAATTTACACAGCTGTTGCGCACACACATGTCCAAAGGACATGTGTGTGTGTAACATGCAACAAAGAAAAATGCACTGAAGTGCATTTTTCTATTTTTTCCGCTATTTACCACGAAGTCAGACTTCGTGGTAAATGGCGGCCAAATATTGCGAATTCACAATTTAAAATTGGTTAATGAATTGCATTTAAGGAATCTCTAATAGAGATTCCTTAAATGCAAATCCTCAGAAAATTTGCGATTTCGCAAATAGCGATTTTTGCATTTGGGATGATGAATCCCAAATGCAAAAATTGCGCTCGCAAAGGGCCAGATTCTCAGAATCTGGCCCTTTGCAAGCGCAATTTCCTTTCATGAATCTAGCTGTTTGACTTCACATGATAACTAGAGCAAATTTAAAGACAATGTTGCCTTAAGATTGGGCTTTTCTAGATTTTATACTTGGGACAACATGTGGATTCATGGGCAGAAGACCCCTGCCATTGTTATTATTAGGGATCCAGAATTTCCCTGGAAATGTGTGTAATGTGTGTCATGACCACACTCCTGCAATAGTGTACTTTGTAAAGAACATTTGAGTGAGATGGCTCAGGACAAAAACACACATCAGAACAGCGGATCTCCTGATGCAATAAACTGGCAAATACAACGTTTCTTAAGGAAACTGACAGAGAGGGAAAATAAAGCACATGGCCCGGGGTGAAGCCCTTGAGTCATGTAACTCAGGTTGCCAAATTCTGCCTATTTATGTTAACTGGCTCAAATGCATTGACTTATTTCAGCAATGAAGTCTCAAGAGTAAGAAAAGGCTATTGTCTACACAGTTAAAATCTTTTCAAATGAGCCCTAAAACACAGCTGCTAGCTACTGTAAAATGTGATGCTTTGTTGTCTGTGTTGTGAGTTCTCAGCTACAAGACAGAACATGATCGCTCTGTTACAAGAGGTATTGTTAACTTAGAGTTGGCTTAGAGCCCGACCATTGCTCAACCATTGGTTGGCTTTATTGACACTCTCATTTGTTTGCTTTTTATTTCTTAGCTTGTGTCGGCTTCCCTTTCTCTTCTTCAGTTTGTCCCTCCCCTGGAGCATGGATGCAGTACAGTGCCCTTTCATTGCTCGTTCTTTCAGGCGCTACCTTTTTGTTGTTGTTTAAGCACTCTATGTGAGTACATTAGTGTTCCAGCTGTTTCCCTAGTGCGCTTCTCTTCACCTCTCTGTGCTACTCTCTCTCGCCCGCTGCTTCTCCCTCAGTACCCTCTGTGACGTGCTTGGCCTAGTGTGCTCCCCTGTCCACATTGCTTTTCTGCCTGGGTACGTCCACCCCCTCCAAGCTCCAAATGAACTCTCTCTCAGCCATTTGATTTTCTCCCCCCACTCCATGCTTCTTTTCCTCTCACCTGTTTCCTACCCCTGCGCCCTTTGGGTTGCTTCCCTACACCTGTTCCCTATGTGTTGCTTGCATACTCCTGTGTTGCTTCCGCACCCCTGTACATGTTGTTACCCCCACCCGCTTTACCCCTATGTGTTGCTTGCACATACCCTAGCTTCTATTGTTCCCACACCTGCTTTCCAAAATAAACCCCAGTTTTGAACTTTTTTCTTTGAATTTGCCGTTCGGAGTTGGATTGGCAAATACCATTAAAACATTAAAAAAACATGTAATTTTGTAAGCATTCGAATGCTGGGCCAGTTTGTTTCCAGTGAGTTAACCTTGCGCACATGACCTATGCATTCAATCCTCCCTTTCTAATAAAAAATGTAAGGCTAAATATCCGGCATCTATATTAAAAAAAAATGCAAATAAAATAGAATTAGGGCAATCATACATTTTTGATATTGCAAACAGTCAGCAATCTCTGAAGAGTCAGCATTCAACATTGCATAGTATTCAATCTGATCCAAATATATTTATACTTCGGCTTATATTAATAGTACACATTAGTATTGCAACCTGTCACCACCATGCACACAACACAGCAGCAAAGCTGCATGCTTGACTAAGCACTGCCCCACAAAGCACGTCCTTATTTTCTCACAAACCTATAAAATAAATTCAGTCAGAACAAGTTATCTTATGCCACCCAATGCACAAAAATATGGCGTTATAAATCTTATGATCTGAGCAAAACAGACCGCAAACGCTAGGGGATATAACATACCATTAAAACACCTACAGAAAGCATATTTATCAAATGTATGCATAGTTTTATATTTATTGTGCAGCAACATTCTAAATGTTTAATCTTGTTAAAATTGCATTACAGGTCTGGCCCAAAGATCCTATGAAAAAACTCTCAGTCAATACATCAATTTCCATTATTCATAACAAGTAGAGTTCAGAAGTAAATTTCCATCACCAGCCTACAGGCATCATCCTCACAGGTCTCAAATGCATGGCGCGTTCCTACCTGTCTTGGAGCTTATAGCGAAGAAATTCTGAGGGTTTCCGCTCGTGATCCGGTAGGACAGTTTTTCGCTGGAAGTAGAATCTGGGTCCTGGGCCTGGATCTGCAGCACAGGCACGTCTTTAGGGGAGTTTTCCATGACAGCGGGGTAGTAAATGGGCTCTGACGTCAGAGGCGCATTGTCGTTGACGTCTTCCACTTCGATGTAGATCTCAATGGTGGAATACAGTGGGACCACGCCCCGGTCAGTTGCATAGACCCGGAGCCAGTATGCTTTTGTTGTCTCCCTGTCCAGAACATCGGCAGTAGATATAAATCCTGTGAGGCAAGACAAAAGCAAACATAACATTAATAAAATCATGGTCATGCACAGTGAAGAACATCCAAACACCAGTGCTTCTCAATACAATTTCCTCACACATGCTCACAGTAAATATTGAATTCCTTTGAGACCTGAGAAAGGAGTATTGCATTCATGTAGTTATGTAAATAGTGTCTTATCGAAAATAATCAATTCATTTTTCATACAACCTTACAGTTTTTCTTTGTGTATATTTGTGTAATGCTAAAGTAACAAACAATCCACATTTAGCCGTTTGAACCTTTAGATAAAGACAGACCCAGTCAGGGCAAAGTTACTAAAAACACTGCTGCTAATGAGGTGAAACTTTTGCAGACAGTATTAAAGAGTGTTGAAATGTTAAACTAGTAAAATAATACTGCCACAGAATATACCACGTGATTCTGCATTATTTGCCCATCTTGCTGTTTGATTTAGTCAGCTCAGGTACACAGACCCTGATTCTGAGTTAGTTGGAATTCCACATTGGATGATATTTACAGCACCTTGTAATTACCATATATGTTAAGTACCGTACTTTTCATTCAATTTTGGCAGCTCCAACCTCCCAGTATTTAACAGGGGAAAACAATACGATATTTACTGTTAGAGGTAGATTTTGGTGTGTTGGACAACAAAGTCCCCATGTTACTCCCCAAAAACTCAGAATATGTCCTTTTTATCACACGCAATACATGTCAATCTCTGGAGACTCATACGTTTTCCTGGTGCTATAAATAGCCATACCCCTCTGACCAACTTGGACATGTACCTCCAGTTTGTGAGGGACCACAGCAGATCCAGTTTGTGAGGGTCCCAAGCTGGAGCAGAAATACTACTGCCTGTCACTAGAAGTGGATGAATTAGGACTGAAGTTCTTAGCAACTAGTGTGCCTCCTCACATGTCAGATGCATGTGAGGAGGCATCGGTGGAAACACTTCAGCCATCGGGACTGAGATTGAAAAATCAATAAGCCTTTCCAGTGCTAGTGTAGTAGAAGGCATGCACCTACACATAAGTAGACAGATATTTCCCAGGAAAACTCTAAATAAGCCTATATGTTATGGATAACAAACTTAAAGCTACATGTACAAAGCTTTTTTGTTGTCGCAAGCGGCCGGATAGGCATAATCGGGCAATTTTCGAAAGTAAAAAGGCATTTTGTATGCACCATGCCCAAATTGCTATTTGGTACCCTTTTACCGAATTACAATTTGGGATTGCGAATCGGTTTTCAAATAGGGCGTGTTTAGGGCGTCTTTTCTTAATACCGATTTGCATTGGTATGTAAAAATGTTTTGCGACTGAAATGCGGTCAAAACACATGTGCATTTTACCACCAACTCTCTTCCCCTTTGAGCATGGCTGTCAAAATATTTTTTAAGAGCAGCCATTGGTTCCACAGACCACTGCCTACTCTTAAAAAAAGAAAATAAAACATTTCTTTCTTTAAAAAACACACTGGCTGCTTTAAATAAAAGGATTGCTTTATTTAAAAAGCAATCACAGTCAGCATGCCACTATCTCTGTGATTTTTACGATTGCCAATGGATTACCTACCTCATTAATATTCATGAGGTAGGTCTAGTTGTGACCCACTGGGAATCTCAAATAGTGTTACATACAATGTAGTACATTAGTGTTTGCGATTACCAAATAGCAAATCTAAAAAGTTTGTTGTTTGGTGATTGCAAACACTAATGTTAGGACATGTGTCCCTCAACTGACTCACTACCAGATCTTTGTAGGAATTGATTTGCAAAGCTTACCCAGATATCAGCTAGAGATAAGTAATGCTAAACTGCAGTATTAGTAGGTAGAGACGGGACAACCAGACCAGTTTATTCATGCCCACCAGCATCCTGCAGAGGATCATGAGACTAGAACAGGACCTAGCAGAGAGAAGGTGCAGAATCCACACGCATGAATAGGGCCAGTGCCCACTATCTGCCCCACGCACCATTCCAAATCTACTGCTTTGGATCTTTAGGAGAGGGGGCAAGTGTGAAAGGACGGGTCTTTCAGAAAGTGAAACAATGTGAAACTGGTGATGTTGCACATTGAAGGATATGGGTTGGGTCTCTTGCTAAGCCCCCAGCATCGGCCGGCACAGGTAAGCGCAGTGGGGAGGAAGCCGACAGATGAGGGCAGGGTGCAGCAGGGGCGAAGCCAACAGACGATGGAAAAGGTATTATTTATTCATACCTATTCTGTCGTCGGTTGACTCCCCCCTCCTACCCAGCCTGACCTCGCCCTGCCCTATCGCCCCACCGCATTTACCTGTGCCGTCCGCTGCTATAAGCCCCCTTTGGCCACATTATGGATTTAGACAGCTGTGCTCAGGACCTCCACCGATACACGAGCTTGCTTGATGCCTTTTGGAAATCTCTTGACACTCACATACTCATTGTGCACCAGATCGCAGTACTCTTTGTTGATGTAATCTGTGATTCTGTGATGGTAGCTGCTCAATTTCCCAGCGTTCCTCAATCTTTCAGAAATTGCCCCTTTAAAAAAAAATCAACAGCAATTCTCTGAATGCTGTGTGACTGTCATGGACCCTTCAATCCATTTCAGAGAACTGAAATGTTATACTTCATTCAGTTTCCATAAGAACAAAACGCAATGTTTGTTTGCATCAATATTAGAAAAAATACCAATATTTGGCAAATATCAACAAGAAAAAAATGATATCATCTGGCATTCTTGGAGAAGAGTTTCTAGGGTAAAGAAACAGCAATGAAATAGCTGGTCACAGGACTAAACACACCATGATAGAGTATTTGCTGCCTGATGCCTCTGGTTCAGAGAGACTATTGACTGTATGATGCGTTCAATATATGTGAAGGAACTGCTGGAGGTCTAATAAGGGTGAAAGAGGTGATTTGTGAGCACATCTTTTCTCCTCTTCAGAAGCCTAAAGACTGCTGGAATTGTGGCACACTGAGCCTGTGGTTCAATTTCATCTTGGCCTATTTGGAAAATTGTTTTGAAATTGATGTTCAAGTGACCTCAAATAGTAAGTCTGCGGGGATGAAAGCACTCGCAAATTATAGTCTCTCTGTTTCCAAAAGGCAAAAATATGAAGCTAACTAGCAAGCGGTATACAGTAAGTACTGTGGATACAGAACACAATGTTCAGAGGAAAATAAAGGCAGGAGATTCATTTTGACTAATTCTAAGGCATTAGAAATATCTTTTACAATATGATTTACTCCTGTGAAATTGGCACTTGCCAATCTTTCTATAAATGCGTGGATGAATACGCTTTCATAGATGAGGTGCACGTGCGGGTGCCTGGAATCAGGTATATAATTATTTCTTTTATGGTCGTCATGCAGATCTTCCTGCATTCATCTGAAATAGAAACCCCACTGGAAGGATATCTGCTGAGAGCTTGACAAAAGCCATCCCACTGCCCCCACCTTAACAGGATTTCACTGGTTAAAACAATAGGACAGAGCTTTCAGAAGATGGAAAGATGTCAGGGTATAATCTTACATCCTTTGTTTACACTGGCTGCAAGGGTAGAACTGCAGTTTTACTCCAGGATGGCAGGCCCCATTCAAGGTGAAAGTCTGAATGGCTGTTCTTTCTAGCATGGCTGGGGAGGTTTGTTTGTAAGGGGGTTTCTACTGGAATAGATACTAGTAGCCATGGCAACCACAAAGTTGTGTCTCTCGCCAAATTATAGCCAAGAGAAAAAAAAAGCCAACCAACAATAGAACACAACCTCTTCAAGGAAAAAGATCTGTGTGCAGCCGCCATCAAATGGATTGCGATGGGACAAAAATGAAATGTTCAATACACAGCGAAAAGCGATGTTGTGTACATCTCCAGGAGGTGAATGCTGCTTGATGTTTACCCAGCCATCTGAGCTAATAACTAAGAATACAATTTGTAAAAGTGTTAAAATTTGAATATATTTATCTGCAAAGATTTCCAAAAGTGGCACTTCTACACGTGCTGACATGCTGTTATTTATAGGTAGTGTTTTAAGTTAAATTGACGTGTTTAGGTTTGAATGATTTTTTTAAAGTCTATATAAAGGGAAAACTCCTGTTATCTTATCAGACAATCCACCTCACATATACACCTCCCAACCGTCTTACCAAGTATACCTGGTCCCCTTGGCTACATCTCCTTGAAGCCCTTTTAACTCCTCATTTGGACTCTATGTCATTATCACAAGGTCGAAATATTGATATCTCCTTCCAGCTCTTTCAACACTTCCTCTGAGCTCCGTGGCATTAACCATGATAGTGGGGAGAGGATATGGTGTAATGGCCAGAGCTGCCGACTTCGGAGCTGGGGAACCAGCTTTGAGTGTCTGTGTCAACTCAACATCCTGTGATCCTGGGCAAATCACTTAATTTCCCTGTAAATAAATGTGTCCTTAACCCCTTCCGTGCTCATGACAGCCGCCGGCCGTCATGAGTCACAGTGGGCATGTGTGCACGACGGCAGGGGGCCGTCCGAGCTACGCCCGCGATTTGGAATGTCCAGCCACGCGGCAGAATTTGCGCCGCAGCTAAGGTGTTAACTGGTGTTCAAGAAAAGTGGAGGGTATTGATGATTAAGTGCTGGTGCTGAGCACCAGAAAACACAGGCTCAAATTAACCATTGCTTTCTTCTAAGTTTAGGATTGACCATTACAACTGATTCTAAGGTCTAACATACCTGAATATTTTTAGGAAAAGTAAATACAAAATGCATTATAAAACAAGAAGTACCCTCCAAAGAATCAACACGGTGGTTGAGCTCATAATTACACTGGGGTAGCACATTCCACTTCCTGTCTTGTGAAGCCTCTTAACAGGCTGGGAATCCAGTCCCCTTTTTCCAGATCTGCCTCGATTGATCGTCAAACCTATCACCAAAAGAATGGAAGACACCTGCTGGTCTGGGCTATGGGTGTTGTGGTGGCAGTGTCTTGATAGTGATGTTGATGCTTTGCGGCCTAATTAAGGGTGGCAGGTGGCTGCACTCTCCCCAGTTTAAATAAAAATATATTCCATGATGATTCGTTGATTCAGATGTCAAGGAAACAAGAAATGCATGGGCCCTGTGCATGAGTGGGCCAGGTGGTGTGTACACATATGTGCTCGCCATTTGCAGCCCAACTGAGTGCCTTTTTGATCCATAAAATGACTTTCTAAGCTTTCTGTGTCCTATAATGTACCATCATCACCCACAAAAAAAAGTGGGGACTAACCAAGGTATGCAGTATGCAAGAGGCATCATGGGGCGTGACATTATAGCACGACATCACGGTCTCATAGGAATTGACTTCACACACATTTTGCGGGTCTGTCATGAGTACATCTGTGCGCATTATCGACCAGCCACGCCCTCGCAGCCGTTTCACGCATCCACAGGACGACCATCTGAGGAAGATCCTTCTCCTACCTGGCAGCCAAGACGTGGAACACCCTCCCCATCCACCTCCGTCAGACCCAAGACCACCTCGCCTTCAGGAAGCAACTCAAGACCTGGCTGTTCGAGCAGTAGCAGACCCCCCTCCCTAAGCGCCTTGAGACCCTCCGGGTGAGTAGCGCGCTATATAAATTTCTTGATTGATTGATTGATTATGAGGTTTAACAAATTAAGTTGTATATCTTTGTTTTGCCAAAAAACGTATGCAACCCAGACACAAAATGGACCTCAATTTATTTTCTTTTTTTTTGTTAAGAACTCTGCCACAAAGTAGGCAACAAAGAGAAACCTAGCAGTAAATATATTCTGCTTAATTGGTAACAAAGTCTGCCTTTTAAAATATTTGATGGGGGGAAGGCACCTGTTGCAGAGATCTTTGTGTGCCCAATAAATCACAGGGAACAATAATAATAGTAAGATAATTTTAGAGGGTAAAGCATTCACTGGAGAGACCTGTGTTTTCTCTATTTCCAGTTTTGATTCAAAGTAGCATAGAGGGTTAATGAGTCCCCTCCAAATCACATCATCTGACAGCAGACTACACATTTGTATTTTATGCAGCTAGGTTAGTAAGTTAGTGCTTTTAACACAGAGATCCTTTTATCACTTGCAGTTCATAAATCGTAATACTTTTTATATAGCTCCGTGAGCTATGAAGGACATGGCTCATACACCTTATAACCCTCACGGTCATATGTAACACATCTTGTACATTGATTTACACATTTATAGGATTTATTGTCAATGTATAATGTGCACGTGTGATGGAAAGCGCTCTGACACCCTGCATTGGGAGAAGTAGAGCTTGAAAGAAATAAAACAAAATAGTGGTATTCAAATTGTTATTTATGTAAATACTGGAACTTACCAGCACAGCTGTTATCTTTATGGTGCATGCATATCACTTAACCCCTTCGCCGCGCTGCAAATTCTACTGCAGTGCGAGGTGGGCGGGGCGGGGCTAGGCGTGATGCTCGGGTACCTAGGACGGCTCCCGGCCGTCATGAGTCACACTAGGCGTGTGCTCATGGCGGCCAGGAGCCGTCCGAACTCCGCCCACTGAATTTATTCTCCTGCACAGGCGGGGAATTAACCGCGCATGGGCGGAGCGGCAACGTTCGGACGGCTCCCGGGCCATCATGAGCACACGCCTACTGTGACTCATGACGGCCGAGAGCCGTCCTGAGTACTGAAAGTGTTAAATACAGAGATAGAATAACTTAAAAAGCATGCCTCTCCTAAGTATTTGTGAAGTGATAACAACAACCTTTGTCCCTTTATTTCCCCTCCCTTGCATTTGCATCTAGGTGTGAGGCTCAGATAGCTTCTAGTCAGGATAGTGAAACAAAAGAAGGTCCGATGGCACCCTAAATTGGCCTTTGTTTTGGGCCCAGCTGGAGTCTGAAATATGAAAGCCCTGTCGCCTCCGCCTACATGTTGCTGCTCGAAACGAAAGCCGCCAAGGTGCAGACGCTGCTGAATGGGTCCCGGTGTCTGAAAATTACACTGGGACAGCATATTTCAGTGGGGCCCACATCTTTCAGGTGGATGGGGTCCACGCTGGGAAAATAGTGGGTGGACGCTGTGTAACCGCGTGTACCACCAACTTGTGCACTGCCATATTGGATATTGTACTATTTAACAACAAATGAATTAGTAAGTAAATTCAGGAGAGGTCAGGCAGATTCATGCCTGTTTAATCGCATGATGGCAAATGTTTATTTAAGCGTGAGGATGGAGACCTAAAGCCAGAACAGTAACTTAAGAGAGAGAATGAGTGAAGATTGAATATTTGAATTTATGTATCAGTGAATTAATGAATATTGATGTGTTGCATGGGTGAATAAATTAATTAAGGGTCGAATGAAAAAATATAAAAAAGTATGAATGAATTACCAAATGCACATATTTCATCTCTGTGTACTGATTTTCCCTAACTGATGCTATTTGCAAAATGTTGGCAACGCAAGATTAGGTTGCTGAAGATCTTGGAAAAGGACTCCAAAGAGTTATTCTGGAGTTTAGGAACCTGTTTGTAAAAGCATTGAATTCCCTCTGTGTTAACGGTACAGCTAGACACTGGTACAAATGAAGTGCAGCTTCATTAGAAAATGTTGAACTGAAACAGTAACCACATGCCCTTTTTACAGACTGTGCTGCCATTATGCTGCATAGTTTGCCTTTTCTTCAGGCATAATTGAGTCAAGCTTCCCACATAATTTGTCCCTTCACTGCCGCATAACTTCATTGCACATAATTCTTGTGGCCCTGCTTATATCTCACTCCCAGTCAGAAGAGCTTGACAACAAAATTTCACTAGTTTGTATTTCCTGTGTATTCCAGGTTGTTCCAAAATGTCTAATAACAGATGGTCAGATGAACAAAGACATGCTGCCATAGTATTGTATTGTATTGTATTGTAATTGCATTTATATAGAGCTTACTACACCTGACGAGGCGTCGAAGCGCTTTTTAGAGAATAGCCGAAAATAGTATATTCCCCGAAGTAGCATGCTTATCATTGCTGCAACTGCACACATATAAGCCCACAGTTTACAGAAATATTAGATTAACACACAGGTGAAGTGCCCTCGCATCTTTCAAGGTTAGGCGCGGAGGTGGCTCCCTCTGAGGCAGAAAGACGGACTGGCAGGTCCTGAACAAGCAGAACTTTACAAGTGAGTTTTAACTCGTGCGACTTGGCACCTAGGGCGACCCTTTTAGTGCATCACTGCACTCTGTGAAAGGTATACGCCTAGATCCTATACATTTGGGCGCCCTGCTCCTCTTCCCTGTCAGCCATAATTGTCCTTCTGTCTCTTGTTGCCAAGAGAACATGGACGGTCAGACTCAGGTTCGGTCACTCCTGCTTCTGCCGGCCGACAGTGAATTGCCAATTGTCAGATAACATCAGGAGCAGAGAACAAAAGGTGACCCCCAGAGGCTGGCTCCTCGCACAAAAAGACAAAGCACACAAAGCAGCCATTTGGTACCAGCCAGACCACAAGCCTGACCTGGAAGTCATAATTAGGTAGCATGGTCTCCTCTGCACAGCGTGCTTCAAATAAGCAAAGACGCTTGAAGCCAATACAAGCAAGAGACAAAAGCAGCCATCATTAGAGACAGGCAGACATAAGCATCATCAAAAAACAGCATATGCATGGCTAGTCAGCTGATGCATCTTGACGCGCGCGCCGTCCTTGTGTCTGCCGGTCTGGGAGCGCAGCACCCCTGGAGGGCTGACCAAAGGACTACATCCATGTGCAGAGGAGGCTTCCAATCAGGACCAGGCAGCAAAGCACAGGAGCAAGGGTCACCTCCATCCCACCTGGGAGTAGGGCGAGGTACGTGATTGGCTGTCTCCAGAGATCCACATGTTCTACATGGACCCCCTTCCCCCACTGGTCTAATTCAGGCGTGTTCAGCTTAAATCCAGGAGGGATGGATCCAAGACAATTTTAAGATAACTCCTGACTATGTAAAAGAGTCCCATTAAAATGAACGGCATGTCAATAAAGCATATGTCGACATTTTGAAACTGCGGCATGGATTCTGCCCTCCAGGACATAGGTTGGATGCCCTTGCTCGAATACTTTTAACTTCTGAATGCTTGTTCTTGAGAATTTACATGAACTTACCTGGTTTACAAATCATACCGATTTTTTTCAAAATGTTTATTCTTTACAGAAGTTAGCCATCTAGTCAATTGTCCTGATTTCATCAAATTTCTGTCCATTATTTAATTATTGCCTTTTTGGGCAGCGTTCTGCATCACCATCAGGGCCTGGCACCTGTCACAAAAACCAACATTAAATAATAAATGAAAACCCAGAAGCAACAAAACACACATTGTTAGGTGCTTTTGAACTCGGAAGTGGAAGACATCACCAAGGGAAGGCGTGGAACGTCCCCTTTTCCCTGGTAACATCTTTTCTAAATCTTTTGCTTTTGCAGGAGGGTCCCAGGTATTTGCCACGAGGCCCTGGCGGGGCGTCACGTGCACATCCAGACCTCCATTTGCTGCACTTGAGAATGACTGCTAATTCATCACAGCAGAGTTATTACGATCGGAGGACAGAAGGCGTAGTTTATAGCTCAATATTATGTGAAGATCAGAAAGGAGAAGGCAGGGTTTGATTTTCTCTAATTACGTCCTCGTCTCCGCTTGCTCCTCGTCTATAGATTTCCTTGATTGTTTTCCCATTCCCAGACCCAATTTTTCCATTCCAGGCTCCTCGCCTCTGACACCCACTTAGCAGCCACATTCATCTCTGTCTCTTAATTGAGACGTAGAGGGCCCCCTTGCCCGGCTGTGAATATAAAATCTGACGTGCTTCAGAGGTGTGAACTCAGTTTAAACAGCTCTGGGTTTCTGAGCACAAAGGCACTGAAACAGTAATGGGGTGCTGAATGAATGCATTTGGTGGAAGATGTTTAATGCAGGCCTAGTTTGGAAGAATTGGTTCAATAATACATATGACAACGCTGAAATGTACTCTTTTCCCGTAAAGGACCTATGCATGATCACAAAGGGTCTCAAGCAGTGCTTAATTTGTAAAAAAAAAACATAAGTACCAGCGCCCTCATCAGCGCTGCCAAGGACAGTACTGACCCACCTAACTACCATACTCCTTCAGCAGCAGGTATTAGTCCTTTTTTTTTAATGTGTATTGAATTAATAAATTACTGTTGATGTGCTCATTCTTAAATTAGACAGACAGCGCCACCTTGTGGCAGACCTTCATATGTACTGGTGTTGACAGTTAAATGCAGTGTTGGGTACTGGAAACCACAGGCTCAAATTAAGCACTGCTTGAGTGAGGCAAATGTCTGTGCCATTGTGTGCTGGGCAAAATAATGAGGTCACCCACGATTCCTCTGAGGAGAAAACCAATGACATAACTTGGTCTTCCCTGCACTCCACCGGTTTCCCTCAAAGACATGGGTCATGTATAAAGCACGCTTTGCAGGGTTCTGGCCCGACACAGAATCTGAGAGTTGCTAACAGTTATTGGACATGCATCCCACTGCAATATTTAGAAACTTTGCTCTAAAATCTTGCAGTGCTTAAACAACGCACAAGTATCGCACAGCAAGAAAAATCCTGCTGTAGCACAGCCTTACTGGTTTTCATGGCAGATTTTGACCTGGTATCCAGGCTTAGACTCTTGAAAAAACTGCAAGACATGGGGTTGGACCTGGTACAATTAACGATAATACGAATTCTGTACAAAGACACCAACTCACAGGTCAAGCGACACCAGAAAGGCCTTCTGAGCAAGTGATTTACCACAGTCAGCAGAGTTAAGCAATACTGCATACTTCCTTCCAGTCCATGCACTTCTATACGCTGATGACTCCATTTTGATCACCTCGATTCTGAAAGTCTTGCAAGCTCAACTCACAGCAATGGCAAAATAGTGTGAATTAAAAAAAAAAATACTATGGAAACAAACACCATGTTTGTCATAAAAAAACATCAGAAAGACACTAATGCCTTCCGCAACAACAATACAAAGCCGGAAGGAGTAAACTCATTCACCTATGTGGGCCTAAACATCTCAAATAATCTCAAGTGGGTCTTGCACATTTAAAAGGCAATAGAGAAATCTGAGCCCTCTCCAAATTCAATCAATGGCTCATACCTACAGACATAGATGTTCAGTGCATATTGGCAAAGTAGGTCAGGAAAAGGCTGGAAGTCAAATTTATCATGAAGCTGAGCTTTGGGCCTAGCAAAAAAATGCATGCAAAATAGGATGCTTGGAAAGGAAATTCTGGAAGCTTTGACTGATGCTACCAACAGGATTTCTTACTATTACCCTAGCGGCTGATGTTAGCTGTACTTCTATCCTAAGGATATGTCAAATGCCCCAAATGAAGTAAGGACTCAAAAGAATGAGATCTTCTGTAATAAATGTATAGATAAAGCCTGGAAAGAGCATCTCAAACTAGGACAAGATCCTGCCTTTATCACAATCAGGGAAAGAGAAGCCAATCATCTTGGTCTAGTTTTGACTCCACACAACTACTTACTGAAGCTTATGAGGATACAAAGAACAAAAGTGACTGTTCACAAACAATATCCTATTATGAAATTTGAAAACAAAATGCAAGACCTTGGAGAACTTTCACCCATAGGGCAAGCAGGATTATTTGATGTTTCACCACATGTTCAATTCACCCTGATAAGACTTGCAAATAGCAGGCAGTGAAGACTTTTCCTGCTAGCTAGAAGTGGCATTCTTCCAACGAATATAAGCTAAAAACCAGAAAACAATCTACCTCCGCAAACTGTTTTCGAAGCAAAACTCAAGACATCCCGCCCTTCCTGTTAAGATGCCTCCTCATCTGTGACAGCATCAGAGGAAGCACCATCAGATATATCTTAGAAAAAGACCATCTTGAATCTGATGATGAATCCATGTTATTTCTAATATGAGACATCTCTGCTGAGTTAACTAGATGGACATGAAAATAGCTTTTTCAAAAGTTGGAACCTAAGAGAAAAGAACCTGAGAAACAAAACGTAATACACCCACAAGTTCTACCCAGAGTTCCCTGCCACCCAGAACACCTGTTTAATTTACAGACTGCTTTTATTTTGTATGCTTAGTTTATATGCCCTTCTACATTATGTGCTTATGGGAAGATTTTATGTCTGCTGATTCAATTTCTTTTTCTATTTGTGATGTAATTATTCCCTGTGCAAAAGGCAGTTTTGTACTCCAAAAGCATTGATAAAAATAAATTCAAACTTAAACTAAAAAAAATATTGCTTGTGTATTCTTAAGTAAAATTAATGGTACGCCGGACAGACCTTTAAACTGAAAATAAATGTTTCCCCGCTCACAGATTCTCAGTGCCTATAATGTCTGGAATAACTTTTTCTCTCTCTTTCTCTATCCAAATGAATCACAAAGGTAGGTACTGTACCCTGAACACATTAAAATTCTACCTAAAATGCCGGATGACAGAAGCCTCATGAGTTTCAGTGAAAAATCATAATTTCTGTAGATCATCACCAAGTACCATTCAAAAATAGTTTGTTTTATTGTTGCAAATATTTAAAAAAATAAACACAAAGTTACAACAGACTGTGTAGCATCCATGGAAATGCACATTATCACTAGCGCTTTGAAGTAACTTTTATGCTTTACTTAGCGACTTACAAATAAATGTATTAGTAAGAAGCAATCGATAATGTGCCTACTGCTACACAGAACAGCTTAACATTATTAAGATAGTTTCGACCTTACCAAAAGCAAGCACACTTTTGTCAGGGCATGAAGAGACTAATAAAACCTACAACAAGCAGAACTGTCAAATAAACTGATGATCCATCCTAAAGTATGGAAATATTTAGGGTCACCAACCAAAGCAAGAAAAAGGAGCAGCACCACCCTGTCCTAAAGAAGCCTACAAAGTCTCCATATCTCCTTAAAACTCCTCATCATTGCACACAGAATCATCTGTGGGGACGCGCAACATATTAGAAGAATTTAATGAACCACCCTTTGACCAAAATTAACCTACAATCCAACTCCCATCCACAACTTCAAATACTTTGTTCTACTCACACTACCATGGGGAGGAAGGACATGGGAGCAGGTGGGTTTACACTGGAAGCCCACCAGACTCACCAGAAGGGACATCCAGAAGAGTGCTGCAAGTGATCCAGCAGGATAGCCTTCAGAAAACAAGTAGATATGTAATTGTTCTCCCAACTCCTGGACCTCCGGGCCGAGTATAGAAGAGCACCTTAGTTACCTTTGGAAAGGCTCTTGCTAGGAGATATTCTATCTAGATGAAGACTCCTCACCTTAATAACAGATACTCACAAAGTGCTTGATTGCTCCGGTGGGATTTCAGCTCTGTGAAAATGCATGATACCTTTCAGTACACACTTAAAAGGCATCTATACAAAGTACATGCACGGTTGGTGTATGCATCATATTGTTATTATTGTACCAGCTGACTCAGCAGCAAACACAGCTATTAAAAATAAAACTAGAAATAAAGCGCTTGAAAGCTATTCCCTTTGCACGTTTCGCTCATTGAGTGATTCCCAACATGGATCGAACTGCAACGCTAGCATTACTCTATCATTCTAGTATGTGTGCTTGATAGCATTAAGAAAGGTGCTGATATACTCAGTACAAAATGTGAAATAAACATATGCTCTCAGAGAAGGTCCTTGCCAATAAACATGGAAGGCCAGATCCATCGCATAAGTGAGTGCAGATCATTAATCAGTTGGAGTATCTGCTTGGTTACTTCACTTGGCAGAAGATTCACGGCCTCAGAAGGGCTGGGGAGGCTTTGTTTGTTTGTCGAGTTTTGTGTGGCGCTGGCTTGACCCGGCGGTGTCGGAGTACTTAGCGGCATTTGCGCTCAGCGGCTGAATGAGTTACATTTGGAGTAAATGCAGATACATAGTGACAATAGCAACGTAATGAGTCAGAATGGGAGACTGAGCCTGGGGGATGGTGCTTTAAGGCTTACAAAATGATTCCAAAACATTTTTGTTTAACATGTAAAGCGCCCTGATACCTTCAGGTCTAGCTAGCACTATATAAAACTCAAAACTCAAACTCATGCCAACAACGCATGCATACCTCTCTCAGATCATTGATAACAATTAAATCACTTCCTCTATGTGGGCTCTGTAAAATGCTGCCCACACTCGCTTAGAAGCCAAAGAGGAAAAACAGACACACATTACGTTGGGATGGATTGTGGTTTTTATGTGGCTCCTTGCCTGATTCATAATGCTGGTAATTGTAAGGTATTCACTAAACTGAAGAAACAGCAACAATGAGAGGCTGGTGCTGGCTTGTCCAATCAGAAGACTTTGAATGTGGGTATCAACTGCTGGTGATTGTCTTCCTTCAGGAACATCTTAAGGATTTTGGGTGCCCTGAACCAAACATATTTTGGGGGTCCCTTGCTTGGGAAAGCTTTGAATTTATTATCCAAATTCCGATTTTTCATGGCCTCTTTGGCCAGGTCATAGACAGTGCACAGGCACTCTCCTCTAATATACAAAATGTATTTACATCTAATATCCAGGAATGTTGACCTGTGTTTTCAATATTGTAATATAGCAGTAGCTCACTAATATTACTACAAATAATCTTCATGACACCCTCACATTTCACATATGTGAGGTCCGGTTTTGATGAAAATAAAGTCTTTTTTCTATGGATGTAGCATGCAAGTGTCTAAAACATTGTATTTAGGAATTATATAAGGCCCATCAGAGCAAGGCTCTCTGCAGAACAGAGCTGGCTCTGTCAGGGGGCCTCATGAAAGGCTGGGGCTATGGGCCAGAGCCCACTTTGCCATGCCTTAAAACGTCTCTGTCTTCTGTGCCTTTTCCAGCTGAGGGAAAGTGTGTGCACGGGAAAGGAAGCAAGTGAGGACTGTGGACATTTTCAAATGCATTTAGAGGGTCGGGATATGGAGTGTGAGGGGCTAATTACTTATGTTCCATATCCTGCTAGGTTTAAAATGATGGTAATTTGTCTTCATACCAGTATCTAATAGAACGATGAACAATGAACACCAGTTAACATCCACAACAGAGGGCAATAACACAATCTTGGAAATCACACATTTACAATTCGAGATATTTTTTGTTTTCTAGAAGCTTTTCTACACACTACCATTGGAAAGAGTCAGTTCCATCTAATTGCAAACTCGTTCTGTGCTTTACGGATGTGTGTCTGAGGTCGACCCCTCCTCTAATGGAAAAGAAAGGCGGGTAGCACAGTCAGGGACAGCCACGTCCCGCCTGCACCCGCGTGTCTGGCCGTGCAGTAATGGCCTGCACAAGAGCACGCCAGTGGGGAAATAATTATCCAGCATATGAACCTGTCTTAGGGCCATTATACCCAACCACGAAACCCTTTGTTAGCAGCAGGGACGACGGCGGAAGCCTGATGAGGACATACAGCCTGGAAAATAATGTCCCTGCACTTTTCCCCTGACAAATCACATCACACATTCAAGTCTGTTAATAGTTGTTTTATTATAATGTACAATAATAATCAAAGCTACAGGAATCAGGGTTTTATAACGCGCCCCGCTGAGCGGTAATATTAAACCTCTAAGTCTTGGGGCTGCTGCAGGGAAGGGGAAAAAAAGCTAACTATAATTGTTGCAAATGAACCTGGTTTGAACGCCATGTTTGTGATTTCATCAGTGAAAGAGAGGGGGAAAAACCCACCAGGGTCTGACAAAGGGAACAAAAAACTTCCAGTAAAACATAAGCTGGTACGCGGAGTCCGGCGGCAACGCAGAACCACAATGCGCTTTAATTTCCCCAGGCGGACAAGTCAATGAATATAAGGGCCCAGTCGAGTGCAATTCTGCAAATTAGGGATGCACAAAAGAAACTGCTCACCCGTGGAATTTCTTCATTATCATTAAGCGCAGATACACCATCCTGGCCCTCAGTGGCCGCAGACCATTCAGAATGTTAGGCCATCCTTAATGAATACGGCTATAAATGGGGGTGATTTATATATTCATGTTATACTTGTAAACACCAGACGGCATGCTTGCTCAAGAACCCAAGCTGGGCACCCATGGTGAAAATGAATACGGCCAACCTGCTGGCATCCACAAGAACTTCTTCAATGCCCTGTTCACTCAACGATGGCATAGATCACAGAGGTAAACACTTTACAGGCAGCTGCATTGAGTAAGAAAAGAAAAATACTTGTTTTGTCCCCGTTTGTGCAGCTCCAATGTTCGCGATTTTAAGTCGTGATAGTGACCCCTTGTTAGCCTATTGTCGCGACTCAATAGGGGCTAAGAAGAAATTTACGCATGAGGCTTCTCCAGGGAACCAGCTTTTCTTTGTACTCTCAATTCAGGAGGTACCCCCTCTTGCTTCTTGTCAACATGCTGCCCCCCCGCCTACTCACAATGCACGGTCAAGGGGGCGCTGTTGTTGTCTCTGGATCCCTTACCACACTCTGAATTAAAGACAATCTGGAATCAACATGCGTCAACGCCTTGTTCTGCTTTTTTCGCCTTTCAGACAAAGCTGTGTCTATTTTTTCTGTAAAATAATATAACCTCGATGTGAAAATATTCTTATGCAATACAAGGTACAGGACGGATACCTGACTTCTGATAAGACGAAATGGAATTGTGACTTAACGCGCCCGGACATCCACAACAGGATATGAAGCACTGCCGCCTTCATGCAAAATATAGCACTTATCTTGAATTTTAATGAAGGCGCTATGCCAGAGCACAGGAAGTACTGATCACCAAGGGCTAGGCATCAGAATGCGTTGTATCTGTGGAGGGGGTTGTCTGCGTCGATGACCTGCCAGCCCGGGGACATAGATTCTAGTCTATGTTTGGGCCATTGGCCAGAAAGCCTATGTCAGACTGAATTATCATATGTGCATTTGCTGCGCTTCGAATATTAATAAAACCTAGCGGGCGGTCCAATATAATCTAATTACACGTTACCATCCCATCACCCTGGTTCTATTTAGAGTTTACAGACAACATTGTACAACAGTTCGTGTTTCAGATGTTCCTAATAAAAAAACATTTCTTTTTTTTGTAAAGTTGATACTTTTTCCAGATTCGTTTTTTAATATGCTTAATATGTTATGCGGTAGAGTTTCGTCTAGCAAGTGACCTGGCATTGTTGTGAACTTGCAGCGGTATAAAACATTCATTTGCAGTGGCATCCTCAAAAAATAGACAAATCTGTAAAGACTGTCAGTCTTGCAAACTACCAGAACATCTTACCAGACAAAAACAGCCATTCAAAACTATTAGTGGAAAATATAATTTTGCCAACGAAAAATAAAAAAAAGCCTTACCTACCCAAGCAGGGGTTTGCCACATGCATACACGCCTGGATACCACATGCTCATTTCATCCCAATGCACACAAGCCAGAAATATGCCAGTTCTTGGCCATTTCAGTGCGCATTGAGCTGCTGCGGGCGGTGCGCTGGTCTGTAACCATTCATGTCCAGTCATCTCCTGAAGTTAATCAGCATTGTTTGGACAGTAATAGAACTATTTCAAAGCCTTTTTGTGTTTCGGCTACATCTCTGTGTGATGATGTTTGAGGGTTTGTTTGTACATAAACTCTCCATAAAATAGATATTTTTTCAGGACCTGTGATCATCACTGAACACGTGGGACTGCTCACTGCAAGTTCACCTCCCGAGCACACCAGCCTGTAAGGCTCTGTCTGTAACAGGACTCTCCTCTGTGCCAATACACCTTTCAGTGTGTGATGCTGTGCAGGGGTGTAGTTCGGTCAGTAAGTTTGGGGCGAGGGGGAGGGGGTGAACTCCAGATTTCCCAACAATCAAGCTGGCATATCTCGTTGGCATGCATTATATGAGAAGCAGGACCTGAGGGGGCATATGGGGCAGTGGAAAGAGGGAGAGGCGCGGGTTGTTAGGGGGTATTAGTTAAAATCCAAAATGTTTTCGTCTAAACAGATGACAGAGAGAGAGAGAGAGAGAGAGAGAGAGAGAGAGAGAGAGAGAGAGAGAGAGAGAGAGAGAGTGTATATGTTTTTGTCAGTGTGGGTGTGACATGTAAAAATTCGAGGGGAATTCCGACATACATGTCACCATACCCAACTGACGGCACCTGGTGCCCAACTATTTACTGCAGAATCAGGAGCGGCTCTTCCGCTAAGGCAGAGGTGCGTCGCCCCACTAAGGGTCCTATTAAAAGTTTGATGGTGCGGCGGTGGAAACGCCCCGCCGCCGCACCTCCAAACCCTCATGGAGACCACCCGCCCTCTTATGACTTTTTAAGTCATTGGCAGGTTTTTCCTTTGGCGGTCCCACGGCAATGCCTATAAAATAGGTTATGCGTTCCTCCGAGCACTCATTCAATATCATAAAAAGTCTTTGTGTAGTTTTCACTGTTCCATTTATTATCCAATCTTCATTCAAATTCGAGTTCACATCAATGATAATTCGCAGCCAACACGTGCTTCGTCAAGTCTGTCTAGGACAATTTGACTTCTTCAGGGCAATTGTGAAGTAAATATCTCCATACAGATTTGTCAAACGTAATTCAGTATTTATGTTACAATTTAATCCTCTGCTTCAAAGTAACATGGCATCCAAGTGCGGGCATAAATCGTGTATGTTCCTGAAGAGACATCAATGGTCGTGTAAGTCGGAGTGTAAAGTTTGCCGACCAGCGCCACCTGATTTAAAAGGAGATATCCTCGACCTGAATGTTGTCGTGACTCTTCTAGGGACTTGTTAGCGGAGTGGGAAGCAACAATGAATGTTGCACCACCACAGTCGTGTGCGGTGTGTGGCTGATTCAATCCGGGGGAGACCGCCACGGATTGAATCAGCCACACACCGCACACGACTGTGGTGGTGCAACATTCATTGCTGCTTCCCACTCCGCTAACAAGTCCCTAGAAGAGTCACAACAACATTCAGGTCGAGGATATCTCCTTTTAAATCAGGTGGCGCTGGTCGGCAAACTTTACACTCCGACTTACACGACCATTGATGTCTCTTCAGGAACATACACGATTTATGCCCGCACTTGGATGCCATGTTACTTTGAAGCAGAGGATTAAATTGTAACATAAATACTGAATTGCGTTTGACAAATCTGTATGGAGATGTTTACTTCACAATTGCCCTGAAGAAGTCAAATTGTCCTAGACGGACTTGACGAAACACGTGTTGGCTGCGAATTATCATTGATGTGAACTCGAATTTTAATGAAGATTGGATAATAAATGGAACAGTGAAAACTACACAAAGACTTTTTATGATATTGAATGAGTGCTCGGAGGAACGCATAAACTGTTTGGACCATTGGTTTGTCTTGGAGGCTGTGGTAACTAGCCCCCCATCTCTTCCTGAGCACCACGTACATAATCCTGTTGAACTACTTATACCTGGACTTTTGCTGTGCGCTCTTATTAGCCGTTACCATTGTTTGTTGCCTATAAAATAGGCACTGCAATGGGAATGTCAAAGAAAGTTCCAGCACGGCAAGGACTGAAAAGCCCATGTCATGCTGGAACGTCTGTGCATGCAAACAGGGGGGCACATGTTGTGCCCCCCTGTGTGCATCTACAAGGTGTGGGGCACAAGGAGGCCCTGCAGAGGGCCCTCTCTTTTTCTCACCACCACTCTTTCATGGAGGAAAGACCTCCATGAAAACAGTGGCAGTGATGAAAGTCATAATATGCTTGGCGGGACCGCAACTGTCCTGCAAAGCATATAGGTACCTCCGGAACGCTGCACCACCGCCAGGGAACATCGGTTTCTGGGTGGAGTCAGCGGTCTCAAGGCGGCACGACCACTAGGGTCGTAATGTGACAGTCGCAAGACCGCCATGCTAACACGAGTCTGGTGGTCCTCGGACTGACAGACTCATAACAGGCCCCTATGTTTAAAAAGAAAATGATAATAACGCAACGTTAATAATATTACGTTATAATCATTTTCTTCTTCTGTAAGGAGCCAGCCAGGTTAGGGCGGGGCTGGGCTAGTCACAGCCTGGGAGAGGGAGAAGGAGTGGTTGTTGCTCCACCTTAAGTGCACATGGTGGTTTGGCCAGCCCTCTTGGGCCGGCCAAAACATCACACACACTTTGCATGCTCTCCATCTGCTATATTGTACAGCCTGGGTGAGGAACATGCACAGCCTCCCAGTCCCCGCCTGAGCGCTGAACCATGGCACGCAGACCAAGCACAACGCTGCTGTAAGGCCGCGTCGTCATTGGCTGGGGGAGTCTGGGACCTTGAGAGCTTCATGTTCCCGAGTCGTAGGAGAGGTGGTGGCTGGGGACCGGCGATAACAAAGTGAGTTATTTTCTAAACCCTCCCCCTATACCCCCGCTACCATTCCCTACCAGCTGCCACTGTACAAGTACATTTTGTAGGGGGTGTAACCCCCCAAACATCCTCCCTGAAGCTACTCCCCCCTGGTGCTGTGGTGTCAGAAGAAGCTCAGACGTAGAAGGACGCAGATCTGCTGCTTACAACAAAGCACCCACACCCTGTCACTACAGCGCTGAATGTTAGTATGTGCCTCGCAATAATTAAAGATCTCATGCCACAGGCAAGAAGCAGTCTGCCGTCCAATATAATATTTTCTGTCTCACTGGCTACTTTATAACAAGCTCAGCCTCACAGGAGCCAGGCAAAAATAGCTGCCTCCCACCATACAGAACGGAAGGAAACTCTGGGCCTTTCATAGTTTGAAAGCAGATACTTATTAAATCTCTCAGCATCTTCCGTAGAGGCCTCAAAGGAAGAAAGGGATTGATCAACAGGTTTTCTCCCTTTATAGCAACTGATAGTAAATCTCCACCATTGAGTAACACTGTACTACAGTTACCTGTGGTTTTTCTCTTTTTGATTAACACTGTACCACGGTCACCTGCGGTACTCCCTATCCTTGATTAACACTGTACCAAGGTCACCTGCGGTACTCCGTATCCTTGATTAACACTGTATCACGGTTACCTGTGGTACTCCGTATCCTTGATTAACACTGTATCACGGTTACCTGTGGTACTCCGTATCCTTGATTAACACTGTACCAAGGTCACCTGCGATACTCTCTATCCTTGATTAACACTGTACCAAGGTCACCTGCGGTACTCTCTATCCTTGATTAACACTGTACCACGGTCACCTGCGGTACTCTCTATCCTTGATTAACACTGTACCAAGGTCACCTGCGGTACTCTCTATCCTTGATTAACACTGTACCAAGGTCACCTGCGGTACTCTCTATCCTTGATTAACACTGTACCAAGGTCGCCTGCGGTACTCCCTATCCTTGATTAACACTGTTTCATGGTTACCTGCTGTGCCGGTCACCAAGATTGTGTAGCGCAGACTGTAGAGAAATAGACCTTGCTCCAACTCTGGTAGATTAAGAGGACTCCATAGTACACAGAATATTAGTACTGCTTTACCCCTTTAGATAAAAGACAACTTTGAGTCAGAAAGGATCCTTCTCTGAGACCAACACCACGACTTGGAACTCAATTCTGCTCAATATCTGACCCCAGACTTCCCTTTTTGCCTTAAGAGAGCAGGGCTGGACAGGCCGGAGTCGCTGGAGCAAGGGGCGTAGCTTGATTATTGAGAGAAATGTTATCATTCAAACAGCAGCCAGGGCCCCCATATCCTTCCTTGCACTAGGGCCCATTACACAACAGCTGTGCTACTGCCTTGGAGAACAGTTTTGAAAGCCCAGAGCCCCAGACGTTTATATGAAGCAGGCACTGGGAGGCTTCAAGATAGACAGAAAGAGAGGGAAGGAGGGGGAGAAAGAGAAAAATAATTAGAGGGAGAAGGGAGAAAGCAGAGAAGGAGAAAGATTTAATGGATTTATGGAAAGAGAGAGATAACGTGAGGAGAGGGAAGGAGCAGGACTGGTTTGGGCATTTTTGCTAGGGCTACTTTGGTTCCCCAGGCTGCAGACCATTCAGAACTCAGTAGCCAGAAACACGCTCAACGTCCTGCCCACACTGCACTCACAGCACACCACACCAGAAGGAACTCCATTGGCTCCCCATACACAAATGAGCACAATTCAAACTCCTCACCCACACTTTCAAGGCACTCCATAGCACTGGCACAATGCACCTCAGTAATCGCATTTGCTTTCACAAACCTTCCAGACTACTCCGCTGTCCAAACTTTAGCTCGCATGCATCCCACACCTAAGGAAAACAAGTTCCAGCGGTCCAGCCTTCTCTTACCTTACTGCCTGATGAACTCCATCCACTCAGGATCCCCCACAGACCCATGCCCTCACCACATCTTTAACAAAGTAGACTCCATTATAGCACCGCACCTCCGAGACGTCATCAACTGCTCCCTCAACTCCGCCACCTTCCCGGAAAGTTGGAAACACGCTGAACTCAGCGCCCTTCTGAAGAAACCCACAGCTGACCCCACCGAACTCAAAAACTACCGCCCTATCTCGCTCCTTCCATTCCCGGCCAAAGTCATCGAGAAAGCTGTCAACAACCAGCTCGCCGCCTTCCTCGAAACCAACAAATCCCTCGACTCCTCACAGTCTGGCTTCCGAGCCAAACACAGCACTGAGACCGCCCTCATCGCAGCAACAGATGACATTCAAACTCTGCTAGACAACGGAGACAAAGTCGCCCTCATCCTCCTCGACCTCTCCGCAGCCTTCGACACAGTTTGTCATCGCACCCTAATACAACGCCTCAGAAACATCGGAATCCAGGGAAATGCACTGGAATGGATCACCTCGTTCCTCACCGGAAGGACCCAGAGAGTCCGCCTCCCACCATTCAAATCAGAAGCTACCGAAGTCATCTGCGGCGTGCCACAAGGATCCTCACTCAGCCCCACCCTCTTCAACGTATACATGAGCCCCCTTGCGGCCATTGCATGCCAACATAACCTCAACATCATCTCCTACGCTGACGACACTCAACTGATCCTCTCACTCACCAAAGACCCTAACACCGCCAAAACCAACCTACACGAAGGAATGAAAGAAGTAGCCGAGTGGATGAAGTACAGCCGTCTTAAACTTAATTCTGACAAAACTGAAGTCCTTATCCTTGGCACCTCCCCCTCCGCCTGGGATGACTCTTGGTGGCCAGAGGCCCTTGGAAAAGCACCCATCCCGACGGACCACGCACGGAACCTAGGTGTCATCCTGGACTCCTCTCTCTCTATGAACAGACAAGTCAACGCTGTCTCATCTTCTTGCTTCAATATTCTTCGCATGCTCAAAAAAACATTTCGCTGGATCCCCACCGAAACCAGAAAGACGGTCACCCACGCACTGGTCACGAGCCGCCTGGACTACGGAAACACCCTATACGCCGGTACCACCACTAAACTCCAGAAAAAACTCCAACGCATCCAGAACGCCTCAGCCAGACTCATTCTAGACATCCAGCGTAAGGACCACATCTCTGGACACCTGAAAAACCTCCACTGGCTCCCCGTTAACAAGAGGATTACGTTCCGCCTCCTAACCCACGCACACAAAGCACTCTACGAACTTGGACCCGAATGCCTCAACTCGCGACTCTCCTTCTACACCCCCTCCCGCCACCTATGATCCTCCAACCAAGCCCTTGCAACTGTACCTCGCATCAACAAAACCACCATGGGAGGCAGATACTTCTCCTACCTGGCAGCTAAAACCTGGAACTCACTTCCCACCCACCTTCGTCTCACTCAGAACCACCTTACATTCAGAAAGCAACTTAAAACCTGGATATTCGACATGTAGTTCCCCACCCTTCCTCAAGCGCCTTGAGACCCTCTGGGTATGTAGCGCGCTATATAAATTACTTGACTTGACTTGACTTGACTAAAGCATGGAACTAACTGCTGCTGCACATAGGAGCCTCCTCGGTGCTCCTTGAATCTTGGAAGGAGCTGAAGACCTAGCCTTTCGAGTAATCCCACTAGGCCCCAGGTTTGGCTAGGCACACTCCTGCTCAGAGCAAGGACACCCTCTCAGTTGATAATGCGCTCTGTGAATCTGCATAACATAGCATAAAACATAACATAGATTGAAATCCCTCACAAGTTTCTACATGTGGATTTTTCTTGCTTCTTCTGCATTACTCTGTATTATGGTGAGCTGCGGGTAAAACATCCACTGCCTTCAGGTGCGGGTGCACTGTATATAAATGCTAGGTATACAAATTAAACTGCCTTCTCAAGACACTTGCAGGAAGTACTAATGGTGCTGGACGGGATTTAACCCCTTGCCCGCGGCCGGAATTCTGCGCCTGTGCGGCTGATTCCGATCGCGGGCGTGGTCATGATGGCTCCTGGCCGTCATCAGCTCACGCCCACAGTGACGCATGACGGACTGGAGCCGTCATCAGCACGCAAGGGGTTAATCCAGGGTAATGTTGGTGACATCATAGGCTTCATTAAAGGAGAAAGGGTGCTGTCACTATATTTGTATCCTGTTGAGAATACCACTCAACCAGGACGTCATATTGATGGTATTTCCTCTAAATCTTACCATCAGTGCTACAATGCTACAGGCATCTTTACCAGGATTCTACTGACTTTCAGTGATAATAAGCAATATTTTGAGCAGGCAATTCTTTACACTCATGGCTAGCAGACTTGCATTCACTGTTACTGGGCAGTGTTTTTCCCATTTGCCAATTGATTCATAGATTTGCTGGAAGCAATTTCCAATTACTCTGGTGGTATCCATACCTCGCTTCACATTGGAGTTTTTTGTACTCGTCCTGAGTGCCCCATTATTATTAAATGATGCAGTCCCCATCTGTGTAATCTGTAGCTTCTCTCTCTGTCAGTGACAGTCTTCTGTCAGTCTTATCCTGCTTTTGTTGATTCTTTTAGCTCTGTCCTCCATCAGCTATCATTTGGTCAATTGGGTTCACATGCCTTATGTGTGTGGATGACACCACAATCCTGCATTAGTTGGATGGCGTTAGCAGCTTTGACATTCATCGCTTCTATGTTTACAAGCGGGAGATTTTGGATGGCCACTAAATTGTTGTAGTTCCATAGACCAAGATTATTGACTTCAGCCATGAAGCTAATATTAGAAGCCTGAAGCATTTGCCAAAATGTATGTATGCCTGTCCACCTACTGTCAGTAAAACAAATATGACAGATCCTTTATAGATCTAGATCTCTCCTTTGTTCTCTCAATTGATGCCATATTAGTAGTTGTACTTAAATGTAAAGACCTTGCAGTGTCTTGCCATCCTTACTCCCCAGTAAGAGTGACAGCGAAGAATGCCATTATATGTGCATGGCTTAATGAGAGATGACAACGCTCTCGCTGCTTGGGCATTCACTTTCTTCCTACACCAACTCCTTGTATATATGATGCTGGATCACTCCCCTCCTTAAGCACTGATTTCCTCAGAGGTTCAATGGTCCAGTGCCCCTCAGATATTCTATGTAAATACCCGTACCTACCTGCAGAGGCGGCTCTAGGCTCATGGCGGCGCTGGGCAGGAAGCGTAGGTAGGGGGCCCCAGAAGAGGGGGTCCGGGCGGGGCGGAGCGCGGAGGCCAGTGAAGAGGGGGAGTGAGGGGGGGGGGGGTCAGGGAGTTTGGAAGTGGAACAGAGGCGGAGGCCAACTAATCCCCACCAGGGGCCGCCACGCAAATATGTATCCATCCGCAGAGGATTATTTTATTAAGGATATATATTGGTGTGGTGGCCCCTGGGGTTTGGTGGCCCTGTGCAGGTGCACAGCTTGCACATGCCTAAGGTCGCCCCCTACCTGCAAACACACAAAATAGTCTTCATCTTGGCCTTGTTGAACTGTCTGCTGATTCAGAGTGCTGATGTTTAATTCCTGTTGAGTTGGGATACTGCAGATGTCCCTATGTGAACCAGAACATATGAGCCAAAAGGCTGCGTCTCTTGATTAGGTAACACGGAAAATCATAAACATTTTTAATGCAGGTGTGTGGCAAAAGGTACCAGCTATACCTTTCACAATTCTTCCCAAAAGAGTCTGAAAGATGATCCCAGCTTGAAAAGTTCATGGCACACGCAAAAAAATAAACAATAGGCCTTCTAAGTGGAGCATTCATTAAAAAGCTCCTTTTTATTTGATATCCTTTAAGAAGTCTTGGAGCAATATTTAAATGCACACTTCTTGGTTTCCGAGTCGAAACACGTTTCAAGGCCAACCTGGCCCTTCCTTGGCCTCTCAAAGGATTGCAAAGATGCTCAAGATGAGAGGCAGGCATAATGTAAAAGAGTTTGTTTAGTGTGTAAGGGTATGCTCCTGGAATATCAAATCTCAACAATATCGATAGGACAGTATATCGAAAATAAAATATCAACTGGTAAGTCTAGATTTTCTATATCTAAATCCACATATATGTACCTATATGTTACACATATCTTCAAGGTAAGTAGATGTGGAATTAGGAATGGTAAATCTGAACTTTCCTATATGCATTTACCTTTTGATGTTCTATCCTCAATATTAGTTCCTCACAAAATTGCTGGTGTCGATATTCAGTAGTACAAGAGATTGCAAGGCCTTTGTAGGACAGTTCTATTTGTGCTTTAAATTTAGAAGATCATATCCTTCCACAAAACTATTTTCTAGAGTTTGAGACATTTTGTGATCATCTAGCATAGCAAGGAGACATTAGGGATTGTTAGTCGCTGGAGCACAGGTATGTCAATATCTATCTCTTGTACTGAGGGATTCATCCACTATCTAAGGTCTATACCGTATGAGAGCATAATGAAACATAAAAAGTGTTGGCACAGTGTACAGGGACTAAGGGCACTTTTCAGTGCTACTTTGGATACCCTTACAGGGTGACAGGTGCCCTCTCTAAAGTAACAAATAAAACACGTGAGGTCACATCTGTGCTCTGCAGGATATGTCCTGGAATTACTACGCTATAAAGGAACGTTGGCACACTTGTCCCAAATAGTAATGAGGTGTGGGATTTCCGGGGTCAGAGCTTCTTTAATGCTTTGTACATGACTCTAATTGGGTAGGTAAATTCACAGTTAATTAATAGGTTTATTTTCTTCAAATCTAACAGAAAGGTTACAGAAAACACATTTGAAGGGATTACTATTTGCATCTAAAAAAATATAACCAATGTTTTCAAAAAGTGCAATCACGTAGTCCAAGACTAAAAAAATCAAAAAAATCTATATATATAATTTGTGCTTGTTAACGCTGGTTAATATTTTCCATATATCTTCAGTCGAGTTTGCTAAGCCACACAATGATGCAGGATAACACAATCTAAGCTAGATTCTGTGATATATTTAATAATGTACATAAGTGTTATACATTCCCAGACTAAGAGAATGCACGTTTTCTACGCTATCTTGCACAGGAGCGACAGCTGGTTTAACTCGACACAACATTTGTTCAAGCTTCCTTTTTCATCATAACTAATGCGATTTTTTTTTTAGCATATTAGGGATGACAAGTTGGTCAGAAGCCTGCATTTTGCATTTAAATTGTCTTGCAATCCATCAGTGTTGTCAAAGTGCATGAGTAGAGGATGCAGCTCATACTTCCAAATAAGTTGAGACAAGCAAGATTTTTCACAAAAGATTATTTCCTAGCTAGTTCTCTGTCAATCGATTTATACAAGGGTTTCATGGATAAAGTGAGCTACAACAAACACTGTTATCAGGAGCGTAGGAAGGGGGGTGCGCTGGGTGCGGCCGCTACAGGTGTCATCACTGAGGGGGGTGACAACATGGCAAAAATATGTGCTTTTAAAATAAAAAAAATATTTGGGGGCGCACAACAGTTTAAAAAAAATAAATATTCAATGGGAGTGAGGGGGGAAGGGGGGCGGTGACAAGAAATGTTCCACACAGGGTACCACCAGACATTGCTACGCCACTGACTGTGATATCATTCATGAAGCTGCACTGATTCTACACTGAAATTCCATATTCTGAATTGTCGCATGATTTGAGCCTTCTGCGCCTCAATTCATAATGACTGGAAATGACATACATTTATTTTAAAAAGTAAGGGCATTTGCGTCTAAGTGATTGTGTGTTAAATGTGTTTATTTGGCTGAGTGTATGCAAAAGTGTGGGTGTACTGGGGTATCTGGGTTTGTGCGAGAGGTGCTAATGCGTGCCATGTGCGTACATGTCTGCTTGGTGGGTATATGGGACGGATGCATAAGAAAGTGAGATTGTATTCGATTTTATGGGGATGTGAATGTGTAGCTATTTGTGTTGTATTGCATTGTATTGGTAGTAATACCACATGCTGCTGCCACTGGTGTGTCTGTAGCACTGTGTATACACTATCCGATTTGGTGCATGTTGGAGTCCTAGCAACAACTTTACTTGTCCTTTATAGCGCAGTAGAAGTTTACAAGTCAGGTCTCCTTGTCCTGTTTGTGTAGGCCTGAATCTGCCTGTATGACTTCTCTGAATTTGGTGCAAGTCACAGCTTACTTCCACGGTTGCTTTGGAGGCATTACTGAAAGCCAGAACTGCGTGGTTGGTGTTCTACAATGTGGCCTATCTAGGAAGAGTGGGCCTTGTGAAAGAGGGCCTGAGAGGTCCTTCAACCTTGTCACTGAGATGCGATGCAACACAACGGGTTTGCTTGGTTCCTAAAGAAAGGGGTAGTGGCAGGTCTAGCTCACTGTCAGGGTTGAATACACACCTCAGGTAGATCTATCCTTGGAAATGGTGTGGCACTGTGTTGGGGTTGTCCAATTCCAAGAACCAAGAATTTGAAGTGTGGTTGTCTAATCTAATCTGGTTTAAGCCGGCACTTGCATAATTAGTTCCCCATTTCTTGTGAACGGTGGAGTGGTTCAGGATAATCCTAAATGATCTTATTGTAAGCAGAATGAATAATCGTTTTTTTAATACCCTGAACTGAATGTTAGGTCCTTACTTATGAACAATTTGCCAGAGATCTGATCAGATGAGTGATGGACAATATATCAGACAGGGAGGGCGGGCAGCTAGTCTGGCAGAATCTAAGGTAGCATGCATGTTGTTTCAAAGTTTAGCTTTCTGACTAAACAAGGATGCCCCACCCATCTGGTATTTCTTCAACTTACATATGACAATTAGTAGACCCACTTTTGATCTGATGCAATATTCATCACATGGTTGACAGGTTCCAGTCTGATGTCGCAGGGAGAGGAGCCCATTCCATTGATTGCCTGACAGGCATTAACAGAGTTGTGTGTGTGCGAAAATGTGGGTGGACAACATGCGTGGAGGTCATTGTGTGTGTGTGTGTCCGTGTTTGGTTAAAATAGCACTGTAGCCTGAATTTAATTGGCCAAATGCCCAGTATGTAAGGATTCAATTTCTCATCTGCAAGATTTATCAAGCGGACTAACATTCTAGGGGAATTAACACATTCCTTGTAAAGGTCACAGTGGCTTATATCCATGCTTGTATCCATACGCCTCGCATTTATTAAAGGATTATCATTTTTGACATAACCATTAAAGCAAAGCACAGAATGCAAGTCTAGGGTGCAGCTTTAATTAAGTGAATGCATGGAAATAAAAGCCTTCAGGTCAGTGCCAGTCACAGCATGTTCCCAGTCTGAGAGATGTGTCCATGAACATTAGGCCCAATCTGCCTCTTCTCCTGTTTTCCCCACCATCCCTGCCCCATGAGGGATGCGCCGAGGGATTAATTTTGAATATTCAATCAGACAGTCATTAAGTCAATTATTCTAAATTCCTCCTGCCTGAAGAACCATCAAGGACACAATGAATATAGTCTGATATCAATAAAGAAGCAGAAGTGCAGATCTGTTTTAATGTTAATTCTGTTTTTTCTTATCTTTACCCTACTCCTGCAAAATCAGCATCCTACACTAACATTTCTATGAGGCAGTTCAGGTGTGTATTTATCAAATAAGTTACATTCCATGCCTGTCGTGTTTTTTTTCCTGTATACACCGTACATATAATTCTAAGTGACAATAGGGTATCCTTCAATAGACCTAGGCACTTTTGTCTGTCGAGATAACCCCAACTTAGAAACTGTCGGGCCAAGATGCCACAAAAAGGACCCATTTAACACAACATTCTAAATTGCCCTTTATGCCATTTATTGCCTCTTAAAGACACAAGTTGCGTAATGACTAATGTGGCCATTTTCTAAGGCGTTATGCATCACATCCATAGTATTGTGATATATATTTCTTCGATTACCATAAGCCGTATAGAGATTTTCCAGCTATTACGTTCTTTTCTTTAAATCTTATTGTTATTAGTGGAGTATCAAACCCTTTCAAGTACATACATAGCTAAATCTTTATCAATCACAATTTATTGTATTATATTGATACATATTTCCATTCATTGAGTATCTGATTATGGTAGCATTTGCCTAAAGCAGTAATTCATCAATTAATATATGACATACTTAATAATGAATCCAATTTCCTTGATTATTCTTACCACCTTATCAACACCTTCTGGCACTGCCCACACCACGAGATTCCGATCTGTACGACAACTCAGATATTGGCTCCCATACCAGGAATCCCAGCTTTCTTGCTTTCCGTCCCTTCCAGCAATAAAGATTGCTCGCCATATAATACACGGAGAATAGTCAAGCAAGCCATTGCTGGACGGTGGAGGGATCTCAATGACGCCATGCCAAGGTGATAGCAAAATTAACTGTGGTGTCATCAGCATCTGTTTATGGAGCACTGATTCAGCTATTTACCAATAGCTTCCTTTAAGACCTCCATCTTTACACAACCACAAAACATATGGACTAAGTAAGTTTCATGGCTATCCAAGAAAGGTCAAGTAGATTCTGTCTTTTTTACCCCAGCTAGATGTTTTGGCCAGTGTGTAGTAAAGATTAAATAATGTTGGGCCTTCAATCCCGCAGTTAATAGCACCTTCTGACCCATCTCTAATGATTTCCTCAAGTTGGACCTTTGGATCATTAGTCTTCCCTCCCAGTTGCCCTCTTGCTTTCCAAGGTCAACGGGCAAAAAATGGAACAATACTTTTTAGTTATGTCTAATCCCCCCCACTGTTTTTTTGCTCACCACGCCACCCTAGTATGGACCCAGCCATATGCAAATCAATCTTGAACTTCCTCCTCATGGAAACAATCCAGCTCAAACTGCAAGCCAGGCCCGCCCTCGACTGGAAGCAAGGATCCCAGACACGAGCCCCGTGCTCACTGCGCCACTGGATTCAAGCTAGCCTGGCTGATGGTAGGTGATAGACCTACACTGGTCCTAAGGTGCTTGCCTTTTTCTGTTTGTTTTTCTGCTTCTGTTTTGCCTTTACTGTTCACTTTTCTGCCCTCATTTTTGTTTTTCTGCTTCTTTTTCTGCCCACTGTTTTGCCCTCTTCTGCTCTGTTTTGCCTTTTCTGCTTGTTTTTCGGCCCTCCGTTTTGCCTTTTTCAGCTCGTTTTTCTGCCCTATGTTTTGCCTTTTTTGCTTGTTTTTCTGCCCTCTGGTTTCTGTTCATTTTTCTGGTATCTGGTTTGCCCTCTTCTGCTCGATTTTTCCTTTTCTGCAAATTTTTTGCCTCTGTTTCTGCTCGTTTTTCTGCCCTCTACTTTCTCTTTTCTGCTCGCTCATTTTTGTGCCATCTGTTTTGCCTTTTTCGTCTCCTTGCTTCTCTCTTCCAGCTGTTTCCTCAAGACTGGGCTTTTTGACAGAGACCTCCCACCCCAGAGCCCAAATACCTCCGGGGTGACAGTGCTGTGCTCCACAAATGCACATTGATTGATTAACTCCTTATCGAGCAGCTCAGGGACCCTCTTCCGATATGGCTGATTCATTACTTGAGTCCTCAGCCCCCTCTGACAGTGAGAAGAAACAAATCAAACACAAGGAGTTGATGGACGGACCACTGAAACTTTTCAGACACTCACCCCCAGTCACAGATCTGAGTTGAATTCATCATCATTCTTTAGCTCACTTGACCAGCCCAGTTCAGATCCAGCTATATGCAAATCAGTCTTGACCCTGTGCCTCATGGGAACAGTCCAGCCTGAACTGCAATGCCAGGTCTTCCCAGGACTAGAAACAAGCATCCTGGGACTGGTTTCGGGTAACACCCCTCATCAGCAAGGCTAGCTTGAATCCAGCGGCAAAGTGAGCAAGGGACCCATGTCTGGGCATACCCCGCCAACTAAGGCTAAGGGTGAATAAAGCAAACACAAGGAGATGATGGACGGAGCACTAAAACTTCTCAAACACTCACTCCCAGTCACAGATCTGGGCTGAATCCATCATCGTTCCTTAGCTCAGTTTGCCAACCCGAGTTCAGACCCAGCTATACGCAAATCAGTCTTAACCCTGAGACTCACGGGAACAGTCCAGCCCGAACTGCCAAGCCCCAGTCCGAACTGCCAAGCCAGGTCTTCCCTCGACCGAAAACAAGCATCCTGGGACCGGTTTTGGGGTAACTCCATTCATCAGGCGGGCTAGCTTGAATCCAGTGGTAAAGTGACCCTTGCTCCCTTTGCCTCTGGATTCAAGCTAGCCCATGCTGCACATGCTGGAGAGGGTTCTTACATGGGTGAATTAGTTGAAGTCTGGGGCAGGGCCAGTACATTTTCATCAGTATATACTATGCCCTTGGAAGATCTGGCCATAACAGATATAGTCTGACTATTGATACCACCAGGTACAGCGTACATCTTTTACCCCCTTGAAGATTTTTCAGCCGCTTCCATCATATGTGTTGTAAGACTATTGCCGCTCCCACTACGCTGATCTCCATTGTCGCCAGAGCCCATAGAGGAGGGAGAACCCAGAACCGTTGCTATAGATTGCATAGTGTCTTCAACCTGGCTTTCTCCTGTCCCCGCTACCATAGGTGCCCCAGTCAAGGAACACAGCACTGTGGATTGCCCTGGTGTGCTCTCCTTCTTTGGGGGTGCATAATGCTCCAGGTGATTACTTTAAGGTACCTGTATCTCCTCATGTCCTGCTGGCTTGTTTGTGTGCATGGGGTCTGTTACTTAATGTCGCTCCCCACTCAGAGTAGCTTAAAAAAAATCTGTGAACATAAGTTTCTCCCCAGCAAAGGTGGATTGCTGCACAGTGCACCTGTCTTGCAGCCTACCTTAGCTGCAGCAACCTTTACCAGCACCAATCCACCCAAATAAATGGCCCCCAAGCATTGTGGCCACAGTCAAACCCTCGACCCATGCCCGAATAGCGGCCTAGGGGCTCTTTGAACTTCATTTCTTGACTGGCCGTCTAAGGAAGGGAATGGAGCCCACGTTCAGCCGCTCACACACCCGCCATATTGGCTTCTGAAATAAATCAGCTATTACATAGCAAGGTGATAAATTATCCTGGAGCTAAGTGCATTTTCAACAATACACAGGTGCACATATATATGTGTTATTCTATGGTTAGGTAAATAAGACCTTGACTACAGTATATGCTACCCATGGGCTTCTTCAGAGTGCAAGATGGTACCTACCGTTTACAATGATGAAGCATTTCCCCGCAGAGACAATTCTAGAGTCTTAAACCCTACAACACATTTATGGATATGGGGTTCATCAATAATACCCTAAACGTGAGTTGAGCATTGTCCAGTACAGTTGTGGGTGTCACAGAGATCCAGGGGGCTTATCCCACTGTGGTTAGTAAATATTTCACAGTGTATTGCTTGTTTTAACTGGTTCTGACAAAAGAAAGTGAGACAAAAAGATCAAACTATAAATCAGAAGGGACTGATGCATAAATTCAATGAAAATAATCTTAGCTACTGATATTAGTGGTACAATAATGGCCATATAAGACAAGATTACATAAGTGGCCACCCCATGCAAGATTGTCAGCAGTGATCATATCAGTGCATCAGGCAGGGTTGCCAGCAGCAAGGTAAACAATAAGGTAGAAAAGAATTTATAAATTTGGAATACCTTTACATGGGTAATACATAACCAGCATAGGTGGAATGCCCCTGGCACCCAGGTAATAACATTAGAATACGTCTCCACAGTACCGCATGATTTATCACTCAAATATCAGCTTTAAATATATTTAGGAAATTCAACAATTTTTCTCAAACTCTAATAATAAAATTCTTAAAAAACACACATTTTCATCTATAATACACACTTTTTCAGTTCTGGTGTACATATATTAATTCAACCTTATGAAGGCTTTTATATACGTATGCTGAGATGAGCACAATAGAGCTACTTACAGGTACAAGTCAATCATGAGCTACTCATTGGATAAGCCCGTAGACAAAATACCATAAATATTTGACACCCTATTACATAACTTTATATCTTTCGTATCAATGCACCAGCCTGTGCTTCAGTACGTTAACCATGCTATAACAAACGGGCCATCGCAAGGCAGATGTACAAACGTCTGGATGAGCACCAGCCACAATACCAGTAATGGTACATTTTGATATATCACCATTCATACAATCACACTTTTATTATTTCAACACAAACTTGACTTTAGTGAGGGCTATTATGTTCTCACAGTACGCACTATAATCATATCTGATCATCAGCCTTTTTAGGTCTCACCTGCAGAGAGATACAGCTGTCTGGGGACATCAATTGCCATTGTACCAAAGGCTGCTGTAGTTTTTATTTTATTTTTTAATTTGCAGAGTTTTATATAGCGCAAACTTGACTCGAATCGGGTATCAGAGCACTTTACATCGCACCAGTTGCATTACATGAGGACACATCCATTTTTTTGCTTTTTGTTTTTTGTTAGGCACGGGGACATTAAGTGATTTGCCCAGAATCACAGGATGTTCAGCGTCACTGCTGAGACTCGAACCCAGTTCCCAAGATTCAAGGTCGACCGCCCTAGCCGTTAGGCAAACTCCTCTCACCTAGTTCAGCGGTCTTTAGGTGGTGAACAGGGCTGTTTATCAGTACTGGTATCAGTCCCCCGGTCTTGAATATTCTGGTTCAGCTGGCTGTGGGTGCTGACTAACAGTGCTGCCCATTGGCATTGGTATTAACCTACTGCATTTCATGAAGATGAACATACTGAAGGTAGTAGAACTCCTGGCTGTCCAGCAGCTTCTCCCCAGCTCCAGATCATCAGTTGCTCCCCTGCCCATGCCTTTGTTCTGCAGTGGTCCAGTTTTGAAATATGATTGTCTGTTCACCGATAGGTGTGGTACATTTTAGATGTTATTTTTTGCTTGTCTTCTTGGGATGCTCCCTCCTTATTTTTTAACCAGCAGTCTGACAAGTTACATCTGCACAGTTTGTCATGCACTCACTCCACCCCTCATCATAACACATGAACAAAGTATTTCCTTTAGATAGCTCAAAGGTTTTAAAATGTATTTCATAATGAAATAAGATTCAGAAATATCTTCCAGTGTTTTGGAGAACAGCAGTATTTCTTACTTAGACATATTGGGCTCTATTCACAAAGGTAAATTCGGTCATTAAAGAATGAATTAACCCAAAATAATCCTACCAAGAATTCGCAGAGCGATTCCCGGCCGGAATAAGCCCATTTATGTGTGTTGAGAACACAAGCATGTGTGTAGGCTTCGGGGCAGATTTACAAGGATCTGATGCGTCAGTTTCCTTGCGTCAGCACCGAATGTCCTTGCGCCATTATGGATGCGCTGTATTTACAATACAGTGCTCCATGGCGCAAGGATTAACAGATGCGTCAGAAATTCTGACGCATCTGTTGGCACAAAATGACTCATTCATGGAGTTGCTCGTGAAAGTGACGCAACTCCAGCAATGCGCCACAATAGATGGGTGAGTCCCATTCAAAGAGCCCTGTGTCATTCCTTATGCCTGGTCTGAGCAGGCATAGGTATTTCGACGTAGTGAAGGCATAGAGTGACGCAGTAAAATCTTGTAGGTATAATGTGATGCAGGGCTTAACAAAGTGACATCTCCCTAGATGCATCATGTTGTAAATGAGCCGACACATTTACGCCGCGGCTGCGTCACAAAACTGATGCAACGGCAGCGCAAAATCCACGCAAGGGGCTTGTAAATCTGCCCCCACATCTGTAAATCCCACTTAATAAGCCAAGAGCTGTTGAAACTTCCCTTCTAAGGGGAAAAGGGAAACAGATCATACCACAATCTGCTGGGAGATTAGGGGATGGTGTTGTTCTATGGGGAAAATATTTTCCTGTGGAGAAATACCAACAAAACAAAAAAATAGGGGATCCAATTTCCCCTGCGGAGAGTTTTCCACTATGATACAGAGAACTGCACATGGCATGAACTGGATCCCATTAGGAATACCAAATAACCTTCCCATGAATATGCGTGAAAATCTGCTTCTGGCACAACTATCCATATATTCTGCTGGTAATGTTTATACATTCCATAAGGGTGTACATCTACAAATGCATGCAGGAGTAAATCTGGGAGTGAAGATGTATGACTTGCTTTGTGAGTTGTGCCTATTCAGTTTGCCCAGTTTCACAACAATAACAAAAACTGACTCTGTGACTCCTTGGAGCTTAGTTTGTCATTACCTTCTTGTGTGCTAACTTAATGACTTGGCTCGTTTGCTATTGCGTAGTATGTTCTGCTCCCAGATTATGCTATTGCTCGCCAAAAGGCTGGCAAAGAGGCTTTATTAACTGCCTTGGGTAACACAAACTGTCTTAAACAGATGGACAACCAATAATTCCGCATCCTGCAACAATAATTGGCACGACAGAAGGTCCATGAAAAACAAAAATACATTTGGACATAAATGAAGGAAATAATTAAAACGAAGCTCGAAACATTCCCCACCATGTCTGTCTGCTGCTTCATAAACTCTTTACGGTTTGTAGAGCTTGTTTTCTAATACGCCATTTGATCAAAACACCTCCTACCTCCATCTGCTTTTCAGGTCTAAAAAACATCATTAGTGTCATACAGCAATATTCTACTCCTCCAGGCCTTATGTTTGTGCCAAAAGTAATATCGCTTGTGTTTTGAGCTAGAGAGAAACAAGTTCGATGCTCTGATAAAAACATTGCAGATTGTTTTTAGAGTCTGATATGGGTTTCTAACTTTAATGAATATTTTAAAAGAATTATAAGTAATGGCAATATGCAAGCTGTTTATTTTTAATTTTTTTATTTTTTTCCAGCTCCAAGAATTTATTAATATTTTTGAATAACACAAAATGAATTAGAACATCAAATGATAATACTTAAAACTCTGTTTATTTAAGTATTTATTTTAAGAGCCTTTCTAAATTATCAGACTGACAACGATTTCCAGATAGCATGTATATTTATCTAATTCTGTAAAGCTATGCTACTACTGAAACAACCCCCACCCCCTTCACCACAAAAGTCAGCATATCTCTCATTGATTTCCCATCCTTTATAAATCACAGTGCATAATTTTGCACCTGCCTTTCAAACTCTCCTCTAGCTTACTTGTGGACAGGGGCCTATTATTTATATACCTGTTCCTCTTCTCGCAAATAATTTGCTTTTGCTTTTACCAACATTTGTGTATAGATTTTTATTTTCAACTCCTCTGCTTTGTTTCCCAACAGAACAACGTTGTATGCCGTTTTGTATTGGCATAATCTGACCAACAGGTTTTCTTTGCTGTAGATGTATAAAAATTAAAAAGAGCCCTACTCTTAGTATTAATTAACTCTCCATGGTGAAGAGAATGCTGGTCTTTCTTAGATAACCATCACCCACCAGGGTTACCCTTTGGTGGCATGCTTCATCATCGGGTCCATCCCGTTCCGCTGCGGAGAGGGTCTTGCTTAAATTTTGATACATTTGATCGGAGGACAAGCCCCTCTGACACGTCTCTTCTTTTTCCCCCTTTATTTGATAGGTAGCTATAGATGTATAGGTAGATGTACGAAGGTATTTTGTATTTGCCATCCCTTCAAAAAAGGTTTTCTAACTCGTAAAATGTGTTTTGGGACCCCACACTGCATCCTAATTTCGAAGGTTTCAATCAGCAAATTTTAATGCAATTTTTCAGCGGTGTGGCACTGCTATTTTGGTTACCAAACCCTCAAAGAAAACCACCATCCTTGTGTCTCTAGCTAACCACAGGGGATCAAAAATATGGCCAGGTCTATTAACATTCATTAGGCAGGTTTTTCCGTGACCCCCTGCGAATGTTGATTTTAAGACCTGATCTATAAGTGCATAGGTTGTTTTGCAAAATCAGAGTGTATTTGCAAAAAGATGGTACGTAATTTGGAATTCAGAAAGTCTGGACCGCTGTCTCTGCCTGGATAAACGAGTGTTCCAAATCTCACACATGTGTGCTGTTCATTATTAATGCATGCACCAGCGTAAACTATATAATTAATAATATTTTCATCAAATTCCCAAACACCATGCCTTTTATTCCTTGTATTTTTTTTTCAAAATGCAGCAGATGGCTAATCAGCAGAGGTCCCAAACAATACCACAGCTTCAAGGCACAAATGCTGCAAGTGGACAGCCTCTTAAATCAAAGCCTTAAAGGCCGGTCCCTCTCATTCCCGTATTTAGATTCGAGGCGACCATTTTCCAATTGAATAAACATTAAAAGGGAATAATTTATAAGTCTGTTCACTATGCATTCCACCCTGCACTGCTGAAAGCATTTCACTGTTGTAGGAAAATGGTTGAACATGAAGGCTTGTGTCTCGTTTTGTGCGCGTGATCCCGCAACTGTTGTACAATTTTGAGACACGTGTCTAAGAAGCATGCAACACAATCTATTCAAGCTTTATGTTACTATGCACAACAAGTTACTGGTAAACTCTTCGGTTAGCATCAAACCATTCTAATTCCTAACAACTGATCTAATGCATATTAAAAGCCTTCTACGTTTTAGAGTGTAATACATGCGAATAACAAATTAAACTAATTAAAAGAGTATGGGGCAGATGTATCAAGCAGTTTTACCCATTCTGTGTCTATGGGAAAATGTGTTCATACATCTGGCTCTTAGTTTATTCAGTGAGTAGAATTCGAAAACTTGGGCATAGATATCTTCTGGTGTTGAACAACACTGAGTAGAGAGCTTGAGAGTCTACAAAAAAATATGTAATTCCTATCCACATATGTTCAAACTCTCTCCTGTTCTTTTTTTTACAAGTTCTCTTCTTACATGCCCAAAGTATTCTGATCAGTGTCTCTTTGACTGCACAATACACTTTAGGATGGATGCCCTTGCTTCTTTTACAAGCTCTTAACAACTGGAACTTGCTGCCTCAGGGCAGTCTTATCATTCTAAAACTGAAATACTCTTATTTGTTTTTTTATAGCTACACTTTATGGTTTTTCCCTTGGATGTATCTTATTTCCTTTTCTCTCCTTCCATTCTCATCTTTCTCTCATAACCTGGGAATCCTCTTTGTGTCTGAGTTTATCAAATATTGCAGATACCTAACAAACCACAGCATCAAGGACAATCACACAGATAATGCAGGGAATTCTTTAGGGAAATATATTTTGCTTATTAGCTTGACAATATTGAAGCCTCCCATTTGTTTCCTGAAACTATACTCTCTCTGCAAATATTAGTTACCATAATACAATGGTAGGCAACTCAAATAAAAAGCTTTTAATCTTAATCATTTCTGCAGCTCCACTGGCATGCTTCACTGTCCACCCAGTGGAACTCATTAAGAAAGCATTATGGATAGTAAATTAAAATGCAGAGGCTATGATATGCAGACAAAAGGAGGACAAAGCTTATCGAATGTATGAACTGAACTTCTCATTAACGCAGAAGTTTAAACCACATTGTTTTTCAGAGGTGGATAACGGCTTCCCAGAAGAATTTCAAAATATAAAAAAAAGCAAAATGTACAGAAAAAAGGACCAGGCTTTTTACAGTCTGAAATAGCTGCTAATGATATTTGATGTTTTCACTGAAAGTAGCAGAAAGTCTAATTACAGAGTGATGATATTAAACTTCTGTGAGCATAGCACCTTTTTTCTCAACAGTAATGAATCTCATGAGTCCTCACTCGCCCCAAAAATAAGTAACTCTACATGTCACAGGCTTAGACAAATGACATTGATAATTTTTTTTTTTTAGCATACACAAAAATCAGATTTTTAACAGTATACCTGACCCTAAACCAGCAGATAGTCCTGTGGCAGGCATTCAGCACACTTAGGATTAACGCCCAAATGCACAAAAATTGTACTTCTTCCTTTGCATGAAAAATCTTATTCAATTTGGTGAAATCCCTTCTCCGACATAGCATACTTCTTTTGGCGCTAAAGTTAAGTGCAGAAAGAGAATGTGAAAATTCACTAAGAATGCTTATGAGTATCCACAAAGGAGAAACATTGTGTTTATCACAATCCGAATGACCACTCTCGCTTCCTTTCTTGGAAAAACCTATGAAGAGGAGCCTATAAAATCCTAATAAATGACCTGGAATGGAGACAGTAATGCTGTTCTGGTGTCTGACAAACAAAGAAATACGATCTGTCAAGAGAGGACTAATTTATGGGTAAAGCTTAGCGAAAACATTAAACCGCATGCCTAGAGGTAGTGTTTATGATCCTACTTAATTTGAGTATGTTTTTTCATGTCTATTCAAGTCTTGTCTGTGGTGGTAGTGTCTTTGACAGAGTGGAGCCTGCCATATCTTGCATCTTGTTCGTTGCATTGTGAACTGATTTCAGTTGCTAAGATTAAGAAACACCTTAGTAAGGCAATCCAATGAGCGGCCAAGTAGATCAATAAAGGCAACATAAAGACATTTGAAGAATCATCTTTCTTGTATTGAGACACAGCCTACTGAGTTCACTATTGGCATGATGTGGTCATAGTGATTCAAACCGAAGTAGAGGTCGGTGGTGGTTTTATTACAGTAATTAAACAAGGTATTTTTCCACAGATAGGAAGACTGATAAAATGTTCTTACATTTTCTGGAAGAGCGATAGAGTCCCTCCGATTCTGCCATTACCCTCTAGTTGTCTTCGCTTGAGTCTCCTTGCTTCATAAAATATACATCTCTGGCCATTAAAATTACCTTTTAACCTAAACTTTTACTTCAGCCTTAATAAATTGATTGCTATTATGGTGCTGGAGTGCGAAGATATTAGAAAGTTTAAGAAATGTAGCTTTTTGTTGAATTCAGTTAGTTACTGAAACAGATCTGAAACCAGAGATTCAAATGATTCTTCCCAAAAATTTCTGAAACAGAAACGTATCCATAGATATCTAGCTGGGTGACTAAAGCAGCCAATCTCTATGGGGAAAGAAAATTATTTTCAGGAAGTAGAAGAGAGGATGAATGAGTAAAATTGTAAAATGGTTTGTAGAAGTAAGTAACCTTGGAGTCTTAGGGCCCGATTCACAGAACTAACTTAAGACAAATTACTAAACTTACTACCATTTTGGTATTCACAGAAGGCACGTAATCATTTCGGTATTCACAGAAGTTAGGAGTCATAACTTTAGGACTCCTAAATGCCTTTTGTGAATACCGAAAGTCTTAAAATTAAGATTTTTCTCAATTTAGTAGTAGTGAAGTTAGGACTCCTAACTTTAGGACTCCTAAATGCCTTCTGTGAATACCGAAAGTCTTAAAATTAGGATTTTTCTCAGTTTATTAGTAGGAAAGTTAGGACTCCTAACTTTAGGACTCCTAAATGCCTTCTGTGAATACCGAAAGTCTTAAAATTAGGATTTTTCTCAAAAGAAAAATCCTAATTTTAAGACTTTCGGTATTCAAAGAAGGGATTTAGGGGCTCCTAAAGTTAGGAGTCCTAATTTCTGAGAATACCGAAATGAGTAAGTGTCTTCTGTGAATACCAAAATGAGTAAGTGCCTTCTGTGAATACGAAAATGGTAGTTAGTTTAGGATTTTGTCTTAAATTAGTTCTGTGAATCAGGCCCATAAAGAGAATTTCACTGAAGTTGAGTGAAATGAGCACAGCATTTACCAAAAGTTGCAATCATAATCTTGATATCGTGACTGAACCCGTGGCATGAATGAATGCTAGAATGCATTAAGACTTTCAGAATAAGCAGGTGAGGGGAACTGCTACTGTGATACATGAATTTGCGCCATCCTCACTATGATTGTTTGTCTTTAGTTCAATATATTTATCCTATTTGCGGTTTCACATTTCCAACTCTCAAATGATTCCTTTTGCTGAAATTTTATAAAATCTGTATATCTCTTTGCTTCGTTGATTTGGCAATTTTCCCCTCTGATTGTGCCTGTGCCCTTCTGACATTCTCCCCTGACTCTTCTTTATGTATAAATGTATGTCTCTGTCCACTTGTGACTTTGATTTATTAGCCACCAAAAATAAACCTTAACTGTTACCAGGCCTGTCACATATTTTGAGTAACATATTATTTCCATCTTGCTTATATTTACTCGTGAAGCAATAAGCACTGAAAATTGTACATTTTTCTTTAACTTTCGTAAGCGTGTTTAAGACTATACCCTCTTGATAGGGCCTCCTTGCGAAATCACTGATCTAAGTGAGTTGACTTTTAGTAAAGTAGGAACATTTTGTTTAGAATAAGCTACCTGCTCCCATTCGTAGATGAAGCATGTTCTAGTCACTAGACAGGAGGTGTTCCCCTAGCGTAAATTCCATAACACTGTCTGAATCTAACAGAACCAGAGGCCTAATCTAGAGGTGTGTTGTAAAAAATAATCCTCACATTTCAAAAGGACTTGCAGCATCTGGAAGACCGACTACCCGCAAAATACAACACACCACACATATAGGAGGGTGAATCAAAGTCCACTGACAAGCCTACTTCTGGATGTAACACTTCATCCAGGAAATCAGACTATTCTCCATTACCCCTTGACTCTAAATTTGTACCAATGTCTATGACAACCTCTGTTACATGTCAAAGACATTACATTAAATAAAGCTAAAAGAAATGCAATATTTCCATTGACAGAGAAGTTCCTTATTAAGACATTTTCCTTCGTGTGTTACTTAATGCAATCTGATTATTCGTGCAAAATCAATGCATTATCTCTGCGCCTAAGACAGATTTTAAATGCTCAGTACTAATTACTGCCCAACCACATTTCAATACCTATGCACCTTCTGCCAAGTGTAGAAATAAGTTCTCGTTAGATATTTTGGTTTGCAACCTCTCTTGTAAATGACAGGTTTCTCATCACCTTTACTCAGATCTAAGGAGGCGTAGGAATCACAAATAAACAGTAGTAGTAGATTTTGTCTCCAGCTCCCTCCAATCCCCTCCGTACCTTTTCCAAAGCCCTACAGGACTTCAAGCTTGCAGAGTGTGGTATTAGAAAAAACTCATTAATGACTCAGTATTTCACTTGATCACAAACTCCATCACCCACTCAAGGTCAAACACAGCAGGCATGCTAAAAGTGGCGCTGGAATCCACAGAGAGTATGTTGTGACTTTTGCAGCTGAGCAGGCATTCTGTTAGCTAAAGCACGGATAAGTTAGCAAGTGTGACGTTACAGTAGTTCTTCCAGTGTATATTTCATCACATTCAATGCCATCATCTGATTGGGTTAATTTAGCATTACTATGAAAAACAACCAGAAGACCCTGACGTGCTACCTGTCTACTCACTTCCTCGCCAGCAAATACTCACATCTTGTTAGTGTTCCAGACTGCCTGCTGTTAAAAGTGGGCTTTAGAGATGTTTTTAACCCTGGCAACAAAGAGGGCAATTGAGGCAAACCAGGAGTACCATCTACTACAGGCGGATTGCCCTCTGGTAATCCTTGGCAGTGCTTTTGTTATGCATCGTCTCAATGGTCATGAAGGAAGTAAACAAGACTCTAGAAGCCATCTTTACTTGCTGCAGATTCCACTCGTTTCTCGTCTGCCAGCCCCTCCGCACCACATATTAGGCTGTTGAGTGAAGGTTGGAACAAGGGATCAACCAGTGTTCTCATTGGGTCTCAAAGGGTTTTTGATATCATTTCCACGCTACTGAAGTTTGGTGAAGCAGCGTCCATACTGGGAAGAACTGTGGGGCATATTATCAAGCCTGGTCGATAAAATTATCGCCGCTTTATCGGCAGGAAACTGCCGATAAAGTGGCGATAATGGGCTTGATAATATGCTCTACGGAATTCCAATTGAAGCTTATGTTAAATGTGAAGGAGATCTAACATGAACTTCGATTGGAATTCCATAGAGCATATTATCAAGCCCGTTATCGACACTTTATCGGCAGCTTCCTGCCGATAAAGCTTGATAATATGCCCCTGTAATCTTCTGGTAATCTTAGACATTTTTTCCTGCTCAAAGTTTATTTTTAACCATAGCCTTTTAACCCTAGCTGAATGTTTTGAGCAGCTTAAACTTCTATTTTTTTTTTTTATCCCTTTTCACATTTGTTCTGTGTATCCAGACACGGGTTGCAATAATTTCCTAGTGGTCTGGAAACATACGTTCTAGACATGCTCCTAATAGTAGGGTGCTCATCAAGCACTAAAGTAATTCGGTCTTATCATTTAAATTAAATTAGACTTCATTCGCCGTTGCCTTAAGTGTTATGCTAATACACTTGGTCTCAATAGCAGCATGGAATTAAATTCGCAAGCGTTCAGAAGTCACATTCTACAGAACGCTAATGTACACTCCTGTTCACGCCACAGCAGTTTTTAAACAGTTTCAAGGAGTGTATCCCGCACATACTGTAAACAGAAAAGAGCTGCCAATACTCGACGTTAAATTGCTTAAATTGATCCAACAGCCCACAGTCGTGCACGATGAAACACACACGTGCAGGGCACATTCATCAGGGCCCCTGCTGACAGGTGCATAATCAGCCTGCCTGCAGCTTTGCTGCATTAGGGCTGGACCCGCACCAAACATGACAACTGTAGACATGGCGGCCACGCTCCGACACGTCTCTGATTTCCCCAATGACGTTTCGCCTTTGAAGAACACAACTCATTCGCTGGTAGGAGATCATGCCAGGTCCGCGCGCCAAAAACAGGCGAAAATAAGCAACTAAGATGTAGGGCGTATGCCTTTTATTTTTTTCGGGGAGTACATGATGAGCCTTTGAATATGTAAGCAAGAGTGACAGCGTGCTTACTTCAGAGCCAAGTGGCGGGAAGGGGGTAGAGTCTCGCGAGAAAGGGGAGGGCGAGATTAGCAATGTTGTAGTGTTGACAAGGTTCTGCTCATGATTGCAGCAGTGGTGCTGAATTGAATTCATTAGCGTGGGCTCTCGTGAGTACTGTGCACTCACCGGAGGCCCGGATTATGCCCTTTCTTCCTAACTAACCTTGACGTCAGACTGCAGTCGGTGCCAAGGATTTACGTTTTTTTTACTCTATTCAATAATAATTGGTTTATTATTTTAAATCTGCAAAAAGGCCAGTACATATCTCAAAATGTAAAGTCAGGTAAAACAAATTAGATCACTGGTGTAGTCTACCTTCCTGTTGTTTATGTGGAATCGTGAAGTCAAGTAACTTGGAACATGGCGCTGCAACCAAATAGGCATGGAGCTGCAACCACAGAGCATGGCACTGCCACCAGAGAGGCATGGCGCTGCCACTACAGAGGCATGGTGCTGCCACCTCAGAGGCATGGTGCTGCAACCACAGAGGCATGGCGCTGACACCACAGAGGCATGGTGCTGCCACCACAGAGGCATGGAGCTGCAACCACAGAGCATGGCACTGCCACCAGAGAGGCATGGCGCTGCCACTACAGAGGCATGGTGCTGCCACCTCAGAGGCATGGTGCTGCAACCACAGAGGCATGGCGCTGACACCACAGAGGCATGGTGCTGCCACCACAGAGGCATGGCGCTGCAACCACAGAGGCATGGCGCTGCCACCACAGAGGCATGGCGCTGACACCACAGAGGCATGGCGCTGACACCACAGAGGCATGGCGCTGCCACCACAGAGGCATGGCGCTGCAACCACAGAGGCATGGCCCTGCAACCACAGAGGCATGTGCTGCAGTTCTACTTCAGAAACGCATACACGTGCCTACGCTATGGTAACACACCTGCAGTTCAAGCTAAGCATTTAGAATCTTAAAATTCCTTCAAAATATATTACCAAATATGTTAAAATGAAGTGACGGGAGATATGCCAAGAGTTTATTACATGACTTTTGCTTACCTTCTTATGGTACAGGAAGTGTCCCTGCATTTGGTGAATCAAGGTCACTCCCAGAGAGGAGTAGCTAATCTTTTCTTTCAACTCTCGGTTCCCACTGCGTATTTTGATTCATCCAAACACTTTCTTCTATTTTAATCTCTTTATTTGCGATACAGCAATCACCTTCCTTTTTTTTTAAAGTCCAGACAGTGTAGCTATCTTCATGACAATATACATGGAGTGGGCTTTAGCCGTGCCCAGATGAGTAGTTCTCTAATGCTGTTGGCTATTGGGTGTATCATTAAGCTTCTTATGGGCAATTCAAATCAGATTGGAGGGAGAAAGAAGCAGAGGTTCATTCAGCTTCCAGCATGGCAATAAACTGTTAATCGAAGGGCAGAGGGAGAATTAACCACATATGTTGGTATATCAGAGTCTCAGGGAAAATTGTCTCGGAGACCCTCAACCACGCATTCATAGGCTGCAGTGTATATTATTTCCATTCGTGTGGCTTGGTGGATAGTGTCATCATTGTATCTGACACTTGAGTATTCTGTTCTCCAAGTGATGACCTACCAGCCTCTACGAGGAGGGAGACTGTCTGATTGTTAACAGTAGTGAGAAGTTAAAAGTATCGCCTATCCTGTACAGAAGTGTATTGAGCAAACAGAATCAGGATAGGAGATAAGGCTAAAATAGCCAGTGTTGAGTGGATAAGTAACTGGTCCACAACACCTAATGGTCGGGTTGACATGTTTCGGCCGAGAATTACCACAACGGGTCTTTTGGCCTTTGTCAGAACCGAATAAGTGGATAGCCTAAAGTTTTGAGAACCGCACACATAATATAGGTAGATGTATTCACTCACCAATCTTCGTCATTGCGCACGTTTTGCTCATGACTGGCTGGTGTTATAGGTGCAAACTTTGGCCCATAACTGTATGGAAATCCAGAAAATGAATCGCGACAGCACATTTGGTATAATGCTAATGTAAGTTTATTCCCAATGCACCCAATGTGACCCAATGTGACACTAATCGAAAAATATATTGAAAATGCTTGTTTCCGGCCCAGGAAAGACCTGGCTTGGCAATTCAGGCTGGACTGTTCCCATGAGGGACAGGGTCAAGACTGATCTGCATATGGCTGGGTCTGAACTGGGGTGGTGAAGTGAGCTACAGAACGATGATGGATTCAGCCCAGATCTGTGACTGGGGGTGAGTGTCAAAAATTTTCAGCGCTCTGTTCATCATCTCCTTGTGTTTGCAATAATTAAATCACCTCACAAGTTGGTTGTTAGTCAGTCAAAATAAAACATTCTAATCTGAAACCATAATAATTATGAAAAGGATTTATAAACGGCATATAAAGCTGATTAATGTGTGTTTATCCACAACGTGGTTTGGCCCGGATACAACAATTTCAATTGTACACAAAAGCTTGAACAAGCAATGAACGCGGGACTTTTTCAAGAAACTTTTAACAAAATATTAAATGCATGATGCTTATTTTGTCTCTATGGTGTGAAAATATTCATCTATGCACTAGGGAGCTATGTGAAATAAATCCATCTAGAGCACAAGGGAGTCGATCAAAATGACCACCATTCTACTGCATTATTTGTGTGTGACAGATGTCCAGAAATTGGTAGCATGTCCGTGAGAGCATTAATAATGGCCTATATGATGTTAAGGGTGCATCGTGACAGGGTCATATTAAAGAGAGACTTTCTAAAGACATTGATGAAAATCTTTGTGATTTTTTCGCAAAATAGCCTTTTTCTTGTACTTTTTTCTTTAAATAATGCGAATATTGTCAGGATATTTATTAATGCTAGTTCTGAGAAACATTTACGTCTGTAAAGTTACATGAAGTAACATAAGGGCAGGGCGTTAAGAGGGCCAGGCTTCCGCTCACCTTCAGAGTAAAAAAATTATCTTAACTCTGCAGTAGTACCACCCTTCACTGTCTTTGACATAACTTCAAAGAGTCTTGTTTTAGTTCTTTCACATTCTTACCAATTCAGAACTGAAGCATTTTCAATATTATATACAACTAAGCCATAGTTGTTGTTTATTTATGTTATGCAACTAACAACCATTGACAAAGCCAATAGTCCTGGCTTCTTGTAGGTATAATGTTACTTGTTGTATATCTGGATGCAATGACAGAAACAGCAAAATACCAGTCGGCCGGCACACTATGCTAAGCACAGATCTTTCGCTTACGTGTCTTTAGGCCACACCCTTAATTACATCAGCTGCGCCCCTTTGAAAGACACCCCCCCCACAGTTATTTCATCCCACCTAAAGCCCTGCATAATGGTATTTAAAATATATGGTGGCTTTGCATAGTACTTGTTCATATCCCAGAAGTGATGCAAGGTGGTCTATGGCTGTTCTCAGGGTGTTCAGTGATGCATGCACCGGGGCACTTTAGTGTTGACAAAGTAAGGTGAAGTACTGTATCATGGCAAATATGTCATACTTGCTTAGTCTCTAATGAAGTGATGGAAACAATAATAGCAAAAGTGAATCGATACAAACCTATACCGGACAGCTTTTGCTGAGTTAAGTTATGAATAGAGTTTGGATAGGCGGATAAATGCTAACCTAAGGAAATAATAATTTCTTCCACTGATCCTATGAACAACCTGAATTTCAATACATGAGGGATTATTATATATCTTAAAATGACTCTGAATCATCAGAAAGGACATTCTTTATTTCATAAATGCATTACATACCAAAAGCAATTTTTTTGTTTTGTTTTGTTACTGTAGCAGTCTATATTTAAAGTTTAAGTCAGGACTCAAATGTAAGCCAAATGTATTCGTTTTGCCTGATTTTGAAGTCTGCATGCAACCACATTTTCACTTCACCAAGATACCTTGTTGCTTTGGCTGTTTACTACCCCATAGGGGTTTTACATCCAATTCTCCTGTGGCTGATTATCCCAAAAAAGCTGTTTTTTGGGTGTCATGACCAGATCTGGACACCTGATCTACATTTACCTTGTGCTGCTAAGCACCAGTTTAGGACTGCTGAGAATTGGAAAACGTGGTTGAAGATTATTTCCTTGTGTGTGTTAATTTATAGTTTTTTTAATGAACTTGTGTGCCACTTCCCAGCTGCTTCTAAACACCTTGATGAGATATAAGAAAGGCATTATGTAAGGAAACACATTTTTGAGATTGGACATAAACATGGATTTCAAGACAAGTATAAATGTTCCCTCTGAGAGGCATATCTTAGATAAATGTATACCTAGTATAAATTTGAAGAGACTTGGTGTTGAAGGAAAAGCTACAGCGAATGGCAAACCTTTCAGATGACTACTAGACAAAAGGGTTTAGGTTTAAGAATGATAGGTTTAGGCTTCGTTTACCATCATATCTTTCAAATGTCAGGCTTTACAAAGATGCGACCAGGTGTGCAAATACATGTAGGCTGCTATATGAGAATGCAAATTCATCCAGAATCCACCCTGGCTTCCTTTATATTCAAGTATACCCACTGATGCCACATTTTGTATGACAGCTCTTTTCTGCCTTTCACCTCTTGACCAAAGTTTTTAGATGCTATCTGTCAAACCCCAACCCTGATACTAACATAACATGAAAACTCTGTCTCCAATGTCACTTATGCCCGTCTTTCTTTCACATTGCCTCCTCCTTTCTTAATCATGTCACCATTCAATCAATAAGAATTTCACTGCTTTCCTGCTTCGTTCTTTTGTAGTCCTGGGTTAGTATTTTGTTCTGTTAAGAACTTGATGTACCCCAATGTTTTCACTGCACTTGTGGAATGTCTGACCCATGGTGGTTGACTTAAGTGGAAGGAAACTCATTTGATAAACTGAGGAATCACATCCTTATAGACTGCATTAGATTATGAAGGGAACATATGGAAGACAAATGTCCGGAGAGGAATAATGCAATTCTAAAAGTGAGAGAAAATGTGGAGATGGTTGCAAGACTGGAGAATCCAATAGATGGGAGTTGGGTGTGGAAAGGAATGATGGATACAAATTACACCCAAATTACAAGTTCAGTGCTAAATTCTGATCCCTGTGCAAGCAGGAATTTACACAGGGCCTGGAATCACTAATTGTGTGATAATTATCACACACTTGCAGGTGTCCTCTGACAGATCCCATCAGGTCAAACCTGCTAACGTTTATTTGGGTAAAAAGGCCCTGAAGAAAGCATAAGATGCAGAATTTGTAATAACATTTCTCAATGTTATGCCTCATTTCTATGTTGTAAACATGGACTAAGAGTGATTTCCCATGCCTGGAAACTATCTATTCCAAGGGTATTGGTATTTACCACAATCCATCCCATGCAGCTTAGAATCAGCACGTTGAAGGGGTTAAAGGTGAAGGACTGGGTTCTTTTAGACCCAGCGGTGCCAGGGCACAACACCTGAAACCTTCGTGGGTAACCTGCTCCGGCGTACAAGTCGCAGAGACACGGGACACTTCCTTCGGCGTCAAAGAGTCAAGGTTTATTTACTGCAGGGAACACAGAAGTCACAGGAAGTACATCGAGTGTAGTTCGGGGAGACTGCTTCAAATTGTATTTGTGGATCGCTCCTTTTATACAGTTTTTACCCATAGGATAACATGATACACAATAGTTTACAACCTGGTTCCCACAAGTCGCTCTCAGAGGGGTCGCTTTGGTCACTTTGAAACACACAAGGTCCGGAACATAAGTGCGGAAACATTTGGCGGTTCCCAACTGTAAAAACCCATCTTCCCACCATTAGCAAATTCCAATCAGCAGTAAAGTAGATCGAAATAGGAACGAAGACAGGTGCAGAGGAAGACGGAGACAGTAGGGAGATCGGAAAGGGTGTAAAAAGGGAGGTATCGAGAAGCACGAGATACAGGCATCAAAGGGACGTGCCTAATGAGATGCACGGCTGAGACAATGAGTCCGTGCGGCAAGATGAGCCTCCAGCGGCGTCATCTGCCTTACAGCAGCAACCCCCTCGTCATAAAGACACTTTCAAAGAACATGTGTCTTCCGCAAATATCTTGGGAGTCCCAGGGTCGCGAAGCGGACAGCGTCCGTTCGCTGGCTACTTGAGGGCAAGAGACAAAATGGATGCCGTATCTAAGATGGAACCCGTGGGTACAGATGAAAAACCCACGTAACAAACGAACGGAGTAAGTTAGCACAGCGAAACTGCGCACACTTACTAAACTCGTCATTTGCGGTTCATAGATACTAGACTCGCCCATATTCGTGCGAGTCGAAAACACCACTTACAATTGTCACGGAACCTCAGACGCTCCTTTTGCCCTCATGTAGGCAAGCACTAGTCGGAATCATATTCGATATTCATCAGACCATCAAGATGTCGTTGTAGCATAGCTCTGTCCGATCGAGTCCCCTTGGTAACAGATGGTTGTCTCATACACGTTGTAGCACAGAGGCCACATAAGGCAGGACCACACTGCACACAAAGGCAACACGTGAACAGGAACACTACCACAACCCCGATGATCGTCAGAATCTTCCAACCCCAAGCCGACACCAGGCCCCAAAACCAACCAAGTAGCGTCCAATCCCCTACATCCACGTGTATGGATTCGGAGATCTTATGCAACTTCGAGATGGCTTGATAGACAGTAGGAGCATTATCTGGAATAAAAATGCAACAGCTCGAATGGATCACTTTACACACCCCACCACGATCTGCTAGGACAACATCTAAAACCATACGGTTTTGTAATGTCATAAGTCTCTCCGCCTGAAGTTCTGTGGTGATATTACCAAGGGCACTGGCAGTAATATTAGCTGTCGATTCTACCACTCGAGTCAAATGTCTCAGGTTCCTACTATTAACCATAGGTCCCCAAAACGGGAGGAAACCCTTGAAAAAGTCTCCTGCCTCTTGACCGGCAGTATCCTCTTCGCTAATTACGCCTCGTACAACTCTAGTCTTATGATAATCGGCATCTACAGTAAACGTCGGAGGCAACAGATTTGCAACGAAACATGAGCCCATGAAGTCTGCGGGCAACCATGTGTATGCACGATCATGACAGATAAAGTATGTACCCTTGGCAGCCAGAAACACAGGGGACGGGGACATTGGCAGAACGTAACTTTCAGTGCAAGCACTTACTCCAAGTGAGGCTTGCGAGCCACGACCCACAAGACAAAGATTACCAGTGTGGGGTACGACCCATATTGGAGACGAGCTTTTAAGCTGCTTTTCATTAGTGAACATACTATATTCCCCTCTACTTAGGACCCTGTAGGCTTGTACCTCTTCTCTAGGGATAAGAAAAGGATCATGGATCTCATCCTCCATATCCTCTATAGCCATCGATAGCAGCCTCTGATACGAGGTAGGACCAAAGTTGGGGGAACGTTGTTCTTGCGTGGGGTGGGAACCCAGTGCGCTTCGAAACATTGTTTGGAATGCTCGAGCTGACCCTTGGGAACTATACGGTAACACCAGATATGGAATTCCCTTACCCGTAGTATGTGGCATCAACCCACACACCCAACAATTAGTAGTGTTAACCACTAACTGATGCTGATGGAGGAGCTGGATAAAGGAATTATTGCGGAATTCTACACGTCTAGCCTGTTCGTGTTCTGGTAACATATGAAAGGAATGAGGAGAAGCAGTAGAAGTAAGGTTAGGGTAAGGAGTAGGAGTAGGGGTAGCAAGGAAAACGTAAGACATAGTGTAATACACCCCACCCGCCAAAAATGCAGAAGCAGTCAAAAACAAAACAAACAATTGGGATACAAAACATTTCGTACGACTAAGTTTCTGCAGCTTGACTCTATACGCCTGAGCTCCTTCCAAATCATTCAGCTTCGAAAATGCCATTTCCCTACGACCGTCCGCAACGTTTCTTGACGCACTTCGTTCTGTGCAGCAATAGTCAATCCCCAGGAGTTCCTAGGAACCGACGGTCTTTAACCTAGCGTCAAGACCTACTGTCCAGAAGGAAGTACGCGCGCGGCCCTACGGCCCTCAATACACAATATGTATTTATTTAGCACAATATTTCTCAGCTGTGGAAGGAAAAAGATACAAGGAAGAAGCTTGATATATATATACAAAAACTTTCAATGATACGAATGTTCAAAATTGATCATGGGAAACGAGGATATTGCAGTTATCAATCTCAGCAAAGCAAGCAAATTTTATTTGTCCTTAGTGTGAGATCGCAAAGAATATCGATGTTTCCCTGGACGTGTCTGCTCGTCGAACAAAGGATCTGTTGAAGAGACAGCGTCCTGCTGATCAGTTCGTTGATCTGGTCTTGAGTCTTTTGCTGACAAATGTTCAACAGTGGCTTTCTGCTGCGCTGAGGGTTCTCCAACAAGCTGTGCGTCGCTAAAAGGTACAAACGCCGGCAATGTTTCTGTTTCTGTTGACGCGATGCCTTTCCTTATCCACGGGTCTGCCGGCAAAGGAATAGGGACTCGCTTACAATGGGTAGCATGTACCCAATTTTTCCGCCCCTCAAGACGAACGGCAGTCCTCGTGGCCAGGAGCACCTGGTAAGGTCCGGTGAATCGGGGGTCCAGATTGTTTTTTCGTGAGAAGTTACGAGTAACCACCCAGTTCCCGGGCTGGAGCTGGTGGCCTGGACCCTCCGTCTGCGTCGGCAAGGCGTCGTAAACCTGTTGATGAATTAACCTCAGTTTAGCAGTCAAGTCATGTAAGTAATCGATCAACATCGGAAACTCAAGATCAGAGAATATTCCTGGCCTAGGAACCCCCCACACATTCGCAGGACGGCCGAACACTATTTCATAGGGACTAAGCCCTATTCGGGAGTGTACAGTCGCCCTAGTTGACAGTAATGCTAGGGGCAAAGCATCAGGCCACGAAAGTCCAGTCGTAGCTTGAATCTTCGCTAATTTTAGTTTAAGGGTGCCATTGTACCCTTCAACCAATCCAGCTGACTGAGGATGATTGGCGCTATGGAATTTCTGATTGATTCCAAGGCCCTTACACACACTCTTCATCACACTTCCAACAAACTCACTTCCGTTATCTGACCACACGACTCTAGGCATTCCATACCGAGGAAAGTATTCCTTCAGTAGGATTTTCGCAGTAGACAAAGCAGTATTGTCTTTGAGGGGATAGGCCTCAATCCATCGGGAGAATGCGCAAACCACAACCAAAACGTATTTCAGGTTATTGCATCGCTCCATATGGACGAAGTCCAATTGGATCACCTCAAAGGGATACGAAGGAGGAGCAAAACTGCCAGGAGGAGTTGGGGTTCCTTTGCCAGGATTGTACATTATACACACCATACAATTCTTCACCAAACGTTCAGCACACTTAGTAATTCCATCATTCTTCCACACATCAGCCAGCAACTTGCAAATACCTTTCGCGCTAATATGTGCTAACCCATGTGCCATTTGCACAACGGCCAGTACATACGCATCAGGCAACATCCATCTTTTCTGATCCGACAAATCAATCCAGCAACCATTCACATCCAACCTTCCCGTACTTTCTTTCCACTTCATCTTTTCAGTGTCGGTGGCCTCATTCTGAATAGCTTTCACACTCTCTATGGTATTTTCACACATACTTGATTCTGTAGGCCACCTAACCGAACTTGTCACATACATTCGAGTGCTAAGGTTCCGAGCAGTCTCCTTAGCAATCTCATCTGCAAACGCATTACCACGACCAACATCATCCGTCACTTTACGATGCGCACTACACTTAATAATTGCAATTTGAGCAGGCAAAGTCAATGCATCCAAAAGATCGTTCACAAGCTGGCCATGCTGTATTTTCGTGCCATGCGACGTCAAGAAACCACGCTCTCGCCACAACCGTCCAAAACTATGCGCTACACCGAAAGCATACTGACTATCGGTGTACACATTCACACGTTTACCTTTTGCTAATACACATGCTCTAGTGAGAGCAATCAGCTCTGCAGCTTGGGCAGAATTCTGATTCAATCTCGCAGTCTCAACAACAGTATTCAATGTCACCACAGCATAAGCAGTAGTCACATCACCATTCGGCAACTTAAAACATGACCCATCCACATACAGGGTGCCATCCGGGTCTTCCAATGGGGTGTTTTTAAGGTCCACACGACCTTTTGTTTCCTCTTCTGTCCGCAAGTAACAGTCATGTTCTGCTACTTCATCTGACTCTGCACTAACTGGTAACAAAGTTGCCGGATTTAGGACATTACAACGTTTTATCTGAATGTGGCTTGCCAAAAGCGTCAATTCGTACCCAGACAACCTCGCACTCGTCAAGTGCTGAGTTTTCGTACGATTCAAAAGAGTATCGACTGCATGCGGAACCATCACCGTAAGCATATTATCCATGACCAATCCTGCTGATTGTCGGATGGAGACCGCAGCTGCCGCAGTTGCTCTCAAACAACTCGGCAATGCTCTAGCTACTGGGTCTAAGGTCGAGGAAAAATATGCACATGGACGTTGTTTACCACCAAAAGGTTGCGTTAAGACACTCAAAGCACAACCTTCCCTCTCGTGAACATATAACGTGAACGGTTTACTGTAATCAGGGGTACCTAACACAGGAGCCGAACACAATGAATCACGTAATTCAGAAAAACTTTCCTGACATTCTTCCGTCCATGGTAAAGGAGTCGAAACATCCTTGCACGTAAGAGCCACCAATGGTTTCGCTAGCAATGAAAAATTGGGAATCCACTGCCTGCAGTACGACGTGATACCTAAAAAGGCACGCACATCTCTTTGGGTTTGTGGCACAGCCATGCGTGCAATCGCTGCAATTCTCTCTGGGGTCAGTCTCCTTCCCTCCTTTGACAATAAGTGACCTAGGTAGGTTACTTCTTGACAACAATATTGGAGTTTAGAAGGTGACACCTTGTGATTTAACTCACAGAGATGTTGCAGCAACGACACTGTAGCGATTTTGCAGATGTCCTGAGTATCAGCAGCCACCAATAAGTCGTCGACGTATTGGATTAAAGCCGCACCAACCGGCAACCTAAACGCATCTAGTTGACCCTTCAAAGCTTGACTGTAAATCGATGGACTTTCACAGTAGCCCTGAGGAGCGCGTTTGAACCGGAAGCTACGTCCACCAAGAGAGAAACCGAAAAGGTCCCTACTCTCTTCGGCAATCGGGATGCTGAAAAATGCATTTTTCAAATCAATCACCGAAAACCATGAAGCAGTAGCTGGAATCAGAGTCAGTAGCGCCGTGATGTCAGGCACAACAGGGAATTGAGGAACCACAATTTTATTTACCTCCCGTAAATCGATAACAAAACGATAAACAGGCGGTTTGGTAGGATCAGTACGTTTAAGAATGGGCAGTACAGGACTATTGCACACGTTTCCCCGAGTTTCTTCAATGACATCTTTCTCGATCAAATCATAGATGATCGTTAACAAAGCTCGTTCACCATCAAGGGAGATACGGTATTGGGGAATACGTGGCAAGCGCACATTAGATTTCAACTGAACAACATAAGGGGAGATATCAAGTAGGCCCACATCATTTGGACCCGTCGCCCACAAAGACGCAGGAAGAGAATCCAATTCCGGTGGAAGCTTATCGAGAGACAAGTACATGGGAGAGACTACTCTCTCTCCTAACGTAAGCTTTACACCCGCAGGAGAACAATACAAAGTTGCATACAAGCGTTTAAGCAAATCCAGACCCAAAAGATTTTCGCCACAACCAGTAGACAAAATCAATGGAGCTTCGAGCTCACGAGGCCCAATTTTAAGGGGCAAAGGGCGCGAAACTGGATTGCTAACGGGGGCGCCAGAGAATCCAACGGAAACATTTGTTAAGCCAGACAAAGGTGCGCCAGGGAGTTTCGAATGCATGATAGAACTTTTCGCTGCACCAGTGTCCAACAGAAAAGGCTCAACGACGCCCGATGTAGCAACTGCGACGTAAGGCCCTCTCTGATCAACCGGAACTGATACCACTCCCTCTCCTTGTCTTTGGCTGTCCTAGTAATTACTATCGTCAGTTCCCTGATCGACGTAATAATCGTCTACATTGTACTGCGCAGATCGTCCTTGCGATGATCCACGTTGATCGAAACAGTTATTAGAATTTGATGAATGGTCAGAGCGATCATTCTGAGCACCACGACCTCTACCACGTGATGCGTGCTGTGCACCACCACGGCCTCCTCTAGACGAATTACCACCACTACGGTCATTTAAAGCAGGACAATTGAATTTAATGTGTCCCTCCTGTCTACAATAAGCACATTGGTTGTACCCTAATGAAGATCTTTGGAAAGAAGAATCATTACGCGGCTGCGATCGATTCGATTGCGACTGCGATCTATTCTGCTGAGGCGCATTCTGATTAGAACGCGGAGGATATACTTGTTGTAACAACACTTTAGTTTTTAGCTCTTTCGTTTTTCTATCGGCACGGTCATTTTCCTCTTTTTCTCTATTTTCGTAATATTGTGCCGTAGCCAATATCTGAGCTGAGGTAGAAACGGCCCACGCACTTTCAGAATTCCTTAATTTATGGCTCAAGTCGGGCAATAAGTTTGACACAAACTTATCCACAAACAACCTCTGTCCACCCTCAGTACCCATATCCTGTCCACTATGATCAACGAATGCTTCCTCGAACCTCGTAAAGAAGTCCGAGACACTCTCATCTTTCTTTTGCTTACAGGCTGACAACTTATCCCAATTTACCTTCATAGCTGGCATAAGCGTTTTCATTAATGTAATGATTCGCTGAGGAAGTTCAGCAATCAACTGATCGGGTTTAGTGGCAGCCACTTGTCCAGCGTCTGCCGCTGTAATGGCATTCCAATCACCACCTAATTCATTTGCGTGATCTTGGTGACGAATCTTCGCCCATACCGGTTGTGGTACGATATTACCGAACAACATGTCGATATCGGCAAGATTCATTATCGTAGCGTCTACGAGCTGCGATAATTCCTTGTAATACCCAGCAGGATTTTTGCGAGGATCGGGCAAAGTTTGTTTCACCTGAAGCACTTCCGATCGTTTCCATGGGAGGTGTATCCACACTCTCTGGAAATGTGCCGGAACTGGCTGGGCACCAGTATTATCAATTGGTATCCAAACTGGCGGAACTTCACGCATAGGATATTGGCCAGACTCGGTTTGTTTTTCAATGTCCTCAACGAACAATGCATGAGGAATAGGAGCGGGACGAAGAGATAGTAAGTGCTCAACAGCACGTCGAACATTAGTGTCGACTATCAGTCCAGTTGCGAACTGGAGCCGAAGTTCAGACAGGGCGGTCAGCACCTCGTCAGGCGCATTAACCACTATCTGATCATGTAAGAACTTGCACATTTCATCAAACACATATCTCTGAGTTGGTATGTTGAATTGATCAAACGTTTCGAGGACAACACGAGGTGGATTTCTAACAGGGTTTATCATCCAACCCATCGCCATATTGTATAGCGCAACACGTTCTCTATTACCAGGAAGCTGGCTACGTCTCTGAGGACCATCAGAACCAGCAGACCCAAAAACAGGTCCGAGCGACTGGAAGAAGTTTGTCGCAAGGGGAGAATTACGATTACGAGTAGAGGGAGAAGAATAAGACACAGGACTAACAAGAGAAGGAGTAGAGACATTAGCAGCAACAGGGGTTAACAACACAGGAGCAGTAGCGGGAACAGGAGTATGTGGAAGCGGAGGAGCAGTAGGAATAGAAATAGGCAAAGGAGCAGGAACAGGCGGAAGAGCGGGTGCAGGTTGAGGAACTGGTGGAGGAATAACAGGTGGAAGAACAGGTACGGCAGGGACCACAGGAGCTGCGGTACCCTGTACGTACGGAGGTGGCGACTTCATAAGATAAGACATTAAAGAATCCTCAACTGCCTCTTCCTTCTTATCCGACTCCGTAGGCAAAGCAGGATAGCATTTGTCTATGGACATACGCTGTAATCTCTCAAACACTTCCTTATCCTTATCCTCCTTATCACGCTGAAACTGCTCAGCTTTCTTCACTATAGTAGCAACAGTATCTCGCTGACTACGTTTATTTTGTCTGATCTCTTTCTGTCGGGCTTCTTTGCGCCAGAACCGAAAGGCATCAAACATGGCCGGCCTAGATTTGCGTTCGAACAACTTTATTTCCAAATTATCTAAGATCGACGCTTCGAAGCTACCGTGAGGTGGCCAACGAAGATCGCCGTCTTTCTTTGTATATTTTATCCAATAATCGTTAAAAGCAATCGGGCCTAGCCCATGTTTGCTATATAAATCATAAGTAGGAGTTCCAACCGGAGGTATCGGACACGAGTCCTCCAGCAGGGAATCCGCACCACAAGGTCTAAAGCAACTGAACAAAGTACTACGACCAGGCATCTTGCACACTAGCCGAGTATCACAAACTTCAAGGGTTACGGGATTTCGGGATTTACCAAGTCCCAGCAAAGAACTAAACCCTCGGTCTTTGGCGGCTGCAGTCGTCAAACAAATACAACAACAACAAAGTACGCTAGCAAAGTGTCACCGACAAAAACACTCACACAGCGTGTACAACAAAGACACCCGCTAAAGTGTCTACAACAAAAACACTCGCTAAAGTGTTTACAACAAAGACACTCGCTAAAGTGTCTACAACCAAGAACTCTGGGAGCGACCCACAAATACTTAACTCAAAGATCAATGGCGTCCTCAGGAAGGCCCGTCAATCGTCTCGTTATACCAAGGTCTACGCCAGGCGCCAAAACAGGTCTACAGTCAGGGCAGCAGTCCGTCGCAGCCGTTAGGAGGCGGGAATCTTCGCGGGAAAAGTCTTCGGGCCACTTATTTCGACAACAGGATCGATGAAGCGGGGTGCACCTTCCCTTGGAGATTTCACACGAAGTTCCTCACGATCGTCGGGCTTGGACCGGTACCACTGATGCAGCCCCACGTTGGGCGCCAACTGAAGGACTGGGTTCTTTTAGACCCAGCGGTGCCAGGGCACAACACCTGAAACCTTCGTGGGTAACCTGCTCCGGCGTACAAGTCGCAGAGACACGGGACACTTCCTTCGGCGTCAAAGAGTCAAGGTTTATTTACTGCAGGGAACACAGAAGTCACAGGAAGTACATCGAGTGTAGTTCGGGGAGACTGCTTCAAATTGTATTTGTGGATCGCTCCTTTTATACAGTTTTTACCCATAGGATAACATGATACACAATAGTTTACAACCTGGTTCCCACAAGTCGCTCTCAGAGGGGTCGCTTTGGTCACTTTGAAACACACAAGGTCCGGAACATAAGTGCGGAAACATTTGGCGGTTCCCAACTGTAAAAACCCATCTTCCCACCATTAGCAAATTCCAATCAGCAGTAAAGTAGATCGAAATAGGAACGAAGACAGGTGCAGAGGAAGACGGAGACAGTAGGGAGATCGGAAAGGGTGTAAAAAGGGAGGTATCGAGAAGCACGAGATACAGGCATCAAAGGGACGTGCCTAATGAGATGCACGGCTGAGACAATGAGTCCGTGCGGCAAGATGAGCCTCCAGCGGCGTCATCTGCCTTACAGCAGCAACCCCCTCGTCATAAAGACACTTTCAAAGAACATGTGTCTTCCGCAAATATCTTGGGAGTCCCAGGGTCGCGAAGCGGACAGCGTCCGTTCGCTGGCTACTTGAGGGCAAGAGACAAAATGGATGCCGTATCTAAGATGGAACCCGTGGGTACAGATGAAAAACCCACGTAACAAACGAACGGAGTAAGTTAGCACAGCGAAACTGCGCACACTTACTAAACTCGTCATTTGCGGTTCATAGATACTAGACTCGCCCATATTCGTGCGAGTCGAAAACACCACTTACAATTGTCACGGAACCTCAGAGGATGGCGCTATCTTTTTAGACTTAGCAATAAATGTGAGGCCTGTCCTCCACACATGAGGTGCTGGTAAGGGGGTTGTCCTGTGGAATGCAAAATGATACACCATAGTCTTTACATCTTTACATGTGTACATGAAGTGATTATGATTTCCTTTCGGAAATCCCTAAAGGCTTCCTCAGTATTTCTACCTGTCTGAACTTTGCTCACCCAGTGATGCAAGCAACACCCACGTGCCTTCAACAAAGATCCCTTGTTTCTGTGATCTCTGGTGGGGACATCAACATGTTAACTGAAGTTTCCACCATTTAGGTGCATGAAAGCTTCTGTGTCAGTAGGTAATATAGTGAGGTATGGATCATAATCTGTTCATCATCCATTGCATGACACTCTCACTTTAAACAATATTATAAAGTGTCTTGGCAGCTTAATCCAGTTTTAAGTTTTACTGTTTATTGGTGTGCCCATCTCTTTCTTAATCAGAACCTTTAGTTCCAATCCTTGCACTTGTTATGCCTTCCTGACTTTTATATAAGCATATGGACCTTCTGCGCTACAACAAATCATTGCATCAATGTAAAAAATATAACTAAATTGATAAAAAAAATCATAAATGACCTCAAATGAGGAAAGAAGAGAGCCAAGCGAATGAGGCACATGTATTTGTGATGGTGTCCTCTGATCATAATTGAAGTTAGAAACACTTTTATAGTTAATGAAGATGAGCAATTATTGCATTACTTTATGCTGATGATTGTGTTTAGATGTCCAGGACTTGGGTGGGTTTGCGATTACTTTTAATTAGTTTTAACAATTTTATGTGTGATCTTGGATTAAAGACTTATACGGCAGAGTCCTATGTTATGGTTGCTGGGTGGACTACTCGCCCATTAAAAACCTTTTTGATTGATAGCGATAAATTATTTTATGTGCCAACCTTTTCGTATTTAGGAGTACCTTTCGATCATAGAGGAATATGGTTTCATCTTGTGTATGCCAGGAAGATCTCCTTTGATCGAAATGTGGAGGCACTATTCAGATTTGCAAAAATGTTTTTCCATAAGCAGATATACTCCTTAATCACCATCTATAAGGCCCACTGCTGTGCTGTTATCTTGTATGGGGTGGGAATATGGGGCTTTTGCAATTCAATGTGTCTACAGACAGCAGAAAATAATTTCCTTGGACGTCTCATGGTGGTTCCCAGCAGCCTGCCAATTATCCTATGTCATATGGAACTAGGCCTAACTCCATTCTCACATTGTGTAAAATTTGCCCCTATAATGTTGTGGCACTCGGTGTGGGTCAGAGAAGAGCCCGCGCTTAACCGCGCAATAATTCTAGATTGTTTCAGACTAGAAAGCAAGAAGTCGATTTCTTGGCTTTGCCATATTATGAGATTGTTAGAACAATAGGAAATGGGGAATGTTTTATTACTCTGGAAACAATTACAAATACTTCTAAATATCAGCTGAAAAATGATTTGCTATCTATGTTAAAATCGGAAAATGAGCGCAGAGATCTGGGCAAGAAGAAAGTCCGGGAGTACTTGCCGCTGCTCTTCACTGAAAACATAGAACCTTATTTCTGTTCCCCTTAAGCCACTCAGCAATATTTTATTTGGTCAGATTCAGCATAGCTCACTTTTTGGTTTCCTATCCCCGTAAGGCGTATTGTGATGCTGAGCTTCAACTACGTCCATGTGATTCAGGGTCTAAACAAAATATGGTGCATTTCCTATTTTTTGCCAGCTATATTCCGGGTCACAGAGAAATTTCATTCGCCTGCTTTTAAAGACATACAGCTTTTGAAAAAAGAATAAATATGCCAGATGGTTTATAATTTAATTTCTTCTGCAGTACGTTTACGCAATTTAGTGGGAAAATGTTTAATACGCTGCCATGCTCTGATGATGAACAATATTTTTATGTATAATGCATTTTTCTATTCTGGGTTTTTAATTGTGTGGTAATGAGCTTAAATGATGTCTATTGATTTATGGTCACTTTTTGAGAAGTTGAACGGGAGTGATATATGTTGTAAACTGCTCACCTAACATGGATTCTATTAAGATTTTACTAATTTGACCCATATGCACTTTGGCACGTGAGCACTTTGCCCATTGATTTTTCTTTTGTAACATCATCATGAATTGTTTCTTTTCTTGTTTTAACTATACACAGTAATGAGTTTTTATTTTTTTTTATTTTTTTTTTTTAAATGTTTTTTATTTGCATCAAAGGATCACATAGGCAATAAACAATACATTTTTTCCACATAAGAAAACAGGAACTGAAATAAGAAGATGACAATATTCCATAATTGCCTTTAGATAAATATATAACTGGCATTACTTAAATAGTGCAAAGCATAAGATTAAGAGTCGAAAAACTTGTATTTTGAGACACAGCTACTAAGACATGAATAGGCCCCATATTCTGTCAATTTTCCGTCTAGCCTGCACTCCTCTTGAATCTGCAATAGCGGCTTCCATACTATGAATCTCCTTTACTAAACTCCACCATTCTAAAACTGTTGGTGGGTTCTTTTGAATCCAAGCTCTGGCAACAATTAACCTTCCACAAGTAATTAGAACATTCAGCAGATCTTTAGACCTTTCCCCCCCACTGATGCCTACGCAAACATCAATATTTGAGAGTGAAAAAGGTTGCTCCAGCCTCTCAGAAATAACCTTAGTTATTCCTTCCCAATATTCCTTGAGGTGAGGGCAAGTAAAAAACATGTGAACAATGTCAGCCCCCCTCAAATCACATTTAGGACATTTCGTTTTATCTGAATAAATATTATTCGTTGCCCATTTAAGTATCCTGTCAGGCGTGTAATATAATTGACATATTGTTTTAAACATCTGCAATTTTAAGCTGGAAGATTGAACTGTTGTATTTAGGCTTTTAAATGATGTAGCAATCAAATCTGTAGGAATACTTATGGCCAGTTTCCTATTCCATTTCTCTGTTAAAATGGTAACATCACTGGTCTTGAGATCAGAAAAGAGCGTATAACCCAGACTTATGATAGATTTATCATCATCCCTATAAATGCAATCCCATATCTCAGATTCTAAGACTGTAGTAAGTTCTATTTTTTTCACCAGGTAATCTCTGATCTGATAGTACTTAAACCTAGCTATTTCTGGTAGATTGAAGCAAAGTTTCATTTTATCAAAAGCCATAAAGCCAAGATGGTCATATAAATCCCCCAGAAGTTTAATACCAGAGTTTAAAAACATTTGACAGGCTGCGTCATGAAAAATATTAGGAAAGCCGGGGTTGCCCCATAAAGGTGTTTGACTATGAAAAAGAGAAGTATTGCATTTAGCCATAATAGATCGCCATATACTCACAGTATCCCTTATGGTCTTAAATTTAACCCTTTTAAAATAATTGGGGTCGTTCATCCTATACACAAACATATTGACATCTAGTCCTAGTAGAAACTTGTGAAAATATAAACATTTATCTAGAACAACCAAACTGCGGATCCGAGTCATAAATGCTGACCAATAGTAAAATTTGAAGTCCGGAAATAGCAATCCTCCTTGACTAAAGGGAAGTTTAAGTAGTGATACAGCACGCCGGGCCTTTTTATACCCCCATACAAAGCTGCCAATTATACCTTCTAATCTGGAAAAAAAGGAATTATTGACCCGCAGAGGGATTGTTCGAAACAAATACAGGAATTTAGGCAAGATTTTCATTTTTATTAAATTTATTCGACCAATGATATTGATAGGAAGTTTATGCCATTTCTTAAGTTGCATGGCAGTTTCTTTTAATAAGGGCTCATAATTCAATCCTATTATGGAATCAATATCTGCACAGATTTTAACACCTAGGTAGGTGGCTATATTGCTAATTCCAGGGACAGGGGTAGTAGATTGATAGTTCATGACAACTTGGGTTTTTGTGGTATTAAGTTTGTAGCCAGAAACTGAGCCATAAATGCCAGCTTCTATTAATATACCTTTCATAGTCTTAGCGACGTCTGGGGTAAAAACTGCGATATCGTCGGCATATACAGTGATATCTAATTTCTCTAATCCATTAGAAAGAGGGCAGATTAATGTTTGATGTTGTAAAGCAATTAAAAAGGGCTCTATTGCAAGAGCAAAAAGTAATGGTGATAGAGGACACCCTTGCCTTGTCCCTCTTTTAATGGGAAACAAAGAGGAGCATTTTCCCATATATGAAATCTTACCCATAGGATTATCATATAAAGATTGGATCCATCGTAAATGTTTTCCTTTAATCCCAAATGCCTGTAATGCGGCCCACAGAAAACCCCACCCCACCCGGTCAAATGCTTTTTCAGCGTCTAATAAAATCATACCGAGTGGGGTGTGTTTAATCCGTGCCGCATCAAAAGCTGATATAGCCATGTTAATGTGTGCTGTGGTGTCACGTTTAGGGATGAATCCATGTTGTTGGGGAGAGATAAGTTGGGACATATATGGAGCTAATCTAGTAGCCAATATTTTAGCGAAGATTTTGGCATCGCTGTTAATAAGGGAGATAGGCCTATAAGATCCCCTCTCTTGTGGTGCTTTACCTTTTTTCAAAAAGAAAATAATTTGGGTCAGATTCCATGATCTGGGTGCTTGTTGCCCATTACCAATAGCACTGATTACATCAATAAATAGTGGTAGTAATTCTTCAGTGCAATATTTATACAGTTCCAAGGGAATAAGATCTTCCCCAACCGCCTTACCCATTGCCAGAGATTTAATCGCACCTCTCACTTCTAAAGGCGTGATCTCGGCCTCTAATTGAGCCGATTGGTCTAAATCTAAGTTATTGACTTTATTAACATCAATATAATTATTAATACAGTCATCTAAGATAACATCTTCCGGTGTATAAAGAGTTTGGTAGAAGGAAGCAAACTGTTGTAAAATCGATTTTGGATCACAAAATAATTGATTATTGTCCCCTTTAATTTCTTTAACCATATTAATGGAGCGATCTTCCGCAACTTTGTAAGCCAACAATTTCCCACTTTTATCTCCATTTTCATACTGTTCCATATGATACTTTCTAAGTTTATTAATGCTTTTATCCCTCAAAAGGCTTTTAATTGCTGCTTTAAGCTCGATTAATTTGAAGTTTAGGTCTTCTAAGTCTTCTAAGTTTGAAGCATTGTTACAGATGGCATCAGATATCTGGAGTTCAATATCCCTTATTTCATTTAACCTTTGCTGATTAATAGTTCGAAGTTCTTTATTTTGTCGCCAAATGTATTGTTGGGTAAATCCCCGTACGCTAGCTTTACATGTATCCCAAACTATCCCTGGTAAACTTGATTGTCTGTTGATGTCAATGAATTCCTTTATATGCTCCCTAAGCTGATTTATAAACATGGTGTCAGAGAATAAGTAATGTGGAAAAGAGAAGGAGCGAGTAGTTTTTTCCTCAGTTGTAAGTGTAAATGTTACAGAGATCGGATTATAATCAGACGTCACCCTTGGATATATATCCATTGAACATTTGCATTTATCAAGAATCAAGCCTGATGTCCATATCATATCAATGCGTGAGCACACCTTATGAGCAGCAGAATAAAAAGTGTATCCACCTGTATCAGGATTTAAAGATCTCCATACATCTTTTAAAAGATGAATTGCTGCCAGATCCATAATTGCAGCTCTAGTTTTCCTCATCCTTTGAAAAGCATTTTTTCTTGTAATATCCAGTTTATAATTCATTATACAATTAAAATCTCCTAGCACAATTATCTCACCCCTCCATCCCAGTAATTCCATATTAATTTGGTCAAAGATTAAAGGTTCATCTTGATTAGAAGCATAGACTCCACATATTGTAAGTTTGAAATTTCCTAACTTTATCTGCGCTATCGCCCATCTGCCAGCTTTATCGGTTAAAGTCTTAATTATTTCACATTTCAGCCCTTTATGTTTTAAGATCGCTACTCCCCTAATAGAAGCATTGAATTCCGTACAAACTATTGGATCAAATCCTAATTGTTTAATCAATTTTTTGTCTTTATAGGCAATATGTGTCTCAGTTAGAACTACTATTTGCGGACTATACATCCTAAGTTCCTCATAGACAAGGCGGCGCTTAATTTTATTGTTTAATCCTGAAACATTCCAGGTTAAGCACTTTATTAAATGCATTCTAAATTATATATTTCCTTCCCTATGTAACATATGTAACCAAAAAAAAAAAAATCATAATCAGTGTCTTGAAAAACATCTTAATTTTTTCTTTGTCATTTTTGTGTCCTTTGATGCAGTTTTTACCCCAAACCATAACTTCCCTTAACCCACCCCACACTCTGATATTACCTCCCCCCACCCCGTGTTTACCTGTGGATCCCCCCTTCCTGTTGACTGCCGTTCACTTGGCAGTAGGTGGGTGGAAAAGACGCTAATCGGGTCCAGGTACTTATAGTTAGTCCGTACAATACAGTCCTACACATATTCTCAATGCCTCTCTTTTAGTTATTTCAATGTCATATAAGCATTAAATTAATGCCCTGTGAAACATTATATGTAAAAAAAAAAAAAAAAAAAAAAAAAACCTCTATTGCGCCAATATTTACTTCACATTAATCTTGAGTTCAATCAATCATTTCCCAGTTTTCCAGGAGGTAATTGCTTTTTCAACCTCATCTACATCAAAAAAAAGATATGAGCGACCATTTTTTATCACTTTAAGCTTTGCAGGCTCTTGTAGATAAGCTTGAAATCCGAGTTCTTTAATCGGATCTATGAACTGTTTTAGCTTCCATCTTTTCTCTAATGACAGTTTACTTAAATCCGATCTCACAAAGAAGGTGACTGACTCAATAGTGACTGGGGTATTAGGCCGTGCTTTCAAAGAGATGGCCTGTTGAAGCAGAAAGTTGCCAATGTAAATCAGAATGGGTCTTGGAAATTTCCCGCTCTTATCTCTCTGGAATAAGGGTAAACGATGCGCACGTTGGATCTGTGAATCCCAGTCCCAGTCAGAGAGATCAGGGAAAGCCTTCTGAAACAAATGGGTAATGTATGCCCTCGGATCTGCCCCCTCTGCTCCTTCCGCAATACCAAAGACACGAAGATTCTGCCTTCTATTCCTATTTTCCAAATCCTCCAGTTTGGCCTGCATCTGGGTTATTTGTGAATCATGCCTATTCAACTCTGCTTCAGAGTTTTGCGATCTCTCTTCCGTAGCGGCCACTCTCTGCTGCAGTTCTTCTATGTCCTGTGACACTGCTCCCAATTTACAAGCCATTTCTTGTAAAGAAATTTGAGTTCTGTTGTTGTCCTCTCTCATTTGCTGGTAATGAGTTTTAGCCTCTTGTTTCTGTTCGTTTAAGAGGTGTAAAATTGTCTGGAAAGAAGCAGTCACTTCGCCCTGCGGTATCCATTCAGTAGCCCCAGATGATGAAGATGAAGTATTGTCACCCATGCACACAACTTGAATAGATTCAATTAGTGGGGTCCTAGAAACCTCAGGAGTAGTAGCCTTCGGCGTATCACACATGTCACCAATTAGGCTGTCGCTATTGCTGATATTGTTGCAATCAATTAACCCAGAAGCAGAAGCTGAAGCAGTATTATCATCGGTAAATTTCAGGGTGGGTGCAGAAGACTGAGGCTGTGGCTGATCCATAATACTAGCTCCAATGCTAGCTCCAGTGCTAGCTCCACTGCCCTTTGATTGCTCTGTAAGAATAGACTGGATAGGGCTGAGTGGAGCATCCCCTTTTGTTTTGTCGGTGGATACAGTGACTACATCATTGGGACTATTACCAGATAGACGTAGAGCCATGGTTTTCACCCCACCCTTAGCCTGCACCCACTGTCTGATAGGGCTATTTTCAGCAATAGCCTTCAAGGCGTTTGACTTCGATTTGCCCGCCATTTTAGCCATCTTATTCTTATTTTTCCCCTTGGACTTTTTAGATATTGTTTTGTTTTTGTCTTTAGTCAAACATAAGGGTGTGTTGCTCCCCTGTCCATTGACATCCACATATTCCTCATCTGTTTCACTAATGTCTACATTAATATCATTTTCAATTCCTTCCGTTTCAGTAGCCTCCCCAGCACAGCTTTTATCGAGGGAGAGACTGGTAACATTAGTAGTCACTGTAGGGGTTTTAACGTAGATGTCAGTGCAGGTTGAAGACTGGAGTGCTTCAGGTTCGCTATGGTGGGCAGAAGTGCCGCTAGTATTGTCAAAAGTGGTAGTGGTAGTGCTAACGTTGGGATTTAAATCAGCTGTATTCTCCGTCACCTCCACTATAGCTCTGCTTCCCACTAGATCAGTGTCTGAGGTCCGTGCCCCAATATTAACCTGAACTGCAGGAGCTATGATATCAGTAGTAACTGTAGTAGCGGCATTTTGAAAATGCTTCACAGGATCTTTTAAATTATTCTGCTCTCTTTCTACCACATTTGCAGCATTGCCTCCCATTTGACCCTTATCAGCTGCATTACCTTGTGCCTTTTCACCAATGTTATCTGCTGCTGCTGCTGCCGTTGCTGTGCCTGTACCTGTTCCTCCATTTACTCTGTTCTGTATCTCCTGCCCAGTGCTCTGAGCCGAGCTCTCTGCCGTGTCCACAATGTTTTTCTTACTTGCAAGGATCTCGTTGATAGCAGTCACCGACAAAGAAACTGCCGAGGCTCCTGCTCTCCCGCTCGCTGTAGTATTGCGCGTTGTCCGTGTGGGAGGTTTCGGCGCCATCCTGCTGACGCTCGCTCTCTCCGGTTGGGCTGCTGCCGGTGCTGTGGAGGAACGCAGACCTGGCCAACGGATCGCTGCTGAGGCAGATGTCGATCCCAGCTTAACCCACGCTACCAGGCTTACCCAGCCCCGCCAAGACCTTGCTGTTACTCGCTGCTGCTGCTGCGGTATCTCATTTCTCTTAACACTCCCTTTGGCATCAGTGAAGACAAATAGGTTTTGAAAACGGCTCCGGACTTGCCGTAACTTCCACATTACCCACTGTCGCGGTATTACTGATATGTTCCAGGTAAGATTTCCTCCGTGCTCTATGCTGTAGTTTTAATTTGTAAAACTGCAGTTCACGATCAGCGCTGTATGCGCTGTATGCTGTGTCGGGTCATAATGCTCATAATGCTCATAGCGCGGTTACTGCTTCAGACCTGGACCTGGACCCGACTCAGCGCTTCCACTCCTGGCGGTGTCAATCCGCCATCTTCACACAGTGATGAGTTAAGTTTTTTTTAAATTGTATTTTAACTGTATGTTTGATATACTCTTTTATGGTTATAGAAATAACTGAATAAAGAAATGTTGACTATCACATTTCAGTCACGATTACTCTATTACTTATGTCATGTTGTTTCAGGATATTTGTACAAAGTATGATTCAAATGACCTTCTGCTGATTTCTACTGCTGACCGAGTCTCATAAGTAGGGGATATGTTTAAAATGTGTTTCTGATGCCTCCAGTTTTGAATTATATATATGTATTTATTGTGAGTGAAATAAACACTGAAGAGCCTGGCAACAGCATTCTTTTAAGACTCTTAAATGTACATTAAAAATGAGACACCTGTAGCAGGTAGAGGTCAGTGAATAATATGGAGCAAGATGGTCTACATTTCCATGTTCCCCCGGGGAGGTGTGTGGATGTTTATCACAATAATGAATAAAAAAGATCATGGAACTTTCCAAAGGCAGCCATTAAATAGTTGTGTTCATTAAATTATTTATTGGAATAGTACTATTTGGCACCATAGAGACACCAGGGACTGAGCTACGTTGAGTCGTGAGCCAGAGAGGTGCGACACTAGCTTCGAGGAGTACTTGCTAGTTATCATTTAACACTGTGGAACCCATTGAATCAACTATTATTTGTGGGAGGTTTTTTCTCATCCTGGACTTGACTCCTGGCAACAGAGAGAGATCTATTTCAATACCACAACTCATGAACAATTTGATAGAGAGAGTAAGTGATCTTGTTGCATCTATTAAATATTATTGATTGATATAGTTGGAATCAATTGTTTAATTGCTATACTTGAAGAAATTGATTTATAATAGTAACTGATTCAATAAGACATACATGTGTCTAATAAAGTTTATTTATTACTACTGTTGCATTGCATGCATTGGAGTACAAGAACACTAAAGCAGCAATAATAAAAGCCTAGAGAAAGACGGCCCTAATGTGATATCTTTGCTTTAACACCCAGCCTTCATTAGCACCATCTCTTGCTCACATACATTGTTTCTCACCGTCTCAATTTCCAAGTCTGACTGAAGGCATCCGGCAGTGTAGCATCCATTACCATTCTACTGCAACAAAGGGAGCATCAAGCCTGTCTATGCTCGAAGCAATGCTTTGAGATGAAATAACACAGGAGGTACCTCTCTGTAGCAAGACAATTTCTATGGTCCTACTTCCCTTGCCCCGCCCATCCCGGCTCACCCTCTTGCCTCACTCAATTTCTAAGTCACTGTCATTTTTATTAATTTTGGACATTTAGATTATCAAAAAACACTGTGCAAATAGTAATATAGAGGAAAAGTCCGATTTTTTTGCTTTTTTCAGCTCAGGAGCACACTCTGAGGTGTCTGGAAATACGATTTTTTGGATGAGATTTTACTGTGACTGTGACGTAGTAAAACTGCATCAACCCAGACAAGAAGTATGGTCAATAGCTCCAGCAAGAAAATAAAAAAGTTTGGGGTGCCAGAGTTACAGCTTATTATATTTCATGTTTTCAACCCAGACTGAAAATTAAGAGGTACAGCACTGAACAACAAAAAACCTGTGTTAGAATTTTACTTCTGGATTGTCCACAAAACACCTAAATTACCTACAGTTCTTAAGTAACATAACATTAACTAATTAAACATACTCTTTGTCATTTTCCATTCTGTTATCTACTATATCCGACTAAAAGACCTTGTTCACAAGAAAGCAACATGTGAGGGTTAAACAAGTCTAAGTGAATAAATAAATGAAAATAAATATAAAGATAAACATTTATTTGCCATTCGAGGTTAGTTATTTTTGATTTCTGGTTAGGACAGCATTATTCTAGTTTGACTTTGGGGCTTTGTAGTGAATACATTGTATTTATTTTGCATTTTGTATCTTGATATTACATTCTTTACCTCTTGATTTTTCACATTTACATTGTCTTGAATCTCACACTAATATCATCTCCTCGAAGTAACATTGGTAGCTTAGCCAGAGTATTAAGCTTGAAGTGAGCGGTACCTCAAAAAGCAATGGTCATCCTGGTTTGTGATTAGCTATTTCCGGATGTGGAAGGGTCTCATGTACAGCACAGAACAGAAATGCCTCCTCTCTCCCCAATCCAAAGAGCCATTGAATTACTGCTAGTGAATGTTGGCAATAATATAAAACAGGAATAGTGAGATGAATGTGATTAGATATTGGTGTTCTAGCTAGTAGGATGTCTCAGCGAGTTGAGTGCTTGTAGCTGAAACATACAATGTTCTACAAGTCACAAGTTCAAATTGTACCAAGGGCAAGGGCGTTTGACACTGTTGATCATAGTATCTTAATACACAGACTAAGGGAGATTGGGATTCAGGACAAGGACATCCAATGGCTAGCCTCCTTTCTAAGTGTAAGATCATTCCAGTGTAGGAAATCCTCTTAGACATGCTTGCCGCCCCATACAGAGTTTCTCAGAGCTCGGCACTCAGCCTCACCCTGTTTAATGCTTATATGAGGCCACTAGCACAAATTGTGCAGGAGTTCGGACATTCAATTGCGTCCTACACCGATGACACACAATTAGTAGTCTCAGTGTCTGATGCGACTAACTTCAATCATCTGCAGCTAGTCTCCAGCATGGAAAAGATAGCAAACTGGATAGCCAACTGCAGCCTACAGATTAACGGCGAGAAAACAGCACTTATGTTCCTGGGCAACTGTAAAGGGCCTTGGAACAGGATCAGCTGGCCTGAAAACTGGGGTACACCCCCCACCCCTAAGCCCTCGATTAAGAACCAGGGGATGTGGTTAGACCCTAATCTTTCCATTGAAACCCAAGCAAAAAAACTCTCAGCTACTTGCTTCGGTATTCTATGTATGATCCGTAAGATCATAGACCTTATTCCAGAACAGGCTTGGAGAACGTTGATCCATTCATTAGCGGTCTCACGACTGGACAACGGTAACTCATTGTATTTGTGGGCCCCCAAATTCTTAGCTACAGGTTGTTCAAAACACGGCAGCCAGGATGCTCCTAAAGATACCCAAGCAGAAGTCAGTGAGATCTTCGCTGAATTAACTCCACTGGCTACCTATCCAATCCAGGGTTAGGTTGAAAGCCCTTTGCCTAGCCCATAAATCTATGTATGGCAGGGGTCCAGCCATGCTAAAGTCCCTCGTCTCCCCATATGTCCCCAACAGATCCCTCGGTCCTCATCTGACTTCCCCATGAGCACACAAGGATAAAGAGATCTAGATGGGGAGGGAGATCCTTTTCTCACTTGGTCCCAAAACTCTAGAACTCAATGACCATGGAATTGAGACTTTTAAAAGATGAATGAAGTTTCAGGAAAAAACTCAAACCTGGTTCATTCCATGATTGTTTCCTCCATGTCCCCCTGCCTCCCTCTCTGCAGCGCTGGGAAGCCCTCGGCAGCCCTGCGCTCTATAAATCTCTAAACATAAACATAAACATAAACATAAACATAATTCTATCTTCCACACATCTGGCCAAATAATTTGATACTTGTAACTCCTTTTATTTAGGGCTTTCCGAGATGCAGAAACTTGAAGAAGTTATTCCTATTAAGGCATTTGAAGAAATGGTGCTAACTTAACACGGGCAGGGAGTGCCCACCTTGAATGAAAGAGATGGGGTCACAACTCCCCTGGCTTTAAAAAGGCTAACATTGCACACACTCATTGCTGGCTACTTAAGAAGACAATTCACTTTCTCCAGGCCCGCAGACAATCCACTCTCAGAGCACTGGATCAATAAAAGCACCTTCCATGTATTTTTTCTGAATCTGGACAAATGCACATAGCATGGGCATGGTTTATTTCTTTGCCTCCAGCCTGCAGGAGGTGAGAGGGGCAGGGCACTCAAACCAGGACAAACGTGCCGTGGCAATCAACAAAGTTGTGGTGGTGTATGAAGAATCCTGCCAGATGACTGGAGGCAGTGGCCAAGGCAAGGCTCTGAACACAAGAGGCATGCAGGGTCACTGCTGCCAGATTTGACTTTTTCATGTACAACTGAGCTCATTTTTTCCCTTTGTGCAAGAAAAGAAAGGTATGACTTTTGATGGTGCTCAAATGCTTTAAAAAAAGGCTGTGCATTTTGAGAGTATTTGGCTATTATGTTTTACTTATATTTGGGTGATGGCTCTCATTTAATGGTTGATTGGCAGAGCTGTGGCTAGGGTGGGCAGATGACAGGCAGTCTTATTAGATGTAACTAATGTTATAGTGTGCACATATGAACCTTTTGATCAGAAAGCCTGTGTTTTGAATCCCAGCTGCCCCACTATACCAACATATCTGATCCTTGGCAAATAATATTGTGTTCTTACACTTTATTTCAATGCCTTGCATCAATTCAAAGTGATGTTTGAAAGAACATGCCCTAAAAGAGAACATATTGCAGCCAAGCAGCCGGCATATGACTGTGACACAGGAACATATTCACGAAGAATATTGTTAACACACATTGAATTGTTTTCAGAAGATTATGCATTGCATGTAACTTCTAAACTTCTCTTAGAAAGTCACATCCCACGTTAGCTTTCATAGTGGTTCATAGTAGGCTTTCTTTCTGTGAATCTGCAAAGAAGAGTTTATGCTACATGGTTGCTTTGGAGATGTAGCTAGCTGCACAATTGTTTTTGCACATTTGGGGTTCTGCTGCACATTTGGTTTTGCACATTTGGCGATTCTGCTGCACAGTTGTATTTGCACCTTTTCTTCCCGAACGTGTAAATGAACAATTGCCTGATTGACAGAAGTGTTGCTTATGCATACTCTGTTGATCTCACCACCATCATATACCATCCCCATACTCATGTCTCCTCTGTTTCATTTGACCTGCTGCTGGGCTCATGTTTAACATTTTGAGACAGTAATTACACTTTATTCAATAAGTCTGATACTTATTGTTTAATTTTTCTTATTTTAAGTATGGGACTGAAAGACCCATCATGCCAAGTGCTGATTAAAAAAATTAATTCGAGCTAGGTGTGTTTGAAGCTACTTATTGGCATACAGGAATTACTAATGCGTGGCACTGTACAGTATTTCTTTCAAATGTGCCTAAAGAATCTTTTATACATTATGGAATGGTTGTTAAACAGTTATATATACTTTTTTAGCAGTTTTCTGTTCAAATATATCCTGCATTTAAATAAAAAATCAGGACTTTGTATAAGTGGCAGAATATGACCAACTTTGAGAAATTTGATGCAGGAAATGCTAGGTGCAAACAAGTTGTAGGTTTCTGTAAAACAGGAGCTAATAGCGGCGCCTTGGAGCTTCTGCGGCCTGTTCGTGAACAGTAATTGTACAGGAGCTTTGGTTTTGCCCAAGCCTTTTCAACCAGTCCAGCGGCTTTCTCTGTGCCATATAACCAGGGCTACTGGAATTATGCGATTGTGCAGCCGCGGCGATTGTCGCATAATTATAGATAGGTGTGCCGATTTTGCCACAAAATCTATCACTTGCTGCATAATCTGTAGATTTTTTCCCCAACAAATTTTGTTTCTAGCTCAAACGGTTCAAAAGTTGAAAAATGTACGACAACACATGTTGCCGTGCAGTGGAAGGACCTTTGCAAAGCTGGACTGGTCAACTTTCTGCTGCTTATTGATATATTTAAGTATTAATTTGGTACTAATGTAATGCAACTAAGGCCCAGAAAGTACGACCAAGTTTAAAAGTTATGAAAAAGTGAAGTAATACTATTACAAAATGTGCTCCCTTATGCCACATCATTTTTAGTTTCTTGCTGCGTGATTTATTCACCTTGCCACATAATTTGGGTCTCTTGTGCCGCATAATTCCAGCGACCCTGCATGTAACTACAGGTGGCACCTCGTACTATGACATCACTTTTAGTGATGTCACTGAGTTCAAAGGCGATGTTTCATAGCTCCTCACCTCCCCGGGAAACATGGAAGCTGGCTCCCATGACTTACAGCAAAAGTGCTTCCCTTACAACAGGAGGCTTACTTGCTTCCCTGATTTCAGCAAGTGTTTCAGGTGTGTATCTTTCACTTAAGTAAACTTACAGGCAGTGCTAACTGAGTAACACAACATAAAAGCAGCAGACACACTTCCCCTTCTTCCAGGCAAAAGCAAACTGGAATATGTCCGCCCACAGAGTGTGTGGCTGACTTATCCCATTGTAGAATTCTACTTTGGAGCTCAGGCAAAAGGAAGAGTGACAGACACGCTAAGCCCGCGCGCTATCGCAGCCCTGCAGAGGACTATTCCTCTGGAAAGCACTGCTGCGCCACAACAGAAACTATTACAAGCTGTCACTAAGAATTACCGCGCGCGGGAAAGCACACCGCGCTCGGGCCATATTGACTGCTTAAACCAATTAGGCGCTGTTTGATCTCCCTCAGACCCGTGCACACCTGTTCACGCGCGCGGCGAGGCCGGGCCTCAGGTGTTAGCATCACATTTTGACAGCGAGGGAAATAACTAGTTTATGAGATGATTAAACTAATATGAAATATGGAATGTGCAATTAAACTTGTATAAAGGTGCCCTTTGAAAGGACAGCTCCACTCTCACCGAAAGAGACTTCTCAGTATAGTTGTAAACAATGAAAAATGCAGCAGGTTTATAAGGCTAATTTAAATTGCTTTTATCAGATATATCTTTTTAATTTTTTTTTCATATGGTGCTGCATGCTACATAGTGGTTCTATAAAAGCATCTGACACAAAGACAAGAGTAGGGTGGGGGGAAAGAGAAGAGGCGGGAGCAAAACTAGGGGAGGCTGAGAGAGGGACCACAGAAAAATGTTTATGTTAAGACCCTGCATGCTGTGCATTTGTGAGTTTTATATATATGCTTTCTCATGCAAGTGTGAAGGAACCTTTTTCTGCGTGTGAGTGTATATATATATATATATGGGTGTGTGTATAAATATATGTATATATATACAGACATACATAAGCACACATGCACACACACACACACACACATATATATATATATATATATATATATATATATATATATGTATATATATATATATATATATATATATACACATATATATATATATATATATATATATATATATATATATATATATATATACATATATATATATATATATATATACATATATATATATATATACATATATACACACATGCAGAAAAAGTGTCCTTCTCCCATGCATGGGAAAGCTGCTCCCTTTTTGTCTGACCCACCCTGTGTTTACCCATATTTGAGTCCATGGGATTTTCTCATTGTTGTTAAACCCAAGGTTCTGCTGACCAGGAAGTCCACACAAACCATACACTAAGGGTGAGAATGACAAGTGCCCCATTAACCAGGCCTTGAAGGTCTCCATCAGCCGATTCTAGCTGGGGGGATATAGGCATGTTTTATCTGCATCCCTAGAAGAGAAGGTCTAATTGTTTCCTTTGCAAGACCCTTCCTGTCACCCATAACTGGCATTCTCACTTTCACCCACAGTCTGTGTACTATATGATGTGCGGATATCATTTTATTTGTGCATTTTGTGATTAGAAAACCTTGTGCAGTGTTAATTATATCGTATGACGAGCACAGTGAGGACCTTCACAAAATGGTGGTTCGCATTCTATTTGTGTGTATCCTCCTTGATGACGTAATCCCATCGTATCTTTAGGACTCTCTCCCTCGTCCCTTTTCCCGGTGCTGGTTGAGTGTTGCCAAGGCACTTGGCTAAGATATCCAATCCTTGCCAAAGGATAGGATAGCAAAATTGACCATTCAGTGCCAGGCCTCTCCTCTCCTCTGTGTAAATCTATGGGCCATATTATCAAGAACGGCGATAACATTATCGCTGCGTTAGCGGCGGGAAACTGCAGTTAAAGCGGCAATAATTGGCTTGATAATATGCCCTTGAGAATTCCCATAGAAGCCCAGGTTCTGGTGTGCAGGACTTCAAACCTGGGCTTCTATGGGAATTCACAAGGGCATATTATCAAGCCCCTTATCGCCACTTTAGCGGCTTGATAATATGGCCCTGTGTTTTTAACTGTGTTTTATATTTTAAGTGACATGAGTTCCAATCCATTGAAATGCCTCGACTTTCCTCCATTGTGGCTAAGAAAACCAGAGCAGTAGGCATACGCAAATACAGATTTATCTTAGCAAACATTAAACTTTGTGATATCCTGTTTTCACCTCTGCCACATTGATTGCAATACTGTAAATAAAAAACATAGTAAAGGCTTGAGTTTCAAGCACTCCTGAAATCTGCTGAGGTCCCAAGCTGACCTCCAGCTCATAAGAGTGGTCATAATATTATAATTGTTTTTGGGAGTTGTATGACTGCCCCAGCAAATGCTTTAACTTCTATGATGATCTTCATTTTAACTACTGCTATATACCATCTGCAAATAAAGATTGATTCTTTGTAATAGATTGATCATAGACTGAGCTCAGACTGTACATCGAGTCTATTTAGTATAAGTACTTGTGCAATTAATTCACTCAGTTCCAAGGCTTCTGCTCCATCATGACTGCTTGTCCTCTCTACACTCAAAGAAGCAATTGTCCAAAATGAGTCCCTTGGTGACCCGATTGGAGTGAAATGGTAGACAAGGTCAGAGAACACCAACGTCAAAGACTGTACCCATGACACACAAAGCTCAAACACCACTGTGGCGGACTCTGTGGGCCGACTAGAAGTGCAGAACTACTCGGTGTTACATATGTTGTATATGCAGAAAAAAACCAATAAAGTTAGTACAAAAAAAAGCTCAATAACCATTGACACAGGACCCAGATATAATACCTTACAATAGGTTTCCAAGAAACTAACAACAGCAGTGCCGCTCACTCTATGAATTTATCTCCCATTCGCTGGAAAATTGAGTATCTTCCACTGAGGTTGCAAGTTCAGATTCATTGTGCACCACAACCTTTAAAGATCTGTATGAAAGGATCAGGGCCTTAACAATTTTTAACCAGAATTAACCCACTAGTAAATGGTGAAATGGTCATTTCTGACTTTGAACCATAGAGCAGTGTTGGTGCTGCAAGGTGTCTAGTATTTTTCATTTGCTCCTAGGTGGAACGGGTTACTTGAGATTGCAACTCTTTGCAGACTGTCACAACGACATAACAAATTATCCTTTGCAGATTTTCCATTAATTTTAAAGAAACCAAAATAAATCCAATATCTCTTCTCCCTTGCATCAGTTCTTCAGTATTGCAAAAGAAACATTTGCTTAGAGATACCAAATCTACACTTGCTTATCAGCCTTTTGATCAAAAGAAAAACCAGAACTGCGCCTAACACTACCACCAAAAATCACATCACTTAAGAAAATTTGAGGAAAACACACTTTTAGATTAGAAAAATGCTACAGGGTTGGACAATCCAGTGTTGTCTATAAGATTGATAAAACATGGTGCCCAGTTGTGGCTGGGGCATGTAAGAGCGGTGGGGCAGTGGGTGGGGTGGTGGGATGGTAGTTTTCATATGACGATGAGGGGAAAAAAAGAAAGAAAAAGACCTATCTTGCTCTCGCCACATCACCGAGTGCATGGTTTAGTGGGTTTCTTCTTTATTTGTCCCTCGTTGTCGTCTGTAGACTCCTCCCCCACCCCGCCTCACCACTCATACATGCACCGTCCGCAACTGACGGCTCCTAGTTGTTTTTGTTGCTCCTACCATTTGATTTCCGATATGAGGATCACATTAATGCCTCGTACACCCCAGCATAAATTGGGATACTACAGGCTGTCAAATAAGTACTATATTCCCGCCATTTATTCATTGAATTATTTTAAGTTAATGTACTTGGTCAATACTGAGTTTTATATTTTATCCAGCGGATGCTCTGAACTGGCAGCTGATTCATGAAGTTGTTTACTATTTTGCTGACATGCTTCCCCCTCTAAACACACTATACTTGTGAGAGTTTGTACCGGCTGCATGAATGGGATAGCTGGAGAAGGCTTCCTGGAGACAGCTGGCCTAGACTTCAGAATCCTTCATGGTGCCGGGGATACCACGGGTGCTCCGCGCCTCAGGTTACCTCCATTCTGGGGATAGCCCATAAGGCTCAGTAGGATTAGCGTGCCTCCTATACTACACAGCGGTTTTTACATACCCTTATGGTATCCGTTCGCACGTCTGCTATTTGATGTGCAACATTTGCCCCGGCCAGCAAACTGACAAGGGAGCTTTTAGTACAGAAGATCAAATGGCCTCAAAGTGGCTATTTGAACAAGCATTACAAGGCAACAGAGAATGCAATGCAGTGTTCTCCAGGCACCTCTGAAAACTCAGTTATATGTAGTATCAGAATGAAACAAGCATTAGCAAAGACAATAGAGCTGGCTTTGACAAGCTTGATTTTTTTTTTAAAATGCTTGCAAACATATGCAGTATGCATTAAAGCCATCACATAGATATGCAGTTTTTTTTAGAGACATGAAGCTGTTGAGGCAGCGAAAGAAGTCTCTAGGCCAGACCTATAAAGGTTCCATTCCCAGGCCGAGGGATTTTCTGAAATGCTGAATTGAGCTGTTAGCAGAAAATACCTTCATTCTTTAACTTAGAACATTGGCCAGAATTAACATTTTTCTGCCAGTAGGCATGATTATCTACTGGATTTCCATGAGTCACTCACATACAGTCATGTTCAAATAGCTTTGTGAACATCACTTAATTAAAAAAAAAAAATACGTGCAGTTTTCCACGTGCCAGAGCTGCCGACCACCAAAGCTGCCTAGTCTTGATGACAACGCATACCACTCACTTCCACCACCCCACATTTGCTGTTTTTTACCTCTGTCTTTCTTACTGGTTCTTTATCCTCCCTGCTTACTCTACTAATAAGTTTGCCTATCTTTGTCGTCCTGCCTTGTCTCTCTTTGCTGCCTTCCTCCTTCTTGCTCTTCTGAGTCGAAGAAGGAGAATGAATAAAATATTCCGTCCCAAAAAATGAACGTATATTAAGGTACATCCCCAGATTCTGCCTCCCGCTATGTCAGGTCAGAATGGATGCAGGAGAAAGTGCAAACAGACAGGGTTCCTCTTTGAAAACTGTTTAATGTTTGATTTCTGTCAGCCCTCTCCATGAACTGTCAAGCAGGGAATGTCTCCTAGTGTGCACACTTCCTTTGCCATCCCATTGACAGGAGTGGAAATGTGAATAATGCTTTCCAAATTGTGGACCCTTTAAGGTTTGCACTCGAGAATTCACTCCCTGCAGCCACCTGTTTGCTGTTAGTTATGCAGGATAAGCCAGGCATTGTTGCTCTGAACACCACCTCCCCCCCCTCGACCCCCCCATCCCCTCCCCGGTACGGATGTTCCACTTGTGAATATGAGACCCTGCCTCTTGTGAATCGTGCTTTGTGACCGACCCTGCTTGGTGCACTCAAGTCATTACCCTCAACCCTGGCTTCCAGAAAGGAGTGGTGCACAGGCTATCAGTTATCCCCACCGCCCCCCAAAGAGGTTTATATTTTTATTTTCAGCTGTCCTCAGCTCATGGCACCTTATGGATGTTATAGCCCTTCATCCAGATACAGAAGCCTCAATCGGATTTCCAATAATCATTACCTTTAAGGTAAAATGTTCCCAGAATTCTTCTTTAAAGCAGACAATAGAAAAATAATGGTATTTTTGCCAAGTTATTCCAGCTTTCGCTGGCCTGTTTTATCCTATTTTTCATTGTCATTTTTGCACACTTGTTTGCTTTTATCTTACCTTTCTTTCCCAAGACCTCTTATTACAAAAGGATCAGGCCTACTCTGTGTTCTTTTAAAATTCAGACATCTGACGTCACTGCCTCAAGATTGATCTCCCATGGGCTACTCCCCTTCGGATTCACCGGAAGGTCAGCCCGTGCCTCAGCCCGCCCCCTTCATGCTGCAGAGATGTCTGACACACGCGCGTGCACAGGCGTGCAAGCTGAGGTGGGCGCGAGTCATCTGAGCCCTTTAACTATCCGACCAGCTGTCCTCCCTCCCCATTGGACATCTTTCACAGGCTCATGGACAAAACCAATTTGCATTGGCAGCCATCACAGTCCAAGAGAGAAACAAATGACTGGAAGCTGCAGTCTACCCTGGAAGGGAACATGGCAGCCACCTCCAAGAGAAGGCAGACAATGATATTCTTGTTGTTGGATTTTTCTCTCTCTATTGTGTTTTGCCAAACAATCTTGGATAAATTATATGAACAGACGTAGCTGATCGCTTTTACTCACAGTTCCACGCAAGGTATATTTTTAATTTAATTCCATTTTTGGCTTGATCTGCAGCACATACTGTACAATCATGCTCAGATTCAAATTTCAGTAGGAATCAGGTTGCTAACCTTAAAAGAACTGACTGGACTGATGTTCTTTACTGATCGGACTGATATTCTTGACTGATAGGACGGATATTACTTACTGATCGAACTGATATTCTTAACTTTTAGTGGGTATGTCAAACTCTGTTCAAATTTTAACATAACCTTTTTATCAACGAATATTGAGGTCATGCATTTTTTCTGTTCTATAACATTTTTTGCCATTTAGTAAGAAAATAGATAAAAATAGACCAATATTGCAGTGGCGCTATGATTTAAACAGAAGCTGCACACCCCAAAAAACAAAAAAAAACAAAAAACTATTTAAAAAAATGGCAATAAAGAAATATAGACATGATTACACTTGAAAAATTACAACTATTAACCAATTAAGAAACAGAAATACAAAAAATGGGTAAAACATGGTGAATGGCGTGAATGTAATGCATTTTTAATATTTAGAATAGTGTGTGCAAGCTTCGATTGTATTGTACTGCAGTTGCATTTGTATAGCTCTTCATTACCCCTGATGAGGTTCTTAAGACCTTTCATGGGTGGGTAGTATGTTATTCTGTTGATGGTGTTTGGTTGGATTGGTGTGGGTTTATAGTGTGGCCTATGTGGGAGGTGTGTTGCTGTTGTAAGTGATAGCTCATCATGGGTAGTAAGCACTATATGGATATCATTACCACACCTGTACCTTAATCTATTTCTCATCTTTGATGTTTAAGTCTCTTTATGTGCCACCACTCCCATATTCGCTTTCATCTCTCTCTAACTCTATCTCATTTGTTCACCTTTCTTATATTTTATTATTTACAGCTGGCCACCATTGCTATTAACTCCCACATAACCTCTGTTCTGGCAGTGGAGTGACTGATTCTGTTTGTTCAGATGGCACTTACATCAAAAAGAGCTCAGAGGGCTGGAGGGGGCGAGGGATTCATTGGCTGAATCGATTGGCAGCTGTCGAATTACATCAGCACCATTTCATGCTTGTCGGAGGAGAAGCTATTTTCTGAATCTTAGAAGAATCTGAAACTTGGACACAGCGTGAAGCATCGGAAGGAAATAAAGCTCCCAGGTAGGAGGAACAGGAGCTGGACAGAATTTATATGAACAAACTCTTCTGTTTTACCAGACAGCGTGTCATTGCAGTGATTCTTTAATATCTGTGGGCATTACCTCTGTGCTCTTTCAAGGACTTCTGTGCACCTCGGCAAAATAACAAAGAAGGAACTGTGAAAATGAATTCTTCATGGAAAAAGTTTTACGAGTGAGTGTGTTACACCTATGTAGACAGCCATGAACTGTCCTCCCACCCCAGTTATCTTCATAGCACGCGAGTAGTTGTACAACAATAATCACTTGGATGTACTTGTCACATGACTTTCTTTTCATGTGCAAAGTAGGCTGACACGTGTCCCGGTATGCAAATGAGCTGTGGTCACTTCCCCATGCCTCCTGGCCCACAGCCGGAGAGATTGCTCGGATTTAATACACTATCGAAGTTTCCCATGCTGGGTATTTCAATTTTGGTGTAGAACAGGACAAACCTTGCAGAGAGCAAAAAGATAGTCATGCCCAGCTTGGCACATGTCAGAGGAACCATGAGCATTCCGAGCTGATCTAGCCATGGAAGTGAAACAGACCTGATGCAGGACAACCAATCAGCAGTTTAACCAACATTAAAGCACAGTAGGTTGATGTGTGCCCTTTGATGCATTCTTAATTACTATCACCATCCAAAATTCCTTGCACAAGTCAAGACGCTGGCGACCACATCCATTATTACTTTCTCATACACTCATGCGGCAACTTGGGATTCAGGTCCTGTATTCTGTTTCTTTGCTATTTTTTTGTCAGAATAACTCTGCACATGTGGACATTTAGAATTTACAAGAATGGAGAATTCCTGCTAGTCACCAAATATAACAAGCAACAGCTAGTCCAGACCTGGTTTATTTATTTATTTATTTATTTATTTTGTATAGCGCAAACAGCTACCCAACAAAGGGTTTCCCGGCGCTGTGATTCAATGAAGAGTAATTGGACAGCTGACTTAGATATTGAATAGCCAGGTTTTTAAGGCTTTTCTAAATTTGATGTAATTAGCCTCTGAGCGCAGAGCTTGTGGCATGGAGTTCCACAGGGAGGGACCAAGGTATGCGAAGGATTTGCTCCCATGCGTGATAGTTTTATTTTGGGCACAACAAATTTATTCGCTGTTGCAGATCTCAGCGTCCTAGATGGAAGGTAACATTGTACCAGATTTCGTAGGTATTTAGGAGCTTTGTTTGTTGAGATTTTGTGCATGAAGCATAATGATTTGAATTTAATTCTGTTCTCAACTTTTAACCAGTGCAATTCACGTATGAGTTTGGTAGTGGGCGCATGTATAGGAATTTTACCTAACAGTCTTGCAGCTGCATTCTGCACAGTTTGCAGTTTGCGGACTGTAGCTTTGTTAGACAAAAACAAGAACCTGGATGGCTATGTAGAGATAACCTTAATAAAATTGACCACTATAAAATCTAGGCAGCGATGATACACCTTAACCCCTTCCCTGCTGCCGTCGGCCGTTGGGAGCACTACCTCGCTGGTGCTGCGAACGTCCAACGGCCGACACGGACCCGCCCGTTTTGCGGAAGTGCCGCACTGCGGCAAAATTGCAGCCACGGCAAAGGGGTTAACTCCCAAATGCTCATTCCCAAATTAGTAGAAGGCGGGGTAGACTATCAATAGCTTTGCTTTCGGGAACATGACATGGATTTAGCATAGGTGATGTACAGTCCAGATACTGTGATCAAATATTTGAGAACTCACAGGGTAAGTGAGGCGCCATAAGTCGAAGATAAAGTCAAACATCCTCAATGTAGACCAATGTTGAGTCGGTCATGCCTCCTGCTCTCACCCTGTACAGAGGGGGCATCTGCCTTTAAAGAACTGCAAGTGGCTCCATCACCAGGAAGAGCAAAGTAGGAGAAAGGAGTAATTGCTGGTGTATGCTTCTGATTATCCTCATTGGAGCGGAGATGATTATACGCATCTTGACTCTGGCAACTGGATCAACATAAAACAGTCTAATCCAGTTAGTTATTTCTGACCCTAACCCCCATTTTTTTGCAGGACTGTAAACAGATATTCCCATTTCAAAGAGCTGAAGACTTTCTCCATGGCAATTGACATAAATGCTGTGATACCATCACCAGTCAAGGTGCAGCCAAAACCCTGGTAGAGTCTCAGGATGTTCTGTGCAGTGCATCTGGTCAGCATGAATCCAGCTTGAGCCGTGTGCACCCCATCCTTCAGCAAGGGAAGTAAGTGGCTAAATAACACCGTGCTTAGGATTTTGTTATCAATAATAAAATTGAAGAGGGCGAGAGGAGCCCATATATAAAGACTTAAGCTTCTGCTTTTGACGAGGGGCTTACAGCATCTTTCTCATAGTACGGGGGAGCAGATTCCTCTAGCCAGCCTCATGAGGCCAGTAGCCTACCGTACGTGGCATAAACTTCTGCAGGAAACCCATCAGTCCTTGTGGTTTTGCCCAGAGCTAACTCCCTAATTCCTACTTTTACCAGTCCTTCCAAGGACCCCACCTGTTCCTGTATTACTGCGGTTGGGGGGATGCAATGTAGATACTCAGCTATTGCCTAGGGGGTTGCTAGTTCTGGACTTTTACATAGTTCCCAGTACTATTAAAACATAATCTCGTTTATCTGTTTCTGGGTGCTCACTATCTCACCAGAACAAGAGGATACTGCCATAATCGGTCGACGGGGGAATCAACATGGATCAGCCATGCTGGCAAGCTGCTTATTTTATCTTCCTTAGTCTGTTGTTCTGATGTGGAGTACATAAAGTTATGTAAGCAGATGCATTCTATAGAGTTGTATTTCTTTCAGTGCAAAACAGATGTGGCCTCATCCACTTCAAATGTACTTCCGTGATTTCAGACTGCCTAATTTCTCCCTCCAATATGAAAGCATCCGTATGCGGTGTTGTTCCCACCCCATAAAAAAATCAGCATGGAAGTCCCCTACAAACAGCCCGTAGGCGCCTCCTATTCGGTGCTAGTATCACTGGCTGTCCCTGCATTATAGGGAAAAAAACGAATTTGTTTGTTTCTTGATTGTTGTAGAGTAAGGGGAATCGAGGAGAGCCTTAGGCTGTAGTCTCCATGTTGGGATGCATATCACCTGTGGAACCCAATCCAAGTGCAATAGCACCTGATTATAATCTGATATTGCCTTACAAAGATGTTCTGCATATTACGTAGCACTCAGTAGGTGTGTAAAGCAAAGGATCAAATACAATTTAGAGTGCAAATCATGTACTGAGGAGTACTGGGTACATTCCTTGTCCATTGGGTACAGTTCCCTTCATGTGTCTGTGAACTTCCAATTACCTACCATGCTCTAAGCCCCACAGCATTCTTGACCAGTTGTGTGCTAGGCATGGGTGAACATGATATTTCTAAGGTCAGTAAATGAATGCAGTTAAAATCTACTGCACAAATGCACGAGGTATTGGTCTGTGCAGTGAGGCACAATTTCATTTCTCTAGGAATTCCAGTTGGGCTAATGTTGGGGAACATATACTGGCTATTGTCAGTGGCTTGCGATCTAGATGACCTCTAACGATAATAAACCTACCCTCTGGGTCGATCTCAACCTGGTGGACATTATCTGGTGTTCCACGTTTAAATCCATACCTATAGGTATATGTTGTGTAAAATATTTGACCCCCGCCTTTTTTTAAGCTTACACACCTTATGTTATAAGTGTTTCATGTGGACCTCCAATATGAGTTTGGTGCTTTCCGATGTAGAAATGTATTCTATGTCATTTGATCATGTTCCCCATGCCCCATATGTTCCAGGTCAGCAACGTTTATGGAGGAGCTGCCACCTGTGTGGAATTATGTAATGATTATGTAACATTCTGTTACAGAAGCCCACCATGAACTAGGCCCAAGTGCACAAAGAATCACTGCTCACACTCCCACTCAGGGTAATGTTTTTGAAAAGACAAATAAAATATAACTGGTGAGGTAAAATGAGGTAAAGAGTGGTATGGCAAAAAGGTGATAAGCAACACTTCCACAACACACCTATTCTGAATTCGCCCATGGTAACTGTAGTTATCCTAACAGGACTGAGGATTTATGTTAATCATGGAATTCTGCCAAGCCCAGCCCCCACTAAAATAGGGACCCCCTCCAGAAAGTAAAGGTCATCATACCAGTTTCGCTGTCATTTTCTTGTTCTATGAGGCAAGTTTGAGGTGAGTTGGATACCCTCTTCTGCGCACTATTGGTCTATCCATTTGCTAGGCTCTTGGGGACATATAAAGAAGCATGCATCTTTTCCGTCCATCACAATTAATTTAACAGGGAACATTAACATACATTTTAAGTTCATAACATTCAGGGACCGCTTCACGTTGCAGAACTTGGTATGCTGTTCTGGACTGCCACTTTGTTGTCTGGGAATTGGAAAATTATGCAATATTGGAGCTTTCAGGGTTAATTTCTCCATTCTAGTTGGAGAAGGGTATCACGGTTCTTGTAGTTAAAGAGTCTGGCCACTACAGGTTGTAGAGAAGTGCCCAGGGGTTGTAGCTTCGACAGGATCCAGTGCAATCATTCCACCAAGACAAATTTAGCCAACTTGACTGGAGCAACCGGCAATGTAAGTCAGTCCTTGAGAAACAGTTCCATTGAGGGTCCCTTCACCTTTCTGGAAGGCTAATAATTCAGACATTATTCTGTCTCCAGCATCCCTCAGAGTCCTCACTTTATACTATAGAAAGCGGATATGTTCTCTCATGTGAGATACCTGCTGTCGGACATCACGCATAGTGGGCTGCACTTTGGAGAGAACATGTTCATTTTCTTTAATACTGTCTGATAATTTGTGTTGATCAGCACATAGAAGGGACAGGCCAGTAGTAACAGTGTCTATTTTAAGTTCAAGAGCTTTGGGTGCATCCTTTAAAGCAGTCAGGATGGCGTCAAACTTATCTTGCAAAGGGAGAGCATCTGATGCAGTGGTTACGTTGTTATTTGTTTTCATTCCAGAGATTTATATAGCGCGAACTTGACCCAAAGGTATCAGGTATCAGGTATAAGAGCGCTTTACATGAGCACCAACTGCGTTACATGAGGACACATTCATTTTTGTTAGGCACAGCGAGATTAAGTGATTTGCCCAGAATCACAGGATGTTCAGCGTCATTGCTGTGACTCGAATACGGATCCGATTTGGGATCGACCGCCCTAAACGTTAGACCACATCCTCCCCCGGTTGGACATCTTTGTCCCTGGATTTGCCATTGATAATGAATCAAGTGGAATAGTTCTGCTATGCAGCAAGTTTAGTCTGTGTGTTTTATCTTGGGACATTGTTACTGTGGTTCCTGCAGGATTGTAGACCTGTCTACTCAGTTAGAGCCTAATCTATCCCCAATTCACATAGTGTGACGGGGTGAGAACCTGGTGCAGGGTCTCAACTGTTGCAAGTCCAGTGGCTCTGGCATCAACATGTTCTGGTCGTTTACAATATTCTAGTAGACCAGACATGGCATCAAATCTAGGAATTTGTTTCAGCATATTGAGAGAGTATGGTAAGACATCTGGCAAAAATATAGCTTTCCCTGCAACCATGGGCTGAGCGTTATGAACCATTAAGTACTTATGGAGCCAGCCGCGACCAATGTCACCCATTTATTCCTTAGGTTCAACCTGGTGATGAGTATGCAACAGTCTATATGCAGCCCAGTGCCCCCAGCACTCTTAGCTAGTAGCTGCAAAGGAGGGCGGGGGCACCTGAAGGGGGCCAAGGTCTTTAACAACCAGCAACAGTTTATGTGGCTATGTAAAATTATTGAAGAGGAAAGGTGGAAAGAACAGGCACAGCCACACCATCCTCCACTGATCATTTTTAACATCAGTCCAACAGCGCAGGAGGGCCCCAGCCTGGGGTTCTTCTGTGCGCCCTCATTCACATCTGTGAGGCCTCTTCCGCTGTGCCTTAGTGGCTGTGCACTCCTGGACTCATGACTCTTCTCCGCAGCCACAATCACCTACTTTGTTCAGTCCAAGCCGGGCCAAGCCACATTTCTTCTCACTACTGCTACTGCGTCCTCCCAAAGTTTCCCAAGCCTAGCACAGATGCAACGGAATCAGGGGCTGCGCCAACAGTTGGGACACATCGTGGTAGCACAGAGGTCCTGTAGGGCCATGTGAAATGCCTCCAGTGCTCCAGGCCTACATCACCTGCTATCCCCTGCAGCTCTGCACTACCAGCACCAGCATCCCAACCAGGAACCTGCTGATATCCTACAGACCTGGGCCACACAGGACAACACTTGGGCCACAACTGACATCTCAAAAGGGCCACACAATAGTGTGGATGATGTAGGAATTATGACGGAGGTTCGCAAGCGCCTGAAGATCACTGCTACTCCACCATACATCCAAGCCAAGACCAACTAATGTTTCATATTCTTAATACTGATTATAATACAGCAGACAACAGCCTTAATTAAATACAACTTTTGTTTCTTGTTATATGTGATACGTCATTGTATGCTGAATTACAATCAACACACTTTATTTAGTTATAATGATAGTGTTGGCAGATTAAAGATTAATGGCAGGAAAGAACTAAATTGAGTCAGATTAGCAATGTGAGTGGGTGGCTTCAAAGTGCTCACTTCTTTAAGGAACATCTCTTCTGCAAGTGACAAGAGCTGGTCTAACTCCCTCACTGTGTGAAGAATGTCTCAATTTCCAGTCAGAAAATTGCACCCCCTCTTCTTTTTATACAGTTCTCCCTTGCAGCTTCGATCATGCTATATGAGTACACACACATACTGAACCTTTATACTGTCCACGCAGAACTCTCCTCTCACTGAATCACTGATCTCTTACTGGAAAAAATTATGACATTTACAGCCCTATTTTTGAATAATTATACTATGAAAACCCAGCACTAATTAAATTGTGATACGAACAGTGAAATCCGTCGCTACGGCATTCTCCCGATCATTAGCCACAAAAAATGCACTTAGCAAATTTACGCAATTATTTGATCAGACTTCATGTTGTTCTTGGGGTCATAGGCGGTTTCAGACGTGCACTGTATGTATTGCAGATGGTATCTTATGTTATTGCTCATTACCCATATATTTGTTATGCTAATTAAGCATATTTGCTCATGTTTTATAAAACACGTTCCTCCTTAGCATGTAATCTAGGCTTCTAATGTGTACTGCAGTAAATGAAATGTATCAAATTGATCCAAGACCCAAGATGCCGGATTATCATGCAGTTATCACTGTAAAAGGTATAGGTAAACAAAAAGTGTAATGACATGGTGTAGTCACAAAATGCAGTAGGGCCGCTCTAGTAACCATCCAGTAGATGTAACTAACATAGAAGTCAAGTAATGTATACAAAGGTTGTAACAACTTTATTATGACTTTAAAATACCAGTACAGTTCTTGCTTTATATTAATATATCCACATTATAACATATCAAAATAATTTCTGAACAAAAAACTATTAGTGAAGTTTCACATTAATTAGTGTATACTTACTGTTATACATTTCTCACCATTTAAATGTCATTTTAGTTATTATGATTACTTATTTCTTTTTTTTTATGACTGCTTTATTGCAAATGTATGAACTATTAGTCAATGGAAGCTTAGCGCACTGCCTTACAAAGTGTAACTCTACAATACAGACTACGATTTCATGAAAGGTCTTCCATTCAGGGTCGGATTGGGAACCCAAAGCAGCCCTGGCAAATTTTGTCAGACCAGCACCCGTGCAGTGCATATCGAGTGCAGCCAATGAGCCAGACCACTACAAGTTGGGTTTGGGGTGGGGCAGGGGGAGGGGGGTTTTCCCCCAAGAAAATGTGGGCAAAATGTGGGCATCTACAATATATATTTCATTAATATTCAATTGTATCAGATTTTAAAGCATAATAAGTGATGACCTTACTGTGCACCATGATACGACAATCTATGTTGGAGCTCTTCAATGATTCCCTCACTATCACCCTCCAACAGGGCCCGCACCTCTCCATAGCCCCTCTGTCACATGAATGTCATTTGTTTATAGCACCTCTCATACCAATGTAGGGTGTTGGAGCAGTTTACATCACACATAAATTAAGAGACATAAAATCCTACGAGTGTAAATCAGTGTATAGAGAATGTTACATAAGACAAATAGGACGATAAGGTGTAGGATTCATGTCGTCCATACTGGTAGGCATTTTCTAAGAGTGCTTGTTCTGGAGAAGCACAAACTCAAAATTCAGAACCTAACACAGTAGTTAGGGTTGGATTTACTGATAAGAATGTATTTCTAACAAACAACCCCTTTTTAGCAACATCAGGATAATGAAAGATTTGGAAAAGAACATAACTCTTTAACCTGTACCATGTAGTTTGCATGCTGCTCTTTGATGACACTACATAGCGAACTTTGCTAGATTATAATTGTAACTTATGAATTGCACAATAAGAAAAAGGTTTCTGTGACAAAAGCAGTAACCCACTAAGCTAGGCACATAAAGCACTGTTCTATGACCTGCATGGTACGCGTCCTTTGCAGCCACCTTAGATGAGTCAAAATTGCCAATAAGCAAACTCTGCTCCCTCTCCAGCAGGTACATTACTCACCAGAGTTATCTTGATAATTTTATTGTTGCCTGATAACTACTGGATAAACAAGGAACTTGGCAGCATGTGCTTTCAAAACTGCATTACTGCTACATAAATGGCCTACAGTAACAAAACCGCGACCACCCTTCCAACCGTCCAGTGTCCCGGGGAAACGCCTGATGCCTGTTATAGCCAGCTATTGTTTTTTCCCACCAACCCATAGTGACATTGGCGTAATTTGGTGAGAATGACATGCCCATAGAAGTACAGCACTCCTGCTTATACAATTGATGATTGAAAATAAACACATTATTTGTCAAACATAGATTAATCATTTGCATAAAAATCACCTGAGTCTTGATAGATACCTGGCAAGTGGAGGGGTTATTGAGTGAGGAAGAGAAAAAATTTCTAAAAATGGAGTTCCCATTAATTCCTACTATTTATTTCATGCCCAAAATTCATAAGACACTCTTTGATCCACCTGGGAGACCGATTGTCTCATCTTGTGAAAGTCTATATGAAAATGTTTCTCTGTATGTAGACGTTTTTCTTGGACCTATTGCTAAAAGCATGAGTTCCTATATTCAAGACTCAGGTGATTTTTTGAGAATCTTGCAAAATATAGCATGGGATAAGAACTATCTATTAATAACCATTGATGTGGTGTCATTATATACTTCGATACAACACCACATTGGACTCAATGCATGTGCCTACTTTCTTAAACAACGGAACGTAGAGGAGAAAAAACATACAGAAATGCTTATGCAAATGATTAATCTATTTTTGACAAATAATGTGTTTATTTTCAATCATCAATTGTATAAGCAGGAGTGCGGTACTTCTATGGGCATGTCATTCTCACCAAATTACGCCAATGTCACTATGGGTTGGTGGGAAAAAACAATAGCTTGGGACCCCATCAACCAAGAAGATCTGGACAAAATTATTTTATGGGTTCGTTACATCGACGACCTGTTTGTAATTTGGAATGGTTCAACATCAGAATTCAACTCCTATTTTTCTAAACTCAATAACAATGAAGTGGGATTACAATTTACACATTCCATTAGCAAAAAGAAAATTGATTTTTTAGACCTCACTGTATTCATTGAAAATGATCAAATACAAACTACTCTCTATCGGAATAAAACAGCTACAAACAGCATCCTGCATGGGACCAGTTTGGTATACGTTTAGCACGCATTTTTTACCACGCACTACCATTACAACGCAGGCATTACCACGCATACCATTACAACGCATTGCGCTGGGGGCGCTCTAGGATAGGGAATAAGTTTAATTTTATATCCAACACCTTCCCTAGTGTCCACGGGGACTGGAGTTGGAATATAAAATTATACTTACCACTATCCAGCACCTCAAAGCGCTATGCGTTGTAACGGTATTCGTTGTAAATACCGCGTTGTAAAGGTATGCGTGGTAATAGTATGCGTGCTAACGTCATACATCCGACCAGTTTTCATCCCCAACCCCTGTTATCCAGTATACCGTACGGCGAGTTCATTCGCATGAAAAGGAACTGTACCAAAGAAAGTGATGCGGAAACAAAAATCAGAGAAACCTCAGGACGGTTAAAATCAAGAGGATACAGTGATAAAATAATCAAAAAATGCAAACAGAGAGTGGATTCGAAAAGTCGAACAATGATACTTGCTCCACAAGTTAAAGAAGATGATAGTCAAGGACCACCTCGATTTGTGATGACATTTAGCAAGGAGAGCGGCATCATAAGAAATAAAATTCAGAAGTACTGGCATCTGATATCAGGGGATCCTGATATAGGAAAAATGGCAGGAAAAGAATCATTAATCAGCTACAGAAAAACAACATCTCTGAGAGATCAACTTGTACAGAGCCATTTTATAGGAAAACAAAGTGTCAATAAAAATAATTGGCTAACAAATCAACGAAATGGATTCCGAAGATGCAATGTCTGTAAAGCCTGTAAAATTGGCCAAAATAAAACCTCCTATGATGAACCGAGTGGAAAACAAACTACAATTCAAGGACAAATATCATGTGCATCAACTTATGTTGTATATGTGGTACAATGCAAATGTGGTTCCAAATATATTGGGAGTACAACATGTGCACTCAAAAAGCGCATTTTGGAACATATAAGGGCGGTAAAAAATAAAGACATGGCATATGCTACCGCCAAGAACATGGCTAACTGTCAAAACAGTGATTGGAGAGCGATGACTTACTATGGTATCTTCATGTTGGATGCAAATGAAAGAGGTGGCAATCGACTACGTAAATTACGACAAATTGAATCTAAATTGATCATCAGACTTAAGACCAAAGTACCGAGAGGGATGAACTTTGATGAGGAGCTTTATGTGCATCTTGAATAATTTACCATTTAAATTGAACTGATTGAACCATAACAGTGACAACGACCACTATCTAACCGGGTACTATACCCTGACGACATGAACTCTTAAAAAGATTTTGTGTATAAGAATGTTTGTATACAAATTACAAATATTGCTAATATGGTTAGTGTGATAGATAATGTATACACTACGATTTTTTATCGGTACTATACCCGGTTAACACAATTGCAAATCGCGGTTGTAAAGCCCTGCATGGTAACAATGTAATTTACGCATTTAAATAATGCAACGCGAACTTAGCAGCGATCAGATTTTGATTTAAATAATCTGAATAATACAAAACAGTTGATAAATGTATCAGCAGCGTCCCTAATGCGCAAATTTTCTATACTGTATTTTGTAATGAACTACTAGTCCCAGAAAGCACCCTAATAGCTAACTGTGATAAACAGTAGACATAGAAACATGCCCACTTACCGTGAACAAAGCCTTTGCTAGGCTGAAACGGGTTGGTCCGAGCATGGAGTAAATAAAGGAATTGGTGATATTACCCTACCTGTGTGCCGCAACTTTGGATTTAATTTGTTAAATGGGCCACGATCCGGCCCCTATGCAGAGCACCCGCAGTTGTGCGCATCGTGGCAAAAGGATCATTTTGAAATTATATATATATATATATATATATATATATATATATATATATATATATATATATATATATATATATATATTATATATATATATATATATATATATATATATGTATATTAGTACCTGATTTATTATTTTAAAATATTTAACAGCCTATTTTGAATATTATGAATATTAAAAACCTTGTAATAATAACTGTTATAAAAAGCTAATAACATTAATTGTTACATTAAACTGAAAAAGATGATTAAATATCCGGGCTGGCTGTATTTGGGCAACAGGTGTTTTCACAGAATGCTGGAAGGGGGTGCTGGTTTTGTTACTGGGGGGCCATTTTGCAGTGGTGCTGCAATATTGGCCCCCAGTAACAAAAGCATCAGTGCTTCACACTTGCACCTCCCCTCCCTCCAACCAGAGCTGGTTCCGACAATATTACCAGGGCTGCTTTGGGTTCCCAGTCTAGGGTTTACTGGCCAACTTAAATTGGAGTCCACTTAAGTTCCCTCCCTAGTGTAAGAAATTGAAATTCAAGCATGGCACCAAGAAGGCTTAAATGATGTATGATCTCGCCTCAAAGTAAGGTAATACAACATAACAAAAAATAAAACCAAAGCATGGTATAACACTGACAGGCATTCTCTTAGATTTTCCACACCAAGACTGCAAATAAAGTTGCATTTCTATTTGCAGAAAGTTTTGCAGCAGGTCGTATATTTTTAAACTTGAGAAACAAGTGATAATCACTTCTCAGTAGAAGGGCCACCTCTTTGCCTGATTTTGGGAAGGCTTTTTTGGCATGCCAAGTTATCTTACCCAGAATCTGGAGTTTATTAGTTTATTCAAAATGCTGAAGCTTATCTGTTGTTCTGATTTAGTAAATTGGTTCTTATCTATGCACTCACTGGGAATTGGACTGGCTACTTGTGGAAAAAAGGAACACAAAGAAAGCCATTTGGATCACTCATGGTGGTTCAATTTCTGAAGTGGCAAGAATGTCACGTCTATGCCAGCATTCCCTGTTCTTGCTCCTTCCCTGTTGAACAAACGTTCCCTGCTAGGAGACTCAAGGGCACACCTGAGCTATATAATTATTCTTCCTATATGCATATTTTCAGTTTTTTAAGTGTGAGGGCTACCAAGTATGATGAATCCTAAAAACAAATCACTGTACAATGGCATATATGTATGTGTGTGTGTGTGTGTGTGTGTGTGTGTGTATGTGTATGTACGTATATATATATATATATGTAAATATATATATATATATGTAAATATATATATATATGTGTAAATATATATATATATATATGCAGGACGTACTGAGGAGGCATCAAAGACAGAAAACAAATTAGAAAGAAGCCCCAAGCTACTCTTATCATTCAAAATTACATGTCTCTTTACCAACTTCCAGACTACATGTAGACCGGGCTCAAGATACCAGTTCTACTGCCAGTGAGTTGAAAAAACCTAGGTCAGTTGATGTTACTGATAATGTCTCATGCAAACCGCAAGTGAATTCAGAGGAGTCAGCTGCCACGAAGTCAAACTGAATCCAAACTGGTCCACATGGTGTATAAGGGTATCATTAACACCGCAATTACTTTACATTTATGGGTAATCTTAACACCATATTTTTTTGTAATTAATTACATTATAATCTTCCATGATCTGTATCAGAGATTGAGTGGTAGCACTGGTGTGAATTTAAATCCAAAACCTTGTGATCACAGTTCTTGTAAGTTCTATTTTAAATACCCAGAAGATCTGCTTAATACAAGAGGGTTACTAGAATAACATGCTTGCAGCTTGCATCCGGTTACATACTACGCACTTAAATTACACTGGAAGTATGGAAAAGGCATATCCCTGGGCACTGGCTGCAGGGTTATTATTATTTAACCATGCTGACGCAGAGTACTAATTCCCAGGTGTAAGCTAGGAGCATAGTTAGAGAATAGTAGATGCTATTTCCACAGGTCTCAAAGAAATAAATAACCAGGAAAGGTCATGGGGTAAGTGTGCTTAATATTAAAAAAACAAGTTTGGGTGCAGTTCCCTTGTAATCTATATATAATTGTCCTTGTTTATGGCCTACTCCTGACATAGTTAGTTTTAACGTGCTCCTAGTATTTTCATTATTGGTTTATATTTCTGTTACAGCCATATTCTATGACCTCCTCAGGGACTTCTTCCTTATAATATATATTTCCAGATGCCCGCTTCATTAATAGCAGCTGCAGCTTTTGCGAAAATCTATCCTGCCTCTTGACTGCACCTAAAACCACAACGACTACCAAATACAACCTAAATTGATTACGTCTTATTCTTGAGCAAAATTCATACAAAACAATCTTCATATTACATTTCTTTTTGTGGATTGAAGTTGATTTATTTCACCTGCTTTAGACATAGTGATTGATCTTTTGCTATTATACCAGAGAGGTTCCTTTTTCAGATCTGTCAAATGTTCGGCAACACATCATTTTAAAACAATTGCAATGCAGACAAATTTGACATCTCTCCCGCCTGAACTTTACTTAATTAATGGGTGGCCTTTGCACCATATAAAACAATTTACGCAAAAGAAACATTAATTTGTTCTCTGGCTGGATCAAGCTACTAATTCTATACAATTTAACTGAAACGGGCCTTCTATAAAGCAGAAACGGTAATCCCATACGGTGTCTTGGAGCTTTCCAATTAGAACCTGCAGGTGGCCTAAGCAGAAGAGTAGGACATTTATTAAAATGTCTTTAAATGTTTTTTCCTTACATTTTTAAATTGAAAATGTATGCTAAGCCCTCTATCTCTTTTTCTGCATCTAATTTCAGTTCTAAATGCCTGTCTTTACCAATGAGGCATAAGAGGTCCTATTTGGGGAAAGGTTAATAATGTTACAATGAACTCTATTCTTAAACTAGGATAAGGATATCACTTTAAAGTTGAATGATGACGTGTTTGTTTTAGTGATGCTATTCATAGTAGAGTCTTTACTTTTTTTGGATATAATATGATGGATCCCGCTCACTGCAGGAATCTTCTCTATGAACCTATTTGCCAAGTTTCCAAGCAATTGGATTTACTGCTGTTTTCTCTATAGAGAGAATGCGTTAGATGAATTGAGGCATTGTCCTTCATTTTTACCACAAATGTTAAAAAATAATTCTACATGTTTAGTCATATGAAATAATGTTTTTCATATATGAAAATACATGCAAAAACAAAGAACAGATTTGAAATTTCAATGGAATGGAAGCCAGCATATGTCAAGTCAAGTTAAGTCAAGTTTTATTGCATAAAATTATTACAAATTATTACAAAATACATTTTGTAAAAAGTTAAAAACACATATGTAACTATTACTTATATTAGAAAGCAAGCATATGTTTTTGTATGCATTAAAGGCCAGATCTTGGAAACCTGTCCTAATTAACGAGTCATTAATCACAATCACAATGGCCTTTAAATTAAAACTTAATAAATGGGGTTTAGTTTACTTTGAAGTCAAAACATAATAAATAAAATAAAAAATGCTAATAGGGCACACGTTGCCAGTCTGTGTGGATTGAAAATCATTATGACTCAATCAAGTGTCCTTTAGTGAGCTTAAAGAACAGCCAGATGGATTTCCAGGCCTTTTAATCTGTTTTTGTATGTGTGCTTGTTTTGAAGGGAAAGAAATGCATTTATTAGAGCATCTTGCCAAATGTTCGGCATTTTTAGAATGCAAGTCTAGACAAACTCATCAGTGAAGAGGCATGCCCTGCCACCTGAAAATAATTGGATTGAAGAGAAAAAAGGTGGATTGTTGAATTGAACAGCATATTTCCTGTTCTAATGGCGGGTCCGTTTGCGTTCTCTCTGGGAAAGTCCAGCCTAAATCTGGCAAGGAGTTGCAGACTCAACGAATATCGAAAGACTCTGCTGATCAGGAGCTTACAGAGGCTTGTTGTGATCACGAAAACCCCTGAAGCAGTCAATGCCAGTGGAACACAAGGTGATGTGCAAAGATTATTCACTGCAAGAGGCACAGTCCAGTAGGTCTGTAAATCGTTAATCGTTAGGAAGGTTATGGGACATAGCTATCAATAGTTCAGTGCACCGGGGCCCAGGGTATAGCTGGTCTAACTGTGCCCCAATTATGACAGCCATTTACTATGAAACCAGCTTGCATAGTTACCTTGTCTTCCTAGCATTATGTGTACAAATTAACAATAAACTTCATAACATTCTTAGGTAGCATTTACATCAATTGAGGAAAAGACAAGGGTATCTGTACACTATTATCTTGAGAGGTTATCATTTGGACAGTAGGGGAACTATTGCTATGGCAAGTCAGCCAGACAGCTTACACCCCTCAGCAATTAATTAGAAGACCAAACTCTACTGGCTTGCATCACCACAATGCACTTATGTTGGACCAGCGAATGACTATACAGGCTTAGAAATGCACAGAGGATGTATGCCTACATGTGAACATTGTTATGTAATGTACCGCTCTAAAAGTGACAGAAAAAGGCAAATATGGGTGGCCATAACTATACAATGCAGGGATTTTTTTAAACAATCGCGATGGCACACTGACCAGTGGCATGAGCAGAAGTTACAACATTGTATGCCACAGCAGAAGTGCGTAGCCTATTCATAGCTTCTGAAAACATCCAGAAAGCATAAACATATATTTTATTATAACAATATGTATAGATAAAAGTACAATTTTAGGGTAAAATACCATTGTAAATATTTTTGTTCTGAAAGTGTGCAGGCATTTTGCAGATTGCATATGCAACTTGTGGTGTAGGAAACTTTTGTGGAAAACCAATACACTGTCAAACACTTAATATGGTGCATGGAGCTGAACAATGACACAAGGTATACAAAACGTAGTGATCCTATCATAAACGTACTGGCTGCACAATCAATGTCTGGATTGGCATTTAGTTGGGATATAACTATGGGCCTAATTACGATGGTGGACGGACTTCTGTCCATTGGTTATCGTCCTGGGGATGGTGACCGCCCGCCTATAAGGCTGCGGTCCCACATATGATATTACAATGCGGCTGCCACCACACGGCCACAAAAGGCATTTTTTCCATTGCGGTGGTTGCTGATGGCTGCAGCACCCGCTGCAATGGAAAAAAGGCAGGCTTTGCTTTTCCCTGCACTACTTGGCAGGCACCACGTGGTGCTTGCCACATGGTGCAGGGAATTGTAGGGGGCACCATAGGTGCCCCCCAAAGTGCAAAACCAACTGCCCCTGCACAAGGGGGGCCTGTAAGACAAAAGGCCATCCCCGCCAGCCTTTCCATGGCAGGTGAACCACCATGGAAAGGCTGGTGGGGAGCCAGCATCGTAATCTGCATGCATTACATGCTGAGGGCCTCTGCAGCACTGGTAGGTTCAAGCAGCCCATTGGATACGTGGCGGTCGGTGTTTCCGACCGCCATAGTACCACCCGCCATCGTAATATAGTGGGTGGAAAATGGCCTCACGATGGCAGTGAACCAGCCACTGACAGCCTGTCGGTGGTGGGTTCACTGCCATCGTAATGACCCCCTATGTCCCTTCGGGTACAACCATTCTCCTGTAACCCACTCTTGAAATTAAGTGTCAGATTCATTGACAGAAGATACAACTGTAATGCTGTATGATACAGCAACTATGGTGCATCAACAATATGCCGTCTATTGATTATACCAGTCCACTGCAACAACAGACACAGAAACATCTGCTAATATTCAATTAGCTATTGAAAAGGGATGAGAAATGTACCGCGATATTGCATAACAACACATTAACAGGTACCTTGCCTTTAAGTAATTTCACCCTGGTGGACAGAACCTTAACTTCAATTGGTATCATCATAAAGATGATGGGCACCTGTTTTGTCCAAGATGCATTTAGTCTCTGATAATAGACCTGACTCACAGGTTATAAGTCACCATCTCAAGACTCACTCTGTTTAACTACTTCTGATCCAGTGCATCATGGAATACTTCACCATCTCGCAGAGACACCTCTCTAACCTCCCCTTTTTTATTTTTATTTAGTTACCCGTATGTGTTTTAACTAAGTAAACCTTATCTTTAATGTACAAAACACACAAGCAGAGGGCAGAAGCTATTTAAGACAGCACACAACAAATTGAATTGTGTCCTAAAGTAACAGAAGGTGCACAAAACCAGGGAGTACTTCCCTGTTTACTCCCCACAACGTAGCACCGAGTCCCACAACAAATTGCACAACAAAAGGTTTCAGCACTCTTATGCATCAATATTAGTTTGTCATATTAAAGTCCACAAATTAACAGCACAATAAAGAAGAATCGTCCAACTCCGTAGTATGTATTTTCAAATGCAGATTTCACTTTATTTTTCATCAATAGATTCATCCACAATTCTATAGAACATAGCCAACGCGTTTCGTCTACTGAGAGTTGTGCCATTCATAGCAGAGATACATCACACACACTTACTTGCTTCATTGTATGATGAAGAAGCTATAGGTGATGTTGTCCCGGTAGCTAGCCATTTGGGTATATCTCAAGATAATTCATCAGAGAGTGGTTTGCTATGCAGATCTAAGTTTATACCACTGTTGGCAAAAACATTGTCAGCGCCAAGACGCCTTCGGTTATATGTTGCGCTTTATAAATAGCAATAAATAAATAAATAAATAAATAAATAAATAAATAAATAAATGATTTTTATAAAAAAGTGACAAGTGATTTGTACGATCTAGAGGATGCACATCAAAACAGGAAGGGTGTACTCATGAGAACAATCTTTGTGCATCAGAGAGGGATATACTTCAATCACTGAGGGATGATGTAAATTTAGTCATTAAGGAAGCCGACAAGGGTGGAAATATCGTTCTCATGGACTTAAGTGATTATTTACATGAGATCGATAGGCAGGTCAATGACTTAGACTGCTATGATAAGCTCATGACTAATTCGATGTCCCAGATAGAGGGAAACATCAACTCTAAACTATGGGACTGGCACGAATCACATCTTCTGTCAGATCAGGAATATAAGTTTCTATTGGCCCAGTATTCCCATTCACCCTGTATTGATATCTTACCAAAGATTCATACGGGGCCGTTTTCCACCTGGCCGCCCCATTATCTCTGGGAATGGTGGGCCCACTGAGCACATATCTCAATATGTAGATAGCTTTCTGCAGCCTGTTGTGAAAAATGTACCACCCTATTTAAGAGATCGTTCTGATCTCTTGTGCAAACTTGAGGACTTCAATTGGGACCATGAAAATCTACTGTTTGTAACTATGGATGTGGAAAGTCTTTACACCTGTATTCACATCCAAGATGGGATGAGGGCCTTGAAGCATTTCTTTTATAAACGGGGTGCACAATTCCTGGAGCCCACTGAGAGGCTCCTGACAATGACAGTGTTAATTTTAACACACAATGCATTTTTACATAATGGTGATTGGTTTTTGCAGCGACGAGGGACTGCAATGTGCTCCAGATTTGCTCCATCTTATGCTAACCTCTTCATGGAGTTGTATGAGGTGGAGCATGTCTGGGGCCCAGGGGAAGACATGTGGAACAATAATGTGATCTTCTTTGCATGATACATTGACGATATCATTTTGATATGGCATGGATCGGCTGACACACTTAATGAATACTTCTGTTACTTAAATAAAAATAAATATAATGTAAAACTTACCATTCAATACTCTGATACCAGCAGAGTACTTAGATCTGAGGCTGTTCATCAAGGATAACGAGATACATAGTGACATATTCAAGAAAAAGACTGTGTGCAATAGTTATCTGCACGCAACCAGTACACATCCACGTTCAACCATTGAAGCCATACCTTATGGGGAAATGGTTCACGCTAGACGCAATTGAAGTTTAGGGGAAGATTTCAGAAATAAATATTTGTAATATTAAGACCAACTTTACTAACAGAGGATATAATTGAACATGCCTGGATAAGGAGAGAGGAGGGCTGTTTCGCTTAAAAGAAATGAAACTTTAACCTCTGGAGCAAGGAGGAAACAGGATGTGAAAAAACATAACCCTGAAGTTCTGTTTATTACCGAATATAATATGTTAAGTAATCATATTTACAACATCTTAAGAAAGAACTGGCATCTCCTTGGCAATGAAGGGTCTATGAAGTCTAAAAGAGCTAAGAAACCCAAAGTGGTACACCGTAAAAGTAAGACCTTGAAGGACCTAATTAGTCCGAGTTATGTTAGGAACATCTCTGCCCCTGCGATAACGTGGCTTCCCACTAAACCTTCAGGTTTCCACATTTGTGGAAACTGTTGTATATGTAAATTTGGTCTTAACAAAAGTAGGAAATTCTGTAAGGACATCACAAGGGAATTTTCCATAAATTATTTCATTAACTGCAATACTACGTTCGTAGTATACATGATAATATGCTCCTGTCAAAAGGAATATATTGGAAGCAGTATTCGCAGTTTAAAACTGAGTATACAGGAGCATGCAAGAGCCATAAAAAATAAGGATGATACATATCCTGTCTCCATGCACATACAATGTGTGCATCCAAATGACATGACCTTTTTATTTCTTGGCATTGATTATGTCAAGATGCCGGAGAGAGGAGGGGATAGAGAGCTGCTTCTCAGGCAGCGTGAAGCTTCTTGGATATGTCACCTCAGAACTGTGATATTTGGTTTGAATACCAATGATGTCATGCATGACTTTTTTATGAAGGAATATCAGAAGATGTACTGATCTCTTGGCTTAATAGATCCTGGATAGTCAATGTTATTCCTATGGGTACCAAGAAGACCTTAAACCAACTGACTCTGGGAACACAGATTATTATCAGGGAATGTTTGATAACTGACTGTGTATTTGTATGATCAATTTCTGGACATAGATACTTTTATCTGATTGAGTTGATTTATCTGCAGAGACGCAATAATGATTTTCATGTTGCAGTGTGATTAAACAAGATTTGCAAGGGATTGGGTTATTGCTTTTATATGTGTTCCTGATGTACACAGAGGATGTATTGTGATGTACATATATATACTTTGCTTTGTGTTTCGAAATATGTCCGCTATCTATTCTGTATTAATATTATGTTTGCCACCATTAGATATGTAAATACACACCACATTGTAGCAGTTTAGTCGCTCCTACCACAGAGGTTCTAATATCATTGCATTCGGGACAGAATAGGGGTTCGAAGCATTTAGGTCATGGATATCATATTTGGTCAAATTAATTATTTGTTTTCTGCGGATAGTCTTAAACGATGAAGAGGAAATGAGTGGTTTCTAATGTAATAGACTCTCAGAATTGGTTCATCATTTCAATAATAAAAAAGTTCAGTTTTTTAACAATTTGCGAGTATAATTAGGACCTTGAAATTCGTAGAAATAAGAGAGAACAATATTGATATATTAGGAAGAACAGTCTTAAGATGGCTGCCATAATTATATTGCTTGTTCTGCAATCTGGAACATGGATCATATGTTTATTACACTTTCGGGTTTGTGTAATCAAATTTTTTGGGCCATTTTGAACACAATACACGACATATGTCTATTACGCTTCCGGGTCTATGTAACTAAATTTACTGGGCCATTTAGGACACACTACACAAGCGATGGACATAATATGCAAAAGATTTTTGGCATCTGTGCACAATTTTGTTTATTCAACTGTACTCTGTTTTAACAATATTCCTAGAGGAATAAGGCTTCTCGATAAGCAAAATTATTATTTAATGTTATTGCGATTACTGTGGAGTACAGTTTTAAAATGGCCACCACATTGTCACTTGTTTGTCTATACTGATGGAGTCAGCGAGAGCGGCGATCACCTGTTTTCGGCGTTACCGGGTCGGCATATGTAAAAACACGTTTTTTTACACTTCGGGTTTTTCGAACATGATACATTGACTTCAGTGACGGGCGGTTATCAGGCTGCTGAGGGTAAGATGGTTGTTAGCATATATGAAATTTTTATTTAACCTATACATAACAGGTGCAACAACATTAGAAATATAAAGTGTGCAGTGATTATTATTTCTTCATATCGGTTGAGGAGTGTGCCAATAATAATGTTATGGAAGGCTAGTGGTTATTGCAATTGTGTAGAGATGCTACGGGGACGCAGAGTTATCGCTAAGTGTCTGTAGTTACATAACCTCAAGTCACGAACACACAAGAAACATGGCCGCAGGATTTTTTGTGTCCATTCAAGTATACTTATCAGGGGTTGCGGGATTTTTAGAAAATGAATACATATTTTTTGAAACATCGCTTGCACTTTTTTGATGTGCTCCACAGGGTCAAGAGTCTTATATGTGATAATGAGTAAACTAGGGGTCGCATTTGAAATATTGCAACAGAATAACTTTTCGTAGGCTTAATGTGGCATTCAGCGAGTATGTCTTAAAGATGGCCGCTGCAATCACCGGAGCTTCCAGGTTATACAGGCCGCTTTCATTGTCCTTTGATCTGAACTAGGCATCTTAATAACATTATATGTTGATAGTACAAAGAGAGTCTCGAATAGGCATTCATATAGAAATAATAGTTTAGATATTTGTTTTTGACTCTCATATAAAATTGGGATATGCTATAAATGTGTCTTTAAATTAGGTACACATTTTCCAAACCATTTTCTGGGACGTTAGGGATGTGGTGTACAACTGTTACCACGGATTTTTTACAACGGATTCCATTACCACGGATTTTTTACAACGCAGGTCATTTTACCACGGATACCTTTACAACGCCATACATTACAACGCAGATACTATTACAACGCATACCATTACATCGTAAGTATAATTATAGGTAAGTTTATCTTATTATTATTATTATGTATTATTATTATTATTATTATTATTATTATTATTATTAATTATTATTATTATTATTATTATTATTATTTATTTTTATTATTATTTATTATTATTATTTATTATTATTATTATTATTTATTATTATTATTTTTAGGTTTTAGGGCTGGGTTTGGGTTTTGAGGTACAGGGGTATTTTTAGGTTTTAGGGCTGGGTTTGGGTTTTGGGGTACAGGGGTATTTTTAGGTTTTAGGGCTGGGTTTGGGTTTTGAGGTACAGGGGTATTTTTAGGTTTTAGGGCTGGGTTTGGGTTTTGGGGTACTGGGGTATTTTTAGGTTTTAGGGCTGGGTTTGGGTTTTGGGGTACAGGGGTATTTTTAGGTTTTAGGGCTGGGTTTGGGTTTTGGGGTACAGGGGTATTTTTAGGTTTTAGGGCTGGGTTTGGGTTTTGGGGTACTGGGGTATTTTTAGGTTTTAGGGCTGGGTTTGGGTTTTGGGGTACAGGGGTATTTTTAGGTTTTAGGGCTGGGTTTGGGTTTTGGGGTACTGGGGTATTTTTAGGTTTTAGGGCTGGGTTTGGGTTTTGGGGTACAGGGGTATTTTTAGGTTTTAGGGCTGGGTTTGGGTTTTGGGGTACAGGGGTATTTTTAATATATATTTACAAATTTTAAAATTACAATTATTTGATTTTTTTAAATAATTAAATAATAAATAAAATAATAAATAATTTAAATTAAAAATTTAAAAATAATTATTTACATTATATATTAATATTATATACTTACCTATAATTATACTTACGTTGTAATGGTCTGCGTTGTAATAGTATCTGCGTTGTAGTGTATTGCGTTGTAATGGTATCCGTTGTAAAATGACCTGCGTTGTAAAAAATCCGTGGTAATGGTATGCGTGCTAAAAGTACGCGTGGTAACATCATACATCCTAGGGATGTAATATTGACGATGTTAGGCCAGAATTTACTTATATGCTTGTGGTTCCCCTAGCCATAATAGGCAGTTAATATAGTTTAGTGTTGGTACCATCATCCTTCAAATAGCTATTTATCTCTGACTCATTACATTTAAAGTAGTTGGTTATTAACCAATATGTCACACAATATTGGTAAGAACGATGATACAATATCAATTTATGAGGAATTTACATAGCATTGTATAGAGTTACATAGGCAAGTTTAGATCTATGTGGTGCGGATAATTACAACACAACAGTTTTTAAGTTAGAAGTGACTGAGATCGATGAATAGAAAGTTATATCAATAAAAATAGTATCCGTGGCATTTCTGCTTTTTTTCCATGGAAACTATGAAGACAATTTAAGGTGACATTTGACAGTATTTTCGTACATCTGATCTCTCTGTTTTGGGGATGTGGAATCTCATTATTAAAATGTTTGACATTTCAGAATTTGGGAGCGTCATAAAAACATTCTCTACTGGAATAGAAATACTGCGAGTTGTGATGCGATACATTTTGTGCCATACATTCGAGGTGTGATTTTTATTGTTGTATATATTATTGTCTGGGGTCTTTTGTATATACAGATGATTTATTGTTGTTTGAAACACGAATATGCTGTTGAAATCTAATGTTGGCTCTAGCAATGGAATCATAGAAGAACATTTGGTTAGTGAATGATATTAACATTTGTTCTCCTTTGTTGTTCGTTTTCGGTCACCAACGCTTGAAGGAATAATGTGAATCTCAATATGCATAATCATGAAGTGTTGTTAAATTGTAAATATATTCTGTCATATATTTATTTGCTTTGTGTTAAAAATGTGTATAGGCTCCTCATTTTAAAATATATGTATTTTGCGTATTTCCTTAATAGCCCTGAAGAAGTCTCTCAGTAGACGAAACGAATTGGCTATGTTCTATGGAATTGTGGAGTGAATCTATTGATGAAAAATAAAGTGAAAGCTGCATTTGAAAATACATACTACGGAGTTGGACAATTCTTCTTGATTGTGCTGTTAATTTGTGGACTTTAATATGACAAACGTATCTTTGATGTATTTAACCCTTACACATGCCTAATTTGTGGTGTTTCACAAGGTAGTGGATCTGATGTAGTAAACAACGGTAGAGCAGACTGGCGGTAGTAGGTGTGCACAGGTCTAGGTGGTCATAATGTTTTCACCTCTAATCAGAATTACTTTCTTTTATGTTCCAATCGTTGTATGACCTGTATGCCAGCACATGGCACCAATCAATTTCTGCCGTTCAAAAATAGACATCTTAATGATCTCAATTTTTTCAGTTCACTACTGACTTGTGTATGAGTAAAGGTGAAAAGGTGCCTCACAAGTCACAAAGGAAACCTAGAAAGTTTATAGGGGTAGTTGCAAAGTCAGGAGGCAGGTGCATATTTATCTCATCGTAATAAGGTTTGCTTTGCCTACTATGGTGAAGGGTGTTTGGAGATAATATCGGAAACAAATATATTGTGGGATAAAATATTGTGTCAAGAATATTGAGGGCAACAACATTGTGAAGATACGTGTATATGAGTAAGCAAAGTTTTACTATACATAACTCCAGATACATGTGCCTTAACAATATATATATATCCTCAAGATACATAGATGTGGAGTTAAGAATAGTAAATATATACTCACATATTTGCACATGCCTTCTCAATAATTTGGTCCTCCATATTTTTGACACAATATTTTGTCCACACATTATTTTTGTTTCCAACACTCTGTCAGTGATTCTGGTATAAGAATAGTGAACTTGTGATAAAAGAGGGCTGACAAGTCCCTAGGGTGATCCAAATGGTTGTTTGTATTTTCAATAAGACTTATGTTTATCTGACAGGGCTAAAATAAATCTTGTTTAGCTATGTACATTTTAAACATGAGCACAGGACTCACTGAAACTAGCCAGTAACTGGAGAAGGGGGCTGATTTTTCGTGCTGTCACTTCACACTTGAAATATTCTGGTTAGTACAAACCAAGGGTGAATCTGCCAATCAGGGTGGTTTCACCATCAGCCTCATAAAACCTATTAGTCTGCAACCGTAAAATATGTGGATTTGCTGTTTTGTGAATGAACAACTTAGACACACAAAATGTGTTTGATTGATTGCCTCATTTGAGCAAATGCTAAATCAACAAGTGCAACTCACAATGTGCTTGGATGTTACTCTCTGGAGACCACCCGCACCTCAACAAGAATTGAATGGACCAGATAATTATGCCAGGAACATTATGTACTTCAGTTCATTGGTTCATGTTTATTATAATTCTAATGAGTTCGGAGGTCAGAAGAGCATGATAGTGATTGGGAATGTTCAAGTTACAGGGCCTAAAATCTAGGGAGCAGAAACACTTAAAATAGCTTCCGTCTTTGAGAATATACAACTGTAGGCTATAGGTTTTACTGGACAGCTAAAAATATAAACCTTGCACTATACATTAAGATAACTTGAAATGGATCTTGAAGTTTCAGATTGCTAAGTGTTGATCCATCCCATCAACACCCAAGAAAGGATCTAAAGGAAATGCACACCTGTGACTCCTGCAAAAGTTTCAGTCATCCAAGACACTGAAGAATACATAATCACAGCATGTGAAAGCATAAAATAACGGACCCCATGGCTCACAAGCAACCTATAAGGAACATGTTATGAAGGACAGAAGGACGTTGGAATGGCAAACTGGGAGTTGATGATCTGCCCTTGCTTTTCACATTTTGGTCAAGATGTACCCTGTCAGCCAAAAGCACACTGGAGACATAACCCAGCCTGTAGACAAGCGTGCATACATGAAGTTCTAACTGGGCCACCTGGAAATGACCTCACTCACGAGGTGGTCAGAAGATGCTCTTTTGGAAGAATGTGTCTGCACCAGCGATAGCAAGTCCAAAGCCTTGAACATTTGGCCCTCCTCTACCTAAGGTGGTGGAATTGCCAATGATATGAGATGCTATAAACACAACGTCCAATACTGCGCTTCATCTGCATTTCACTGACCACATGAAGCTGGCTAATCCAGAGCAGGTAGACTCACAGTTGTTACAATGAAGGTCCGAGCTCTCAGGCTCTACTGGAAAGCACCCTTCATCAGCAGAAAACCAGAACAGTCATTCCAGGTAGCTAGGTTGAAGAAATGAATCTGGCTAGTGCCCACACTTTCAAGGGCATGCCATACACCAGCGTGTAGATGCACTTCAACCAATCACAGGTCTGCTTCCAGTGAAAAGCGATGCACCCTTGGATAATGCACTTCAAACCACACCAGCTGCCTGCCCGATACCTTGTAGCGGAAGCCACATGGAAGGAGCTTTGAGAGAAAAAAGACTGGGTTTGGATATACCAGTATTTATTCCAGTCATATGCCAGTTGATAATAAAAAAAGGCAAGTAGCAGGCAGTGAGTTCTGGTCCAACAGTCTGCTCAGCTATGAATTGCTAGTTGTGACACCGCTCACAAAAAGCTTTGTAGGAAAATGACAGAACAGAAAAAAAGAAATTGATTCTTAAAATAATCAACTCGCTAGAAGAATCACAAATTAAACATAAATCATCCGTGCTGACATCAATCCACTGTTAAACAAATTGAATTTTGAAAGAAAACAATCAATTATAAAAAGAAACATATTCACCAAAATGATTTGCGATTAGAAAGTCTAACTCTGGGGGGCGTGGCTTAGCGCCCGATACGGATGGAGGTCCCGGGGTGAAGCTCCGTCTAAACCGGAGTTTTGTGGCGGTTCTACCCCTCCTAGAAGAAAATGCAGCACACCGAGCGACGTTGGAACACCTCGCCTTCTTGTTGACCTGCCTACCGTTTCCAGGCTCCCTCAGCCTCGCACAGCAACTCCCGTTTTCCTCCGGCCGAGGCTTTCATTCAGCCGCGGCCGCCATCTTGTCATTTTAGACGGCGCCCGTCTGAGGTGCGAGTCTGCGACGGTGACAGCCTCCTGACTTCAGCGCTTCACAGAAAATGCCGTATTTCAACGGGAAATAAGGACAAACCAACAGAACCCTCACAGGTGACTTTATTCTTTTTTCTTGGAACCGTTTTTTTTTTTTTTTTTTTTTTCCTCGTTTATTCTCCCTCGGAGTCTTGCTTTCTCACTGGCATTGGCTTGGCAGCCATTTTAAGCTCCCTGCTCCCTCAGCTGTGAGTCGCCTCTACAGTAAATTGACTTTCCTCAGTTTTACAGCTAAAATTTATTAGCTCCATCGATTGTATGCTGCACTTGGCGCTTGCTCCTCCTCCTATTGACTGTTAGGTCTCTATAACGGTTGCAGCGCTCACTAGCCTGTACTTCACTGCTGCGCACTTTGCTGCTGGAACTTTATCTCAAGTGTTATCATGGCGGAGGGCCCCGGTAAAAACCCTAAAAGGAATTTTATCAAAAATTCAAAGCTTTTCACTGCATTGGCTAATTTAGACGCCTCAGCAGAGTCCTCCACAGGTGAACCATCTCCTACCATGGATACACCCCCGCAGCCAGGGTCGAAAAATACCATCAAAAGACTGAAACAAAATCCGCCCTCTCCCCCAAAGCCTACATCAGCTATTTCTATAGAATTACTCCTCGAGGAAATAAGGGCTTTGCGACCTTTCATGGAGGAGACAAACTCCAAATTGCAAACGCTGACTGACAACTGGTCCCTAATGGATACTAGGGTCTCCAAGGTGGAAAAATCTGTCTCATCCTTCCAGGAAGCTACCACCAAAGTTACCCACATGGAAACACAGGTCTCGTCACTCCAAAAGCAGGTGGAGGACCTTGAAAACAGAAATAGGCGTAATAACCTGCGCCTTTACGGCCTGAAGGAAGGTTGCGAGGGGAATGACGCCATTGCCTTCTTCACATCCTTCCTGCCCAAACTTCTGCACCTTCCTGAAGGCACTTCTCTTAATATTCAACGAGCTCATAGGCTGGGACGAGCGCCTTCCACCATCTCTCCTACGACAAAGCCTAGAGGTGTTATTATGTATTTTCTTGAATACACAGATTTGCTGAAGGTTCTATTGGCGGCTAAAGCTATACCTCACATCAAATGGTCAGACTCTACTTTATTCTTCGCCCAAGACTATGCCAAGGCTACTGCTTCCCGCCGCAAAGCATTTCTCGACATGAGACCGGAACTGCGTTCCATCGGAGCCAGATACGGACTTTTCCACCCCTGCTTATTCAAAGTCACACATAATAACAAAACTATGACTTTTGAGGATCCTCTCCGACTTCGCAGTTTTCTGAATTCCTGTGGTACAGCTGATATGGAGTTTTCTGGCTCTTCCTCTTCATTTCCACCTTGACTCTCGCTGCTGTTATTTTTGGAATACCTTGAAACTTATGGTTCCTAGTTCTTAATATATTGTTATGTTCTTTTTTTTCCACAGGTTCCTAAGCTATCGTATACCTTTCATGTTCACTACCTGTGTTGGTTCGTTCCCGTTACTCCATTGTTTAATCTTATCTTTTCCTTGATCCCTTTTCCTTATGTACCTGGAATACGTTGTTCACCTGGTTCTAATATTATTGTTTTCCTTTTGCAGAACACCTCCCTTTGTTCCGTCACGTCTCTCCGGTTGGACGTCCTGTGGCCCCGTCTACCTACCTACCGTTGGTTGGTCTTCCCCCCCTCCTCTCATCTCAGTCTCTCCCTTTGTGTTCAGTCCTCTGAACGTATCCACTTCCCAGAATCCCTTGTAAGTATCGACCTATTTTTTCTTCTTTTTCCATTGTTGACATGCTTCCTATTGTTTTATGTATTTTTGTCTTGACTTTTATATGGCTATTGTTTCATCCTTTAACATCGTTCTCTTGCAAACCATTCTTCTTCTTCTTTTTGATCCTAGTACTCCACTCTCTTATTGTTATCCTACATTTCCTTCCTTTTTCTAGTTTTATTCTGCAGCCCTATACTGCATCCTCTTTACTCTTGTGTAACATTTCATGGTTCTCTCCAAATTATCTTCTTTATCCAAAATTTATGGCCTATTTCTCCTCTTGCCTTTTATTCTTTTCTGCTCGGCTGACTTTTATCCTCTCATCACAATTTTCTTTTCATCTTCCAGCGCCCCTCTTCTCCACTATCCTCATTCACTCTCATTTATATGTCCTCCTCTTTTTCAGGCTTTCTTTTTCTTTTTTCTCGTACCCCTCCTTTCTTGATTTATCTGAGGCTTTCTTCCATTTCATACTTGTATTCCCTCTCTCTAATTATTCTTAATGTCAGTACGCATTGTTTCTTGGAACGTTAAAGGCTTAAACTCACCTATCAAGAGACAAAAGATCCTTTCCCATTTAGCTAAACTGAATGTAGATATAGCCTTTCTTCAAGAAACCCATTTATCTGATACTGACGCTGCTAAGCTTCAAAGAGGTTGGGTGGGAAAGGTTTTTTCAGCTCCCGGGGATGGCAAAAGAAATGGTGTTGTTTTGCTAGTCCGAAAGTCCTTTTCTCACTCTGTTTTACATTCTGAATCTGATCCCGATGGCAGATGGTTACATGTCAAACTTTCCTCTAAGGGTGTCCCTTTATCCTTGCTTAATGTTTATGCCCCCACAGGTGGTAACCCTACTTTTTGGAAAGCGTTTGCCTCTCGCATTACTCAATCCATTGAAGACAATTTTATTCTAGCAGGTGATTGCAACTTGCCGTTGGATCCCTTCTTAGACAGAAACTCCAAAGTTTTTTTTGTCCCTAATAAATCCCACAAACTCTTCACACATGTCATCTCTCAACACAAATTAATAGACGCCTGGCGACTCTGTAACCCGACTAGCAAAGAATTTACATTCTATTCCCCTGTTCACCAATCCCAATCACGCATTGATTATATTTTTCTCTCTCACCATTTATCCCAATCCCTCACCCAAGCTGATATAGGCCCCATTGTGTTTTCAGATCATGCCCCGGTTCTGATTAACATTGACATCTTACCCAAAACCACTGGTCCCAAACGGTGGCGTTTCAATAATACCCTTCTTCTTGATCCCAAATTCACGGCCTCCTTTATTGAGTTCACCACCGAATTTTTTGATATAAATGACACCCCTACTTTAGCTACCCACACTATATGGGACGCTTATAAAGCTGCAGCTAGAGACTTTATCCTCAGACATGTTGCCACAAAGCGTAACCTTGCCCGTCAACGTACCAGTGATCTTTTATCTCAGATCAAAGCCCTGGAACATGCCTTTTATACCTCTCACACCCAGGAAAGTTTGACAGCTCTTGTTAATGCGAAAATGAACTACAACAAACAGTCTACTGATGATGCATCTTTGTACTTATTGAAATCCAGCTCGAAATTTTATGGCGGGAAAAATAAGGCGGGGAAAGTTCTCGCTAACTATTTAAAGGTTAAACAAAATAAGTTGAATATTGAATCTGTTTTTGATGCTAATTTAGTTCTGCAACACAAAGATGCGGATATTTTAGAGGAATTTTCCCGTTTTTACTCTACACTATACTCTTCTGACACGCAACCATCTGAGCACTCTCTTTCCACTTTCTTCACAAGTATTCAACCTCCCTCTAACTTTCCCGTTGACCTTACCTCTCTTGAAACTCCCCTTACCGTTCGGGAATTACGCACAGCACTTCAATCTCTTAAGAAAGACAAAGCCCCTGGTCCTGATGGTTTCACTGTCGAATTTTATCAACACTTTGCTACCCTTCTCCTACCCAAATTATTTCATCTTTTGGAGTCTTTTAAAACTAGCGGAGCTTCTTCAGGCACTTTCTCTGATGCTTATGTTTGTATTATACCAAAAGAGGGGAAGGACACTCAACACTGTAAGAATTATAGGCCGATATCATTGGTCAACATTGACTATAAGATATATGCCAAATCTTTAGCCATCAGACTAGACTCCTTTCTCCCAGAACTTCTGGGCCCTGAGCAATCTGGATTTGTTAAAGGACGCTTCATATCAGACAACACCAGACTCCTTTTTAATGTATTATCCAAATCCTCACGCTTCAGTGATTCCCTAGCCGCAATTGCTCTTGACGCCGAGAAGGCGTTCGATAGAGTAGAGTGGTCATTCATGTTTTCTGCATTAAAATGGTTTGGGTTTGGCCCTAATTTTATTTCACTCATCTCCTTTCTTTACGCAAACCCTAGAGCAGCAGTCTGTGCTAACGGTTTAATCTCCTCCTTTTTTAACCTTGGCAGAGGAGTACGACAGGGATGTCCCTTATCCCCCTTTCTTTTCAACCTTGCTCTTGAACCTTTCCTATCTAAATTACGTCAAAATCCAAATATTCACGGTTTCCCTCTATCCCAATCGCAAATCAAATTAGCTGCCTATGCTGATGACATTTTACTCTTCATTTCAAACCCATCGGTTTCCATCCCAGCTTTTCTTGCTGAAGTTAATGTATATTCTCACCTTTCCGGTTATAAATTGAACAACGACAAATGCGAAATTCTACCCCTCACCAAATTCACCTTTAAACCTGATTTTGCGGCTTCTAACTTCAAATGGAGCCCATCCCATATAAAATACCTCGGTTTACATATTACCCCTTCTGTCTCGGATACTATCTCTTTATGTCTTACTAAATGCACTCAGAAGTTATCCGATCTCACCTCCAGGTGGCATCCCTTATACCTCTCCTGGTGGGGCAGGCTTGACACTATTAAGATGATGCTATCCCCAATCGTCCTTTACACCATTTCGAATATTCCCGTTTCCATCCCTGCCAAATTTTTTGCCAAAATCAACTCCACCTTATCCTCCTTTTTATGGTCTGGGAAAAAATCGCGCATGTCCTTATCAAGACTGCGTCTCCCCAAAGCGGAAGGCGGGGTTAATTTTCCAAACTTTCCTGCATATCATAAGGCCTTCCTTCTAAAACAGGCCGCTATCTGGCTTAAAGACCCTATCGAGCCTCTTCCTCTCTGGGCTAACCTTGAGCACCTTTCTTTATCTCCCTTCTCCTTTGCCGAATACCTTTCCTTTTCTCGCAAACCCCAATTTATATCCACTCCAATCCACAAACACACCGCGAAACTACTTTTAGCCATCACCCCACCTCCTCCCTCTTCTCTCGCCGATCTTCTCACTTCTACGATTTGGTATAATAGCAGTATTCTTATCAAACTCAAACCCTTCTATTGGAAATCTTGGAGACAACGTGGTTTAATTTGGGTTTCCCAACTTTTCACTGGTTCTGTCTTCATACCGTTCCCTATTCTAAGCCAAACTTTTTCTCTTCCACCCTCCTTTGCCCACAAATATATATTACTCAAGACTGCGGTCATGTCCGCACACGATTCCCTTTCTCACTCTCCTCAAAGTACGACTTCTACTTCATTGGCTTCCTCTTTACACTCTCAACTGCGCTCAAATCCCTCAGCATCTTCCATTTATCACTCCTTCCACAACCCTCCATTACCCCGGCCTAAAACTGCGGTGGAGACGCAATGGGAATCTGAACTCGAAGTCTCTTGGCCCACTACTCTATGGGATAAAATTTGGATCAAGCTTCGCAAGTCTTCCAGAGCCGCTTCTCTCACGCAAACACTTTTCTTTCTTTACAATCGACTTCTTTACACGCCTTCTATTCTCCACAAAAGGTTCCCTACAACTCCAGATCTTTGTTGGTCTTGTTCCACTCCCAATGCCACGCTCTTCCACATGCTTTTCCTGTGCCCTCACACGCAAGCATTCTGGATCAAAGTATGGGATCAAATCAATACTATCTTTCATACCTCTATCCCCTTCTCTATCACTGACATATTCCTCGGTTCACTGTCCTCTTCCTGGACTGAAGTTGAAATGAATGTTCATATTATTGATTTACTGTTAGCTGTTGCGTTTCAACAGATTACTGCTCACTGGAAGAATTCTAAAGATATTACGTTTAAAGCTTGGTGGTTCAATGTATGTTTTAATCATAGATTGGATACTGCTTTTATTTATCCCATCACCCTAGCCCCGAAAAGACATGCGTTGTGGCTTCCTGTTACCCTTTACTTGGATGTTTGCGCCAAACGCTCATCTCACCTTCCCCCATCGCAGCAAGAGGTCTTGAAACCCCCATGAATTGCCTTTTGTTCCCTCTCTTTATTTAACACTTCGTTTTCAGCTTATATTTGCACTATCTCCTGAAGAACAAAGCCTCATCGAGTATACACCTTGCATCCCAAGCCTCATTTACTATTTTTTGATTACCCTTCTCCTCTTTTTCCCCTTCGCTTTTTATTTTTGATGTACTTTAATAATGTTATCCTAGCTTATTATTCCTATCGCTATTGATGTATTGCATTTTACTTTTTGTAATGATAATTCTGTTTACCCTAATAAAAATTTTATTTGAACTTAAAAAAAGAAAGTCTAACTCTGGTGAATAAACTCCTCCGTTTTATTTTCTGTAAATAAGGATTTTTGAATCTTTAACAAGGTTCACAGTTTTGTACTTGCGGCCAAAATTTCAATTTTCGGCCAAGCGTGTTAGGCACAGGCGGGTTGAAGCTCAAACATTGTAAAAGACTGTAACGAATGTCTGCACGTGCAAAGTTAAAAGGATGCACTCCTTTAATTGAGTACTCACTGCACATAACATAACACATCAGATTGTTGACTTGAGACCTCCAAGAGACGTTTGTTCCTTTTTGCAGTTTTGGCACAAAAACCGCCTGGATTCAGTCCTGTTAACCCATTGTGTGCCTAATTGTGCTTATGATTTCCCCTTATATGTGCCTACGGTGGTTGCATTGCGGTCCGGGCTTGTGGCAGTACTCCTTTGTAATTCTATAGGAGAGGTACAACGCAGAGGAGTGATATGTTTTTACATACTCCGTTAAGAGGCCGTTTTATTCATGCTTTGTGTGTTTTCTATATTCACAGTATATCTGTACTTGCTTTTAGAAAACTAGCCATGGGTTTTAAACAGGTGAGTTAATAATAATCCTAAATGTTTTTGAATCTCATTCACAACTGTATGAATTGTTATTACATGTGACGGTTTTAATTATCACGCGTGAGAAATAAAGTATTATTCGTCAGTTGGAAACCTGCAATTTCTAGGAATGTACACATTGTTCTTATTTGCAAATAACAGCACCATCTGTGCACATATGGAAAATGTGGAAAAAGCAAACACAGGGTTGGACTTGTGCTTACCTTCTGTTCCTGTCACTACCATAATTATCTGTGAGACAAGAGGCAGCAAGGGCAATGCAAAAGGTACCAAAGGGCAAGTCAGGGGCAACTGATGTCCCCCTTGGCTGCCCCTAATAGACGTCCTTGGGTGCAACCCAACATAGATCTGTGCTGCAGTAGAGTCAGGAGTGCGGTGTTTTGCTCCAGTATGGTGTGATTTGATGAGGATGAAGTGGGTTTGTAAAGCACGGGATTATGCCTGAACAGTTGTCCTTGTGCTAGCATCTAAGCAGGAGAGAATTTAAAGGATAAAAAGGAAGTGAGGAAGGTCAGAAATATGTTTTCAGAGTATTGTGACTAACAAAGAAATTGAGCTGGATGCAAAGAGCAAGAGGAAGAACGTTTCTGTGTTTGGGGCCAAGATAAGGAAAGGCGTGGCCACCAAAGCTGGAGCCGCGAATCATAATCTTAGGAAGCATCGGTTGGTGCAACAGAGGGAGAGGACGAGGGAGCCGGCACCAAGAGCCAGCGCTCTGAATGGCCCAATGACAACGGTAGAGTGCCTTGAGCACCGAACACTTAGAGGAGCGGCAGCTAGGGAACTTGGAAGTGGTGAGGCGTAAATCCCTTCCTTGAAAAGGGGCGAGTGAAGAAGAGGTACTCCTCGTTGTAGGTTGGGGTGGTTCTTTTCCTGAGAAATTAAAAAATGAGAAACCAGGGCAACATGCTGCATTTTACAGCCCAATGTTCACATTAATTGGGTAATAATCCAGAGACTGTGAAGAGGCTCTTTCCTGGCATGTGCAGGAAGCCTTATCCACATGACGTGTAGTGAAATGCACCTTCCCAAAGTAAACCATCAAAGAATGGTTGTAAAACCGTGGACTTTTCAAAGAAATGCCCCCTAAAAGTTGCCTATTTTATTTCTTGGGGTTAGGGGGAGGGGAGGTTATATAGCACAAACTCGACCCAAAGGAATCAGAATGCTTTTCATGACCTCCAGTTGCATTACAGGTTGACACGTTCATTTTGTTAGGCACAGGGAATTTAAGTGATTTGCCCAGAATCACAGGATGTAGCGCATCTCTGCTGAGACTCAAACCCGGTTCCCAGCTTCGAGGTCGGCCTATCTAGCCGTTAGGCCTCATCCTTTCTACATTTGCTGCATATATTACAACCATTAAAGAAAATCTGGTTATGAGAGGGAAAAATACTTATCAATTTTAAAATGTATATAGCATCTTTCTGCACGTTATTATCTCACTCAGCCTCTTCCAAGAGACTCGCAGAAGTATCCTATGTTTGGGACTCCACAAGCGATAGGGTGAACATATCAAAGGTTATACAAATCTCACCATCACAGGTGTTCATCTATATATGTTTGATCCTCAGAGATCATCTTGCCACTTTCTGCAATTACTCACATATACTAGTGTCAGACAGGGACAGAGCCTGCATTTCATGTCCATTCATCATCAGTAAATACAGAACTGTCCATCTCAGTCAGAATTATTGCAGGACTTGACTTATTAAGGCACAAATTCACCACTTCTATGTCAGGGATAGACTTAATTTTGTCAGGAATAATCACAATATGGGACTGATGGGCCACTGTTGGCCTGTGGATTCCCAGGACCCCCCAAGCCTCTGGTGGAGCATGAACTAAAGGGTTAACTAGCATGTCCCAAAGAATGCCAGTAATATATGTCTGTAATGCCCCTGTGTTATGTTAGGGTTAGCCAGCATATCACCAAGAATGCCCACTATGTGTCTTTACTAGGCCATTTTTTTGTTAGGGTAGGGCTAGCCAGCATATCCCCAGGGATGCCTACAATTTGCAATTAGTGGGTCATTACTGCATAATGATCACCAACATGTCCTAGAAAATGTCCATAAAATATTATTAATTTGTAAATATTAACCCCTTACACACTCCAGTCGGCCGTTGGCCGACGGGAGCACTACCTCGCTAGTCGGCCGACGGAGCCCCGCCCACCTAATAGAACGCCCGCACTCGCCGCGGTTAAGGCGTTAAGGTTAGCTAACATGTAAACAAATGCCTAAAGTACGATATATAGAGGCAACATTAGGCATAGGAGAGCCCTCACTGGTTACCAAACACATACATAAACATGCACATATGGTCACACCTGCGCATTAACGCGCACACTCACACTGACTAGAGATTGGGCAGCATAACACAAATCTTTTAGATAAATCAAATAATAAATACCTGGACCCTAGAATAGATGTCATTATTCTACTTAGGTGAAGGCAGTCCACTCAGAAATAAAAGTTTTAGTGCTGTCCGCTGGAATTTGAACCTGAGCCCTGCACACATTTCTCAACGCATGCACGAATCTACTGAGCTACCTTACTATAACGTGTCCCTAGGATTGACCGGACTGCCACCATATTGGCACATTATCATAAACTCATTATTTTCCAAACAGCTTTCCATCAGAGGAGCTCTTGTGCAGAAAGAGCCTGCAGACCAAGAGAGCTCTCGTGTGCAGAGGTGCAAATGTGAGGCTTGGAATGAACACACTGCTTAAGGCCAAATTTAAAATCATCAAAGACCGTGCCAAGAGATCCCTATTCTGACCCTCAAACTCTGACTAATGGATGTAATAGGAGAGAAATTGGAACATTGACTTGACTTTGAAAGGCCTGATTCATTTTAGTGGCGTCATTACACAGCACCACAAGGATGGTCATTTCACACATATTGCAGGTAGTGGACACCATTGGGTGCATAGACACAGACCAGCTAGCAGTGAGCTTACAAAGGGTGTCAGACAGCTGTCTGTAACTGTAATGTTTCATCCACGCCCTCATTACAGATGATATTAGGGTGACTGCAAGGAGTGAGGCTTGGGGAGCTTTTCTAGTCTTTTCTAGTTCCCACAAATCGCGACTGGCAGTGACACAGGTCGCAGCAGCGTTTATAGGCACACTCGGTCAGAAAATACATGGAACCACGAAGCTGGAGTTACTATGCAAACACCACTCACGTTAATAAACTGGATTACTCTCCACTTGGAGCCCAAAAAGGCCACTGATGGTTTCTGAATTCTACAGCAAATGCCTTGCTGACTAACTAACCCACTACCAGTAGCCGGGTGCTTTTATTTGTCTAGAGACAATACCGGACTTTGGAGGAAAATGACAGCACATCAGAAAGTGCCCGAATCCCAAAAGCACTGTTTATGTACAGTGACTTCAACTCCTGGGGAGCAGTTTGGATGTTGCTGCCTCTTGGAATATGCCACTCCAACGCCCATCCTTGCAAACCCCCTGGGCTGATACCTCCCACCTAATAGGCTTATGATGTTGTACCCACACATACACATGCATTTAAACCCGCTCACACATGCACACACACACAACCCTATGCATGCATACAAAGACAGTCACATAGGTCCCAAACACACATTTAGGCAATTGTGGCAGAGCGAATTGTGGGTCTGTGCCCTGATGCCCCTAAGGACAAGCCGCAACTGAATTTGAGCCAGGAAGCCAATGAAATTTGACCAAGAGATGGAAAGTAGGGGGCTGGCGAAACAACTTTAAATTAAGATGAGCAGAAGCATTTTTAAAAATCTGAAGTTGGGTGAAGAGGTTGTGCCGGAGTACGAAAACGAGAGAGTTACTTAAGTCCAAGCGCAAAAGAATGACTGGACCAAATCTTTCCACAAGTCCAAGAGATGGTTTTCCATAGAAGACCGGTGAAGAATACTGTTTTAAGTTAGGTAGTGTGCTTGTTTCTTTAGCAATGAAAGTTTTTGATAATGTAAAAAAGCCAGCGAAAACTTTGGTTAAAAACGAGCTGGAAATGCCATTATGAGACAGCTATCACTGATATTGTCACAAATGTCTCTGCAGAAATTATGTATTGTCATAATTTTGTAATTGCGATTGTTTTTCAACTTGTGGTCACGTCACAATTTTGAGCATGTGGGAAATTGGTTTGATATAATTGATCAATTACCTGACATTGATGTAGGCAGGAGTTGCACTTCCTCATTTTTTAATTTGTGTTTGACAATGTCATGGCACGACCTGCACAGTAACACTTTCACCATCACTCACATATCCACATATTTACAGTTTTAGATTACTTCTGAAACAGGTGTTCCAAAATGTCATGCCAAGGCAGCAAAATACCAAATCTAAAAGTGTCAAAACCAATATGGCAATCCAGTACCTAAAAGGCTACTTTGCACAGCAAGCACAAGACCTACATTAAAAATTCTCTGCTGTTTTTACATCACATTATCATGAAATATGTGGAAATTTGCATCCAGACTGCTCGCCATATGTCTGAAATGCCTCATCTATCTTGTCAAACGACATCTGCTTTGCCCTGTTATTACAAACAATGTTTACATTCATGAGGAGGGTGTGGCAAAGAGTGGGGAGCGCCTGGCTATAAATCAGGCAGCTTTGACACCTCAAAATATGAAAGTCATCAGGCAGACTCAGACTGTAGATTAATTTCACGTAGACTATCATAGATGAACATTAATACCTAATTTGCATAATACATTAATCTCAGAGTGCATCTGGGCAGGCAATAAATCCTACCAAAGAAGCATTTACTTTCTTTCATTTTCAATATATGTACACACTGTCGAAAACATGACGGATCTATAAAAGTACCAAGAACTCAGGCAGACATGAGAAATCTCCGCTTAGTTTTTGATGAGACATGTTTGGAAATAAAATAATAAGTTGAGGATGTTTTCAAATTTGCCAATAGTGTATCTTCCAAATAACAGATTGGGTAAAAAGATGAATGGCCTTTATTGCTCTACTGTGGAGTGGAATACAATATATGGTGCAGACCAAAAATGCAGATGTATGGTTTTAAAATACACCAGAGACTAATAATTCAGAAATATTTTGAAGGAGACTCATCAGCAGCAAGATCAATTGTTTCCTAATGTTTATGCAGAACATCTGAATCTAAAATTTTCCATTAATTAAATTATGACCGGCCAATAAGTTGCCAAGTAAAATATGGAATAATGTTCATACATGGTTATATAAATACCTAACAGTAAATATGTTAAGAATTAAACACAACTAATATTTTTGGGGGAAAAGTTGACTTTTTCCTAAATAAATTAAGTCAAAAGCAGACTACAGTATACAGGGACAAAGGATGAGAAAGGCCAGCCAGCGTTATGGTCTAATCATGTTCAGCACTGTCAGTGATCCCGAAGAGCTCCTAAAGTTGGTTAAACATCCAGAGGGGTCCTAAAGTTAGTTAAACACGAATTGTCTATGGTTATTAAAACAAACCACCCACTGGTTTCCATGACCATCATTCATGTAGTGTCATATGGTCGAATAAATCTCTGGAAAAAGTCATGCCTCTGGAAAAGGTTTGAGTCCAGATGACCAGCTTTCTATGTGACCACAATTACCCTCTAATACCTGGGATTCTGTAATCCCTGCATACATGCAGGACTAGTGACGCACTCCATCGCCCATAATAAAGAAAAGATGTCAAAACTTGACTATTATAAGTTATGACAGTTGAGTTCAGATGTCACAATGCCTTTCAGCCAGAGCCATCAGCCAGGTCAGGTCACAGAGCATAATTGAAGCAGCTGTTTAAGACGAACATTGCTTGTCTTTCTTCTGCTCTATTTTAATAGCTTACAATGACAAGCAGAGAAAATACATTTCTTTTTTCCATTCCTTAGATAGAGAAAAGCTCGAGTCAGTCTGCATTTTTTTTACACATTCTGAACTAAAGCAGCCTTTTTTTAAATTTTAGACTCTACAGCAGCTTTTTTTTAGACTGACTTGGTATTGAACTGTTTCTAATATCTGTTTGCAACAAATAGCTAACAAGTTTTTGATGTGTTTAATTTTACACTAGAGGTTTTATTTTTATTCTACATGTCTGCAAACATGCTCGCTCTTTCATATGAAAGAGCTACATACCAAGGTTTTAAATGGTTTGTGGGAAAGGCGATGGTGTGACTATGTATTATGTGGGATAAAGTACCCCCTGGCGTACATGATAAGGATATTGCAAGCCACTTCAGAGTTTCAAAGCCGTATAAAGGAACTTGGTCTTCAGCCTTGTTCCTCTATATGGTTATGGAACTCCGCTGTGACTGGGCATATCCTTATAATGTATGGCACGGAGTTACTTTATCCCTTATATTTTTTCAACTTTCAACTCTTCCAGATGTAATTTATTGTACAAAACTACTGTGTAATGCCACCTCTGTATTCCATAGCTAAAGGGCCTGTGTCCTAAGTCAGATTCCCTGTGTGATAAAACAGGTCTCATACAGCATTGAGTAAGCCATAAATAAAGATGGCAAAAAAGAGAATATGCCATACAAGCAAAATAATAATGTTATTATTTAAACAGATAGAAGCATGTTCACTAAGCCATCTGTATATCCTCCTAATGGGAGGATTCACTGTTTTAATTTAAAAACAGACTTTATAAATATAGAGTAACCTAGCCTCCTCCCGTAAGGGTAATTCTTTTTGTAGAAATTGGAGGCAGTAAAAGATTTAAGCCTCATATTTAGCAGTATGAAAGGAGCCTAAGAGAAGTCAGAAGACAACCAGTTCAATTACAGAAGAACAGCTATGGCCAAATAAGGATAGAATACAAGGCAATTTATTCCTGGAGAAAAGACCGAATTTTTGCAGTATTATCAATTAGGATTTTGGGGAGTGGTAACTGCAGTCTTCGACAACTTTTTGCAGGTCAGGTTGAATTCACAGCTTGACTTCAGTGCAACTAAGAATTGCTGGGCATATTAGGAAGGGCTTATCAAGCAATGGTCTAAATATATTTTGGGAGGCAACGTGATAAATTGTGTTCTGTTTTTTGGGTAAAGGTGGGCAATGGTGCTTTGTTCTACTAATCTTCATTTGGATCATAATAGGTAATTCCTCCAAATCTGGGAACAGGAAAAAACTGAAACAAACAGCGTAGGTGTCTTTCTTTCACTTACCATGTACTCATCAAACAGTCAAAGATAAGAGACAGCAGAGGACAATTAACAGCAGGTGTTATGAAAGTATTGAATCATTAGAACCAAAACTAAAGACATTTTTGGGTTAAGCTGCAGAGCTGGAAGGTAAATAAAACACTTCAGAAGTTGGAATAGAAGGCCCTTCTCGAGTGTAGTCTGTTATGAGTGACACACTGTTGGCAGAATTAACCGCATCGCTGCTGCGGTGATTTTTGCGCTGTGCGGCATTTTTCTAATTACCGCGATACATGACAAGCTCAGCTCGTCGTCCGCACACGCCACCCGTGGCAAATGACGAGCTGAGCTCGTCATCAGCATCGAAGGGGTTAAAAAGCAAAGCACTCCGCAGCTGAGGAAACTAAAGGTGAAAGTGGCGTTTTCAAAATGGATTACAGAAGACCAAAATTGGGGTGACACCAGAGGAGGAAGCAACAGAAGCAGAAACAACGAGATTGGTAAACATGCAACATGCTCCTCAAGAAGATGGGAGCAGGTCACTGAGAAGGCCAAGTAGTTGTGCTGGAGCAGTTGGGCGATGATGCATGTAACACCCAAGCAAAAGGAGCCACCGAATGGTGTTTTTACTCAGAAGAGAATCTTAAACTGGCTCATCAGGCAATCAGCCCCCATACCTGTAGACTCAACCGGTACCTCGCCAGTGAGACACAGTAAGACGGAAACAAGCCTTGGTTGCTTATGTCATACAGCAACCGGGATGCAAAGAAAACATATGTAAACTGGACTGCTTTTTTTAGCATAGACCACAACTGATTTCAATCTGGTTAGTTCAATTCTCTAATGCAGAGACTCAAGCATTTGCATAGATTTAATGTTTGCTGCCGTTAAACTGAGTTCAGTCAACCCTGAGAGAAAGATGCTCGGTCCGTACGAAGAATTGTCAAAGGAAAGTATCATCCCTAAACATAAAGAGGATAAGGGAACCAGTAGTTCAAGTTCAAGTTCAATTTATTTATGATTTTGGAACTCAAAAGAGATCCACATAAAAAAAAGAACAAAAGATAAAACATACATTCTCAGACAGTAAAATATGATTTACAAATACACAAAATATTATAAAACATCCAATAAGATCGATATCAATAATTATAACATCCATATAAAGTTTTAATACATATCTAAAAAAGATTTTAAAAAGTTAAAAATCCTGTGACAAAACATTTCATTTGGTTGATTATAGATGGCGTTGAAACAGGGAACCAGTACTACGATCTCTTTAAAGCTTAATTTTCCCTTCATAATTTTCAAATTGAGTAATGTACCACCAAAAAATGAAGCTGTTCTATCTGCAATTATTGATTTTCTGGCCATTAGCCGGTATATTTCATGGCCAATAATTGTACTAAACATCAGACATCATTGCTTCATGGAAGAAAATGCACTTGCATCAACAATGGTATTAATATGCCTACGTAATACGATTGAGATAGATGCACTGCTGGTTTTATGAGGTTGATTCAAGTTAGTTGAACGTTATCCAAGTTGTGTGGTGCTCAATTAGGAGGCGTTGAGTGCCCTACAACGCCAAGGAATTGCAGAATATGTGAATCCAGACAGAATCTGGTATCATCCCTGATTGGCACACACATTAAGTTGCGTTTTCTAGATCCAGAAAAACACTTTCATTCAATGTTCATTTATATCATGGTTTATTTGTTTTTATCGTTAGTTCACGTTGCATATTTATTTTTTCATTTCAAAAAGATCATCAAATAATTTGGGTTTCAAACTTCAGGCAAAAGTCAAACGTGTCCAATGCATTTCGGGCACTGGTATAATGTGCCCTTCATCAGGGAAATGACACTATGAATAAAGGTAAAATGAAAGTGACACTATGAATAAAAGCAAAAGTGGAATATCAATCAATCAACACATAGTCAAATGACATTACTTCACAGTTCATAAAATGAAACATACAAAATAAATGACATCTGTTAAAATACAGTAGCGTGAAGCATATAACCAACAATGGGTAGTGCTGTGAGGGGCCAGTGAGTGAGGGTTATGATCTGGTGTTAAGGGGAACAATCCGGAAATTACTTACATGCCTGTCAAGACGACCTATCTGTCAATCTGTAAATAAAGCGCAAGTCTAAGTTATTTCTTTAGTCGGTTTGCAGAGGACAATCCGTAATGTGAACTAACGTTACGGGCGCTTAAAACTAACCTGTTGGTTTAGAGCAACGAGGCTCACCATCCAGTCTGCCTGTCTCCGCGGTGCCGGTAGCAACGTTTGATTTCCGGCGTGCATTGTTTATTTCGATGTTCACTCGATCACGTGGGATTAGGAGTGAAGAAAGACTCGCGTCGGTAACATATAGTCGGGTTGATGTAAATATAAAAGTTGGAATCCAACCGGTCTAAATAATTGGGTATTCCTGCATACGTTGAGCACGGTATAGAATTTAATAAAAAGGTTATGTGTTAACCGTAATGTCACGGTTGGGTAAATGGAAACTGATCAGTGCACGGATTCGAACTGTAAAATATGACGGTGCAGTGAGTGAAGGGTAAGACATGTAATGGTTGAGCTAACATGGGGTGATTATCGGGATAATGGACAATGTTATGTGTTCAAACAGTGTGCAAACAGTGTCATGGTGTGGGGAACATGCACAATAACATTCAACATAATCTCCAGAGCAATCTAATTACAGGTAACATGAAAATTCTATCCTATCGTTTAAACCAGTTGGTTTCTGGGTGGATAATCTATGGATCCAAAAGTTTTCTTTTCTCAATAACTGTTTGTTGTTATTAACACCCTCATATTTTGGAACAGTCTCTAGTATAATGAATTTCACTTGGGAAACATTGTGTTGTGATTCAACAAAATGGGCCGAGAGTGCTGATTTCATGTTCTTGAGTCTGATGTTAGATTTATGTTCAGTCAGACGTACTTTTATACGTCTCTCGGTTTTCCCTACATACATCTTGCCACACGGGCATTTTATCCCGTATATTAAGTTGCTCGAATCATTTCAGGCACCTTCTAGCCATAAGACGTTGGATTTATTTGAAAGTCTTGTCAAACAAGACCTTAATAAACTCAAATTCTCTAAACCAAAAAATAAAAATATTACACAAAAGGACTTAGATACCATCAAAAGAATAGCGACTAATGACCAAATAATCTTCACCAAGGCTGATAAAGGAGGAGCAATCGTTATTATGAACAAGTCAATGTATAACCACAAAGTCATTGAACATGTCATGAACAAAACAACATACAAAGAATTGGACGCAAATCCCACTATGGAATACACCAGAATTCTGAAAATGATCATTGATCATGCACACCAACAAGGTACGATCACTGAGAAAACAAAGAATTTTCTTACAACCATTGACCCCAAAAGTCCAACATTGAGAATGACACCCAAGATACATAAATGTCTAAGAAACCCTCCCATGAGACCAATAGTCTCAACCAGAGGAAGCATACATCAACCTATTGGTCAATTAATCGACAGGTATTTACAACCAGTTGTACAATCAACTGCAACATACATCAAAGATACCTCACAATTCCTGTTAAAACTACAACAAATTGAATTACATCCCAACGAGAAGATTCTACTATGCACAGCAGATGTGTGTAGCTTGTACACAAACATACCACACAACATGGGCATTGAAGCAATAGAAGCAGCTATCCTCAACACTGACACAGACCAAGATTTTCAGTTGTTCCTCATGGAATTGATGCAGTTTACGCTATACCATAGCTACTTTAAAGTCATGGACAAGTGGTACCAACAGCTTACAGGAATGGCAATGGGCAATTCGGCCGCGCCGGTATACGCAAACATGTTCATGCACTGGTATGAGACTCAACACATTTTGAAGGACAAGACCTGGACAGACCATTTGAAAATGATATCTAGGTACATAGATGATTACTTCATCATCTGGACGGAATCAGAGGAGAAACTTAAATACCAACTAAACAAATTCAACAGCATTGACCAAAGAATTCAATTAACGTGGGATATTTCTGACACATCGGTAAACTTCTTAGATGTAAAAGTAACCACAACACCCAAAGGGTTTGAAACGGACCTTTTTGTCAAACCAACTGACAGGAACAATATGCTATTGCATTCCAGCTTTCATGAACCGAATTTAATCAGAAACCTGCCATACTCACAAATGGCAAGAGTCAAGAGAATCACCTCTGATCAAACAACACTAAGCTTGAGACTAAATGAGATGTCAACTAAATTCATGAAAAGAGGTTATCCCAAACAATTAATGGATGAAACCATGGTGAGAATTGACAACATGGAGAGATCTAAGCTACTGACACCAACAGTTAAAACAGAGCAAACCCGAATGGTAGTAGTTTCCAAATACTCTACTAACAGTAAAAAATTCAAACAAATAATCATGAAACATTGGTCCATATTGACAATAGAACCGGATTTCAACAAAGCATTTGACCAGCCACCGCTGTTCGCCTACACCAGAGCCAAGAATTTAGGAGAAATTTTGCAAACCAAAACCAAAGAGCAGACTTCATACCATGGCACAAAACCTTGCCTGAATTGCGGGAATTGCAACAGTATAATTAAAGGCCACACTATCAATCATCCCACACAAGGTTATGCGATAAAACTACGTGTCAATGCCACCTGTGATTCGAGCAACTTAATATACGGGATAAAATGCCCGTGTGGCAAGATGTATGTAGGGAAAACCGAGAGACGTATAAAAGTACGTCTGACTGAACATAAATCTAACATCAGACTCAAGAACATGAAATCAGCACTCTCGGCCCATTTTGTTGAATCACAACACAATGTTTCCCAAGTGAAATTCATTATACTAGAGACTGTTCCAAAATATGAGGGTGTTAATAACAACAAACAGTTATTGAGAAAAGAAAACTTTTGGATCCATAGATTATCCACCCAGAAACCAACTGGTTTAAACGATAGGATAGAATTTTCATGTTACCTGTAATTAGATTGCTCTGGAGATTATGTTGAATGTTATTGTGCATGTTCCCCACACCATGACACTGTTTGCACACTGTTTGAACACATAACATTGTCCATTATCCCGATAATCACCCCATGTTAGCTCAACCATTACATGTCTTACCCTTCACTCACTGCACCGTCATATTTTACAGTTCGAATCCGTGCACTGATCAGTTTCCATTTACCCAACCGTGACATTACGGTTAACACATAACCTTTTTATTAAATTCTATACCGTGCTCAACGTATGCAGGAATACCCAATTATTTAGACCGGTTGGATTCCAACTTTTATATTTACATCAACCCGACTATATGTTACCGACGCGAGTCTTTCTTCACTCCTAATCCCACGTGATCGAGTGAACATCGAAATAAACAATGCACGCCGGAAATCAAACGTTGCTACCGGCACCGCGGAGACAGGCAGACTGGATGGTGAGCCTCGTTGCTCTAAACCAACAGGTTAGTTTTAAGCGCCCGTAACGTTAGTTCACATTACGGATTGTCCTCTGCAAACCGACTAAAGAAATAACTTAGACTTGCGCTTTATTTACAGATTGACAGATAGGTCGTCTTGACAGGCATGTAAGTAATTTCCGGATTGTTCCCCTTAACACCAGATCATAACCCTCACTCACTGGCCCCTCACAGCACTACCCATTGTTGGTTATATGCTTCACGCTACTGTATTTTAACAGATGTCATTTATTTTGTATGTTTCATTTTATGAACTGTGAAGTAATGTCATTTGACTATGTGTTGATTGATTGATATTCCACTTTTGCTTTTATTCATAGTGTCACTTTCATTTTACCTTTATTCATAGTGTCATTTCCCTGATGAAGGGCACATTATACCAGTGCCCGAAATGCATTGGACACGTTTGACTTTTGCCTGAAGTTTGAAACCCAAATTATTTGATGATCTTTTTGAAATGAAAAAATAAATATGCAACGTGAACTAACGATAAAAACAAATAAACCATGATATAAATGAACATTGAATGAAAGTGTTTTTCTGGATCTAGAAAACGCAACTTAATGTGTGTGCCAATCAGGGATGATACCAGATTCTGTCTGGATTAATATGCCTACCACAGCTTGCTCTTCAGAACTGAATATTTGTAATGGGCATTTCAGGGCAATGCAGTAAGGTGGCACACTGGCTGGTTGTGTGAAGTAGCGTGCCATGTCACACATGACACAACAGATGATAAATGTAGGATATCAGTGGCCTTGGTGTCAATAGGAGAAGAGCAGTTTAGTGACTACAGCTGCCAAAGGCACTGGGTCACTCAATGACAAGGACAGCACACGTGAAGTGACATTATTTATCAGTTGTTGTGAAAGCTAGGGGTGGGGTTTTTAGTGAGGACAGGAAGAAGTGGCGCTCAGACCGGTGTGCCTTCTGGTCTTGAGGAGTCAATACGGTGCTACCAGGTTGGGGATTTACCCGATAACCCCCGGATTTGTGTGGGTCCAAAGATACACACTTGAAAATAAGCACTGTCCTGGGCACACGTGGTGAGGGTATTGCAAAGTTAGTACAAATGTTTTCTCAGTTCTGACAAAGTGGCAGTCGACAACAAAGTAGGTTTAGAAAAAAAGTTTTTTATATCACAAAGCCAGGACTGTATTGAACCAAATAACCGGCTGGTTGCTTTGTGATATAAAAAACGTTTTTTCTAAACCTACACTGTTGGGGACCGCCGCTTTGTCAGAACTGAGAAAACATTTGTACTAACTTTGTAATACCCTCATCACGTGTGCCCAGGACAGTGCTTATTTATCAGTTATTGCCCGGTGGAAATTAGGGAAATTTCCAATCAAGCTCTCCATCACTGGAGGAGGACCCTGGGAAGGATTATTTATGTGAATGATCATCATGGAAAACATACTGCACCATGCCTTAACCCGAACTTTGCCATTTAAATTTGATAAGAACGATGAAAACTCACATAAGTGTTACCAGACACATTTGCAAGCTCTCTTGGGCCATAAATATTCATAGACAGTAAAAGGCCACACAACATTTTCACCTCACACCTCAAACATTTTCACCTCAAATTACATATCATCACATCTTCGCTACTGTTGGAAAATCACTGTTTTAGATTTTTCTGCGAAATGCCATTACATTATATATATATGTATGTGTATATATATATATATATATATATATATATATGTATATATATATATATATATATATATATATATATATATATATATATATATATATATATATATATATATATATATATATATATATATATATATATATATATATAATATGCAATACGCCATACAGCCCATATGCTGTAAGTTGCTCAGCCTCTAATCGAGGTTTCTCTAATGCTGGGAAATTATACTTCCAACTATTTGGAGAGGGGCTGAATTTTAAAATGGTCGGATTTTTACCTTCTCTAAGAAATATGACCAACAAAAGGGAACGACCGGACCGCGTGCAACGGGTATGGGGCCAAGTAGCAGTAGGGGTATTAGCCCTCCTACCTCGGATTCCAACTTAAGCTCCATCCCAGGTAGTGAGTCGGAGAATGACCAACGCAACACTGATGAGGCGACGGGTTTTACCAAGCGGTCGTTGGGGGAGGAAGTGGAGTGCCTAAGCAACGACCGCAGGCAGACCCTAAGATCACACACCGCTGGCTCGAAAACAGGCGGAAACGCAACCGCAAACGCAAGTGGCGAAGGAGGAGTCGGGCAGCAAACCGGCGCAGCGAAACCACCAGCGAAGGGCCGGGGTCGCAAGCGATGGAATCGCAAGTGAACGAACAAGTAAGCGACCAACTCTCCGTGATTAATCTTTCAAATGTTCATTTGACTAATAATGAGATTAGAACTTTATCATTGGGCTTGACTTATTGCCCCCCATGTACATTTGATTATGCGCAAACAAGAATGGACTTTTTTAAATATATACGCAAATTGAAATTGAGAAAGTTATTCTTGCAGAACAGGTTAAAAACGCGCATGCCACCGCAGGAAAATTATAGAACTGACCCGCATTCAGGTCCATGCTTGGCAGGAGAGGTTGAGCTCTATGTGGACTTGGTTGATTTAAACAGAGAAGGGGGAACTTCAGTTGATGTTGAAAGAGAAGAGAATATAAGAACAGATGCCCCAGGGGCCACGAACTTTAAACCTAAATCAACATTTAACCCAATAGCAGTTTTTGATAACATTGAAGCATTTAATAATCTGGTCATATCTGATTTAAAGGAATTGCATCAGGCCTCTAGGATTAAAGACACTAAATATAATAAAAAGTGTAACAATGCCTACGGGAGCCTAATGAAAAAACTACAGGGGGAAAACACTGTGATTGTCAAGCAGTCAGACAAGGGGGGCAACATTGTACTGTGGCCAAAAACAATGTATATGGAAGAGGCCCTACTACAACTTAATGACAGGAATTGTTATTGTAGGAGCGATTGGCGGACAGCTAGACAAACATGGGATGCTTTCCACACCAGATTGTATGCTTGGAAGGGAATGGGACTACTAAGTGGGGATGAACAAAAGTTCCTGAAAATGAATTACCCTGTAATCCCTGTGTTTTACATGATCCCCAAGGTCCACAAGAATCTGACCAAGCCCCCTGGTAGGCCCATCATCTCCGCCAGACAGGGTCCATTCGAAAATGCCTCCAAATACATTGATCACTTCTTGCAAGAGCACGTGAAGGGGCTTCCCTCGTACATCAGGGATACTGGTGATTTTTTGGATAAAATCAAAACCATTAAATGGCAGGAAGATTACTTATTATTAATGCTAGATGTAACTTCCTTATACACCAGTATAAACCACGATGATGGCCTAAAAGCGGTAGAACATTACTTGAAACGTAGACCTGCTTGCATGCTACAGCATAATAACATGGTCATAGAGATGACAGAGATCTGCCTCAAAAGCAACTTCTTCTTATTTCAGAAGCAGATTTTCCAGCAACTGAGGGGGGTTGCAATGGGAGCCTGCTTCTCCCCCAGTTATGCCTGTCTGCATATGGGGCATTGGGAGGAGCAGGTCCTGGCAAGAACCTATGAAGATACCATGGCTAATAACATCATAGCCTGGTATAGGTTCATTGATGACCTCTTCATTATTTGGAGAGGGACAGAGGCAAAAGCAAATAGGTTCATAACCAACATCAATGTAAATGATTTGAACCTACAGTTTACTGGCCAGATTAGCAGTGCTAAGGTTACCTTTTTAGATGTGGAGGTGAGCGTTGTCAGTGGCAGGATAGTGACGGACCTACATCGAAAGGTGACGGCAGGCAATACGATGCTGCACGCCACAAGCCACCATCCAGCGCATTTGATTCGCAGCATCCCCTACGGGGAGATGCTGAGGATCAAAAGGATTTGCAGCACAAATGAGAGTTGTGAGAGAGCCCAGCAAGCCAGCAAGAAGAGATTCATTGAGAGGGTCTACTCACGAACGGTGGTGGAGGGTGCTATGAGACGTGCCAATTTAACTTCAGGGCATAGTCTAACAACAGATGCGGTGCCTACACCATCCGTAGAGGAGGAGTCTGGCCAACCAAAATTGATAACAGCATATAGCAGACAGCACAAAGAAATATTCAATATCATTCGCAAAAATTGGCAAGTGGTTAAGGGAGATCCGGTCATTGGGGGGACCCTAGCCAGCAGACCAGCCATAACCTATAGTAAAGCTAGGTCCATGAGCGATATGATAGTCAAGAGCAGCCCGGAAGTAGCCGATGACAACTGGCTAGGGAAGAGCAAGGGCTTTTTGAAATGTGCAGTCTGCAAAGCATGTAGGATAGGTAGAAATAAGACTACCTACATGACTGCTTTCAACTGCGAGGTGAGAACTATTAAAAAGAAAATCACCTGCAAGTCAGACTTCGTGGTCTATGTGTTTGAATGTGCCTGTGGCCTACGTTATGTGGGCAGCACTAAGCTGCAGGTCCATAGGCGCATTCTACAGCACATCAGGGCAGTGAGTAATAAGGATGAGGCATACCCGGTCGCCAGACACGTGAATACGTGCCATGGTGGGGACATAGGATGTTTGCAGTATTATGCCATTGACATGATTCCGCCTCTCCGCAGAGGTGGTGACAGAGAGGCCAAATTGAGAGTCTTGGAAACACGCTATATTCTAGAGCTTAATTCCAAGGCTCCCAACGGTTTGAATCAAACGGAAGACTTACACTCTTGTCTTTATTAGGGATCTAATTATTCAGACCGTGTGGGCCCATACATGTATAGCAACTGCAGATGTCCATGGGGGTAATTATGCATTAGAGTCGAACATGTAAATAGTCTGCCTCCCGTGTTTTTAATGTAAACTCATGGTGAAGGGATTATAAATTATTTTAAATCACCAGGTTATATGGGTTTTAAGTATCATAATTATGATTATGATATTCTCTTATCGTGCCCCAGCAATTGAACCCATATTGCAGCAGTGTGGATGCAGTGGTTAGATGTAGCAGCGAATGCCCACTGGGGCACAATTTTGAAAAAAGTGATCCAAGCCATGTACTCCCATTTAAACAAAGATGTTTTTCCTTTTGCACGATTTGCACAAGAGATAGCGAATTTGCACAGAATGTACAAAGTGTATATAAATGTATATATATATTTTTTTACATGATTTTAATATATTATGTAGAAATAATTTATTTTTCTAAATTGGTTCAAAACAAAATTTTTTAATCAATTTATCTATGAGGAAATGATTATGAGGAAACATTGGGAGTAAGGACTGACGATCAAGGAAGAGTGATATTCTCTTTTCAAAATGTTTGGTTTTTTTAAAAATTATGCATGGTTAAACTTAAAATGTGTTCTGGATCACTAAGCACCTTATTGAAATTGAACAAAAAGTAATCTATGACTCAAGCGCTACTGAACTAGGCTGAAGTTTGTTTGTTTTATTTCCAGAGGCTGTGGGGTCAGCTGACTGTGTACTAGCACTTTAAGAGGGATGGGTGTACGATCTACCATGTCTTGTGATCAAGGGACGGAGGTCCCGAAACGCGTCATGGCGGCGTGTTCTATGCACTACTGGATGAAATAAACTAATATTTGCAAAATATCCGAGAGGGTCCGGCTTCGTTTTTTTCCCTGGAGTGAGATTTGGGGACTTGGCGGAATATATATATATATATATATATATATATATATATATATATATATATATATATATATATATATATATATATATATATATATATATATATATATATATATATATATATATATATATATATATATATATATATATATATATATATATATATATTCACAGAAAAAACCATAGGTTATAGACCATATATAGTTAGGAATTTGCATTTACAAAACCTTGAAAATTCACTGAAAAAACCATAGGTTATAGACCATATATAGTTAGGGATTAGCATTTAAAAAACCTTATTTTATTTGCACAAAACCATTGAAATTCCATATATAGTTAGTTGCACTAACTATATATCGCGGACCCGCAATCCACTGCTAATGATGTCACATATTACATCATTCATGACATGGTCAGTGACATCACTGATGACATCACTGATGACATCTCAAATGACATCACTGATGACATCACTGATGACATCTCAAATGACATCACTGATGACATCACTGATGACATCTCAAATGACATCACTGATGACATCACTGACATCTCATTTGACATTACTGATTACATCACTGATGATATCATTTATGTGATAATACATCTTCAGACTCTAATATAACCTTTGATACACTCAGTGTAAACAGGCACTCACAGACTGTCACACATCCATGGAGTTACTCACACACCTATTCAGTCATGCAAAGAATCAATCACATCTCCATTTCCTTAACTATACAGTTATACACACCTTACTTATTCAAACATATACTAACACATATTTACTCTCTTATACAATCCTTGATACAAGTTCACAATGATTCATACAGCCACTCTCACATTCACTGACTCTTATGTTCAGTTATTTATATATGTCAACTCTCACATGGAGTGTGTTTTACATATGTACTTACTTTGACATGTAGAACTGAGATATCCATTCACTCACCAATATACTCATGCACACAGTCAACTGTCCATACAGCTGTTTCTACATGCACTTTTGAACCCATACACATAGGGAATCAACCGCTCACACATCTATGCACAGAGTTATACACCTCCCAGCCACCCACACACACACTCAGTCTCCCATACAAATACTTGGGCAACCATTCAATAACCCATATAGTTACTGATATAGCTACTGATTTAAACATGCAGCAGTTTACAGAAGAACATAAATATTGATTGCCAAATTAAGACACTTTAATCACTAACCCATGCACTCAGTGAGACACATTTAATCATTCTCTCATACAGTCAGTCATGCACCTACTAAATCCTTCATCCAGACACTTATACATCCACTCATTCTTCAATATGTAAGACATATTTTAACTTTACAGAAACATACAGTCACTGAGTGTTGTCATCAGTGATGTCATCAGTGATGTCATTTGAGATGTCATCAGTGATGTCATCAGTGATGTCACTGACCATGTCATGAATGATGTAATATGTGACATCATTAGCAGTGGATTGCGGGTCCGCGATATATAGTTAGTGCAACTAACTATATATGGAATTTCAATGGTTTTGTGCAAATAAAATAAGGTTTTTTAAATGCTAATCCCTAACTATATATGGTCTATAACCTATGGTTTTTTCAGTGAATTTTCAAGGTTTTGTAAATGCAAATTCCTAACTATATATGGTCTATAACCTATGGTTTTTTCTGTGAATTTCATTGGTTTTTTAAAAGCTAATATCTATAGCTGTAAAATATATTCTTTATTAAGTGATGTATCACGTAGCCCGTGAGACGCCTCATGATGCATCGCATAACCGTGACGTATCGTCTCTGCAGCGCAAACCAAACCCAAAACGTAAGCGCGCCAGAACACGCTTAAAGATATATATATATTTTTTTAACCTTAATTAGACAAAATCCACACGTGCACATATCACAAACGTTCAAAAAACACAATATGTCGGACTCCCGTTACGCTGCCGGTTAGCTGCCCGGTTAACGTACCAGGAAGCACCTTTACCGCGAAAATCGCAAATTTTTTTTTTCACCACCCAGGGAACTTTAATAGCCCCCTCATCAATCCTAGGGGTTCAGGAGGGGTCTGCCTTACCCCTTTCATTCATTTACACCTTTTTTTTTTCCACCTCTTGTCTCTCGATCCCACAGAGAGACAAGATGGCGGCTACCAGACTGTTTACAATGATAACAGCCAATCAGCTTCTCCTCAGACTCCCGTTACACTGCCGATTAGCTTCCCGGTAGCTGCCCGGTTAGCTGCCCAGTTCGCGTACCAAGACGCGTCTCTACGGCGAAAAAATCGGATTTTTTTGTTTGTTTTTTTTTGGCCCCACGTGGCTTTATAATATCCCCCTCATAAATCCTAGGGGGTCAGAAGGGGTCTACCTTGCCCTCTTTCCTTCATTTCCCCCTTTGTTTTGGCCTCCTCTTGTCTCTCGATCCTACCGAGAGACAAGATGGCGGCCGCTCCGGACTGTTTACAATATTGACAGCCAATCAGCTACTCCTCAGACTCCCGTTACACTGCCGGTTAGCTTCCCGGTTAGCTGCCCGGTTAGCTGCCCGGTTCGCGTACCAAGACGCGTCTCTACGGCGAAAAAATCTGATTTTTTTTTTTTTTTTGGGTTACACTGCCGGTTAGCTTCCCGGTTAGCTGCCCGGTTAGCTGCCCGGTTCGCGAACCAAGACGCGTCTCTACGGCGAAAAAATCGGATTTTTTTTTTTATTTTTTTTGGGTTACACTGACGGTTAGCTTCCCGGTTAGCTGCCCGGTTAGCTGCCCGATTCGCGAACCAAGACGCGTCTCTACGGCGAAAAAATCGGATTTTTTTTTTTTTTTTTTTGGGCCCGGCGTGGCTCTATAATATCCCCCTCATCAATCCTAGGGGGTCAGGAGGGGTCTACCTTGCCCCCTTTCCTTCATTTCCCCCTTTGTTTTGGCCTCCTCTTGTCTCTCGATCCTACCGAGAGACAAGATGGCGGCCGCACCGGACTGTTTAGAATGTTGACAGACACCGGAGAGCCAATCAGCTTCGCTTTGCAAAGTTCCGATACGCGAAAGGTTCGCTAACCGGATAGCTGCCCGGAGCGCTGTTACAGATATATATCTTGATTTAAACGTTAATTTCTCAAAATCCACTGAAGCACATATATTGAGACCTAGCAAAGGCACATCGGGCTAACAGTCCCTACAATTTTGCCAAGTTTCGTGGAAATCCATTCAGCCGTTCGGGCTAAAAGTGAGTCCAACCGCCCTATGGAAATTAACATGGGAAAAACGCGTTTTGGGACCCCCCTTTTTTCTCGGCCCCCCCTTGACGAACCCCCCCCAAATTTTCAGGAGCTGCTCAGAAACAAAATGTGCCATTTTCCTGAAAATTTCAGCCGATTCCGTCCACAAACGCCAAAGTTATTAGACATAGAATTTTCAAAAGTCCCATAGGAAAAAAATCCTAACTATATATACCTACTGGCTATCGCCAGTAGGTAATATATATATATATATATATATATATATATATATATATATATATATATTATGCAATACGCCATACAGCCCATATGCTGTAAGTTGCTCAGCCTCTAATCGAGGTTTCTCTAATGCTGGGAAATTATACTTCCAACTATTTGGAGAGGGGCTGAATTTTAAAATGGATTTGTAGGTTAGCCGCTCCTCTTTCTCTTAAATTCTCGACCTATAATGCTCATACTTAACTCCCTCTTCTGGGTTACACAAGTAATACACAGGCTGAGATTTAGAGGTCAATGAAACAATGCAAAAAAGAGGCCACAAATATGGAAATTCCATACCCAATGTTTTAGGTAGAAGAATTACTTATACATGATCTGTTTGGGCGAGCTTCCATATCCAGAACTATTTTGTCTTGAAAGTCGCAGATAAGTCTATATGGTAATGTAAATTGAATACTTCTGTGTGTTTCTATATGGGTCTGAGTGTGGCGTTCAGCGAAGTCAGGTTTATATATAAGGACATTTTGAAGTTCACTGGGGGCTGCAAGAAGAAAGAGTTAAGGATGATCTAAAAAGAAACAGTGTTTCTCACTAGGAAACTGTACATTCTTGATACATGGGAGGGCATGAACTTCCTCGAGATTTTTTGTTTTATTGGTCTTTGGTGTCACAAAAGTTTTCTGTTGCACAACTTTTCCAATGTGGCCTTAAAACTTCACCAGTAACTGACTCGAAAGGGAAGGCATGTATGGTACTTAATATTTCTTAAGGATGATATGTTACACACCAATGTTTTTTGTTATGCACTACATATATCATGATGACCTCTAAAAGATCCAATTGTGCTCAGATGCTGGGTCTACCAAGAATTAATTACAGTAATTTATTTTTCTGTTAAGCCAGAAGACCAGGTACATCTCGAAGTTTCCATATTTTTTGCACAAAAATAAATGCAAATCCATGTGTGGATCTTGTTCATATATTGTGTAGCATATGGAGGCAAACCAGATGGAAAATCTCTGTCCTCCAGACTTATTTTTGGACAGGAGAGACTCTGTCTGCTGACCAGCATGGTAGCACACGCCATCAAACTCAATGTAGGAAGTAAAAAGGCCCAGAACTATGGATTGCTTTAGTTGGTGCGTGATCCTTCTCTGTTGGTTTGGTTTTAACTTAGTTACCGGGCTTTGCTGTCGGTGGATTCCTGAGAAACATTTGTTCGGATGACCCCATTCAACATGAAGAGGATGAGTTCTGGGGCTCACTGAATGAATGAGCGGGAAACGCATTATTTGTAAGTGTCCACAGTTGAATGTACATGTTATTATTTTTGATCCGTGCTAGCATACATTAGGGGGGACCACTTTATGTGCAAATTCATAACACTAATCTGAGCATGCTCAAAATGGAATGTCTTTAGCAGGCATCTGATCTCAGTGCAAAACAATTTTACGATTCTCGGAGTGAGGTTGGATCAGGTCCACGTGCATCCTTCCTTTATAGACAGATCTGTACACAAATGCACCAGAAATGCCACTTTTTCCCCTTCAGTTGATCCATCACAGGTCTCCTACAGGTGACGTTGCAATGTAGGCCGGAAATCTGAATTGAGAGTTGGTGAATGGGATTGCATTTTTAACTTAACAAAGCAGGAGAATGATTTAATACTTTATATTTCCCACCAAATTCCTTAGAAGGTCCAGTCAGTAGAATGGTCTCTATCACCCATATGAGTGGGAGGCAGTGGTGGGATTGCTTACATCAATGATATGGCACCAGAATGGCATGTATAAATATTGTCTGACAAAACATTGTTTCCAAAATATCCCTTATTCAAGTTAATAATAAAAAATATGTACTCACTCAGCCACGGCCTGTGTAGGGCGTGCCACCGGGCGGTGACGTGGGGCGTGGAAGGGGCACGGTGGGGGGTTGTAAAATGAGGGAAACGGACGATTTCAGGTAAGTACCGGGGAAAAAAAATTGTTGCGCGCGCTGTATCGCCAAATGTAATGCAGCGCGCGCAACAAAATTTGTTTTTTTTTCCCGGTACTTACCTGAAATCGTCCGTTTCCCGCATTTTACAACCCCCCACCTTGCCCCTCCCCCGCCCCATGTCACCGCCCGGAGTCACGCCCTACACGGGCCGTGGCTGTGCTCAGTGGAGTGATATATTTGGAAATGAGATTTAAGCCACAACTTTGATGTCAAATTTCCTGCCTTAGTATTGTGGAAGGGTGGTCTGGAAAAAATACAGAGCAACAATTGCAGGGCGGGTTTGGTCCTCTTCTCCACAAGCAAGTTATTTGAAGCTGGAGCACCTGCATTCACAAAAATATATCACTTGGGCATTTGTGCATCTAAAAGTTGAACTACTTTATGTGAACATGTGCCCTACTTCCCATAGACCTCCTACCTCGTGACTGTCATGTCATCTTTGGCAGGGGTGCATTATATATAGTTTAGTAGATAATTGAACACTTGCTTACATCTCACATAAATTTACTCCCTTTCTTCCATTCAGTGACTCTGCCCAAATTGCAGTGTTCAGTTTCTATTTTGAATTTCTCTCAAGTGCCCTTTACTTTTGCATTCCAAGTATATCACACTTTAGCAGCAAAGGTGCGAGCAATTGCAGCACTATAAGAAACATAAGATTTTTCCCTGCTCCACATATACTTAAGCGGAGCCATTCCTCATCTTTTGCAGAACCTTCTTCACCACTACTAGTTGGACGTGGCTGATGCCTTACCGGCTAGGCTCTAGCTAATATGGTGTAAGCTTAAGTCTCTACTTCGTTCCTTAAATGTGGCTGCATAATCTTGTCACTATAAATAGTGTCTAATTCTTCGTTATTTAGAGCACTTGATTGTTTAAGGCAACTCAAAGATTTCATATAGTAACTATATCTCACTACCCTCTCGATTAATTCAACTGTGTAAGTCCATGTGACTTTTAAAAAAAGTTAAAAGAAAACCCATCTTTCTTACGTTCCTCCACAACCAACATTCTCCTCATGATACAGAGATATCGTTTTATACTGTGTGCCCACTCACCTCAATGGGAAAACAATCAAGCAGTCAGAAAAAGACGTCTAAGCACACAGGGTCTGATTTGCAAAAAATAGCCCTTCACCTTCCTTTTGGTACATCAAAATGGCAGCGATGGGCACTTTATTCATTATGTCAGTGCAGTGGTTTCAGGTGCTCGGCACCGGCACTTAATTCTCAACACCAGCGCTTGTGTCAACTGCCACAAGGTGGCGCTCTCTGGCCAATTTGAAGATGACCAAAACAAGATGTAATTATTCATTCAATAAACATTAACCTCTTCCATGCGTTGGACGGCCCCCCACCGTCCGACGTCAAGGTGGGCGTGTGCGTCGGATGGCCGGGGGCCATCTGATCTGCGCATGCGTGGAATTCACCCGCACCGCGGGGGAATGTGCGCCATGGCGAAGTGGCTAAAAAATGACTACTACCTGCCACCCAAGCCATTCTTATAGCTTTGGGGGCCTGAAATAGTCAGAATTGTCACACTTGTAGGAGTCTGATGGTTAGTACTTGTATTTTTACTTTCGTTGGCAGCCTTGCAGGGGCAATGTGTGGAGCAAGCTGCAGTGGCTGCCTGACGAGAGCCCTGGCACTAATTGTTTTACAAATTAAGCACTTCATTATGTGCTATCCTTACCTAGACAAGGGGAAGCAGATTTAAGACTCCTCTGATGTATTCAGCAAATTGTGATTGGATCTGAGCACTTTCCGGCTCTTTTGAAAAGCTAATGGGTCACAGTACGTTCCACACAAAGCGTTGCGGAGAATTGCACAGTGTTACTTATATTTTATGTGGAAATGAGGCTGTTTACTGTTTATACCGTATCAAGTGCAATTCAGGAAAGCAAGAGGGCATTTGAGGCTGTAAGATGTGAAAATGTGCATGCGTCATGATTCACCAATGGCCATTTTTGGTGGAGTGCATGAATGAAGGCCTGTGTAAGACGATGTGAGTGAGTTCAGGAATGGCCTAAGTCATATTGGTGGCAGGATGCTATTCCCCGTTCCCTCTCCTGTTCATGCATCCCTTCAGTCACTCCCATATTCATCCATCCTCAATTGTTTGCATTCACATGCATAAGCCCAACATTTGGGGCCACACGTATGACCATTCTGTTTTGCGCGTCACAAAGTGTGTTTTTTTACTTAAAAAATGCAATGTACTAATGTGTCTCAGACACATTTAACAATTCCAAATGGGGTCGCAAAAAACCTGCCTCATCAATATTTATGAGGTAGGTCGCAATTTATTGACCCATTGGGAATGGACTACAATCACAGGGATGGTGGCCTGCTAGGGTCAGCAGAATACCATGTCTGTATTTGCTTTTTAAATAAAGCAATGTTTTATTTTCAAATGCAGCCCGTTTTCCTTAAAGGAAAATGGATGCGTATAAAAGAAAAAACTTATTTGTTTTATTTTCATTTTTTAAGAGCAGGCAGTGGTCCCCTGGGGATCCCTTCATGTTTGCGACTGACTTCCCACCAATTTGAAATTGGTGGTAACTGCAATTGTTTTACAACAGCATTTGCTGTCACAAAACAATCATACATCCCTCTGCGACTCGCTATTAGGAAAGGACGCTCTTGGCACGCCCCTTCCTAATAGCGACTCGCAAACCCTATTTTGCAAGTCAGTAATAGTTTACTGACTCACTAAATAGGGTTTGTACATGCTACAACGCTTTTTAGCATTCACAAACAGCCCGATTTTCCATTTGCGACTTCTAAAAACGGTCCTACATCTGGCCCTGAGTCACTTGCCCTTCCACATCCCTCCAAAAATCACAAACACAAATTTACCAAGCAACAATGAAACAATTTTGCTATTAAAAAGACAGACCTAACTGCATTGCTGCTGCTTGTTATTAATGTAACGTTCCTCCCAACCTGTGCTCCTACCGTAGGAACCTTTTTCCCATTTTCTGAGGTGCATGGAGGAGAACATTGCTAAAGTCTTGGTAAGCTGTTGTAGCACTGACCAACCATCTCCCAGCCATCTATCACAGAAAGGAATGCAGGCTGAGTGCGGAAGGAGCTGTGTCCTTTGCCTTTCATCACAATCAGAAACAAGTGAAGCATACAATCTGTAATACTTTCATATCCACCAGCTGTTTATGAGGAGATAAACAACACCATGGGACCGCAAATGTTGAAAAATATTGGAAAGTCCAATTGAATGCAGGTTATAAAGTAATTCACATTGAAAAATGTTTTGCTTTTCAGTGGCAGCGCTGCAAACCTAAAGTGTGGGGTTCGGGGGGACAGGGTATTAGGGGAATAAGATTTTTCATTTTACGTTCCTGTCCTGCCTCCGATGCTGATGCTGCTGGCCGCCTCAGTGCTTCTCTCCTCCCAGCAGTCACTGCAATACAAAGCACAGGCTCCCCAACCAATCCAGTCGCTGGTTACATGCTATACTAAGCATGAGAGCAGTGCGGGATTTGCCTGAGCGTGCTGGTCTGATGGTCGCTCAGACACAGGGAGCCTGTGGCCTTTCTCCATCTCGGCCGTCAACATAGCTGGGTTGAAGAAACCTAAATGTGCATGTCTGTTTGGCCGGCCTAAGACGGCCAGCCAAACCGACATGCGCACTTTGCAGTGCCCATCGCTCTTTCTCCCTGCTATGGCCCAGCCCAGCCACACGCTAGACTCCCTGGCTCAGTCAATCAGTGGAAAATAAAATGATCATATTGTTTTATTATCATTTTTTTTTTCGCTGACTGACTGACCAGTGGGGCGATGCTCCTCCACCATTACGGAGGACTTGCTCCTGCTGCTTGTACCCTGGCCTCATGTACTGAATGCCTGTAAACCGCCCGACCTCCCACTTTTCAGAGCTCCATCGCTCTACACTAGGCTTGTGCTTACAGATGCCCGGCATTGGCCGCCTCTGCCTTGCTCTCCCTACTCTGGCAACCTCTGCTGTCAGGAAGGCAGCAACATGAACGGAAGGCAAGCAGGATTCTTTAAGCCATGTTTATAGTCCGCAGTTTTCACTGGATGGACTTTTCACTGTCCACTTAGTTTATTCTGGCGACAAGGTTGGCGACAGGCGTAGGTCCTATGCAGGTCTAGAGTTGGGGTACCACGCGGGTGAACGGCACCCCCCACTTATTTTACCAGGTGGAACCCGTCCCCCCTGCCAAACAGCTGGACTTCACTCTTTGGCCTCTCTGGGACGAGATCAGAGCGCACCTTTCGTGACGTCACTTCCTGGCGGACGTCACTTCCGGTGACAGCGTCCCCCCACTTCTCTTTTTAGGATTCGTGCCCTGGTCCTATGATATGATTGGGAGATTCGCCTCTGCCACCCTGGTATTTTGGGGAAACGACGTCCATGTTTGCGCTATACATACATTTGTCTATTCATTTTGTACAGGTACTGGACAATAAATCACACTCATGTGGAATTTTAGTTTACGATCTGAACATTATCTGCGCCAACTTGTCACCTATGCACTACGTGCACGGCAGCCATTCTAGGTCACCTATGTACTACGTGCACGGCAGCCATTTTAGATATCATGGTCTCCCTGTCCACAATCGATCGCCAGCACGTCCCCTCTGACCCAGCAAGCATCCTCCGCGCACCCTGGCTCCCCCTCCCTCCTCCTTCTGAGCACGACCCTTCTGCATGACCCTGTCCATGAGAGTCACGCCAGCGCCCGACCAGCACCTCCTCCCCTCCCATGAATGCCCCTCTGTTGATCAACCTCCCTCCTGCACTGGATTGTCCACGCAGCATGAATACCTCTCCATTGATGGCCCCTCACCCCGTGTCCGACTGTCCACACAGGTCCGAGGCCATTGCCTAAGCCGAGAAATACCATTTACTGCCCTTATTGTATGAGGTCGCTCTCCTTCAAAGGACCCTCTATTGATCCAGGCCTCCCCACCCCCTGTGACATGATCAGGCGCACACATCCCAAGACTCGACGAAACACTCAGCTGCGTGATGACCCTCTCTCTTATCAGCAGGTTGAGGACCTCTATTGTGAATGTATATGGGGGTGGGATTAACACGAGGATTACGGGGATGTCTTTTCCCATGCTCTACAAAGTTGTGATTGTATGAAAGGAAGGTCACATGCCATAAACCAGTGTATAAGAGGCCAGGCCTCTGAGTGGCTGTTAGAGCACCTCGAGACGATACCTTGTTGTCTGATCTGATGTGTTCTGCTCCGTCGGAATAAAACTTCTGTTTCCTGCCTTCTGGTCTCCGGCGCCTGCCTCATTGCTTGATAAATTTGAATGGTACAAGGGCGGTTAGCGCCGGGCAAATCTTGAGAAAGGTCCTAGCCCTACCTTTTTCTACAATTTGGCGTCCCAAAGCGTGGGGCCCATCAGCGACACGTGGATCCAGTGGGAGAGGTCCCGATGACAGAGTGAACGACTGCAACGATCGGGAAGAGCTCATGTCCGATAGACCCTCGTCTGACAGCCGATCATCCGACCTTCACTAGTTCTGAACAGACCTCTCTCGAGTGATCTACGGTCCTGACTGGGAACCATCAGGAGTGCCGCGAACATCACGAAGGAGAGAGGACGATCGGGCGCTGGATCCAGAGGACAGGAAACCGTCCATGCGGTCCGGGTAAGGTCGTGCAAACACGACGAATTAAGGAGAATTGTTTATGTTTGGATAATACTAGTATTACGCTTTGTTGAAACCCTCTGGAGATTCACTGTCTGCAAACGGGGAAAAACAAACAGGCTCTCTCTTTGCAAGCAGTGAAGGATAGGTAACGCAGACTTTTGTCCCCGTTGTAATCCGTCGTGCCTATCTTCCTCCCCCACTGTTTCCCGAACTATCGTTCGTGGATTATTGACTGGAGATTCTTTGTCTGCAAACAGGGAAGAACAAGGTCTCTCTTTGCAGGTAGAGAAAGAGTGGGTAGCGATAGCTTTTCGTGCCCACTTATTCTCCCCACTGGATTGTTTGATTGGCCGATTATTCGGTATTGGTTCTTTTTGAGGTATTCACGGCCTCCAAATAACGTAGAATAGAAATATTCTGTCTAGTCTTTGTCCGCCGTGATAAGACAGGTAGTGCAGACTTTTGTCCCCGGTGTAGACCGTCATGCCTGTCTTCTCCCCACTGGTTGGTAGCCTGTTTAGCCCGGACCGCTTATTAGAGATGAACCATCCAGCTCCACTGGAGGGCACCCCTAATAAGGACATGTTCACTAAGTATGGACTAGTCGCTATAGCTTACACTAGACTATGGCATAAATACACGAAAAAGAACCCTGAAAGTCAGTGGCCACTGATAGGTTCCTTTAATGAAAATAAACTAAAAACATTAGAAATAGCGCTCCAGAAGAATAAGACCACGCCCACCATGCTCGATAGTATCGGCATGTGGCGCAAAGAAACGGAACAACGAAAGAGAAGAGAAGAAGCGAAAGTAGGGAAAGAATTACGAAAGGCAGCCCACCTAGCCGCAAAGCAACTAGAAGAGGAAATAAAAGAAAGAAACGAAGCTACACAAAACCAAGAATCAGGGTCAACAGGCCAATGTCCTGTTAGGACCCCCTCTGCACTCTACCCTGAACTACCCTCCAAACAACGGGCAAACGATGAGTTATTGCTAGGTCCCCCACTCATCTACATGCCCCCTCCATATGCTCCCAGCCAACAAAACCTGCAAGCTCCGAGTGTGAGTGAGAGTGACCCTAGGGCTAGTGCACCGGCCCTCACGGCATCCGCTCCAGCCACATTAACAACTTCGTCAGACGACCCCGAGGCTAGCAAACAATCATCAGCCAGGTTTAATAGGTTAAGCAAAGATGAGCGAGATGGGATCGACAAAATAGCAAAGACATTGGTAGAGCGAAGGGAGAGCGAAGAATACACAATGAGCATGTATAATTCATATGCCGGCAGCCACAGACGGCATTTTATCTTGCGATTCAGCTATTACACCCTGAACGCATATGAAGATAGATATCAGAGTAAGGGTCCCGCCAAGCTGACAACGCTGTATAGGAAAATTGACGTTGGGGATGGGACTGAATGTGAGGCGACGGAGCTCTTCATGCAGATGCTTGAGGTCTTCCGCCACCTTACGGAACAAAAACCAGAAACCAAGGTTACAGTCCCTGAAACGACCTCAGTAGAAGTAGTCAATACTATGATGCCTATCAGAGAAGCGGCTCCTTACTGGATCCCGCCACGGGGCCAGGGAACGAGCGATGATATTAATAACGAAAATGCAAAAGGGAGGGTTGTGTACAATTGGGTTTACCAACCATGGGACCGACAAGATATCCTCACCTTTAAGCAAACCCTTCCCGACTTAAGGAAGAACCCGACAGCATTTTATACCGAATTAGGCACAGCCTTGGGTTCAACGATAATGACTTTAGCAGATATTGACTTGTTCTTTGGGCTATGTCTGCCGGCTGACGTGTGGAAGCAAATCCGGAAGGCTGACCACGCGGACCTGTTCGGACATACCTGGGACCAACTCGGTAAACTAGATAGACAGCGAGAGCCGGGGAGCAAACCAGTGAAAGACATACTGGAACTCCCAGATAAAATAGTCCAGAAATTAAAAACACTGGTCCCGGAACGAAAAGTAGACTGGTCGATAGTAACGGCCTGTCGACAGAAACCCCAGGAAGATGTGTCAGAATACTTCTCCCGATTCGAGACAGTGTTCTCCGACTACAGTGGCCAGGACATGACCACTGCAACCGGACAGCACCTGTTTGTGCAAAATTACGTAAAAGGCCTGACACAAGAAGTCTCCCAAAAACTGCAGATGAGCGAGAGTAGTTGGGGAGCCTCCAAACCCGCAGCTATCCTTCAGATGGCTCAGTATTACGAGCACCAAAAGAATGAGAATGACAGGGCGTCCGAGAAAAAGAAGAAAGATTTAAAGGAAAGGGTAATGATAGCCCAGATACAGGGTATAGCGCTGGGACGGGAACATCAAAGGGGGAACTACCAATCAAGCACCCCCAGAGATCTACCTCCTAAGGATCACACCCCAACGTCCCACACTGGACGTAGAGACATTAGCCATGACCAATGCGCCTTCTGTAAAGGGTTTGGCCATTGGAAATACCAGTGTCCGGTTGTGCTAGAGATGAATAAAAATAGGGACTCCAGGGATGTGGCAAGTGGTCCGAGAAATGGGATACAAGGACGAGGGCACACCAATGGCACCTGCAATGACAGATCAGGGAGACTGAACACATTTGACCGTCCCCGACAGAACCAATATCAGCTGTCCGAAGGTGAAAATGCCCCCGACTTCGCATAGGACTGCCAGGGGCAAGGGAGGGATCCAGTCGAGCTCTGTGTTGACCAGCAAGGTCCTTATGTCACCGCTAAGGTCCTGGGTACAGAGTCCCCATTCTTGGTAGACACTGGGGCGACACGTAGTGTGTTATCAAAACGACTGATTCCAAGGGCACCCTTGTCTGGCTCACACATAACGTCGATAGGTTTCGATGGGACGCCCTCCACTAACCCCCTGTCCGTACCTATTACCTTTGACCTAGAAAACAACACTACTGACGCGACATTTCTCCTCTCCTCCAACTCCCCTGACGCCATTATGGGCATTGACTTACTGAAGCATTTTCGAGCTACCATTAGGTGTTCCCCAGATGGAATACGAGTCATCCTGTACGACAACCCAGACATGCCCAGATCCCGTCCCCCACGACACATGTGCTCTATAACTGACGCTGACCTATCCCTGCTTGACACCCTACCTCCGTACCTGTGGGCCAAAAATGACTCTGATGTGGGGCGAATGATGATTGATCCTATTCACATAACTGTACGACAGGACGCTATGCTCCCGAAACTCCCGCAGTATCGGATATCACCAGAGGGTGAGAAGGCACTGGTAGCGATCATTCAGTCTCTGGTAGATGCAGGAGTGGTTGAAGAGGTGGTTAGCAACGTCTGCAACAGCCCAATCCTACCCATTGTTAAGAAGCAAGGTGAAGGAGATGAGAAAGCGTACCGCTTCATCATCGACCTGCGAGAAATTAACAAAGTGGTTGTACCCCAATATCCTGTGGTCTCTGATATCACCAACATTTTGACCCTCATCCCGTCCACTGCCACCACCTTCTCTGTTGTCGACCTTAAAAACGCGTTTTTCTCTATCCCCATTCATCCAGATAGCCGTTATCTGTTCGGCTTCACCTTAAAATCCCGTTCGTACCGATTTTGTAGAGCTCCCCAGGGGTACACTGAAAGTCCCAGCATTTACAGCCAGGCCCTCAAAAGACAGCTGGATGCCTTCCAGCTACCGGAGGGAGTGGTGTTGATCCAATATGTCGATGATATCCTTTTGGCGGCTGACACCACCCCGCTTGCAACGACAGCCACCGTTCAACTCCTACACTTCCTTGCAGAAAATGGCCATAAAGTCTCCAAAAAGAAGTTGCAGTTCTGCCAGCCACAGGTGACTTACCTGGGCCATCTCCTGTCCAAAGAAGGGAGAAAACTTACACCCGACCGAATCCAAACCATCTTAGACACCCCCATCCCGAAGACACAAAAGCAAGTCCGCTCTCTGGTTGGCCTAACCTCTTTTTGCAGACAGTGGTTACCTAATTACAGCCTCATTGTGAAACCATTACTTGCCCTGCTGACCAAAGACGCCCCCTCCCCGCTTCCTTGGACCACTGAGTGTCAAGCCTCCTTTAAGGAATTACGGGATGCACTCTGCTCAGCACCCGTCCTCGGAACGCCGGATTACTCCAAACCCTTCTCCCTCTTCACCCATGAAAGGGAGGGATGTGCATTGTCTGTCCTGACTCAATCGATTGGTCTTAAGCAGCGCCCTTGTGCCTACTTCTCCGCCACTCTTGATCCTGTAGCCAGAGCCTTACCTGCCTGCCTTCGAGCAGTAGCTGCTGCTGCTGTCTCAATCCGTCAGAGCGAGGGAATAGTACTTTCCAATCCCCTCACAGTGCTAGTACCCCATGCAGTCGACACCCTCTTGAACCAGACCAAAACCCAGCACCTGACTAGCGCACGACTGACAGGGTACGAGTTGACTTTGCTTGCACCCCACATCACACTAAAGAGATGCACAACTTTGAATCCTGCCACATTGTTACCCCTGCCTGAAAATGACCCCGACATTCCTCCCATCCACGACTGTGTGACCCTCACGGACGAACAGACTAGGAGTAGGGTTGACCTCCGAGACACTGCTTTTCCTGACCCCGATGGAGAGCTATGGGTAGACGGCTCATGCATCAAACTCCCAGATGGCACCACCTCAGCTGCCTATGCAGTAACGACGACCTGGACAGTAGTTGAGACAGCCTGCATCACACAACGATCTGCCCAGGCTGCAGAGCTGATAGCCCTCACCCGAGCATGCATCATAGCCGCAGGGACCACCGCGAACGTATATACGGACAGCCAGTATGCCTTCGGAGTGGTCCACCATTTCGGGCTCCTGTGGAGGGAGAGGGGATTCCTGACGTCCCACGGCACCCCAATCCTCCACGGAGACCTAGTCTCTGCTCTGATTGAAGCAGTTCTCCTCCCCAAACGATTAGCGGTGATCAAATGTCAGGCACACAAAAGGGTGACAGACTTAGTCGGACAAGGGAATGCATTGGCCGACATCACTGCACGCACCACAGCTGAGAATAGGACAGTGACCCGCATGTATGTGACCAGGTCACAAGCAGAGAAATGGAGTGATGCAAGGGTAATGATCAGAGACATTCAGTTGGCTAGCACCCCTCACGAACTGAATAAGTGGGCAAGGGTGGGTTTGAAGGATGAGGAGGGCTGTTGGCGAACGAAGGATGCAAGCAAATGGCTGCTGCCCGACTCATATCTGATTCCCATTCTGACAATGGCTCACTCCCCCGCACACATAGGATCTGCACCCATGATCGAACTCATTTCCAAAGTCTGGCATAACGATAAAATCCCCGACTCAGCCAGACGCCTGGTTCAGCAGTGCCTTATTTGTCTGCAACACAACCCCGGGAAAGGAACTGTAGTACCCCGGGGAGGGTTCGGGATCCCCAATCATCCCTTTGAGGTCCTTCAGATGGACTACATCCAATTAGAGAGATGCCAAAGCCTGAAGTACGTATTAGTCATCGTATGTGCCTTCAGCAAATGGGTAGAAGCCTATCCAACCCGTGACAACACTGCCATGACTACTGCCAAAGTACTACTGAAGGAATTCTTCCCTCGCTATGGCCTTTGTCGAATTTTATGGAGTGACAATGGCCCCCACTTCATAGCAGAAGTTATCCAGCTAATCCTGAAAGGGTTGGGGGTGAAGCAACGATTCCATGCGGTCTTCCACCCCCAATCCGCTGGTCTAGTGGAACGCCACAATGCTACACTCAAGCTGAAGCTGGCAAAAATAGTGGCCACCACTGGACTTAACTGGCCGGATGCCCTCCCACTGGCTTTGTTATCAATGCGCTCCACTCCCACCAAGCACCATTTGACCCCCTATGAGGTCGTGTTTGGGCGGCCTATGAACCTCTGGACTGCTCCCAAACCGACCTCCATTCAGGACGTCCCAGACGTCCTACTATCTGATTATTTGTGCAAGTTGACTAAAACGTTGTCTGTCATTCATCAACAGGTGCAGCAGGCCATCCCCGATGCTTCCAGGGGTCCCGGTCACGACATCCAACCGGGAGATTTCGTATTGATACGAAATTTCCAGCGAACCAAGAGTCTGGAACCTCGGTGGACGGGCCCCTGGCAAGTGCTGATCACCACCCGAACGGCGCTCCGAGTGGAGGGGAAGAGGCATTGGCTGCACGCGCATCATTGCCGGAAGGTCTCTGCGAACCTGGCCACGACAGAAAACGTCAGCACCCAAGAAGAGCTCCTGAGCAAAGACCGACCGATATTGGACTGTTATCCCGATACTGAGGCACTCGAACTTGCAAAATTCTCTGATCCCACCGTGCCATCCAGAGAAGGGTATTTCCTGCGTCGAAAGGAGGGAGTCTCGGCTAAGTAGGCCACGGACTAAGTTAAAATCTCAGAACGGTGACCTACACACAATCAAGGGTTGCCGGGAGAGAAGCTAAACAAAGTCTGTGGTTCTGCCCACTACCGAGCCCCTTGAAGGTGATGGAAGCGCCAGATAAGAAGATGATGGAAGCGCCAGATAAGAAGATGATGGAAGCAACGGGAAATACCCAGTACAGAAATCCAAAGACTGACAACTTGCACAAATCAAAGACAATCGCACTCTTCATTGTCTTCCTCTTCTGCCTCCTCCTCATGACCTCCTTCTGGATTCTAGAGGAAAGCACACCGGCTCATGAGACATTGCTACCTACTGCACAGCCAACACCCCTGAAAGAGCATCTCCTAATCTCTCTGTCGCCTCAGCTCCGAGAAAGGCGTAGGGAATTCTGGAACAATTCCTTTGTGCAACTGTTGCACCAACATAACCTTGCTGCAAATGCTACGAACTGTTGGATCTGTGGGTTGCTCCCACATGCCACTGGACACTCCATCCCCTTCATCCCTTCACCCTTCTCAGTTCACGGCTCTTGCCTCGCCTGGTTGATCCTCATGCAAGAGAGCCACAGGGACAACGCCACCTCCAGCCGGACAGTGTCACTCTTCTACTCTGGGTTCTGGCTGAACAAAACAGGAAAGACTCCAGCAGCCCTGTGTCCAGCACTCGCAGGCACCACCTTCATCAAAGACATTCCTGCCAAAGAACGAGTCGAAGTACAGGTGCTCCACAATCCAGCCAGAACCACCTTCACTCATCTGCAAAAACAAACTACCGCCACTCTGACTGTGGCCCTGTCTGTTATCAACATCACCGGCCTTGTGTGCCTAGAAGGCCAGGGAACGCAACTGGTGGGTTACAGCGCCTGCCGAATCGCCAGAACATTGGACTCAGCTGACCCCCCTTCCTTCGTTGCTTCTCCGAACATGTACTTTGTGTGTGGCACCAAGGCTTACACCTGGCTCCCGAAGGGTTGGAAGGGTATCTGTTACATTGCCTTCGTTCTCCCACCCACATATGTAGCCCCTGCCAACCATCACCGGCAGAGGCGTGCAGACGACCTTGGGCAAGCCGACTCCACTGGAGCACAGTTCCTGGATGCAGCAAAGGGACTTGTTCCTCTGTGGGGCCCAATGGCAAACAGCCGTGCTATCCGACACCTGACCCAGGCAGTAGAAACAACGATCAACATCACGGCTGGCATCCTCGCCAACAACACTGCGGAGCTTCAGGCGGTCCGCCTCGTGACCCTCCAAAATCGTCTTGTCTTAGACGTGGTCCTAGCCGACCGAGGAGGAGCATGCCGCATCATCGGATCCAGCTGCTGCACCTACGTGCCTGACAACTCGCCTTCAGTCTACAAAGCCATTGAACACCTCCACAGACTGTCCTCAGAGGTTCACCAAGAGCAGGAAGGATGGTCGCTTGGGAGCTGGTTTTGGGACACTTTGAAAAATTGGGGTTGGAAGTTGTTTTCCTTCGTACTGATACCTATTGTAATATTATGTGGGTGTTGCTTAGGTATCCAATGTCTGCCACCTTTGCTCGGCCTTGCTTCTAACTGTATGTGCCCAAAGACTTTGGACTTCCGAAATGAGCACATGAGCCCCCTCTATGAAGTAGAAATACGTGGCCTTATGGGGATAAATCCAAACTGACAAGTTGGCGAGACATGTTAAAAGGGAGGACTGTGGAATTTTAGTTTACGATCTGAACATTATCTGCGCCAACTTGTCACCTATGCACTACGTGCACGGCAGCCATTCTAGGTCACCTATGTACTACGTGCACGGCAGCCATTTTAGATATCATGGTCTCCCTGTCCACAATCGATCGCCAGCACGTCCCCTCTGACCCAGCAAGCATCCTCCGCGCACCCTGGCTCCCCCTCCCTCCTCCTTCTGAGCACGACCCTTCTGCATGACCCTGTCCATGAGAGTCACGCCAGCGCCCGACCAGCACCTCCTCCCCTCCCATGAATGCCCCTCTGTTGATCAACCTCCCTCCTGCACTGGATTGTCCACGCAGCATGAATACCTCTCCATTGATGGCCCCTCACCCCGTGTCCGACTGTCCACACAGGTCCGAGGCCATTGCCTAAGCCGAGAAATACCATTTACTGCCCTTATTGTATGAGGTCGCTCTCCTTCAAAGGACCCTCTATTGATCCAGGCCTCCCCACCCCCTGTGACATGATCAGGCGCACACATCCCAAGACTCGACGAAACACTCAGCTGCGTGATGACCCTCTCTCTTATCAGCAGGTTGAGGACCTCTATTGTGAATGTATATGGGGGTGGGATTAACACGAGGATTACGGGGATGTCTTTTCCCATGCTCTACAAAGTTGTGATTGTATGAAAGGAAGGTCACATGCCATAAACCAGTGTATAAGAGGCCAGGCCTCTGAGTGGCTGTTAGAGCACCTCGAGACGATACCTTGTTGTCTGATCTGATGTGTTCTGCTCCGTCGGAATAAAACTTCTGTTTCCTGCCTTCTGGTCTCCGGCGCCTGCCTCATTGCTTGATAAATTTGAATGGTACAAGGGCGGTTAGCGCCGGGCAAATCTTGAGAAAGGTCCTAGCCCTACCTTTTTCTACACTCACGTGCTATACTTTTCTTTTTTAATAGTTTTATCATTTAGCGCGAATTACACCCGAGGCATTGGGTATCAGTTTCGTTACAGATGAACACATTCATTTGTTTTTGTTAGGCACGGGGAGATTAATTGATTTGCCCAGAATCACAGGATGTTGAGCGTCGTTGCCGAGATTCGAACCCGGCGCTCTAGCTGTGAGGCTACATTCTCTCCCCTTGCTTGTTAGAGGAGCGACCAGGCAGACTTGGGCTGCTTTAGGGTAAGAACCGGGAAAGAAGAGACCGCAAACCCTGCTGTCAAGCTTGTCTCAAAAGAAGGCATTTCCACATTGTCATTTGGTGGGCACCGTGCCCTGAAATGGATCCCGGGACCACAATCTCCCCCCACAGGGCTGCAAGGGCTGCACGGAGGTTTCAAGCCTCCAAACTGTCATGTAAACTCCAGCGCCGCTCTGAGTCAACGGCCGCAAATAAACGCAGATGTAATTGCTGACATTCCTGTCCTAAGGCTCTGCCAATTATGTCAGAGCCCGAGGAGGGGTTCTAAATATAATGCGAGGCAGGATAATTTGAAATACCAGGGAGGATGGAGAAGGAACAAAGGTGAAGTGTTTTGTCTTCGCACTAGGGGTGTTCCGAGGCACAAGCTCGCGCTCGTTTTACTGGGAATTTGTTTTCCTCATGAATGTCTGATTTGAAGGTATTCTTTGAAAGTGGTTCTGTTACCTTCGGCAATAAGGGTTTTGTCTGCTTATTTGGTATTAAAACCTGTGACAGTGAGTCTGAAGCATCTGCTATGGGGCACGAGCCTGGTGCTGCTGAGGCATAGCTGCGAATGGTGCGGCAAGTGCAGTGGCACCAGGGCCTATGAATGTGGAGGAGCATACTCCAGTTAAGGTTGTCTTTTATTACCTAATAGGACACCTATTTCCCTTCTTTGTAGGATGGTCCATGACATTTTTGCTACACCTCTGCCTCAATCTCCTGGATCGGAACCTAGGAGCATAAGCTTGCTATGACCGAACCTATCCTGGGGCCTCATTTATGAGAAATGACTCATCGCTGCGTGAAAGCAGCGATGCGTCACTTCTCAGTGCGCACTCCTTGCGACATTCCTGATGCGTCATATTTAATGTATGACGCATCATGTCGCAAGGATTTACAGATACGTCAGTATTTTTGACGTATCTGTAAGAGCAAAAGTGACGCATTGCTGGAGGGTGTCACAAAAGTGACGCAACTCCAGCAATGCGTCCTTTCACATGGGGCAAGCCCCATGTGAAAGGGTCTGCATCAGTCTTACCTCTGCTGTGAGGCAGGCGCAAGATTTTGACGCAACAGCGTCCTAAAAGTGAGGCAGTGAACTCTCATAGATTTCACTGCGTCACTTCTACGACCCTTCCTTGCGTCAATACGCCCCCCTTGCATACATTATACCTGGCGCAGGTATAATGTGGCGCAGGGGTTTACAGAGTGACGCATCTACCTAGATGCGTCACTTTGTAAATATGGTGCAACAAGGCGCATTTTTTACACCACTAGTGCGTCACAAAAAGTGACGCACCGGCGGCGTAAAAGTGACGCACAGCCTCATAAATGAGGCCCCTGGTTCTCACCAAGCTAAATGAAGGGGAAAAAAATTGCAATGGACATTTTAAGCAATTCCTCTAGTTCGTATACATGAGTGCAACAGACTTATGAAGGGGGGCCGGGGGGATTCTGAAAAATAAAATTGTACCCTGAAAGGTTTTTACTTTGTGACCACTGGATGTGTGCATTTTCTCTTCCTGCGGCCGACACGTGCAGTGGACGAAGAGGCGGTGGATGACCAGCGTCAGCAGCATTGACTGTGCATCTGTTTACTGATATGGACTGTTGAGAGGTTTCAGGGATGGAGAGGAGCAACAGGGGATCCAAGGTGAAGAAGGCCATCCCCATTGAAAGACGGCCTGATCATGCACACATAGGGGGCGTTGTAAGGGAGCTCATCAGAAGCTAAGCTGCTTCACCCACACATTTCATCTGTTATTAATTAGTACATTTTATATTTTTGCCCCAGTTTTTACCATTTTTCGCCTGGTTTGTTTTGCCTTTCTATTTTTGCAAATTTTGCTTTATCATGATGACTATGGTGCTCGAACACTCTCTGGAAGGCCATCAAGGCTGGTGTTTGGCTGCACACCCAAACACACCTGCCCTAACCTAACACTTAAGCTGCTTTACTTGTCCCACGCTTGGGGAATGCCAAGTGTCTCAATGCACTCTGCAGCGGATCGAGGTGACATAGGTGGCTCCATATAAAACAAGTCAAACTAACAACAATGCACGAGCTTCTGGGCCCAAGTTTGTGTGCTGTAAGTTTCAAGGATTGACCTGAGCCGGCTTTAGGGCGGTGTGACCTGGACAGCCTCACCTGGCGCTTACCTTGGGGGGCAATGCGTTTAGAAATGAGTGATGGACTTTAAAAGCACCAGCTGCAGAGTTCCTCCTGTATCCAGCTGTTTTCAGGCAGCAATAAAAACGCCAAGATAACTCTGGTGATTAATGATTCTGCCGGAGAGAGATTCGAGTTTTCTTTTGTGGAAGTTTTGACTCATCTTAAAGTAGCACGGAGGGTTAATGTGCCTGCTGCAAAGAACATGTACCAGACAGATCACAGAATTGTATTTTATGTGGCTAGCTTTTTGGCTTACTGCTTTTGTCAGAGATCCTTTCATTACTTGCAGTTCATAAGTTACAATACTTATATAGCACAGTGACCTATGAACGGTCAGAAAAAAGCTGCAAGCATACTGCATAGTGTAGGTTATGTTTTTTTCTAGCCTTTTATTAATCTTTTGTTGCGAAAAAAGAGTTAATTTCGGTAGTAATACATTCTCATTAGCAAACCACCTTTAATTACTGTAGTACGGTTTGCTTCTCCCCACCAAACACTCCTAAAAACACTGACTATTAGTGTGGAGGACATGTGATTACTACACCTTGTAATCCTCATTATCTTATGTAACCTTTCCTATTGACTAATTTACACACATGATCCTTTGCCTCTTTATAATGTGTGTGTGATTTAAAGTGCTCTGGCCCCCAACACTTCTATGAGTAGCGCCATAAAACATGTGAAATGCATGTGAGAGAACGCTTTCTCGAGGGATGAGCTTTGATAGAGGGTGGTAGTGAGGGATGTGTGTAGAAATAGGGCACTGGGGGACTGCCAGCATAGATTGTCTCACAGGGTACCACCAGCACTAAAGCCGGCCCTGGATAGACCTATGACTAAAAATATGTGGAGGACTTTACTTCATGATGATCAACTAACTAAGATTAAAAACACCATAAAGAAATGGAAAGCTCTAGCCTCAGAATATAAGACCATTTGGCCTCCACAAGATTGTCTTCAACATACATAGCACTTAATGGTTTTCCTCTGAAAAGACAGAGGAACCCTTCTCTGAAGTGAATAGGACCCATGAGTGAAAGCAGAAGTGAATTCAAGAGGGTAGTGGATCTGGAGAAGACGTGTGTCACCCATGCACAAAGGATCACACACATCTGCCTGGTCAGTGTCCTTCTGGGTCACTCGCAGGAGCAGCACACTGCTGAGGAAGGTACACACACCTGGCTCCACAATAACCTGCTTCATTACTTTTGTGAGTTACACCTGTAACCTTTACATCACTTCCATCTGGGGAATGTCAGGGAGGATCTTGAGATATTAAACAAGTGGGTGTCAATATAGTAGTGTACCAAGCATATGAACATCAGTATGGGGTCTGACCTAAGCGAGCTGGAGCTGCTAGGCTGTGACCCCTCTAAATGGGAAACCAAGAATCATTACAAACCTTTGCACTCCAATTAACTATATGTAAAACAAGGGTATTATAAACAAAACCAGAAAACATTAATCGTAAAATAATGTGATGAATTTCGTACACAACAACACTTGTGGTCATTTTGAGCTCGCACACTCTACTCAAAGTGCAACTTGTAGTACATTTACTACTCCTTGAAATATTCATGGCCTACCAATCTTACCTAAAGTGTCATTGTAAACACAGAACTAAGTACATACATATTTTGTGGAACAGAGCATCAGGACAAAGTAAAAGATGTTCACTGTGTGTCATCCGGATAGAACACTGAACTAGGCTTACTTCTGGACGCAAAGCACCAATGCACATCGTACAAATTTATAAACAAATGAAAAAATTGAATACATAGCTGGGCATATAGATTTGTGAAGCTAGTTCCTGGAAACGTATATTGCGGGGCTTCGATGACTCAAGAACTTTCTTAGGGCAAGAACCAATAGGTTTATAGAACCCTTTTGATCATTGGGTCAGGGTTCTCAACGCTAATAAAAGTGCTGTAAGTCGCAGAGAGTAATCCATTCAGATGAACTGAATCAAACCTGCGGGATGACTAATCATCTGTATTCTTCCATGCAATACGTAGGGAGCACAGTAGGGTTTCAAGGTGGACCACTCAAACAGGTCTGAAGAAAATACCCCACCTGCCCGAAGATGGATCTTGATTTGAATGAAAGTCAGCAGCAATTTTTAGGTCTAGCTTGACAGCGCAGTTGTCGGCAAGACCTGTGGTTACTAATGCTTCAAAATATACATAGAATGGGCTATGTCCCATCCTGAGAAATATTTCTCATTCATCTTGTGCTATTGGCTCTTTAGTGTATCATTTCGCCCCTGGTGGGGTGCTTGCACTGGAGTTCACAAAGGCATTTTACAGATGCTTGAAATGGGTTTACGAATGGATGCCAATTTTGAAATTGGAATGGGCATGTTGTAGGTGTCCCCTCCAAATTCAAATTGGTATGTGATGAATCATTGTTTTGTAACTGTTGTCTGGTTGCCAAACATTGAAAAATTGCCATATGCCGCGCTGCAATGGCAATGCATTTGCAAAAGACAAGGGATCTGCATGGAACCCCTTCCATTTTTTGAAGATTAAAACAAGTTTGATAGGGAGTGGTCAGTGGTCTAGGGGGCACTGGCAACTTGCAAACTTTTTAAAAGTTTTTTTAAATAAAAACTTCAATGTTAAGGATAAAGGGCTACATTTTGAAAGAAAATGTTACCCAGAAGCCTGCCATCCCTCTGTTGGCATCCAATCTGAGTATGTCGAACTTTGTAACCAACTTCATTAATATTCATGAGGTGAGTGCGATAGTTACCTACCCCGAATGAGAATTTTGTGCTCCGAGCTATTAGTACACAGGTCAATTCACAAAATTTAACACTGGCCACAAAAATGCTGGCCACAGTTTGCAACCAGGATTAATACATGAGACCCTCAATTATATAGCCCAAAGATGCATTGTATACAGCAAAAAAATGTCTCAATAATGTTTTTGTCGCTGGAGCAGGTTTCTTTTAAGTTTTATGAAGGACTCAAAATAACCGGACCTAATGACTTTACCAGTGCTTGCAATCCTTTATATATTTTTTCTAGCTCAGGCAGGCATGTTGATGACATATTCATTGGAACTGAAACAACGAAAGCCAATGTGGGTATTGAATCTTCTGGCTTGTAATTCATGTGGCTCCTAGTTTATGATGGACATTTATTAATTTAGCTCAAAATGAATCCGTTAAGGTTTTTTTTGCTGTTCATCCGCTGTTACAGTCAGTTCGTACCTGATTTGCTGATGGGCACCTACAAATATTTGCTTTTGCAAGGGAAACATATTTCCAGGAGCTTGGTGACTGCTTTTAAATTCTACAGGCTTGATTCACCAAGCTATTTGTGTGCCTAAGTTAGACTGTGGCTTACAAATCTCTTCTTTTATTCATGTAAATTCATGTTATGGAGTATAAAGTATGCACTAACACTTCCAGGGTGAGTTACTCACATGCAATATTAAAACAAATACGGTGTACTAACATGTGTGCGCAATGCTGCTGCCAGGGGTGGAGAGCGGATGTTCAAAGTGGCCACCTTGACAGATAAATAAACATCCTCAAGCCCACAAAATTGTGGCTAATCACAAAGCTTAACATAACACACTGCCACTCTGAATATGGTCAGAGGTCTACTTCTGTCAAGGACATAACATTGGAAGTGAAACTCACAAAATTGGCAGGGGCTCATGAGAAAAGATTTCTCAAGGGAGAAAAAGGATTTTCACAAATAATAAAAGGAAACGGTATGAAATGTAAGGACATTGGGGCATATTACCAAGATGTGCGTTGCAAAACACACAAATCACATCTCCATATCGCTGGCTATCGCCGAATTTCATCGCCATATTAGCGCGCAATTATCAATGCGCATCAGGCAGGCGATTAGAAATCCGGCGATAGTCGGCGATATGGCTCATTAGCGCATGAAAACAAATGCTGTTTTCATGCGCTAAAGTGTGCCTTGATAATATGGGGGGTGGATTCAGCTTTATGATCCACACCCCCATGTTAACAATGTCTAACGCCTGGTCGGAGTAGGCGTTGGGAGACCTGCGATAAATGAGTTTATCGCAGGTTTTTGTCTCCCAACGCCTGCCTTGGTAATAGGGTGTTCCCACCTCCAACCACATTTTACATGTGGTTGGACATGGGAACGCCCACTTTGCAGGTCATTAGCGATGTTTATCGCCGACATGCAAAGTGGGCTCGGCCCAGGTTTTAAAGTGCCCTTGGTAATAGGGCTCTAGCTGTATCGACGCTTTCTCGGCACAATTTGCAGAGAAAGTGGCAATACTAGCCCTTGGTAATATGCCCCATTATTCCTAATTACATTCCATGTGCAAATATACACTCTGCACATTTATGCAGTAGCACTGCTGAAAGGTTCATGGGGTGCATCTTTCAACTAGTGCTCCTGGAATTTTTGGAGAATTCCAAAAAAGTTTGTAAGTGTACCCAATACGTAGGAGGAGTACACCTACAGGAGTAAATGTATAGAGTATTTTTTGTGAATCGGGCAGTATGGCTTCTATCAAGTATCTTTGAAAATGCACTGTATGCCTCCTGTGCAGGGCACAAGTCCTAAAAAAAGAAGTGGGGGGACGCTGCCACCGGAAGTGACGTCACAACAGGAAGTGACGTCACGGAAGGGGCCGAGCTCCTCGTCCCAGAGAGGCCAAAGAGTGAAGTCCAGCTGTTTAGCAGGGGGGACGGCGTTCCCCCGGTAAAAAAAAGTGGGGGGACGCTGTACACCCGCGTGGTACCCCGACTCGAGCCCTGCTCCTGTGGGCTCCTATTTCAATACATCTTAGGAGAGAGTACACACAACCCCCCCAGAGACTTCTCACAACGCCGGTTCGCAGCTTGCAATGTGAAGTTGGTATTACAAGTGTTTCCCCTGGCTGGGTTTGTTTCTCGTTCCGCCCCTTACATTCACGGAACGCTTTTCCACTAGAATATTTTTAATGTTATATTTTATACATCTGGGAAATCCATACCTAATGGCTCGAGGTAAATGAAGCACAAGAAACAAGCACGACATGCAAAGCCCTGGCAGTGAAACAATACGCACTGCTGTGCCGAATCCGACTCCTGGGAGACTGCTAACTGTACAACCACAATGGCAGGCGAGGGCATTACATCAGCACTTTCCATCCCGTGGCCCACGCACAAACCCCCGGGGGCGCCAAAAGCAAACGCTGAAGGGTATATTTATTGGGAAGGAGAAAATGTTGATCATCCGAAAAGAAAAGTTATTTCAAAATCAGACATCACCCTTTCCAACTTTAAGCCGTTAGAGTTATCTGAGCATTTAATTTAAAAAGGCGCAAGCATTAGCTTTATTTTTATTTTTTACGACTCACTATGAAATGTTCTTTAATGTTACTAAAAAGTGGAAACGCGAGACTAATGCCACCCGCCCGCGGTTTACTGAATTCATCCCACGCGGCATCTGGTTCTGCTTTTTAAGCCCTTCAGGTAACATCCTGTTGGTGAGTTTGGACTTCTTGATGCTGCTGCTTCTGCAAACATCTGCAAATAACTCACCGCTGACATGATGCCACTATTGTAGAAATCTGCAAAGTACTTAACATGCACATGCTGCTACTGTACCTTCTATCCAGACTTAACTTGAAAATTATACCAGTGCTTTAAATGGGCCGGCACTCACCGGTACTGAGTACCGACACTTCGAAATTTTCTCACTGTGGGTACCGGAACTTCTACTGGGCTGACGGAGGAGTATACCGGTACTCACAGTGGCATAACCAAAACTTACGGGCTCCCCTTCCAGACTTACTAAGGAGCTCTCAGGCCAGGGTACTGCGCTGAGGGGGCCCCCTGGAGTTCGGGGGCCCAGCCACACTGCAGGGGCTGCGGGGTCCTTTGTTACGCCACTGGGTACGCGTAAGAGCAGTAGGGCAGGCTCAGTGGAGTTGGTATGTTGAGCAGGGCAAGTGCAACTCTACTGATGATGATGCCAATTGAGTGTAGCATTTATGTGTTCCACTCCGGCAGCTGAGAGGCAGTGCAGCCCTACCGACTGTCGCACACATCTTAGCTCCCTCTCTCCCTTTTCGGATGCCTCTCACATCTTATCATTAATGGTGCTAAAAGTACCAAGCAACTTGCATTTCGTGCAGCCAACAAATGCGATAATCGCAGATACTCAAGAAAACGCACTACGCACCTTTCCGTATGGCTCAGCAGTGTAAGTGCAAAATGTGTTTTCTATGAACACGCCATACAAAATCACTAGTCACTCAGCCTCTAGCGGTCAAATTATTAGAGTGCCAAATTTGACATTTAGATGCCTGTTTAGAAAACTGAGCTGCACTTACCAGCTCAAGTGCGTGGTGCCATTCTGAACGGTTGCCACAGTTGGCCCTGTTTGTGTATCACCTGTGCTACAAAGTTCATTCTAGTTTTTGAGGGCCTTGTGAATGTCAAATAACCCTTTAACGGCAAATGGCCTACTATATGTCACCCATACAGCTGCCGGTCAAGCTGCCATGTCCCCTCGTGTAAGCTGCAGGTGGAGGGGTGTTTAGACAGAATATCGGAAACAAAAATATTGTGGGACAAAATGTCATCTCAAGAATATCGAGAACAATGCCAAGAATCGATGTGCGTAAACGGATTGCTATTGGAGATGTGTTCTCTATGCATTTTAGCCTATGTATGCTGACTTTATGTAGCATACAATGTGCTTCAAATCCCATGTCCTTTCACTGTGAAATTAATAAAATGGGTTTGGGAGAAAACAAAATATTGAGGCCAAAAATTTGTGATGGCAAGTTTCTATGGATAAGTACAGTTTTCCTATAAATAACTCCACATACATGTACCTTGACAATATATATATATATATCTTCAAGGTATGTAGATGTGGAGTTAAGAATAGAAAATCTATACTTATCTATTTGCACTTACCTTCTCGATATTTTGGTCCTCTATATTTTTGACGCAATATTCTGTTCACACAATATTTTCGGTTCCGATATTCTGTCAGTGATCCGGTGGAGGATCGAGGTAGCCCCTTCTGGTGGTGGGGATCCAGGCCACTGTATCAGCTGTTTATCTTTGCTCTACCACAATTAGAGTTTCTTTATGATTTCCGGATCCTGGGCTTCTGTGACAGACCTGCAGTGGTTCACTCTGCTATAGCCGTGCCCACAAAATGATCTGAATGGAGTGTACGCATCGCACAAATTAAGCTATCAAAACAGCCTGTCGATCCGCCGGTATCGCTGCGCTGTTTTTGCACCCTTTGGTACCTTCTCAGGAGTGCTGCTTATGAGGCGAGGGAAACAGGTCCTGAGGATGTACTATTTGAAGAAAAAGCACTGTGATTGATGAGGCCGGTGTGCCAGTGTCCCATTCTGGAATTCCAAGCCGAAGGCTTTGGGCCTGGAGAGTGAATATAGCCCTCATGGAGGGAGCACCTGTCTGCTAATCAGGAGTGGCAGAGGACAAGTGCACGGCTAAGCAGTGCCTGGCTTTGTATGTCCAATAAGAAGAGGGATGAGTTGGCATTGCACCCCCCTCTCACTACCCTCTCTCCCTTTAGCCACAGTCCAAGGCAGAAGGAGGTGAGTGTACAGGACCCACCACAGTTGGACTGGTTGATGGGACAATCTGGAGGCGGTAGAAGGGCAGATATGACAGGTCATTTTGATCTCCATTTTTTTTACTCTTTGTGGGTATGTTTGAGGGTCTGGTGGCCTGGTTTTTACTGGTGACTTTCTTGATATTACCACAACCATTGCCAGCAGCAAGCACAGTTGCATGCAGTCTCCCACACCTTGCAAAAAACCTGTACAACATGGCTTTTCATGTAATTCATGTCTTTACCAGTTCAAAACTGCCCCAACTAGCACATTTGGGGAACTTCTTTTAAACTATCTGATTCACTAATAGGGATTACTTTTGTTTTGGGCACCAAGGCCTGTTTTCTGTCCCAGTCCAAACCTTGTACCTTCCAAAATCCGAGCCTTGGAAATTCCTTCTGGGATGGGGACAGATTCATCCACCCATCAAGTTTTGTGTAGGGCGTAATGTGACTGACCCAGTCCCATCCCCCTTGCTTTACATAAGGTGTGACCGTTGTTCTCCTAAGACGCATATGTTGGCCAGTCTTCCCATGGGAGAGTAAAAGGAGTCAAGACAGAGCAACAGGTGAGCACCATGAGATGACAAGGAACAAGAGGATAGAGAGGAGGGACAAGCGGGAGTGCGGAGGTAGGGATATTGATAAGAAAGATAGATAAATAGAGACGGAGAAAGGTATTGACAGGAAGAGGAGAAATTAGAAACTTGGAAAATAGTCCAGAGATCTAAGGAGAAGAAACAGCAGGGGAAAGGAGTACTGCAGGAAATAAAAAGTCAAGCTATGAGAAATGAAGATGGGCTAATGAGGATCAGTGAGGAGGAGAGGCTAGTCAAAGAGAAGATAGAAGGACAAAACAACGAAGAAATGGGAATTAGAAGGAGAGAGAGGCAGGGAGAAAAGAAAAGGAGAAAGTGATGAAAGAAGAGGAACAATTATAAAGTGTAAGAAAGGAGTGGAAAGAAAGGCCACAAAGGTAAAGGAAAAATATAAAACTGAAAGATAAAGAGGCCTGAGGGGAAAGACTTAAGGAGACGCGTGGCAAAAATAATGTATCTGATTGTAAAGCGATGAGAATGGGAGGGCTGAGAAAGAAGATTAATTAAATGCTTGTCTCCTCCTCACTAAGCCTGTACAAATGCCTCTGCCCCCCGCCCCCAGTCTACAGCTCAGTAGGGTGAGTACCTGCACTTACTTTTCTCCATTTAAATCACTGTACTGGACATCTGCAAAAAGGACACCGCATGGCATGCTACTACTGTAAACATCAGGGAATGATTTTGCATCGGCATGATACTCGCGTATCCACTAACAAAAGAATTTAACAAGCACATATGTCTATTAGAAACATGTTCAGAGGATTTAATATGTACATGATACTACTGTAAACATCTGGGAACGACTAAAATCGGTTTAATCCCACTGAATAAAGGATTTAGGTACAAATGCTATTACTATAAGCATTTTCAAAGGATGTGCCGTAGACATGCTACTTTTGTAAACATCTGCAAAAGACTTAGCATGGGCAGGCTACTACTCTGAATGTCTGCCAAGGGTTTAAAGTGCATGTCATAGTACTGCAAACATTTAGACTGGAGTCGATATGCGGATGAAACTACTGTAATCTCTAATCATCAGCAAAGGTCTTAATATGGGAATTTTACTACTGAAAAGATCTGCAAAGGCCATGACATGCACATGATGCTAGTATAAACATCTGCCAATGACATTGGTGAAGAACTTATCATCAGCATGCTACTATTGTACACACAAGCAAAGGGCGTGCACATGTACACATTACTTTTGCAAACACTCAAAGGGTTTAATATGTGTAAGATATTGATATAAAAATTTGAAAACACATTAGTATGGGCATACTACCCCCTTCAAAAATGTGCAAATGACTTGCGTGCAGATGCTACTATTGTAAACACCCGCAAAGAATACATACACATGATACTACTGAAAAATTCAGCAAATTATTTAATATGGGCATGCTATTCTATAAACATCTGAAAAGGACTGTCATGCACATACTATTACAGTAAACATCTTGAAAGAACTTGCCACACACACACAAATGTTCTATAGTGCTTTCTAGCAAGACCTCACTACACCTTCCCCACTATTGTGTTCTCTTTTTCCCAAAAAGAACATTTATTCCTAAAGAAGGAATTTGCTATTAAATTTGCTAGATGTTATGGGCAGGGTATTTGCTAGTAAGATTGGTCACAAAGATATGTGCCTACCACTGAGATCTGTGTGGAAACAGGCTCTTAGACACACACATGCACAGGAGCCCGTTGACACACACACACACCAGTGTTCATCCTGCAGAATCATGTTTAGATTATCTTGTAGTACAAAAGCTTTCTGTAAAAGCACTGCACTTATACTTGAGTTACATATTCATAATATGAAATACCTAAAGCAAACAATTGTATAGTCTTAAAAAGTTCCACATTGACAATATCATTACCTTCCCCAATGTGAATTATCCATCTATCTGTTCTGTTGTACATTAAAAGTGTTTTTCCTTTTGTCATCGCAATGCTTGTTGAAACGCCCAAAAGCTACACTACTCAGACTCACTTCTACTGAACATCAAGTAGGGTCCCCAAATCATCAGAGTGAAGTCACTACTCACGTCGCTCTGTACGTTTGACAGTGTTCCTGCCCCATTCCCTGCACTCTACAGTAACCAAAGGGTTACACAAAATGTATTATAAAACTCCAAAATAAAGGAATACATTCATAAATACTGCTACTCGTGCTATCATTTGCAAACTGATACTAGCAATGCAAATTCAGCCGGAAATTCTCGATTCGTCACATCAACCTTTGTAGGTATCATAGTTACTTTGGGTCTAATTTAGAGTTTGATGTTATTAAAAATCTTCAAATTTTTCAGGGAAATACTGAATCGGGGGTGAGGGAGAGAATTTGTTGTCTGAATTTCCTTCGCTATACTGTTTCTAGGAGGAGGACATTTGAAAGGCAGATTCTTCTCTAGATTTTTCACTCTCCGACGAAGATTGAAGCGTTTTCTATTACCAATTAACCTTAAAATTAAGCCTGTAAAAATGAAAACATTTCTTTTGATTAGAACACCAGAAATTATTTGAAATTCAAGGAAATTGACAGGATTATTTCCATAACTAAGAAGGTGAAAATCATTCCACACCAAGTGCCAGGTTGAAGATCTTTTAGCATCAGTGGGTCAGGGCAAATGGAATACAAAATTGAATCACAAAGTGGCACATGACCAGATGGCCCTGAATCTTTGACTCTAGGCACTTACAGTGCCTTTGTCAAGCCTAGTGTCACCTACCAATTTTGCTGCATGCCGCTGCGGCATCGGCTTACAGGCATGTACTTAGAGAAATATTAAAAGTGGTCACAAATGTAGTTGCATTTCACGATGACATACTGGTCAATGATTTGCAACAACATGACTTTGCAGTGGAAAATGTGTTGACGTGTTGTGCGAACAAGGTGTGACCTGTCAGAAGAATAACTGCATTTTCAGGCTAATAAAATCAAGTGATGGGACATGTTCTGTATGATGCAGTTCATCTCATACTTAGTTTGTGAATGAATCAGTGCCCAGACATAAAGATTAACTGAGTTAATTTCTGGAGCTCTGTGAGTACTATTCAAAATTCATGAAGGTTTTGTTAGAGTGGCTGAATATTTTCAGATAAATGCCCTTTTTGAATGAAATAATAATTGTGATTATATATTTTCTATAGTGAAAACACTAATTTTAGAAGCTCGAACTTTACAAAACTTTATGGAAAGACAAATGAGGCAGATTACTGTTGATGGCAGTGTTTAGGAGCACTTCTACATCAGCATAGGGTTTGCATTCAGAACACTCACACCTTCTGAACATAGGTACTCAGTACTAGAGAAGGATATCAAATCCGATCATCAGCCTCTGATTGACATTTTATCAGGTGACAAAAAAGGTCCACTGAGAGATCAGATAGATTGACCACAAATGTGTAGGAGGTTAATTTCGAATTTGAACACATTCCAAGTGGTAGAAGTGTTAGGAATGGTTTTCTGTCAAGGTTTCTTTTGGAGGATGGTGAAGAAGGCGAGGTGAATGACAATGAGATATGCATCACTGCTGAGTAAGAAGTAAATGCTGTAATTTGAAGTAGTGTAGATGAATGGAAAGATGGGGCAAGTAGGATTTCTTTTACAAGTGTATCCAAAAGTGACCCAGAGAAAACACTGCAGAATAAAATTCAACATTTTTGGGAAGATTACTAATGAAATGTCTGAAGAAATTCTTTTACATTTGTGTGGCAATAAATAAGCCCCTCTGGTAGGAATACAATAAAGATTTTAGGAGTGTAAGAGTTGTATAAGGAAGGAATTTTGGTGGTCTTACATCAACAGCACTGTTGAAAGGAAAGTTACAGATTGTATTCAATGTAGTTTGAGTGGCAAACAGCAGAAGTCACCTTCAGAAACACCGCTTTTTTGGGCCTGAAAGTGCATGGCAGAAGTTTGGTATTGTTTTTAGTTCCTTTTCTCGTGTAAATATATTTTTAAATGATTGTATTAACATGTTATTTATTACGATGGGAAGCAGTGGTATTTGTTTGGCAGTCTATCACAGATATTCTGATAATATGTACACATTTTAAGAAAGAAGGTATACCAAGTATGATTCTCACGGACAATGGTGTTCAGTTCACTTCTGTTGCCATGAGTGTGTTTTTTTAATGAGTGTGGGACTATACACTTGAGAACTTCTTTGTGCCTGCCTCAGAGTACTAGCATGATCAAAAGATTTAACTGGTAATTAGTGGAGTGCGTATAGAGTGCCCTAGGAGCAGGATGGATACAGAGGATGCTGTATGCAAGAGGCTTAAAAGACCAATCCTTTGTGGGCTTTACCAGAGGACGGTGTTTTAGATGAGGCATATATGATAGTGACTTTGGCCAAATATAAGAAGCCTGCATGTGAGTTGTGTAGTGAAGTCAAAGCAAAGGCTATTGCTAAGTGCAAGGAAATAAGGCTTTCAAACGTAGAGGATAAGTGCCTGACCTTTGATGTGGGTAATTGTGTCAGGATCAAGAAATCTATGCTGTTAAGAGTGTGTATTTATGAGGTATGTGGCAATGTGGTGATTGTTGACAATGGTCAGTATGTATGTATGTATGTATTGCAACTTATATAGCGCACGTATCACCCGAAGGCATCAAGGCGCTTGCCTTGGGAACCCGTCCTGGCTTTTTCCCTGTGAGATAACCCTTACTGGGCATGCCCAAGGTGAAAGCCAGGCATCCCGCAGTGTGTGGGCCACCGTAGTGGAGATTAAGCAAGCTATTGCCCAGAGTTGCAGCATGGGACCCCATGATTAGAGTAGGCACTGAGGCGAGAATTATCAAGTCCGTGGACATTTTTGGGCTCAGGACCCTGCCGCGTCGGGAATTGAACCCTGGTCCCGGGCCAGACCTCTGCATCAGGGTCTGCCGCTCTAATCAGTGAGCCACACTCCTCCACTGGTCAGTGGTGGCATGCGAGGAGACCAATGAAAGTACGTCACAATGTTGCAATAAAAAGATAGAGTTTCCCTTGCAAGCAGTTGGACTAAGGGTTTCTTCGCTAGTTCTTCATAATCCTATCAGATATGGACTCTCTGCAAATAGTTGGAGTTACATTTGGTATTCATTGTTTGGGGGTGGTTACTTTTCCTTAAAAATATAAGAGGAAAGATGTTCGATATCAAGGCATCACAGAACACTGCTACATCATCTTAGGATGCTGTGGTGGCTAGAGGGCAGTTAGATGATTCTGGAAGTTACTTCTGACCACCTCTGTAGAGGGCTATGCTATGCCCGATACATCTTCCTTCTGATCTTACTGCTGTTGCATCTGTCTTCGGTTGAGGCAACACAAAAGGATGGGATGCAAAAGAATGATAAATTATATCAAATAAAAGACCGTTATACGGAAAATCATAAGAATGATTTCTTCTCAACAAACACCCTACAAAAATATTTAAAATCCGAGTTACTGCACAAATATGTGGGTAATATTGTTTGTTAAAAATAATTTCCCCTGCTGATGATGGAAATAAGTCAAGTAGCTCTTTTCTTAGCCCTAATTAGAGGGTACAATGGAGGCAGATTGCTGGCATTCACCCAGAGTGTTGCATATTTGGGGGATTAGGGCAATTCTAAACTGAAGTCTAACCACAACCCTTACACCAGCATACCCCAAACATAAAACCTTTATCAGCACGCTGACCTCTATGATACTCAAAGGTTATAATGACTTTCATGAAGTTTTTACTGCAGGAGCATTTTCTGTAATTCCTCTCTTTGTTTTGGATTCGTTGTTATAACATAATTCCCAAGTTACATTTTTTGCACTTGGCCAAAGGGCCTTTGGACATTTTAGAGAGCCTTGCCGGGGAGAAGTATGCCCTGTGTGTTGTAAAAAAGTGGTTCCTCCTCAACATGCTGGCTTTACGGTCGAAAAGAGGATGTTATATGAGGATAGCCAGAGGGACTCACAATCGGTATCCAGAAAAGCCTCCCTAACGTAACTTGGAGAGCGCTCCAGACACACATATGTTTTGGGCCCGTCCCCTATTGGGGGAATTTTGGAGTAAAATTGAAGTTTCAATAACATTGATTCTGGGATACCCGATACAGGTCTCCCTAATATCATTTTTGTAATCTGGAGGGATATCAGTGGCCCGGACAGAGACTTTCTATTCTATGCAATGCTTCTGGCCAGACGGGAAATATGTAAGAAATGGGTTGAAGCTATATCTCCCACGTATTTGGAGTGGTTATCTTCCATATATAAAACTTCAAAAATCGATTTGATTAGGCTGAAAAATTCAAAGAAAAGAAACATATGGAAAAAACTGTGTAACTGGACAGTGGTCTGACAAGCAACCTTTTTTTTTTTTTTTTTTGGTGTCTCTTATGATTAAGCCTCGAAGAAGCTCTCAAGCAGTGTCTAAGCCTGTCAAGACCAATGACACTAGCCCGGGTTAAGCCCTGAAAAGAGCACAACCACCTTCCCCTGTAACAACATTGGGAGGATAGCTTCTGGATCGAAGTGGGTGTGTTGCTGGTAGAGCTGTAGGGCAAGATCGAATTGTGGAGCCTACCTCTCCGATTGGAGTAGCAGCAGCAACCTATGGATTTCAAGAGAGCTATGGTTGGAGGCGAATGAGGAAAAAATAAATAAATTAATAACCTAATTCCCAAAATCACAGCACAGCCAGTAAATCTGCCATAATAACGTAGAATATAAGTGCCCTATTGCCGCGTACAGTGCAGTGCATCACACAGTGCTTTCTGGAACAGGAAGAAATGAGGTTAATTAGAGAGGAAAGGGATCAATACGCGTTTGCCACAAAGAGAGACTGGTTTCTATTCTTGCAATTAATGAATTAATGCTGGCATTTCTTTGTACACTGCAAACAAGATCTCTTTTAATCCTCAGAAAATTGCTTGTCAGTAACAGTGTTCAGACTCAAACAGGGCTGAAATCCTAGTTTAATTGTTAACAAAAGGCAAGCTAAGAGTGTCTGTAAACACGTAAAACCTTCAGATTCACGCATGCAACACGTCGATCTGGCACAGTGACAAACAAAGCCATCATTAGACACCGTCCATGTGTACATGTCAATCATATGAAGAGCAAACCGACTGTAGATGGGCGTCTGAAATGCAGTATGTCATAATCAAATAAAGTATAAAGATATTTCTGAATCAGCAGCCCTGACCAACACCCTCTTCCAGGAACAAGAGTCAATCAGGAATTGCAGATCTGTAGTGGCGCGGCTAGACGTTGTGACACCCATGGCGGTCCCTGCATTTGCCGAATGTAAGAGCAAGGGGGACATTGGCGATTCCCGCGACGGCCTCCCCACATGGCCACAAGCTGCCCCCAAATCTCTTGCCGCCTTTGGCAGACTGTCAAGGCCGGACTGGACGTAGCGGGCACCGAGCATTTCCCTGGTAGGCTGCTAGGTGAGGGCCGGTTTTGAGCCCTGGGGGGCGTTTTTGTTACTGGGGGTCAGAAATATCAGCCCCCTGTAACACAATTGGCCGAAACCGGCCCTCACAAACTGCTCGGCTGCACCCCCACTCCCTCCAGGGGGTGCCAGCCGAGCAGTATGCCAGGGCCAGTTTTGGTTCTCAGACCGGCCCTACAGACTGTCCATCCCACCCCACCCCCATGCTACGGCACTGCAGGTCTGCCAGAATCTGGGCCAGATGCTGAGGATTCGGATCCAGAAGACATAAGCTCAAGTCGCAGCTTCTCCACTTGACTAAACGTGTGCTACTCAGAAAATCACTTTATGCTCCGATATATAACAAAGCGGTTCTACTAGCCGTGATTCGGAATTCAGTGTGCACTTTAAACACATGTGATTATTCGTCTGCATATGTTACAAGGGCGTATGACATTTCAGGAGTATTTACTCAATGCTGTGGCTCCTTTTTAATGACTCAGATACGAACAAAAAGCATATTTATTTCAGATTGTTATTCACCACTTGCGTGCATAAGGTTTTTATTTCATCTATTGATTTGTTTGGCTTTGTGAGAGCCTATTTCAAATCTAAGTATGACTGAAATTTGAAATGCTAATCCAATTTTTCTGATTAGTCGTCCCAAAATTTGGGATTTTTCTGGACCCTATTTTTGCTGGCTTCAGGACTCTGTGCTCCTCTGTGCGCTTTACCACTCCTAAACTTTAGTAAAGTACATTTGCTTACCGTTTAAAACATGTATTTTACATGGGAACTATATATTCGACTTTTTTTAACTTCCTTAAAAGTCTGTTGTAAATGGTCCCTAAAGTGCATCTATGGCTCATATAGGGACTGCAGAGCATATTTACACAAGCCACCAGGCTGCAGTTTAACACATTGCAGTGACGCATGGGAGGGAAAATGCCTTTGCCATTTAGGAAAGGTATATTTTTATATATTCATAAGTCACACGAAAATGTAGATGGACCCACAAGTGCCAGAACATCTAGTGCAACATTTGAACTCTTCTCTATGAGAAGGGCAGGGTCCCAAGGCATGGAAGCACGCCGTGGCTTGAGGATGAGGAGCGAGTAAACGCAGAGCTGAGTGTCCTTTCCTGTCTGGTGTAAAAGGGGGGCTTGGGGGAGGGCAGCCGACCCCTGGGAGGTCTCCTCCCCCGGGCGGTTTGGGAGATCTGGGTGGGGTCATTCTTCTAGCAGCTTCCATTTGGGCTTCTTTTGGGCTATTTTTGGTTGTATTCGGAGCCCAGCCTATAAATGGGCGGGGCTCCTTTTCCCGGGCACCATTTTGGGCTTAGGTGACCTGGTGGCCGGTTGTTTCCTCAGCTAGTTTTTGTCAGAGTTATTTGTAGTTCTTAGTCTCTACTTTTTGTAGTGATTTTCTATTTGTTAGTATGGCTGGTGAAGATTATCGTGTGCTGGAGGCTATCCGTCTTCTCAGCGAGGCGGGTCGTTTGGACATGGTGATAGGCGACCGAGAGCAGGCCGAGCCTCCACGTCCCCAGCAGGAGGCATCGGCGAGGGTGTCGGCTGCGGTGGAAGCGTGTTTTTCCCCTAAACGTCGGCGGCAGGACGGGGTAAGTGAAAGGGGCCGCTCTAGAACTAGGAGAGCGGGCGCGAGGTCACGCCGTGGGAGTGACTCAGGGTCCTCTGACCCGGCGAGTGGTTTGGGTCTTTCTGTGGGTGGAGCGGGATTGGTGGGTGAATTTCAGACAGTGCCGGGTGAGGTATCAACGGTAGTTATGCGGGACAGGGCGGCCTCTGCTCCTGTTTTGCGAGGCCGTCGTGCTTCTAGACAGCGTGGTTGCACGCGCCGCTCTGCCTCGGCCTCCGCGGTGGCGGTTACTGACGTCACTAGCGGGGGAGGGGCGGAGGCCATTTTGGAGCACGAGGCAGTGGCGTCCCGTCCGTTACAGGGTGGTCAGGTGCATATTGTGTCTGAAGTTGTCGCTCCTCAGAGTGATATCCGGCAGACTGAATTTTCAGCGCCTGTGGCAGTTACAAATGACATTGTGTGTACTCCTTCTATTTCACAGCATTTGTCTTTGTCGGCTGGTCCTGCCATTTCTGATTTGTCTGGTTTTGTTGTGAGTGGTGCAGTGGATAGGGATCAAGGTAGCCCATTATTGTTTTCCCCTACAGTTTCTACTAGAGGGGAAGTAGTTTCGGTTTGCAGTGGTTCTTTGGGTGAGGGTGAATGGGCGCAGATGGGGGGTTTGGAGGGTGCTGGGCGTGGGGAAGGGTCGTTTCCTGCGGGGGATTCCTTTGGTGTGGGTCATTCTGTAGCGAGGTTTCGTTCTTTGGGAGTTTCGGAGGGTTTACCTTCATGGGGGGAGGGGCGTGGGGACGCCGCTTTTCGGCAAGGATGTGGTAATGTTGGTTTTTTGCCTGCTGTGTCTGGTGAGCTACAGTTTCCAGGTTTGCACGTGGGTAGGAGGGATAGAGCGTTGGGTGCCTTGGGGGAGTCGGGGGTTCAGGATCCCACGGTTCAGGGCCCTTCTTCGGAGTTTATTCAGGCTTTGTTAGATGTTAGTTCTGATGAAGAGGTATGTGGTCCTTCCCCTTCTCCCCCTAGGCTAAGCGCTGCTTTAAAAAGAAAAGGCGCGGTTGGTTCTGTGGTTTTTCGGGAGACTGGTCAGGGTTTTGGTAGAGTGGTAGGTGATTTGTCCTCGGTTCCTGATGTTGTATGTAGTAAGGGACCCGGCACATCAGTCCGGCCTTTTTCTTTGCAGGTTGGAGTTCGCCCGGGAGCAGCTGACTTGGCAGGGCGGCAGGCAGCCCATTCACGCCAAGGTGAAGTGCGGGTAGAGCCTTGCGCGGCACGTCCCATACCCTCGAGGGATCCCGCCGTGGCCATCGCACGCAGGTTCAGCACGACGTCGATGGCCCCAATGAGGGAATTCAACATAGGCGGATTAAGCGGGTCAAGCGCGACCTTACCAGCCTCATCGAGGGATTCCACCGCCTTTCATGAGAGCAGGTCGCTCACAACTTCTCTTGTGCCTCAAGTTCTTCGTGATTCTGCATTGTTTTTACCAGTTGATCAAGAGGTTGTAAGTGGTAATAGCGGAGGAGGGTACCGGCGCGTACAGTCGGCATCCCCGCCAAGGTCAAGTTTGAGGGCTGGTAAGGCCCGTGGTCGTTCTCAAACGGTTGAAAAGGTTCAGAGTACTGTAGTTATGCCTGCTCCTTCCCAGTTAGAGGAATCGTTAATTCTGGACTATGACGAGGAGAGCCCTGAGGAGGGCGAAGTGAGGGAAGTGGTGTCTGGGGGGGGGGCATTCTAATGTTTCTCACAGTGTGTTACAGGCACCGGTGGTGCGGAGTCATGCAGAGTCGTCCAGGCCACGAGTGCTCGGCCCCTCGGTGAGGGCTCCTCGGAGGGCGGATGACGGTTCACGTACAGCATGGAGGATGGAGCCAAGTCAGCCTCCTTTATTGCGCCCAGGTGAGAATGTGGTACATTCTGTGCAACCTAAAATGGTGTCTATTGGGATTGGTGTGGACTTGGTCTCTGGTGAAACTGATGGTAAATTGTACAAAGGTCGTATGGTAAAAGACCAAGGTGTGGGTACAAACGATAAGGATAAAGGAATGAGTTCTAAAGTGGATAGTGGTACTTCCACAGTTGGTTTGGGCACCCCCAAAAATGTTTTGCACAGTAAAGAACTGAAAATTAAAAAGTTGCCTTATATGGGGGTTACTAAGCCCTTGGGGGCTCATCTAATGCTCAGCACTAAGGAACGGATATGGAATGGTGAGTATGTAGAACTGCTAAAATTGTTGCACAGGGAGGTTCGGGCCAAAGAAGGCTCTAAGGAAGAGGAATATGAGTTGGCCAAGCGCCCTAAAGTTCCGTTAAATATTGAAAACTGGACGGCGGCCTTTTTAATATATGCCAGCGTCTATTGTGAGAAGTTCCCTGAGCACTGTGTTTCCTTATTTAAATATATGGATGTTATTAGAAAAGCGCAGATAACCAGAAATGATTTTGCATGGGCACAATATGACGAGGAGTTTAGGGCGCGCATGGCTTGGGACCCAGAGGCAAAATGGGGGGAGTTGGACACTGACCTTTGGCAGCATACCATGGGTTCGTCTGCTAGTGGTAGAACTATTTTTACGGCTAGTGGTTTTCCTTTAGTTTATCGCCCCTTTCAGGCGCGGCCCACCCGGGGAGGGGTGGGAGCCAGTTCAACATCACAGTCAAGTTCAGGCACATGTTGGGATTTCAACAAAGGAGCGTGTAATAGAGAATATTGCAGGTTCCGGCATGAATGCTCCCAATGTGGCAGAAAAAATCACCCTTTGTCAAGATGTTGGGGTCGTAGGCCTTCCGGAGGTCCAGAGGGTTCACAGCAGGGGTCAGGAGCTTATGTTGCGCCACAGCCATCCCCAGCTCCCAGGGGAGGGAAATCATCAGCCGGTCCGGGGCCCAAAGGCTCGTACACCGGTTAATGTTATTAATCTGGCTGCCGCTTTGCGGGACTACGTGCCCGCAGAGCTGCGGTCGTTTTTGTTATCTCGTTTTCAGTATGGTTTTTGTTTGGGTTACGAGGGTCCTCGTTTGAGGCGTTGGTCCAAGAACTTGAAGTCGGCAAGCGAACATCTTGCTGTGGTGCAAGCGAAGTTGGAGTGAGTGGGTGAGGGCAGGATGGCAGGTCCTTTTGATGATTGGCCTTTGGTGAATCTGATTGTGTCCCCTATTGGAGTGGTCCCCAAGAAGGAGCCTGGGCAGTTCCGGCTCATCCAACATTTGTCCTGGCCAGAGGGGGAGTCGGTGAATGATTTTATTGACAATGACGCTGCCTCTGTGTCTTACTCTTCTGTTGATGTGGCTATGCAACTGGTGGTAACTGCAGGCCCTGCTGCTTTAATGGCAAAATGCGATATTAAATCTGCATTTCGACTGCTTCCAGTCCATCCTGAGGACTGGAGTCTTCTGGGTATCCATTTCCTTGGTAAATGGTACGTGGACAAGGCACTGCCAATGGGTTGCTCTATGTCATATGCATTGTTTGAAACCTTCAGTACGTTTCTGCAATGGTTCTTTACTCAACGAAGTGGACATGAGTTGGTCACGCACTACTTGGATGACTTCTTTTTTGTGGGTGCAGTGGAATCGTTGGACTGCCAAAATGCTCTGACAACGTTTCAGTCACTGATGAATCATTTGGGCGTACCACTGGCTCCTGAAAAGACAATGGGTACTTGCGCGACCATGTCTTTTTTAGGAATTGAACTAGACTCGCAGTTGATGCAGGCTCGTCTCCCAATTGAAAAGAAACAGAAAATGCTGGATTTGGTGGGTGCAATGTTGTGTAAAGAAAAGGTTTTGGTGCGGGAGATTCAAGTGTTGCTGTGTCACCTTAACTTTGCATGCAGGGTGGTCAGGGCGGGCAGGACTTTCTGTAGGAGGTTGGGTAGAGCTCTGTCTGGTCATTACTTGCCTCATCATCAAGTGCGTCTGTCGGCAAGGGTCAAGGAAGATCTGCGTATGTGGATCACTTTCTTACATTCTTTCAATGGTGTGCCTTTATGTCGGGAGGTGGACTGGTGGTGGGATGTGCAAATTTTTTCTGACGCAGCAGGCAGTGAGGGTTTTGGCTTATACTGGCAGGGGAAATGGTGTGCTCAACAATGGCCGGAGCCTTGGAAGAATGGAGGCAGGAGCATTGTCTTCTTGGAATTGTTCCCAGTTGTAGTGGCTGTTACTTTGTGGGGTCGGGATGTGGCCCACAAAAAGGTGCTTTTTCGAATTGATAATATGGCTGTGGTGCAAGTGATCAATAAACATTCTGCTAAGGACCCACAGATCCTTAAACTCCTTAGAGTATTTGTGCTGGGATGTCTGAAATTTGACATTTGCTTTCGGGCCCTACATGTTCCTGGAGTGGACAATGACATTGCGGATGCTTTGTCTCGTTCACAGTGGGAGAGATTCCGTGGGCTTGCTTTGGAGGCAGACGAGGAGCCGACTCCCATGCCGGAGCATCTGTGGACGGTAGGCAACACAGGGTCAAGTCAAGTCAAGTCAAAAAAATTGATATAGCGCGCTACATACCCAGAGGGTCTCAAGGCGCTTGAGGAGGGGTGGGGAATTACTTGTCAAATATCCACGTTTTAAGTTGCTTTCTGAATGCTAGGTGGTTCTGAGTAAGGCGAAGGTAAGTGGGAAGTGAGTTCCAGGTTTTAGCTGCCAGGTAGGAGAAGGAACTACCTCCCATGGTGGTTTTGTTGATGCGAGGTACAGTGGCAAGGGCTTGGTTGGATGATCGTAGCTGGCGGGAGGGGGTGTAGAAGGACAGTCGTGTGTTGAGGCATTCGGGTCCGATTTCGTAGAGTGCTTTGTGTGCGTGGGTTAGGAGCCGGAAAGTGATCCTCTTATTGACGGGGAGCCAGTGGAGGTTTTTCAGGTGACCAGAGATATGTTCTTTACGCGGGATGTCTAATATGAGCCTGGCTGAAGCGTTCTGAATTCGTTGGAGTTTTTTCTGGAGTTTAGCGGTAGTACCGGCGTAGAGGGTGTTTCCGTAGTCCAGTCGGCTCGTGACCAGAGCGTGGGTGACCGTTTTCCTAGTTTCGGTGGGGATCCAACGAAATGTTTTTTTGAGCATGCGAAGAATGTTGAAGCAGGATGAAGAGACGGCGTTGACTTGTCTGTTCATCGAAAGTGAGGAATCCAGGATGACGCCCAGATTCCGTGCGTGGTCCGTCGGGATGGGTGCTTTTCCAAGGGCTTCCGGCCACCAAGAGTTGTCCCAGGCAGAGGGGGAGGTACCTAAGATAAGGACTTCTGTTTTATCTGAGTTCAGTTTCAGACGGCTGTGTTTCATCCATTCGGCTACTTCCTTCATTCCTTCGTGTAGGTTAGTTTTGGCGGTGCTAGGGTCATTGGTGAGTGATAGGATCAGTTGAGTGTCATCCACGTAGGAGATGATGTTGAGGTTGTGTTGGCGTGCGATGGCCGCGAGGGGGCTCATGTATACGTTGAAAAGGGTGGGACTGAGTGAGGACCCTTGGGGTACGCCGCAGATGACTTCAGTGGCCTCTGAGATGAATGGTGGGAGGCGGACTCTCTGGGTTCTTCCGGTGAGGAACGAGGTGATCCATTCCAGTGCTTTTCCTTGTATTCCGATGTTTCTGAGGCGCTGTAGAAGGGTGCTATGGCAGACTGTGTCGAAGGCTGCGGAGAGGTCAAGGAGGATGAGGGCGACTGTGTCTCCATTGTCCAGGAGAGTTCGAATGTCGTCTGTTGCTGCGATGAGGGCGGTTTCAGTGCTGTGCTTGGCTCGGAAGCCGGATTGTGAGGAGTCAAGGGATTTGTTTGTTTCGAGGAAGGCGGCGAGCTGGTTGTTGACCGCTTTCTCGATGACTTTGGCCTGGAATGGAAGGAGCGAGATGGGGCGGTAGTTTTTGAGTTCGGTGGGGTCAGCTGTGGGTTTCTTCAGGAGGGCGCTGAGTTCGGCATGTTTCCAGCTTTCCGGGAAGGTTGCGGAGTCGAGGGAGCAGTTGATGACGTCTCGGAGGTGCGGTGCTATGATGGAGTTTGCTTTGTTAAAGATGTGGTGAGGGCATGGGTCTGTGGGGGATCCTGAGTGGATAGAGTTCATCAGACGGATGGTGTCCTCAGTGGAGATTGGCTTCCAGTCATTGAGGGTGTTCAAGGGAGGTGGGGGTCCTGCAGGGGGATGGGTGGGTTGGTCATCGGGTTGGTTGTCGAAGCTGTTGTGGATGTCTGCAATTTTGTGGTGGAAGAATGAGGCTAGGGAGTCGCAGAGGGCTTGAGAGGGGGTGATGTCGTTGGAGTTGGCCGAGGGATTGGTAAATTCCTTGACGATGTTGAATAGTTCCTTGCTGTTGTGGGCGTTGTTATCTAGTCGGTCCTTGAAAGCGGCTTTCTTGGCATTTCGGATCAGTTGGTGGTGTATGCGGATGGCGATTGGTTTTAGGTTCCCTGGCTCCTTCCACTAAATTGGCGTATGAGTTGGCCTGGAATTAGTTTTTGGCATCGGGAGCTTGTAAGAGAGAGATTTCTTGGCAGAGGTCTGAAGATGTGGTTCAGTTCATTTTGCGTTTAATGGACAAGGGTTTGACCAGAGTTACCATTGCTGGCAAGTTGGCTGGTGTTTCTTTCATGGGTAAGTTGTTATGGGGCTATGCTCCGTAGGCTGGGGAGCTGGGTAGGAGAATGTTAGAAGGGTGGTCCCGGGAGCGGGGCTGTGTTCGGGCCCTTCGGTCCCCTTTATCCTGGCAGAAACTGTTTAATGTTATTTCTGTGTTGCCGGTTGTATGTACAGATCGAGTGGAAGCTTGTCTTTTTGCCACATTGATGGTGTGGATGTTTTTTGGTGCGTTTCGGGTGTCTGAGCTGTTGGGTAATAAACTTTCGCGAGGTCTCTTGTGGGGGGAGGTTCAGTTGTCGGTTCGGGGAGTCCATGTTTGGCTCTCTCATTCGAAGACGGATCAGAGGAGTTCCGGCAAAGGGGTTTGGTTGGAGGCAGTTTCCCCTCCGGAGACGTGCCCGTTACGGTGGACTCATTGCTGGAGGGAGCTGTCGGGTGGGGTTTTGGAACATCCGGTATTTCGTCATATGAATGGTTCCTTGGTTTCCAACTATCAATTCCGCATGGTACTGCGAAAAGCGCTGCGTCATCTTGGCCTAGATGATACTCTGTATGGTACGCACTCATTTAGGATTGGTGCGGCCACCGAGGCTTTTAACAGGGGTTGGTCGAGGGAAGATATCATGGGCTTGGGGCGCTGGACTTCAAACTGCTTTCAGCGCTATGTCAGAAGCGAATCTAGTGGAGCGCTTGCGTCTTCTTCTGTTTTGCCTGTCTGATACTGTTTTCTTTTTCAGGTTCCGTGGCTGGTCCTCGCGCTGAATTCCTAACCGTGTGGATTGTGGGCCATTCGTTCATTAAACGGGCGCAAGTTCAAGCTCGCCAGAGTTATTTTGGAGCAATGTTAGGATTTAATGACCGTTTATTTAACATTGTTTGGAAGGGTAAAGGGGGTATGTTGTGGAAAGAATTGATCCCTACCCTTAATTCCTGGATGGTAGGTGGGGTTTGTCCAGATGTGTTGGTTCTCTATTTGGGTGAGAACGATTTGGGTTTGGTAAAGGGCGTGGTTCTGCTTCGGGCGATGAAGAAAGATCTTTCTTTGCTACACCAGCAATGGTCAGGGTGTCATGTTTTGTGGACCGAGTTGGTTCCCAGGAGGGTCTGGAGGAATGCTTTGAAGCCGAAGGCAATCGATAAATCCCGTAGGAAACTTAATATGGAAGTTTCTAGGTTTTGTAGGGACCTGGGTTTCGGGCGTATTGTGCACAGCGATATTAAGTTTGATGCGGTGGAATTTTTTAAAGGCGATGGAGTTCATTTGTCTATGATGGGGATGGATTTGTACCTCCTTGAGTTGCGCGAGGTTTTGTCTCGTTGTTTGCGGATTCAGCATTTTTAGGTGAATAGTGCGTTGGTTAGTGTTTCTGCTGCTCTTTTCCTTTTCCCCCTCCCTCCCCCTGTGTTTTCCCCTGTTTTGTGGTTTCTGGTTGGGGGGCAGAAAGGTGGGGATCTTTCCCCTCTCTGTTTTTCTCCCCACTGCTTTCTGGGTGGCGGTTTATTCTGGAATTGTCCGTTTTTGGGCCAGGATTGGACCCGTTAGTTGTGAAGTTGGATTTTGTTGGGGGAATTTTGTACAGGTTGAGGTGGTGTTCGGAGATATGGGTTGGGGGATCTGGATCAGTTTGGTTTGTAATTGGGGTTTGGAATTATGATTTGGGTAATGTGATGTTATAATGTTGTTAGGGTTTTGGTATGGTTTATTATGTGTTTGGGTATGTACGGGTGGGGCGGGTGTGATGGAGGGTGAGGGGTGGGGGCGGGGTTTGGGGATTTGAAAATATACAAACAAAGTTGGTATGGTTTTAGATTGTTAGGCTGTTGCCGAGGTTTTGTGTTTTTGTAAATATGCACCTGTTCCATTAAAGCGGCCTTTTTCACACACTATTGGTTTCATAGTCTGCTCACTCTCCCCCACCCCTCTCTCCCAAAGGCCAGAGTTCCTGGCCAATGGCCCCATTCGGGCGCAGACAGACTTGCCTTTGGTGTGCCTTCGGTGTGCCAGTGGTGCGCCCACTGTGAGCGTATGCTACTTACTAACCCAGGATTCTTATTTCCTTGTACATACTTTCTATAAGTATTTGTTGCTCAACCACTAATGTTAACAGCAAACAAATGACAATTAGCAAGCATCAGCAGCAGACACATTTTATGAAGAAAAAGCCCAAAACCTCAAAAATTTGCTTTTAGGCATATTGTTCAGATCAGATCCCCTAAAGGGACGATACGATAGAACAAGCACAGAAATTTCAGGAACACTCTTTTTAACATTGTATGTCTAAATGGAGAAGCTTAAAACTTTCCACAAGTGCTGTGTGAAAACATTTACTGACTCAAGGTGTGAAACTGCACCTATGCTGAGTGTAAAATTGAACCAATGCAAGGAGCAGCCCCTCACTGGAGACGAGAAGGAGGTGGTGCTTGCACTGTGTGGTAGATAATGCTGTTAATTGCTTATTCTTCACTTTCTATGTTAATAGGCAGATTTAATAGCATTTTGCGTTGGGTTTAAGTAACGAAAGTGATGCAAACAAGTGCAAAGTGTTGTTTTAGGATTTACTTTACAGGATAAATCTTCATCTGCATTGGAAAATTTCCCTATTGCAATACAGAGTAGCACTTTGTGGTACTTTACGCTATTTGGCATTAAGGGGTTGTTCCACAGGTGGTACATGGACTTTCCCAAGCAACGACGCATAGATTTTGATTCAAATCCCTATTGACGTTGTGCCAAAAATATGAAGCTAAGTCTAAGCATAGTTATTGAAGTGCAAGGTAGCATAAAGTGCACAGGCACAGGAGGAGGTATAAACAGCGCCGTATCTTAGAAGATATGGTGCTGGTCTGAAATCTCCTGTACATGTGATGCAATGCAGCGCAGCAGATTGTGTTGCTTGAAAACTTAGTGAATCAGCCCCTTTGTGTTACAGTTAGCATCAGTTGTTCTTGCGCGTCACTTGCAGTTTTGTATTTCTTGTGTTCATTTTCCAAGTTCCCTCAATTGAGCCATTGACCCTTTCTTCATCTCCTGTTCAGCAAGGTGTGAACACTCCTTATCTGAATAAAGGCTGTTACTGTATACTGTTGTCTCATCCATTGCAATAAAGGTATGGTGACAAGTTTTACGCCAATAAGCCTTCTGATGGATTTTACTTATAGAAAATAAGTTTAGCTAACATCATTATCTATCACATGCCATCTAGAAAACTTCGCTAGTATTAATTGGCTATATAAGTGGTTGCTGCTGAAGACTCTAGGTAATGATACTTCAGGATGGTGTCCTGTGTCATGACTTTGACAGTTTTCCTCAATCATCTGGTATTGGACAGAGACCTTGTTAGGAAATGGGTCTTTCAATTGATTTTGCTCTCATCCTGCCAGGGCAAATGGATGTTTCACAAGATTTCTGGTCTGTATTAGGTTTGAAGAATTGCTTTGTAGTTTTGAACTGTTTGGCACTTTGTCAAATTTTGTAACACTGTGTTTTTTTTTAATTCATGTGGAAATGTGTTAAGAATTCGATTTATATATTGTCTTTTATGCTTCCTCAGTGTACATTTTGGAACAACATTTACTATTCCTTTTGAAATGCATGTTTAATTGTAAAATTGAATGTTTCGTGAAAAGATTATTGAAAGTTAGATGGGTCGCCAGATGGCAGATGTAAGCTCTCTTGCTCATCTCTCCAGAACATCTTTTTTTTTCAAAATCTTTACATGCTTCTTTTTAAAAAGCATGCTGCAAACTTGACTTTTGGATTTAAAACTCTTACAAGCAAAGGACCTCTCCTAATAAAACTGTCATCTTGTTTATGATGAACTTTTGAGTGAGGATATCTTGTGAATGGTGTCCCAATAGGTGTCAAAACTCAGGCATATTTTCAACAAACAAACAAAGGAACATTCTGGAACATCTTTTTTGTTAGCGATGCAGCACTGGTTAAAAAGAACTGGTCTTACTACACTGGATGCCCCCAATAAATAAATCAGAGTGAGTAGTTTGCTTTCAGACCTTTATTTTACCTTTTATTGCCCTTTATTTTCCTGTTCTCTTCTTAAATATTATTCACTGGCTAGTTGAATAGCTGGTAGAGAACAGGTTGGTTACATGCGCCTCTGTGGAAGATTGTGCCACCCTGACAAAATTTGCTGCAGTTTTGTTAAATTCTCATGGCTTTACAAATGATAAATGGCTCATTGTTTCTTGAAAAATAATTGCAAGCTATTTACAGATCTATGTATCCAGCCAGTTAGTCTAAATACAATAGATCTAATTTTGATAAATAAGAGACTATAACTTACATCTATCCAATTTCAAGGCTAGCAGTGTTTTAACAATGCGTTTAAGGATTCATTCAGCCTTTGTCGGAGGTAATTAATTTAAAATTATTCTTATCATGATAACCAACCATAAATTTGAATATTTCTTGCTCCTGATGAAAGTGAATAGCTTTGAGGTTTTAAGAGTTCAGAATTCCAAATCTGTAATAAGCTAAGACCTAAATATGGTTACTATATCCTTGAAAATAGGTCCTTGGTGAAGCTTTTGCTTTCTTAGTGGTAGAGTTAGAAGAGATCTATTCAAATCAGACTGACATCAAATAATAGCAGAACCTTTGCCCAAAACACCACTGCTCAGTCTAACACTCCAGGCATTTTATGCCACTCCATTATTAAAGGTCTTTTAATTATTAACTCCTGGAGAAAGAAGACTGAGATGGCACACAGACGTCTCCTATGGACACATTAATCCATTGAGACCTCGTACTCACTTGCTCTAAATATGTTATTCTTAGCTTTAACCTTATGACGTAGTGCACCAGCTCAGTCACAGTAATAGTCACTTGATAACCAGATTTTAAGCAAAGTCAATGGGCCCGATTCACAAATTGACTTGTGTGTAGTAAAGTTGCGAACGTGGACTCTATGCACTTGTGGCAGAATCTCAGCACTCAATGCAGAATCTCTGCACTCAGGGAGGAATCGCCATACAGCGCACTCTATGCAGTGCTTTGTGTGGATATTCAGCCACTCGTCACTTTACTGCAAGTAAGTCCTAATTGTGAATCGAGCCCTCTCAGCGTATCCTAATGAAGTAGATAGGTTACACTAAAATTGTGTCGATGTACATAGTATGTTTTTTCAATATACATTATTGGGAAAGTGGATTTAGCTTAGGTTGGGTTTATAGATTGTACATGATTAAAATTCTCAACAGTAACAAAGTGAAATATATTGGGACTGTAAGACTACAAATCTTTCAAATTAGATAATTCCTCTGTTAACAGCCATTTTGTTGCCTATTATCATCAAGACTAAATGGAGCAGACCGCAATTCTTATTTTTCTTTGAAAACATCAAGAGAAAACAGCACTGCTGTTCACACACAAAACATTTTCTCCCAATGTCTCATAATTGCACATGGCAGCTTACGATCAATGTTGATGCCAAGGTAAAAAGCAAATCTGTGTTGGCGCGGAAGAAGCAAATTCATACTTTTGTTCGATGGTGGGTGCTTTACTGTGTTTATCTGATAGAATATTTTCATGTGACTAAAATCTATATAAAGGGAAAGAAATTTGAAAAAGCCTTCTCTGTGTTTAATGTTTACTAAATAGGTAGCACTATAGTCTCAGCTATTGGATCTGGTTCAAAGTAATTTCCAGAACAGTAACTATTATATTGAAGGATGAAAATGACAATGCAGGTGAGCAAAGCAATGCAGAATAAAGCCTGAATGTGAGTAATAAACCAAAGGCGGCTATAAAGAATTACACAAAAAATCATCACATATAAATATTAAGAAAGAAACCTGAATCACAATAAATGTACTTATTTCCACAAGCCCCATCCTTACCTTATCACCCCCTTATGTATCAGCCTGTATTGCAATTGGCCTAATGTGAATTTTAGCACATGTAACAAGAATAGGAACATTTCAAGGTCCACAAGAAAGTAATGTCCTTCAAAATGTACATAGGTCCCTATGTACTCATCCTGTCTATGTATCTGGACGGTCCCAAAAACATTAGTGATTGGCTACCCCTCCCACTTAAAGTACTTCTTTGAGTCTCAATACTTACTTAGACTATGTTCCCATCCATGCCTATGCTGCACTTATCTGTATCCAATAACCCCTTCCACTTTTCCTCTCTGCCAGTCATCTATTGAGAACTCTTGAAGCTTGACCCCGACTTCTCTGTTTAGGCAGTAGACCAGACTTCCTTTTGGCCTGGGGCTGAGGCAGAGCCAGTCAAATGTTTAGCAAATGCTTTGAGGATGCAGACAATATGGGCCACAGATAACTACCATGATTTCCAATACTTCTTGAAATGCAAAAGACTTTGAGTGATACCAGCCACAAGAACAGCTGGCGTCAAAGAAAGATGGGTCAACGTAGTCGAGTGCAAACAACATATAGTGTCATAACTTTAAGGTATAGAAAGGACTGGGCACAGTAAGTCACATGTCGTACCTTTAAATATTGGAGGCTGATTAGGCTGACATAGGTCAATCCCATATGAAAACCATGTCCATAGAGCTGGTGGAAGGGGACTATGCAGGCTTACGCTCATGTCAGGCTAATGACTGGGTTAAGTAGGGTTAGGTATGCTCCATTGCATGCTATGTTGGTGCCTTTGAAAGGTTAGAAGATGTTTGGTGGAGCCAATAATATGTCAGATCATGTCTCTGTAAACCAAAGGCTCAGAGGTGAAATCAAACACACGTGCAGTCAGACAACCAACCAATATCTGAGGGGGGAGATGGATATTTAACTGCCAAGTTAGCGACTCATGATGTTGTCATGCCTGTTAAAATCACCTCTAATTGCATTGAAAGGATGCATCTATCATCATGCTCCAATCTGCTCTGAAGTTTCCTTCGAGTACTGCATTTATTAGTACTGGAAAAGAAGTGATACAATATTGGATAAAGAAAACAACTGATCACACACAAATGTCAATGTTGTGATTTTATTGTAGAGCTAGCCTAGATTTTAGACCTAAGGCACAAATGAGAAGGGCTTTGTAAATTTAAGGAGCTAAAAACATAAATAGGCAGGCTGAAAATGGAGAGACGATGACAGGAGGTGAATTTGAGAGCATTTTCAGCATGCTATTTATACCCAGAGTAGCCATTAGGAGCACAATTGCTACTCTCCACCGACGTGAGCCAGTGAATAATTTCTGGATGGGCAGTTAGAGTCCCCGAAGAGTTTGCAAATGAACAAGACATCTCGCCATCTTTGAATAGGTCACAGTTTAAAGCTGCAGTGATTGGTAATTACAAGCGTGCAAACATCATTCAATTTTTTCCAGTGCTTGCTGGTTGTGAATCCACAGCCAGGAAAATAATATACAGGACCTGAAGCCAGTTTTCAGCTTTGTGTTTGACATGAAGGCTGTCAAGAACACAAATCTGTTACCATCTAAAATAACAAGCCTCTCAAAATGCTGGCAGTCACAATTGGAGATTTCTCATCGGTTGAACGAGTGACAGACTATGCTAGCTCCAAAAGTAACAAAGACCTTTTCATTAATTTATGCTATACCACAACATAACCATGTGCTTGCATTATATTGAAAACTGTATTAGCAGAAATTTTTGTTGCACTGTAAAACGTAAAATTCTAATTTAATTTCTTTGGTAAGACGGGAAATACCTCAGCAGGGGCATCATGTAGGAGTACAAAGGGATCTTGTAATGTGCAGCTTTCTTCGCATACCCTGCAATTCAAACTACTGTAGATGTGTAAGCTTGTTAATTTGCATCATGTAGCCTCAAATGTTCAATAAACATTCGTCAAAATCTTCAGCTAATCTGCCATTACTGTTAAAGATAATTTGGAACCACTTCCTCTCATGCCAATGATAATAAATTGTTAGTAATGTTACTGTCACTGCCTCTATGACTTTAGTGAGATTACACCTCTGTATGTTAACTCTACAAAATGTCATTATCTGAAAATGGTGAGGATTCTCACATATATATCCTCAATCCTCATATTTGTTTCTCATAGCAACAATCTTTTTGCAGCAGATGAAAAGCAGTTAAGAGCAATCATTCTATGTACAGATATTGTGTTGCATACTGCAGCAGCATTGTCTTAACTCACCATAAAGTACTTGCAGTAATACTTTTGGTACTCGGACAGTTCAAAGAGCTTACTGTGCTCTCCATCAATTTTCATAGGATCAAGCTAAATCAAGCAACGTTAAGTGATATTTGATGCAGCATGCTGCTGAATACAGGTCCAAATGTACAGGACCAGGTCGTAATTGTGCCTGTCACTACTGTGACAGATCCCGCTTCCTGTTGGTTGTAAGCTGGCGGTGTGTTGTTTTTAAACCTGGCTTAACTTAAAACATTTAAAAATGGCAGGAAAGAATGTCCTGAAAAATTCAAAAAGGGACCTAAATATTCAGCAGGGTATAGAGACAAAATATCGACTCCAAAATATCGACTGGACATAATATCGAGTTTTAAATATAGACTGGACAAAATATCGACTGGACATAATATCGACTACAAAAATATCGTTTTTCAGGTAAGTGAAGTAATATCGACTGTCTAAAATATAGATAGCAAAAATATCGATTTTTTAATAATATATAATATTTTATAGTCTATTTTTATGTAATAATATGTGTGAATAGTGTGCATTAATGTTATTAAATATTTTATTACATGAATTTTGTTTTGATAATAATTGCGTAATGTAATTCTGTAGCGGGTTGTGGGTTTATAGGGGAATAGGGTGGGAAGTAATTTAATAATAATTAATTAATTAATATATGTTTGTTAATATTTTTAATTAATAATTAATTGATAATTAATTAATATTAATTAGTTAATTAATTAATATAATTTTGAATATATTTTGTATTAGTAAATAATTGTTAATTAATTAATTGTAATTAGTTAATTACATTAATTAGAGTACATTTTTTATATATATAATTTTGTGTTATTTTAAAGTAATTAATTTTTATAAAATAATATTAATTATTAAAATAATTACACCTAATGTTCTAATATATTTACTTTATTGTTATTGTTAATTAATAATTAATTGGTAATTAAATAATATTGATAAATTTTGGGTAAAGGGGTATTTTTAGGGTTCAGGGTCAGTTTTCAGGCCATGGGTAAAGGGGTATTTTTAGGGTTCAGGGTCAGTTTTCAGGCCATGGGTAAAGGGGTATTTTTAGGGTTCAGGGTCAGTTTTCAGGTCATGGGTAAAGGGGTATTTTTAGGGTTCAGGGTCAGTTTTCAGGCCATGGGTAAAGGGGTATTTTTAGGGTTCAGGGTCAGTTTTCAGGCCATGGGTAAAGGGGTATTTTTAGGGTTCAGGGTCAGTTTTCAGGTCATGGGTAAAGGGGTATTTTTAGGGTTCAGGGTCAGTTTTGGGTTTTTGGGTAAAGGGGTATTTTTAGGGTTCAGGGTTAACAAATAAGATTTAAAAAAATTATTTTTATTATTTTCATTTATTATTTTATTATTATAATTTAATTTAAGTCGTTTTAAGTATATTTTAGTAATTAAAATTTAATATTAATTTAATTTAACACTGTTTTTAGTAAAGTCGATATTTTTTACATCTATATTTTTGTTAACGATATTTTGTACTCGATATTTTTGTACTTACCTGTTTGTAGATACAAACTCGATATTTTGACTGTCGATATTTTGTCCACGATATTTTGGTAAGTCGATATTTTGTCAGTCGATATTATTTCAGTGATCCATTCAGCAGGAATGATTGGCCAAAGAAAAAGGTCTGCAAACTTACCCATTTAAAGTGATACCTCATGTTGTTCATTCCATTTATTAGACTCTGATATGAGATATCAAATTACATTAGTGAGTTTTCCTCTTTCATGGGATGCTATGGTACGTTCTACTATGCCTGTCAGTGAAGAAGTGTGCATGATCTTATATCACTGATCATGAAGCCCGGAGATTGTTTCTCTTTAGATGCTTAAAGCACCGACTGACTCTGGAATGGGGGAGGTTGACTAAACGTGCATCTATACCATCATTAAAAATCTGCTTTGAAATAGACTTCGAGTTACAGGGATAAAAGTGGTTTTGATCAACCCAATGAATGATTTAGGGATAGGACGGGTTGTGCGTCTGTGGCATCCCGCTTATGGTGCTGATTTTGGTTTGCATTTAACCTCAATTGAGGATCATGGCTGGGTATGCTGTTATATTCTCCTTCCTTGCAACCTTGGCATTTTCCATTGCAGGGAGAGTCCTATTGCTCTTGAATTCATCATGCAAGCTAGGTTCTGGTTGACATTGTGTCTGATTTCTTAGCGGTCATAATTCCCTGATGAAGAGTCTCCTATATAAGAGTTCTCCCATGTTTCTGTAAACACTATAACCTTGCTCTCACTTTTCTCTATTACTGGTGGGAATAGGTTGTTGAGGGTGAGCCTTGGGTGCTAGACAGAACACAATGGGGCATATTACCAAGCAATAGCGATAATTATCGCTATTGCTTGGTTAGAGACAATAATTTACCGCTGAGCTGATTACCAAGGTTTATCACAAATGCGATAAAAATCGCCGCAAAGCATGAATATCGCGGAAAAGTCAGCGATATTCATGCATTACCGAGCTAATGCTCTTAGCCATGTTATCCACCACCCATTGGATAACATGGCTAAGAACTGCTCAGGGCAGGTGTTAGCTTTTGGAGATATTCACGCTTAGCGCGAATATCTCCAAAAGTTGGTAATAGGAGATAGCGATGTTAGCGACTGTTTTCAGTCACTAACATCTTGGCACGCCCACTTTGCATATCATTAGTGATAAATATCACTGACATGCAAAGTGGGGCCCAGGATGGTCGCTATCTCCTACTAGCTGTCGCTAACTGGTGTTAGCGACAGCTAGATAATAGGGAGATAATTTTATCTCCGCTTTCTTGGCTTTTAAAGCCAAAAAATCGGAGATAAACCCCCTTGGTAATATGCCCCAATATCTTTAATCTTTACAAGTTGGTTGTTTCATATTTCACTATATGCAAAGGTTTCCTTAAAAATATTAGAGCTTTACCTTTTTTACTGAGCTGGAGGTGAGTATTCTCTTCCAATATTAAGCTGGAAGATTGTTCTAAAGTCATGAACATTGGCCTACCCCATATTTTACTTTTAATTTCTTAGCCCTAGGAGTACTCCTGGATGTTGTGAAACCAGCCTGGTGGCTCGAAGAGGTAGGGAGTTCGACCCATGATAAAGCCATGCTACTCACGAGCATCTGCCAGGAAGACAAAACACCATAATTTGATTCCACTCTCCAACAGGCAACCAGCACAATCAGCCAGCTGGATCCTTGCAATTTATGAAGTTGAATTGCATAGACTGAGTCTCTCTCACCTAGTCTTGTTAGATCAATTCCCTTGCAAATGAAGACTTTAAAGTGCACGGGAATGCATCAAGTGATGTTTCTTTCAAGGCTCACCTTAACTGATAAATTGCTCATTTAAACAGATCTGTGATTGGCTTTCTTGAAGGGGCGCATAATCATGCCTGAGTTTTCAAATTAGTGGTAGAGATTAGAATTTCAAGCTACCTGAAAAGAGAGCAACCTAACCCATGTGATCCTATTGGCACTACTCTGCTTGTGCTCCATTCAGGGTCAACATCTTTCTGCATTTGAGTATAGGTCTCATTAAAAAAATTATGTGTGAGTGTCGCCCCCTGTTCAAATTGTATGAGCAATTGAGTATCATTGCCATCAGGAAATCCTGCTAATGCCTGTTGCAAATTCCAACCATTGACACTACTATTTTTAATGGAACGTTGCAATGTTTTGAGCTTCACTGAAGACAGTGGAGAGACTCAGGGCACTTAATGGCTGGTATGCATGGTTTCAACACTCCAATGCTTGTCTTTATGTTTTTCCCTTTCTAGCACTCTATCTACAGTGAGTGGAATGTTCTAACGGCATTATAACCCTTCTCCTTCAGGCTACAACTTTTGATGAAGGCCCTTTCCTTCGTAATAGGCCCCTGCCTGCTGCTTGGATTATAATTCGGGTTCAGGACCTTTAACAACCAGTATAGCTCACAGAATCGTGCTATAATGCTATATGAAATGCCCCAAATGACAGATGTCCAGGAGCAAAAAACATCAACATACTGTAGAATATGGTCTCTGACTATTGGCCAACATAAGAAGGATTAAGATTAGATGAAAAGTTGACGGAGATCCACAGGGGAGATTAAGGTTTTTACCATTGAATTCTTGTGTATAAACTGACCACCTACATCTCCAAAAAAAAAGCATGATTTCTAACATAACAGCTCCAATCACAAAGACAAGTGTGCCAAGGGTATTTGGAAGGCACTAGTGTAGGGCAGTGGAAAAGCAACTTATCTTCTCTATCGTGTTAGTGTGCTTTTCTAAAGTATTTTGTGAGGTATAGAGCTGCAACTCAAAAGACTGATTGTTCAGGCCCCCTGTAATATCACGCCTGGATTATGGTAATGCCTTATATCTTGGTTCGCCCTGATATGTGGTTTAAAGGTTACAGGTCGTCCAGAACGCCGCTGCTCGGCTCCTCATGATCATCATGAGACACAAGTCTTCTAAACAGGCTCTGGTAGAACTGCACTGGCTCCTGGTGGTGCAGTGAGTGCACTTCAAAGCTTTATGTATTATGCTCAGGGCATTCAACAATAAAGGTCCCTCATTGCTAAGACCCTTAGCCACTCCATACATTCATGTTAAGCTTCTCAGATACTCCTATACACATCTGCTGAACATTCATAAGATTTGCAGGGTCTTGATGGGAAGGCTGCTCAATGGTCTATTTGGTTCCAAACTCCGAAACACCCTACCTCTAGAGTTACATCAATTGGACCATGAACTTTCTTTGGGTGAGGCCTTTAAAAGTTTCTTGTTTAGGAATTGATTCCCCCTCTGTGGTGATCAAGTGACTTGCAATGTCTGTTCTAGCACTGGGAGGCCTTCGGGTAGCCATGTGCTTTACAAGAACGCTAGAATAGAATAGACTAGAATAGAATAGAATAGAATAGAATAGAATGAGGTGGTGCAGATTGGCGGACCATAGTCTGCACATGAATACATCAAAGGGAAGTGAATACTCTCTTATGACTGGGACCTACAAAATTGCACCAGGCCAAGCAAAAACTCATGTTTTTTTAAAAGGACTCTCACCCACTATTGGCTTTCTTAGCGGCAGGCTTAATTATTGATTTCATCTAGAAAAACCTAGGTATCTTGCTCGGCTAGACCTTGAAGAATTCAAGTGAGCTCTTGGTAGTCTTGTTTATGGGGATCTTATATCTGAAATTGCCTTGGGGTACTAAACCAAATTATTCAAATTTATTAATGGCCTTTTTTTTTTAATCAGACCCCTGAAAATATTAAAAGAGAAGCAATGTTTTTGGAAATGATTATGTACTCCAAATTCTATGGTCTACATGTTTCAGCCTTAAAAGCACCAGTAACTGCTTAGTTGACTTTCTTCAGGACCAAACTGAATGAAGATCCTACTTGTTACCCTATTTGGGATATTTTTATTATGTTTGTTCAGGTTTGTGCACGTAGTGCCACAGCACTCACAATCACATGCTCGTAATTGCATAGAACACTTATTTTTACCAATCTTCTTGAGGGACTTCACCGGTTTTTTAATTGGTTCTTATTTTGTTCCCTTGGCAGGCCCCATAGGGGTGAAAGAGGGGGTTCGGCCTTGTAGTCAAACATTTGTCTAAGGTTCAAATCCGACTTTTCACCTATGCGCTTCACCTATCCCTTGCCTGCTCACTAAAAGATAACACTTTAGCAACAACTGGCAAAGTGAAATTGATCTGGACAGTCTTGTTTCAGGGCAGACTAGATACCGCAGATCAGAGAATGGAGGCAGCGAAATTCCAATTGGACCAAATGGGCAGAGGTCATGAATTGGGACATGAACTATGGAATGCACAGAAGAAGCTAGTGGATTTGGAGGACAGGAGCAGGCAACATAGTCTATGTTTTATTGGTGTGCCTGAAGGATTAGGGCAATCAATCATGGAAAAATTCATGAAGGCATTCCTCTAAGAACTGTTGCAATCTGAGTTCATGCTGCAACTTCAGATACAAATTTCCTACAGAATTCAAGCTTGTTGTCTCCCAAGAGACATGCCACAAAATAAATGATATCTTGCTTTGTCAGATACCAGCAGATGAGACAGTTCATATATTTCACTAAGAAACATAATGGCCTGCTTCTGTCCCAGAACAGCAATGTCCCTGCAGATTTCTTGTTTCAAACTAACCCGAAATGCAGGAAACTCCTGGCACTCCACCCACAGCTCAGAAAACTGTAATTATACATGGGCTGCTGAACCTCCAACAATGCTGATAACAATTAACAGTTGCAACAAGAAGCACGGTAAGGAAGAGAATCTATTCAGCTGACTTACTGACAGGACTGTTCTGTGCTGAACAGTCTGAAAATCGTGAGTAGGAGGATGGTTGGTGTGTATGCCTAAGAAATCTTTATCAAACTTGGCATTAAAAATGCTAAGATATAGCCCTCCTGCAGGAAACACATTTATATCCTGCCGAATCTGGCAAATTGAGGCGGAATTGGGTTGGTAAATTGCCCTATGTTACAATACTGTTGATTTGCAACTCCTGGGAGTATCTGTTGGATGTTCAGGAAGGTGGCATTTTCCCACGAGTCTCTCCTTTATAGCATTGTACATACCACTGCCAACACCCAGATGTAGTTACCCATTAAAAAATGCAAACTGTTTGTGAGGAAGAGGATGGACATTTTTTCTATGCTGGCACAGACATGGCCCAAAACCTATGACATTCTCAGCATTGGTTTCATGGATGGCAGTACATAGACTTCTCAAGATACATCTACAGCTACAGGTGGAAGTGCCACTGTAGGGAAATGCCAAGATTAAGATCGAGGGCGGGGCACTTTGATGGTCAAACTGATCGGCATCAAGCAAATACAGGACTTATTATCTGAGGATCTTCTTAAAACCTTTGAACTTCTGCAGTTAGAATATGGGCCACAGGACACCGAGATAAGGTGCTAGCCCCAATTGTCCCACTGTTCCAAGTTGATCCTGAGACCTGTTGTGTTCGTACCACCGTCTTCTCACATATAGTACGTCTTCTCACATATAGTCATAAATGAAGAAGTGGGATGCATTTAGAGTGGTGATATCCGGCCTATATGGAGCTATAATTGACCCACTTTTCTCTGTTCCCACTGCAGACTCCCTGAGGCGTCAGTGTCAAGAGAGGCTTGTACAGATTTCACGGAGGACAGTTGGTCTGCTAGCCAGGGTCGCCATAGGAGGGGCTGAGTGATGTGAGATCGAAACTTAGTTTCTTAAAATGTTTCCATGAATAGCATTAGTCACCCGAGTGCCTGTATTGCTTTAGCCTCAGTCCTCACAAGTTGAACGTGAGGGCAGACTGAAAGAGACATCCTGCATATCTTCGGGTCTTCTCCACTGATATACATTATAAGACCTTAATACCATGAGGATCTCCTGTCCAGTTGATGGCTGCCTCGGTCATATTGCATGATGTCTCGGGTACCCCAATCACAATGTCCCACTACAGAAAGTTGTTTACTACTTCTCTGGTGGTGGCTAAAATATGTATGTGAGGGAATGAAGATAGACCACTTCACCCTGTAGTGATGAATGTTTTTAGAGAAATTATTGTAATTGCATGCCGTAGGATGCAGATATACTAGGTCAATGATTAGTCAGCACTTTTTCCAAACTTAGATGTGGGAGCATTTCCTGACCCCTGTGCAACCATTTGTCAATTGATACTGGTTGAGAATCCAGGGAACCAGAATGCCTCTTACCAGTGGATTGGTAGGCTGGCATTTTCCTGGACTGCATTTACAGACTGCCAACGGGGTGGGGGGGTGGGTGGGTGGAGGGGCGAGTGGGGAGGGGGGGGGGCTGTCTAGCAGTTTCGCCCCTTCTTGAGAGAGACTCAACCCCCTTAGACAGAGGCCTAATTTGTGTGATCTGCCAAAGGTTTTGTTGATGTGTGATTAGACCGGTATTGGGGAGTTGAATTTCAATTCTGAGTAGATAATGCACCAGTATTCAGACTAGGCCATTGTCCTCACAATCGTAAAGCTGAAACCCCAGCAGGGAGTAGGCTCATATTGCTTGTGGGTTTGGAGAGACAAGCTAGGTGGTGTGGGAATGCCGTGAGTGATCTATGCTTTCCTCTACTGTGGCCCTGCTTTCTTCCTTTTCCTACCCAGGGGTGTTGTTATTGCAGTAATCCTTGTTAACAGATACTGCAGAGCTGAACAGAGATTGGAGGCTTTCTTTTCTCCACTGCTATCACCCATGGGTCTCACTTCGACTGTTTTGCATGGGGGAAGGTGCGGATGAAGAAACCAGGGATGGGACAGACAGTGACTGGTCCTTTTATTACTCCTGTCACTGGACTCTTTCTTTTCATTACCCTACAGTATGTTTGGAGTCTTTTGGGGAGTTTTTTCACTACCCCTTTTCCTTACTCCCCAACTAATCCTTTACTCCTTACTTATTCATGTATATATACATGATCGGACCTGATGCAGTGTCTGCCAAGTACTATGTACGGTGTGGTTGTTTACGTTCATGAGATTAATGCATTTCATTTGAGGATGCCTAGTTTGACAACTGCCGGCCTATTACCCTTGGTGAGGCTTTTATGCAAAAACTCTGTGTCTGGTTTGGTTTGAAAATGAGCTCTACGATTTGTAAACGTCAGGGCCGGACTGGGAACGCAAACCAGCCTTACGTTGAGCCAGGGGAGAAGGGTCTGAAACACTGCTGCTGCTTTTGTTACAGGGGGCCGATATTGCAGCACTGCAGCAAAACCGGCTTCCAGTAACAAAAAAGTACCCCACCGGTCAAAACCGGCCCACACCCTTCCAGCCAACTGGGAAAATGCCCAGTGCCCGCTACGGCCAGTACAGTCCTGGTAAACGTGTATTTGTACTTTAAAAAAAATAAAGAATCGTTTCAAAGAAAGAAATTGGATTGTTGTGAGTTTTTGTGCTAAGTCCTACTTGGGCAGGGGTGGCTCCTCCATAAGAGCAGAGGAGCATCCTGAACGGATTCTCAGGACAAGGTGGGGCAATTGCTTCTGAGTGGCAGCAGGGAGCTGGACACTTATCTGTAAAGTGCAAATGCCCCTTTGGCCGCCCGTCTTGCGATGGCCAGCCAGACATGCACATTTTAAAGTTCTCCAACCTAGCTGTCTAAGACACAGCTGAGTGAGAGAAAGCACAGACCTCCAGTGCTCTTAAGAGCGCTGCGAGAGGCTACGTCCTTCAATCCTGACATGTGTCTAATGCTGAGAGACGCGCCAAGATTGGTGAGAGCAGTTCCCTGGGTCTGGAGCTTCCAGGAGAGAAGACACCCATCCTGTGACAAGTCAGCAAGGAAAGTTCCTTTTTTTAAATTATTTTAATGCCATCTGTATTTTGTCTGCCCCACCACCCTAAATACACACAAGCCATCACTGGACTTGTGCCTGGTTAAACAAGAGTTACAGAAGATGTATCAGATCACATTTACTCCATGCTACCCACCGCAGCTTCCTGCCAGTGCTGGTAGCTGATTCGTGGCCTCTATTCCTCATCTATGCCTGCTTGGGATATCTCTGGTAGTATTCATATTTGTTAAGAAGGCTCCCTAAAATTAAGATTTTCACAGCTGTGCTTTGACTGTTTAAAAAATACAACTGAGCTGGGAAACATATGAAAACGTTATACATGTATGCGGAAAACGTAATTCCCTCTCCAAGGGCCATATGTATCAAGCAAATTAGCATTCGCAAAGGCCGAAATTTGCGAATGCTAATTTGCTAAATGGTATGTATGAAACATTTTGGCAGCAAAATAAGGAATCGCAAAATTTGCTATTCCTTGGTCCACATGCATCAACCTATTTAGGAAGTGCAAACTGTGCGAATCAGTAAATTCGGCCGTTTGCGATTCCTAAATAAGTTTTTGGGATGCATCATACATTTTTGAGAAATTCGCTATTTTTAGCGATTTCCAAAAATGCGATTGCTTTTAAGGAATCGCAAAATTGCGATTCCTTAAAAGCAATGCATGATTGTTTTTCAAATTGCGAATTCGCAATTAGGGGGTGCAAATTACCACAAGGTTGAACCTCGTGGTAGTTTGCGAAAAGTTATGAAAATGCACAAAAATGCAATTTTTAAACTTTCATGTTACAGACACACATGTCCTTAGGACATGTCTGTGCGAAACATGCACTTTAAAATACATTTCAGGGGTGCAGGGGGGGTCCTTTGGACCCCCCTCTGCACCCTTGGAATGCATTAACAAATTGCGAATCGCATTTTCAAATTCGCAATTTGTAAATGCCTTCCCATTGACTCCTATGGGCCTTTTGGCCCATAGGAATCAATGGGATTTGCGAAATCGCAATTAGGAATTCGCATAATATTTGCGATTCGGTAAAAATTGCGATTTTTACTGAATCGCAAATATTATGCGAAAAAAATCATGCATCCCATTTTGCAATTCCTTATTTGCGATTCCCTAAAAATGGCAAATAAGGAATCGCAAAACCTTACAATGATGCATGTGGCCCCTTATTTTGCGATTGCACTTAAGGAATCGCAAATTGTGCGATTCCTTAAATGCAATTTATCAAAGGAAAATTAATTCAAAAATGGCCATAAGGATTCGCAAATTACCACCAACTTCTAGTTGGTGGTAGTTGCGAATTCTTTTAAATAAGCAATATATTTAAAATCCAAAGGTGCCATATGACGCTCATACATGCCCTGAGGGCATGTATGTGCGCCATATGCCCACACATGCCATTTTCAGGGGTGCAGCAGGGTGTTCTTGTGACACCCCTGCACCCTTGAAAATATTCCTAAATTGCGATTAGCAAATTTCTAATTGCAAATTTCCCCTTCATTCCTATGGGCCTCCTGGCAAAACAAAACGGAAGGTTAAAATTGATTTTTCATGTAAAATGCTTAACATGGTTAAGGTAAGGTTTTTACCATGGAATCACAGCACCATGGAATATTGTGCAGCATATAATCAGGCAAACGGATTATATAAGAATAAACAGAATGTTTGCAATCTTGATTATAGCATCATTGCTGTTTTTAGGTCATTTTGGCATAAACAGGCACACATTTTTCAGAACTGGGAAGTAGAAGGCACCGAAAACAAAGAAATAAATCATCAAGGTTGAAGCAAATCTAATTGTGTGAGTCCGAAGAAGGAGCCCAGCGCAGGTGGGTGCATCCAAAGGTTAAGCCACGTTTCGGTCTTTTTTAATTTGGGTCAGACCACTGAGGTTGATTAATATTATAGATCTGCAAGTAAACCAATTATGTATTAAATCAAAGTCAAAATGTAATTACAAAGCAAATAGAAATGGACCTACTAGCGAGGAGATGAAGTGGACTTCCAATGCTGCTTGCATTTTACTGTAGACTGCAAACGCTGGGTGTTTGGTTGTAATGTATGTGTGTGTCTAGCCAGATATTGTAGAAATAACCAGGGTTGTGAGAGACTGGACATATCAAGTAGAAGGGCTGATTCACAGAAGTGTAGAGGAGTTGTAGTGAATAGCTCCTTGTGCTAGATAAGCCTAGGCCTACACACAATCCACAATATTTACAACAAGGGGTGGTGAGGGACAGAGTCTCTGAATTAAGCAGAAAGCTCTCACCCAGTCAAGAGATCAGGGCTAGATCCAACACCGTTTTTTAGCTCACTGCACCATCCCAGTTTCAGAACCTGGCTGTATGCAAATTAGTCTGTTCCTGTCCCAGTGCATGATGGGAACAGGGCAAACCAAACTACAAAAGCCAATTCTTACACTGGGAAGGAAACAAGCTCCCGGGGACCGGTTTCTGGCATTACAGCCGTCTTCGGCCCGGTTTGCTTGAATCCTGATGGTGCAATGAGCAAGGGTCTCACATCTGAGAATACTCAGACATGAGTCCCTTTCTCACTGCTCCATCAGGATTCAAGCAAGCCGGGCCGAAGAAGGCTGAAATGCCAGAAACCGGTCCCCGGTAGCTTGTCTCCTTTCTGGTGAAGAATTGGCTTGGTAGTTTAGTCTGCCCTGTTCCCATGATGCACTGGGCCAGGGACAGACTGATTTGCATATAGCCAGGTTCTGAGCTGGGATGGGGCAGTGAGATAAATAACGGTGATGGATCAAGCCCTGATCTTTGGACTGGGTAAGAGTGGTCTGTTTAACTCAGACACTCTGTTCATCACCACCCCCTTTTTGTAAATCGTTTTTGGCCACTATAGGTGTGGCAGGGTATACTCAGACATGAGTCCCTTTCTCACTGCTCCATCAGGATTCAAGCAAGCCGGGCCGAAGAAGGCTGTAATGCCAGAAACCGGTCCCCGGTAGCTTGTCTCCTTTCTGGTGAAGAATTGGCTTGGTAGTTTAGTCTGCCCTGTTCCCATGATGCACTGGGCCAGGGACAGACTGATTTGCATATAGCCAGGTTCTGAGCTGGGATGGGGCAGTGAGATAAATAACGGTGATGGATCAAGCCCTGATCTTTGGACTGGGTAAGAGTGGTCTGTTTAACTCAGACACTCTGTTCATCACCACCCCCTTTTTGTAAATCGTTTTTGGCCACTATAGGTGTGGCAGGGTATACTCAGACATGAGTCCCTTTCTCACTGCTCCATCAGGATTCAAGCAAGCCGGGCCGAAGAAGGCTGAAATGCCAGAAACCGGTCCCCGGTAGCTTGTCTCCTTTCTGGTGAAGAATTGGCTTGGTAGTTTAGTCTGCCCTGTTCCCATGATGCACTGGGCCAGGGACAGACTGATTTGCATATAGCCAGGTTCTGAGCTGGGATGGGGCAGTGAGATAAATAACGGTGATGGATCAAGCCCTGATCTTTGGACTGGGTAAGAGTGGTCTGTTTAACTCAGACACTCTGTTCATCACCACCCCCTTTTTGTAAATCGTTTTTGGCCACTATAGGTGTGGCAGGGTATACTCAGACATGAGTCCCTTTCTCACTGCTCCATCAGGATTCAAGCAAGCCGGGCCGAAGAAGGCTGAAATGCCAGAAACCGGTCCCCGGTAGCTTGTCTCCTTTCTGGTGAAGAATTGGCTTGGTAGTTTAGTCTGCCCTGTTCCCATGATGCACTGGGCCAGGGACAGACTGATTTGCATATAGCCAGGTTCTGAGCTGGGATGGGGCAGTGAGATAAATAACGGTGATGGATCAAGCCCTGATCTTTGGACTGGGTAAGAGTGGTCTGTTTAACTCAGACACTCTGTTCATCACCACCCCCTTTTTGTAAATCGTTTTTGGCCACTATAGGTGTGGCAGGGTATACTCAGACATGAGTCCCTTTCTCACTGCTCCATCAGGATTCAAGCAAGCCGGGCCGAAGAAGGCTGAAATGCCAGAAACCGGTCCCCGGTAGCTTGTCTCCTTTCTGGTGAAGAATTGGCTTGGTAGTTTAGTCTGCCCTGTTCCCATGATGCACTGGGCCAGGGACAGACTGATTTGCATATAGCCAGGTTCTGAGCTGGGATGGGGCAGTGAGATAAATAACGGTGATGGATCAAGCCCTGATCTTTGGACTGGGTAAGAGTGGTCTGTTTAACTCAGACACTCTGTTCATCACCACCCCCTTTTTGTAAATCGTTTTTGGCCACTATAGGTGTGGCAGGGTATACTCAGACATGAGTCCCTTTCTCACTGCTCCATCAGGATTCAAGCAAGCCGGGCCGAAGAAGGCTGAAATGCCAGAAACCGGTCCCCGGTAGCTTGTCTCCTTTCTGGTGAAGAATTGGCTTGGTAGTTTAGTCTGCCCTGTTCCCATGATGCACTGGGCCAGGGACAGACTGATTTGCATATAGCCAGGTTCTGAGCTGGGATGGGGCAGTGAGATAAATAACGGTGATGGATCAAGCCCTGATCTTTGGACTGGGTAAGAGTGGTCTGTTTAACTCAGACACTCTGTTCATCACCACCCCCTTTTTGTAAATCGTTTTTGGCCACTATAGGTGTGGCAGGGTATACTCAGACATGAGTCCCTTTCTCACTGCTCCATCAGGATTCAAGCAAGCCGGGCCGAAGAAGGCTGAAATGCCAGAAACCGGTCCCCGGTAGCTTGTCTCCTTTCTGGTGAAGAATTGGCTTGGTAGTTTAGTCTGCCCTGTTCCCATGATGCACTGGGCCAGGGACAGACTGATTTGCATATAGCCAGGTTCTGAGCTGGGATGGGGCAGTGAGATAAATAACGGTGATGGATCAAGCCCTGATCTTTGGACTGGGTAAGAGTGGTCTGTTTAACTCAGACACTCTGTTCATCACCACCCCCTTTTTGTAAATCGTTTTTGGCCACTATAGGTGTGGCAGGGTATACTCAGACATGAGTCCCTTTCTCACTGCTCCATCAGGATTCAAGCAAGCCGGGCCGAAGAAGGCTGAAATGCCAGAAACCGGTCCCCGGTAGCTTGTCTCCTTTCTGGTGAAGAATTGGCTTGGTAGTTTAGTCTGCCCTGTTCCCATGATGCACTGGGCCAGGGACAGACTGATTTGCATATAGCCAGGTTCTGAGCTGGGATGGGGCAGTGAGATAAATAACGGTGATGGATCAAGCCCTGATCTTTGGACTGGGTAAGAGTGGTCTGTTTAACTCAGACACTCTGTTCATCACCACCCCCTTTTTGTAAATCGTTTTTGGCCACTATAGGTGTGGCAGGGTATACTCAGACATGAGTCCCTTTCTCACTGCTCCATCAGGATTCAAGCAAGCCGGGCCGAAGAAGGCTGAAATGCCAGAAACCGGTCCCCGGTAGCTTGTCTCCTTTCTGGTGAAGAATTGGCTTGGTAGTTTAGTCTGCCCTGTTCCCATGATGCACTGGGCCAGGGACAGACTGATTTGCATATAGCCAGGTTCTGAGCTGGGATGGGGCAGTGAGATAAATAACGGTGATGGATCAAGCCCTGATCTTTGGACTGGGTAAGAGTGGTCTGTTTAACTCAGACACTCTGTTCATCACCACCCCCTTTTTGTAAATCGTTTTTGGCCACTATAGGTGTGGCAGGGTATACTCAGACATGAGTCCCTTTCTCACTGCTCCATCAGGATTCAAGCAAGCCGGGCCGAAGAAGGCTGAAATGCCAGAAACCGGTCCCCGGTAGCTTGTCTCCTTTCTGGTGAAGAATTGGCTTGGTAGTTTAGTCTGCCCTGTTCCCATGATGCACTGGGCCAGGGACAGACTGATTTGCATATAGCCAGGTTCTGAGCTGGGATGGGGCAGTGAGATAAATAACGGTGATGGATCAAGCCCTGATCTTTGGACTGGGTAAGAGTGGTCTGTTTAACTCAGACACTCTGTTCATCACCACCCCCTTTTTGTAAATCGTTTTTGGCCACTATAGGTGTGGCAGGGTATACTCAGACATGAGTCCCTTTCTCACTGCTCCATCAGGATTCAAGCAAGCCGGGCCGAAGAAGGCTGAAATGCCAGAAACCGGTCCCCGGTAGCTTGTCTCCTTTCTGGTGAAGAATTGGCTTGGTAGTTTAGTCTGCCCTGTTCCCATGATGCACTGGGCCAGGGACAGACTGATTTGCATATAGCCAGGTTCTGAGCTGGGATGGGGCAGTGAGATAAATAACGGTGATGGATCAAGCCCTGATCTTTGGACTGGGTAAGAGTGGTCTGTTTAACTCAGACACTCTGTTCATCACCACCCCCTTTTTGTAAATCGTTTTTGGCCACTATAGGTGTGGCAGGGTATACTCAGACATGAGTCCCTTTCTCACTGCTCCATCAGGATTCAAGCAAGCCGGGCCGAAGAAGGCTGAAATGCCAGAAACCGGTCCCCGGTAGCTTGTCTCCTTTCTGGTGAAGAATTGGCTTGGTAGTTTAGTCTGCCCTGTTCCCATGATGCACTGGGCCAGGGACAGACTGATTTGCATATAGCCAGGTTCTGAGCTGGGATGGGGCAGTGAGATAAATAACGGTGATGGATCAAGCCCTGATCTTTGGACTGGGTAAGAGTGGTCTGTTTAACTCAGACACTCTGTTCATCACCACCCCCTTTTTGTAAATCGTTTTTGGCCACTATAGGTGTGGCAGGGTATACTCAGACATGAGTCCCTTTCTCACTGCTCCATCAGGATTCAAGCAAGCCGGGCCGAAGAAGGCTGAAATGCCAGAAACCGGTCCCCAGTAGCTTGTCTCCTTTCTGGTGAAGAATTGGCTTGGTAGTTTAGTCTGCCCTGTTCCCATGATGCACTGGGCCAGGGACAGACTGATTTGCATATAGCCAGGTTCTGAGCTGGGATGGGGCAGTGAGATAAATAACGGTGATGGATCAAGCCCTGATCTTTGGACTGGGTAAGAGTGGTCTGTTTAACTCAGACACTCTGTTCATCACCACCCCCTTTTTGTAAATCGTTTTTGGCCACTATAGGTGTGGCAGGGTATACTCAGACATGAGTCCCTTTCTCACTGCTCCATCAGGATTCAAGCAAGCCGGGCCGAAGAAGGCTGAAATGCCAGAAACCGGTCCCCGGTAGCTTGTCTCCTTTCTGGTGAAGAATTGGCTTGGTAGTTTAGTCTGCCCTGTTCCCATGATGCACTGGGCCAGGGACAGACTGATTTGCATATAGCCAGGTTCTGAGCTGGGATGGGGCAGTGAGATAAATAACGGTGATGGATCAAGCCCTGATCTTTGGACTGGGTAAGAGTGGTCTGTTTAACTCAGACACTCTGTTCATCACCACCCCCTTTTTGTAAATCGTACACACAATCCACAACATATTGCTAATCCACAAACATTCCCTTGAGATATATGTGCACAGTGTACATTTGTACTGCAAATGTGTATGCTTCAAAAAGGCCACATATCTACAATTGTTTCCTCAGATTTACACAGGAGCACACTTTCCTCTGTGGATTGGCCATTTAGTAATCCAAGTGGTTCTAGGAAAACAATGCACAGCGACAAATATGATTCTAAAATGGTCCTATTACTAATAGCATGAATTCAACTTCTACATAGTAAAGTGTGAATATTCACGAGTCGCTAAAGTCTCCCAATAGAAATTAGAATTCACAATTTTGATTAGCGCTTCATTCCAAATGTACTCTTTAATTTGTGGCAGCATTTGGCTTCCAGTCCTGCAGTTTCTCCTCATTTCCTTTCCACAATGCAGCTCTAGACTCCAGTGAGGGAAAGGAAGGGTTAGCCCAGGAAGCTCTAATGCAGGTATGGCTGGCACTATTCAGGGATCAATGATTGCCTTTAATGTGTGTGAGTGATTTACTTACAAATCTGTTGAGTGCTGGTAAGCAATTTGATTTGGTGAGAACAGCGCCCATGAGCAAAAACAAAAGAACACATGAGTGCAAAGTTAGAAAATACAGCTTGGCAAAAATAGAAGAAAGTTAACTATAGAAAATAAAACTTAGCAAATTTGTATATCCTGCTGAGCAAGTTTTTGCCAGTCATGAGCCTCTGTTTGCAGGCCACTAAAAGTTAAAAAGAATCGTCGGGAAGCAGCAGATGGGCACTGATTAAGTTGACTTAATCAGGGTTTGGCCCTTGCTCCAGAGAAAGAAATGGAAATGATGCTTGTCCTGCAGTGACCAATTGCGAGGCTGTAAAGATGAATGCCATGAAAGCCAACAAATGGTAAGCAACAGGCGGGCTCCAAACCCTTTGTGTTAACAATAGTGTCTCGCAAGCGAGATGTATGCACTTAGTGCAAGCAGGTTTGACCCTAAAAAGCAATTTGTAAGGGTTCTGCATCGTAAACATGACTTATGTTAGGTGGCATGATAATTGTTAACTCGTTATTCACAACACCATATTGATAATTAAACTATTTAAATGCATCACAGCACCAAACCATAGCTAATATCCCACAGGGAGGAGGTGGCTTGGGACAATTCATCAGCTGTCACAGCCAGCTAGGTGAGGGTTTTGGCCAATATGCCTGGGACCTGTGCCACACTACATGATAAGAGTGAAGTAGATGCCACGCATATGCCATGTGGCATCATGCATGCAGTTTCAAATTGCCTTGTTAGAAGCGGTGCTTTAAATGAAGATATAGAAATGCTGGAACTCACTATTTAGAGTATTTCTTTACCCCTGAGAAGTGCCTCTTTGCTCCTGATTAGTGGCGGTACTGTCCCATTAAATCTATTTCAGCAATGCTGAGAAGTGCAGGTACTCTCCCTTTCCAATTTAAGAAGTGCAGGTGCTCAGTACCATTTAAAGCACTGGTTAGCAGGCATGCAGAATAAAAACAAGTGCCACCTTTCCTGCTGCCCTGCCATTTTGCTCACTCTTCCTTTCCCCATGTGACCACAGTCACGTGGCCTGGTCCCGCAGCTTCGCCGCACAGATGTCCTAGTGAAAACTAGGGAAGTAGGGATTCTCCAAGGGAACATTTACTGGAAGATTTAATTTCACCTTTCTGTTTCATGAATGCTAAAATACCAAATATGTTGGTAATATCAGAGCACAAAACTTCCATTGTGGCTATTTTGAAAGGATCTGTGAACATAGTTGCGCGGTTTCTCAAAGTTGCTCTCAATTGTATTACATTGTTTTCAGTGGGTCTGATGGCAGTGCTCTCTGTGATGACATATACGCTGCAGGGAATATGTTCTGCCTGGTTCTGTGGTAGCATCTCAGTGGTGCAGAATTCAAAATTGTGAAATCAGACTAGACACAATGACTAAACCTTACTGTGGTTGTAGGGAATCTAACACAGTGGTTGAACCACAATACATCCAGCATGGCTATTAACCGATCTGGAGTCTCCCAACAGCTGGACTGACGGACAATACTTGGTGTGTAACCAAAATTACATTACATCATTGCTATGAATCCGAAGTAATGTGATCAATAACAAATCAGGTTGCCAGAAGCTCAGCTATTGTGATGATCGTGCCTAGGATTTCAGCGTAGAGTAGGTCATTGTAACAATACATCCTCTGAGGAACTCTTTGTATTTGGAGATGGTTGTGATGTGACAGAAGTTGCTAGTCAAGTCTAGAGGATTAGTTGTTGAAGAACCAGCTTTCTGACAGGATTTAATGGGTTAAGCATTTTGATCCTGAGATGCATGTGAAATGTTGACTGCTGCTTGTGACATGTGGTTCTAAGGTATCACAATTCATCTTATGCTATTTATTTGTTTCTTATGCATGGAATATGGAAATTGAGTACACTTTCTTGGGCAAATTGGTCCATTGTGCTTACAAGATGGGAGGACATATTCAATTCAAACTGCCTCCTAATGATGCATTGTATCAAACCTACTTTTAATGATAGGACACAATGGGTCCTTCTGCTGTGTTGCAAAGTGTAATTTAGTCAAAGGAATCTGACAAATATAACATCCAGTGAGGTAAAACGAGCTTGGTTTCATGTAGCCCATGTATTTTTTGTTAAAGTTCAGGGAGCACTGTTTGAATAGTCAAGCTTTGTGCCTAGAAACTCAAAATTGATTTTGTCAACACATTTACCAATTACCCATGTACGTCCAGGAGAGGGGTGCTGGTATACAGGCTGAGATTCTGACCCGGGAACTTGGGTTCTAAAGTCACAGCTTCAACGCTTCCCAAAAATTCATGCAATTCTGGGCAAATAAATCTACCTTTCTGTGCCTGAAATTGGAGTTATGCTTACATGTATGTGGTAATTGTATAACTCAAACTAAGCCAAAAGGCAGTGGAGCACTATACAGTGTCAGTGTCAAATGCAGAGATACAACCAATTAGTGAATGAGGAGGTAGCTGGTGTGAGAAAGTGCCTTTATATATACTGGACCAGAATAAGGTACAGTGTGTATAGAGTCCACAAACCCCAGAGGTATAACAGAGGTTAACGTCAGGGCTGGCCTTACTCCCCAAAGTGGTAGCTTGGTCGAGCAGTAAGGCAGTACCAGAGGACAGTGTAAAGCATTTGTTGTACACACTCAGTCAGCAAAAGGTTTCACACACTCAAGGACTGAACTCCAGGCCAATTGTTTTAATATCAACAGATATAGTTGTTATTTTTTTTTAACCAACTGGTATACAAATGTACTTTTCTCAATATGAGTCCTCTCAGGTAATTACTTTGCAAAGAGGCAATAAACTTTTTGATCACAATAGATACAGTGGTTGCAGTAGGCAACACAATTCTAAACACACTATAGCTTTGAGCTCAATGGTTTTTCATCATATAAGTACAGTTGATTACTTTGTAGATTACTTTGGTAGTTCCAGGGCTGGATCCTAAATTCAGTCCTGGGGTCTAAGCTGAACCAATTTAGTATAATCGTTTTAGTTACAGTAGTGATGTTTCAGATATATACAGCTGTTTTAAAAGTTCACACAGAAAATTTTCAATGAAAATCTGGCAATGTTACCCAATGGGAGAAAATTCAGGTTGCAGGTAAAGTATGATCTTGTTACTTTTGTAATCCAGTACTAGGCTCCTAGGTCTAGTACTGGGGTCTCAACTTAAAACAGGTAAGTAATTGCGTTTCAGTATTTCGTATGATTTTTAAAGAATATTTCAAGTTTTCAAAAGTAGACACAAGAAATTTGATAGAAAAGCAGACAATGGATTCCTATGGAAAAAATACAGATTACTAGTAAACCCGGTAAGGATTACTTTTGCAGTTCAGTACTGGGCTACAAGGTACAGTACTGGCTTCTCTTCTGATCACAGGTGAGTACTTCGGAATTCGGTATTCTACTGATTTTATAGGAATATTTTAAAGTTTCAAAACTTCAAATTTAGAAGAAATTTCACAGAAAAACAGTCAATGGTTTCCTATGGAAAAAGTTTAGGTTGCTAGTAAACACGGTTATGATTACTTTTGCTGTTTAGTACTGGGCTAGAAGGTACAGCACTGGCTTCTCGCCTGATCACAGGTGAGTACTTCGGAATTTGTTATTCGGCTGATTTTAGATGAATATTTTAAAGTTTCAAAACTTCGAGTCAAACCAGTCAATGTTATCCTATGGCAGGAAAGTGAGTCATCGGTTTTCAGGTGAGTACTCGACTGGTGAAGTTAAGGTTCTGGGCATAGACTCAGGGGTTCCCCAGGGTCCGGTAGGTACAGTTGGTACACCCTCAGAGGCACAGGGGCAGCCAGGTGCAGAGGTAGTTAGGCCCAATGTTATTCAATGAGAGGCAGGGGGCCTTCGGGTTGGTGGCTGCTGGCTAGCAGGCCACGTGGCTGTGGGAGCTGGGCTCCTGGTCACTTGCTCAGGGCAAATGGGTAAGTAGGATAAGACAAAGGTTGCACTACCAGGGGCACTCGGACGGCTGGGTGCAGAGTGCTTTTGAGTCGTCAGGCACTCAATGTTATTCAATAAGGATCTTGAAAAGGGAACAAAGGCTGCAGGCTCGGGGACGGTGGATCTTCTGGAGCGACCAACACTTCGAGGGGTAAGTTGGGAACTTGGAGGATAGGTAGACACCCAGGGGTTGAACACAGGGGGCCGTGGGGCGCCGGGTGTAGGGTTGTCTTTTGAGGTCGTGAAATCTTGCCCCCTGCTGGTCGCGGTCGGAGGGGTCCTTTGACCTGAGGCTGCAGGCGTCATCGGAGTCGTTGAGGAAGGTCCTTGGGCACTGGATTCCAGGTCAGAATCGCTGGATGGACGGCCTCAGGGTTTTGATTCACTCCGGCACAGGCCAGGCTTGGCGGGTGCAGAGTGTGCAGGGTTCGCGGTCCCGGGCTGATGCCAGGGCTTGTTACTTGCTTTGAGAAGTAACACTGCTCGTGGGAGACCCATGTAGTCAGAGTCACAAGGCAGTCAGGTCCTCCGGGGTTTTTGAGGTTGCTGACCACTGGAGATGCCGGGGTTTAGCAGGAGCAGGTTCGAGGGTTGACAGGCCGGTAGGGCTGGGGGCCAAATCAGTTGGTGTCTTCCTCTTCTTAGCAGCTGCACAGCAGGTCTTCTTGTTTCTTGTTCTTCTTTCTTGTTTCGGTATCTTTGCCCTGGGTACTATAGGGGCACAGGGCTCATGCACTTGTGCCCACACCACTGGCATAAGGCACCCAGCTAGAGGGGTGGCTGATGTATGCCAGGGCAGTGGGTTTGTGGGCATGGCACACAGGGATGTGTGCCATGTCGACTCTTTGTTTAATTCTGCACCAGGACACTCAGCCTGCAAAGGCAGTGTGTGTGTGTCAGGGTACAGGGCCCCTAAGGGTGGCACAATAAGTGCTGCAGCCCTTAGGGGTCTTCTCTGGTCACAATGCCCTGGGTACCTAGGGTACCATTTACTAGGGGCTGACATGTGGCCAGAGATGCCAATTGGGTTTAGGGTTTGGTACAGATTTTAGGGAAGGAACACAGGCCCTGGGTACCTGATTGGCAGGGACACAGGGCACACCAAGGAAAAGTGCATCAGGTATCAGGCAAAAAGAGGAGGGGCACTGCAACAGAAACTCACTTTCTCACAGCTGGGTTCTGGGAGCAGAGGTAGATTGTTATTGCATCATGATGCGTTTATTTAAATAAGTGCGTCTTCAGTTCTTTCCAAAACTGGGTCAGGGTTGTGATGGTCCTGATGGATAATGGGATGTTTGTTCAAGATCCAGGATGCATGGATGGAGAAGGCCTGTCGGCTTCATTTTCAGATTGGGTTGCCCTTCTTTGCCTCCATCCTGGAAACGTGAAATGGAGAAAGAATTCACTGTGTTCTGGCTCATACGATCTCAGTTCCATCAGCCTGTCACACGTTGGGTCCTAAGATTTGGTTAAAACCTAGTATCCAAACCAGCATTACTGTTCTCCTTACAGCAGCTCTTTTTGTTTTGCTTTTACTGCAATAAACTACTCTCTATAAAGCACTCACCTCAGTCACGGCTGGTGCAGGTAAGAGCGGCAGGGCAGGGCGGGTGGGTGAAGTCGGCAGACGACGAGAGAAAATAAAATTTAAAAGAAATAAAACCACTTACCTTGGGTCGCTGCATCGCCGAATTTGGCGATGCGGCGAACGCAAGGTAAGTGTGTTTCTTTTATTTTCCCTCTTCGTTGTCTTTTGACTCCAACCCAGTCCCCGCCCCACAACCCCACTACTTTTCCCAGCAACGGCTGCAACGAACTCAACGGCTCCATGGAGCTGGATCATGTTAAACCAGTACCTCGGTTAATTAAGATTGACCTTCGAGCATAGAGCTCGAGTATTTCACCTTAAACCTCTTTCCTAACCAGGTGCGAGGAACCAGTTGAATGCATATTGGGTGAATATTTTAGCACCACTGATGCCTGCTTGAGATCAAGTTTTCCCTTTTGAGAGTAGGCTAGCGATACCCGCTTCTTAAAATATTTTAAATTCTGTTCTGCTATCTTTAGAGACATTTGACGGTTATGTAATCTCTCAGAACACGATTTGGACTGTTCCCAATAAAGCATCAAGTTGTAAACTTAACCAACAAACTTTTTCCACTGACAAAATTAAAAGACTCAAATGAGGCCTTTTCTTAAAGCTTTCTTTAGTTGTTACAATAGCTAGCACCTAGTTGATGGTCCAATGGCACAGTAAGAATTTGATATGTGAAATATTTCATAAGTTATGTAAGGCAGAATTTGTTAGAAAGTCGAAACGGTCGTTTCCTTTTTTTGTGGGCTCCAACTTGCCCTTTCAGTATCTTAAATCATTTTCCCTTTGATCGCTTTTTTTTGGTTTTATATTGTTTGCATTTTTCAACTAATATTATTCGTGAGAGGGTCAAGACTGAGAAAATGAGGGCTTTGGGAACCAAAGAGACATTCTTAAAGCAAGTAAACTCTACACAAGGCAAGTAATCTGTGAAAGGACAAAAAAAACAAGTGGAGCAAATACAACCCATAGGTACCCTGGCTTTTAAATACAGAACCAACATGGATATAAATAAACCTAAAAGGTCCCTTTCACCCAGATATTCAAGTCATGTCCTTTTCATGTCATTTACTCTGCCTAATTCCAGCTCCAGAATATGCGTACGACATATGCATCAAATCCTCTTTTTTAGGGCTGCCTTGATTTACGTATGCATGGCTTGGCTGAATTTGTTCATCCACCGCTGAAAGGATCCCTGCTTCTCAATTTGTTTCTATAAGTAGAGATGTTTTTTCCCAGAATTCTATAGTTTACTCAAATTCGGCCTCATTCAAAAAGTAATTTCCTTGTACCACATTACAATATATCTACCACAAACAAATCATACTTTTCCCAATGTTCACTTTTTATCTGTTCTGCTAGACAAACTGATGCTCATCACATTTTCATGAAGACAACAAAAATAAACCAACAAACATTTTATACGCCTTGTTAAAGCGCACTGTAGCTTCACAGTTAAATGTTGAAACATAAAGTTTGCAAGATGTCTCGGTACATTGATTGTGAGCAACACCACAGCGTAAAGTCACAAAATTTAAATTGTCATTGACTTTCATAGACAAGATGACATAATCTTGATGTATGGGGTGATTGCTGTAAACTGGGGGGCTGCTGGCTGCATATTTGGGGATTCTGTTTTTTGATGCTTTGTGTGATCGTGTCGTTTGTATTACATGCCAACGAGGGGAATCTGTGGCAAGCGAACAAGCAGCGCGAACCTGCTCGCAGGCAGCTGTGCCAGCAGGAATGTCCGTCGCACAGATAAAGCGCAGAGCGCGGCCGGTTTACAAGCCAGGCACTGACTGCAGGGGCAGTAAAGACACAGCTGTCAGGCTTCGAGTAACTCAATCTGTGGCTGCTTCTGCAGCTCCCCGCACCCAGGGAGGGGCCATTAATCATGCACCGGTGTGGGCTGCAGCTAGCCCTGCAGCACTCACCCAGCTGGCTCACTGTCAGCTCCTGCAGTAACTTTAATAGGCCAGACTCCAGTTAAACTCTAAGGAGTGAACATGCTGGTTAGTTTAGTAGTGCGGCAGATTTGTCCCTAAAACTACCGCAATGGCGGGACACGACGTGTTCTCTAATTAATTAACTCAGTGTGAATCTCCCTTGCTCGCCCATGTTCCCCAGTTTCTTTAGAGCACTGGCCTATTTTCCCGTGATCTGGGGGGTGGATGTTTTCAGCCCCCACAAGCAAATACAAGAACAAAAGAGTCAACGATTGAATGAATGCAAAGGACTGTGGAACTTCTTAGACATTAAAAACATAGCAGATTGTAAAAGGCTTAACCCCTTCTATGCTCATGACGGAGCTGCTCCATCATGAGCCTCGGTTGAGCTGTGCTCATGACAGAGCGGTTCCGTCATGGCCCGCTCGGCGCGCTTGCGCGGTGCGAATTTCACGCCTGCGCTGGACGTTCCATTGAGCGGGCGGGGCCATGACAGAACCGCTCCGTCACGAGCATGCAAGCGCCGCTCGGCCCCCCCGCCCCCTAAGCGCTGCGGCAAAATTCCCGCCGCAGCGAAGGGGTTAAATATCTCTCAGTGACAACCTGTCCACACATGCCTCTGCAATACCGCATGGAACAATACTCAGTAGCGGCTCACACAGGTAAGAGCGGTGAGGCGGCGGGGTGGGGGGTGGTGGTGGAAGTCGACAGAGTTGGCGATGCGGCGAGCGCAAGGTAAGTGGTTTTATTAATTTTCTGTCAACTTCCACCACCCCTTCACGCCCGACCTACCTCTCTTACCTGTGCGAGCCACTACTGACAATACTGAGTATACCGTACCACGTTCTCTTTCGATTAAGTTCCATCTTAGTAGTATGATACTCCTTTGGTACATCAAGACATACAACATCATAGGGCTTTTCATGCATCCCCGCAACTAGACCTCATGGGGAAGGTATCACCCTCCTGAAGTCGTAGTCACTCTAAAAAACATGGAGATTTACCTCTCTTGGGGCCAGATGTACGAAAAACCGGTGCAAAAAAGTCTTTAATTTTACAATGCAACCTATGTACTAACAGGAGGTCTCACAAAATATCCAGTGGCAAAAGGTTGCATTTTATTTCCACAATCGTGGTCACAAGTCATTGGTACATGCTATTATGACTCGTAATACGGAGATGGTGCACTTTTCACTACCCCTCCTAATTGCAGTTAGGAACAGATCGCAAAACCGAATTTGTGAGTCAGACAGGCATTTCCGATTTGCAAAATGGGTTTGGTATATAGAAAAACATGCTTTTGTGGTCTCAAACCCTGTGATTGTGAGAATCACAAGTATGAAACTGCATAAGGGCTTTGAATATCTGGCCCGAAGTATATAAAGCAAACACCTTATCAAAATGTCTCTGTCATTGGCAAATCAAAAAGTTAAGAGGTATGTCTGAGCATTTATAAAGTGTTTTAGTAGTCTAATCACATACACAGTTCGAGTTCTCCCAGACACCGGTATAGAAATAATTTCCCTGTGTTTCAAGAAGGTGGTACATATTAATCCTACACAGTATCAATATTCTATATAAATTTAGCATATTTTAATTCACTGAAATTTGCATAGATATTAAATATTATAGAGATCATGAATGGACACTTACCTGTGTCTTCGTCAATGCTAAATCGTCCCAGGCCACTTCCATCCCGTATTGAGTATTGAACCTCTCCGTCTCTTCCCGTATCCTCATCTCTTGCAATGACTTGCAAAACACTTGTTCCAATACGGGAATTCTCCTTCACTGATCCAACTAAAGCAAAGTCCGAAAAATATGGGGTATGGAGATTCTCATTTACATCAATCACTTCCACCTCCACAAAAGACACAGAGGAGAGAGAAACTGGACGCCCTTTGTCTTTTGCACGCACCGTTATGTTATAGAACTGCTGTTTCTCATAATCAAGCTCTTTGTTCAAACGAACTGCACCACTAGCCTTGTCTATTTCAAACCGTCCGTTGTAGTCATTTATTAGTGAATAGCGTACCTGGCCCCCTAACCCAAGGTCAGGATCCTGCGTTTCAAGCCAAGCAATTATGGTTCCAACCGGCAGGTCTTCGAGGACCTTAGCATTGTAGCTAGGAGGTATGAAGGCTGGAGAGCAATCATTTACATCCTCCAAAAACACATTCAGAGTAACTACTGAGAAGTGCTGAAGATCAATCTCAGACCTGTCTCTGGCTTCAATTTTCAAGGTGTAATTTGCTTTTGATTCCCTATCCAGATGGTCAGCCACATACACCACCCCGCTAGTGCTGTTTATTGCAAATTTTTGTGTGTTGGTCAAAATTGAATAAGTGACTTCTCCATTTAATCCCAAATCCTTGTCCCGGGCTTCTACCTGGATTAATTCTGCACCAATGCTACTGCTTTCTAAAACACTGACTGAATAGCTGTCTTGCAGGAAATTAGGCCTGTTATCATTGGCATCGTCTACATTTACTTTCAGTACTTTCCAAGAAGATTTCTGGGGGGTTCCTAAGTCATAAACGGTGATGTTGACTAAATAAAGGTCTGTCTTCTCCCGATCAAACGGTAACAAGACTTTTAGAAGCCCAGTTTCCATGTCAATGCTAAAGCAGCTATCCATATTACCATCGGAAATTGTGTAGACAACCTTTCCATTGAAACCAAAATCTGCATCATGAGCCTTAATTCTAAGTATGGTGGAACCAACAGGAAGGTCTTCCTTCACAGATACATCCGAAGGAAATGATTTATCAAAATGTGGGGCCTGTCTGTTTACCGAATAGAAGTCAAGAAATCCATCTTCAAAATGGGTCTTGACATTTGATTTTGACTTTTTGAGTAACTTTTCCGCTAGCTTCTGGGCAACTCGGGTTTCTCGGCAGCTGAAGCTCTTGGAAGAGACTTTTGCATGTACCACTGAAATGTTAACAAACATGGGGTCAGCAAAATTCTCTCCATCGGTTGCTGTTATCCTGAGGGAAAAGGAGTTTTTGAAACCGGAATCAAGTAGAGATTTTTTCAGCTGCAGGACACCAGAATCGGGATTTAAATAAAACAACCCAAGCTCATTTCCAGATAGTATCTTGTATTTTACTAGGTCTAATTCATCTACATCTATAGCTGAAACAGCAGTGATGTGCCCACCCACAGGAAAGTCGTGTGCTATTACTCCTTGGCATGCCACTTTTTCGAACAAAGGTTTGTTATCATTCGCATTCCCTATGTGTATTGTTACATTAATCTCACTCTCATGGCGATATGGTGACCCCCAGTCTGACGCTCTTACTACGAACTTGAAACTCTCAGGGGAAGACTCGAAATCTAATTCTTCCGATGTACTCACAAGGCCAGTGAACTGGTTTATAGTAAAGGGCAAGGAGTTTAAGCTTGGAATGCTATAGGTGATGTACCCATTTTCACCTTTATCCCTGTCATAAGCAAAAATGGATAAAACGCTGGTTCCGATGGGGACACTTTCATTTACAAACGCCTCATACGACGGCTGCTTGAACTCAGGAATATGATCATTGGCGTCTTCCAACCTTACAGTGACCAGCGCTTGTAAGTCCCTTCCTTCCACTGCGACTTTTAGCTCATATTGCTCCTTCTCAATGATATTCAAATGGCGTGCTGTGGTGATGAGCCCAGTTTTGGAATTGATTTTAAAATAGTCTGCATCTTCACTGTCCATTATTTTGTATTCCACACCCTGTGCATCTGATTTTAATCTAACGACTGCCACCACAACACCGGGAGGGGCAAATTCACTGACTGTGGATTCATATGCATCTTTTTCAAACTGTGAGTGTGTTGTCTCTTTCCTAGCATTAGCAATGTGCACAATTTTCACAGCAGAAAACTTCTGCGGAGACCCTCTGTCTTTTGCTTGAAGAGTAAGATTATATCCGTAAGGAAAACTGTCCCAATCAATTGGCTTTCTCTCCTTGATCTTATAATCATTCATCCATTTGCCTTCTTTGGCCAAGAAGAATTGCTCCAGAGGATCTCCGGCTACTATTGACACAGATTCGATCTCTCCATTTGCACCCTCATCTACGTCATCGACTGTAACAATGGCATAGGTAGGATCCTTGTCCAAAGCAAAGGGAATGTGAGTGACCACATGAATAGTCGGAGCATGCTCATTTATACGTTCAATGTGAACATAAAGCTTTGCGGTACTGCTAACTCCGTTATTGCCATAAAGTTTCATTCCACGATCCACGGCCAGAACTTCCAAATCATACCTGTTCTTCTCATCATAGTTCAGGCGTCCAGTTAATGAAACAATTCCACTGGTTGGGTGAACAGAAAATAGTTCAACTTTACTCTTAAAAAAGTAATAAAATTCGCCATTGGATCCAATATCCGCATCCGTAGCTGTAACCTGAGCAATGCTAGTTCTAATGGGGGTACTTTCTGCTATTGTTACAGAGTATGTTGTTGGTGAAAACAAAGGCCTCAGGTCATTCATATCCAAAACCTGTATGTTTACTTTTGTCCAGGCTTCCAAGTCCTCCCCCCTGACAGATCCTTTTATTACTAATAAGTAGTTGTCTTGGATTTCTCTGTTTAATATAGCTGAATTTCCACCTTTAGTTCTTATTCTGAGAAAACAAAAGTCTCCAATTACAACTTCCTCCGCTTTGAAAAATCCTTCTTCGTCTCCAGACATGATCCTATATTTGATATCCCATGAAAAATCTGCTATGTTGATGCCCATTTTGCTTGGACTGTTAAGGTAGGTCCTGGCTGCAGAGTTCTCGTAGACAGTTGCATTGTACGTGGAATGTGTGAAGTGGAAACTGGGTAAAAGCACTCCTTGAACACCATGGAAAACATTGTTCGAGAGCTTGAGAATCAGGAGGACAAGGCACACGAAGGGGGGCCGTGTGCCCCCCCTGTATCCCATCTTTAAATCCATCTTGTCATTCTTCCATCCTAAAAAGAACAGATAAAAGATGCTTAGTAAGGAATACAAAGTACAAAATAAGAAGATACTGAACCACTCATATACATTCCATTGCTTTTAATATGGTAATAGGACCATCAAGCACTTGCCAGTTTCAAAGATAGACTGTCCCTCCATCTTTGGCATACATCTTCATACCCATCATGAAGCCCTCATCCTGCACCTAGACTGTACACCAAAAATCAAATTTGCAAACAGATCAGAAACCTCTTAAATCTTTGCTCCTTTTCCACCACTACCTCCAAACGTCCATGTCCTCCATAAACTCTCAACGGTGCTTGAAACATTAATTGTGGATGTTCATCCTTCACTTCAATTCGATTTATTTGTTGCTCTCTCATCACTACTCTGAACCAGTTTTTCGACCTAATCAATGCTCGCTCCAATTAGTCCTCTCTCCATTGGCCGAATTCTTAAGGTAAGCTATACATGTGCACCCGCAGGTCTACAACCTCACAAACGGGGACAGAATTACTTCTTTCAGGAATTCACAAAGAGTTTTCACACGTACAATGAGAAAACATTTGCAGACACCATCTGCTTATAGGAAAATTTGACAAGCAAGTAAAAATTAATTTAACAACTTTTCTTTTCTTCTTTATCTAGAGGGAAATTGTTGTCGCTATGGGGAAAACTCTCACCATATGCCGCCACCACCAATTTTACTGGTATTCAAATTACCTTCCCACCTTGTAAAATGACTTCCAGTTTCCCCTGTCATAGATACACAAATCTGACATTTTCCAGGACCAGAAACCGTCTGAGATGTTTATAGCTACAAATCTATAGGTTAATGGGTGCGCACCAGCCCTCCAATGACCACTCTAAAATCCTCTGCCTAGGTTTATTCACATGAATATGTTTGTGTGTGTCAATCCTTTGATGAGTGCAAAATCAACTTTTGTGAAACCAAAAAAGTGGTTTTGCAAATGCTGCAGTAAGCCAACCACATATAAACAGATATATTTGAAAATCTGGCTTCTTGTGTCTCACTCACTCTTCTGTTTTGTTTAACAGCAGATGACACCAAGGCAACTGCCTTGGTCCTTCTGCTTCAAAAATTCTCTGTATCTCCCAGTGCATTGATTTATGGAAAAATATGAGCCTTCCACTGAACATTCACCAATTTTGCATTATTCCAGTAGTCCATTACTCTTTTTTGGGGACCCACAAACTAGAAAGGTTTTCAGCATATACATAAATATTCATAAGATAGATTTATCCAAAATGCATCTTGGTGAGACGTATTTAATTTATATAAGTTTGTTTCGAATGAATTGTAATGTATCGTTTAATTTAATTAAATGTGCAATAAACATTTGAGTTGATATATTTGTTATTTACCATGAAAATGAGATTGGCACGTTGACTGGTGCACCAGTGCTGTAATTAGTTACTCATTAAACATACACCAAAAACTGAATATTCCGATATGAAACGTTTTGCTTTGTTAGACAGCAATTTAACAGTTATGCTTTGTGTCTTATCTGCTTTTCCGAAACTGAAGTGGATCTATCATGCATTTCACCTACAATCATCTTGTGTGCACTGCTGTTAATTACAATTTCTTACCGAACTTTAAAATGTCCTAGTCATGTATTATATTACTCTGCCAGGTTCTTTAATAAGTAATGATCGGTTCGCACACGCTACAAACGGGTGTGTTTCTGGGAGTTCAAACGATTAGCACCATTTCCTACAGCCGTGCTACTTATTTTACTCGACCGCTGAAAGATGAATGGTTGAGTCGGTCCTGCCAACATTTGGATAACTGTATCTGTAGTAGCTCACATTGAAATAAAACAGAAAAAATGGGATGAAAACACTGAGTGGTCTCTCCAAGGGGCGTGGCCAATGTAATTAAGGGCGTGGCTTAAAAAAGACATAAGCTAAAAATCTGTGCTTAGCATAGTGTGCCGCCCGACTTGTATTTTGCTGTTTCCGTCATAGCTTTCAGATATATGATACAACAAGTAACATCATATCTACAAGAAGTCAGGACTATTGGATTTGTCAATGGTTGTTAGTTGCAAAAGATAAATAAGCACCAACGCTTGTATATAATATTGAAAAATCTTCCACTTAAAGCTCAGGTGCCACCACGACAATGTTGCTTCTCCTGAGTTTCAAAAAGAAAAGGGAAATCCAGAGAGAAAATGACTCTCTTTAAAGGATTTCCCTTCCTCTGCAAGGCTCACCTGGCATGACGTCATGACGTAACCTCCACTAGTGAGAAGTGAGCAGTGCGAGCAGCGCACATGACGGGCTTATAGTCCGGAAAAAATGGACCACCTGTGCTAAGGCACAAAATAGAGCTTGATAGACAGTGTTTGTTCCTCGAGAAAGTGCTGCGGGGCGGGGAGGGCGGGGGGGAGGGGCAAGGTGGGGGGTAGTAAACCCCAGAATTGGGCTGAACAAAGTTGAGATGAGAAATAAATAAACAAAACAAATTCACTGCGCGTGCTGCAACACCAAATCGGCGATGCAGCAGCGCGCAATGTAATTTGTTTTATTTATTACTTTTGTACTCAACTCCGTTCGGCCAAATTCTAGAGTTTACTACCCCCCACCCTGCCCCTCCCATGCCCCGCCCACCGCCCGCAGCACTCCCTCGAGGAGCCGCCACTGCCAATAGAGACCCGTTTTGAGGCTCCCTTTAAAAAACTACTGGTACTCAGCACCAGTAAGACCCGGCCCACTTAAAGCCCTGCCTAAAATAAATTATCTTTTGTCAAAATGCAGGAATGATAAAAAATAAGAAACACAAACAGGAAAACGCTATCAAGGCCTTAATTACTATCTGATTAATTTAAATACCACAAGGGAGAAGTAAGGCGGAAGTTTCTCCACTGACAGTGATTCTATCCTCTCGCATTGCAAAGCCTCGCAGTGCCTGAAAGCAATCACCAGAAGAAAGGCCACTCAGCGTGAGAGGAGTGTAATGCGAGACAGCCCCAAGCAGGCAAACCTGCAGCCACCCAGCGGCGCGTGATGAATGCGGCTCTTTATTTCCTTCCCAGGTGCTCGGAACATTTCAATACAACGGCAGTTAATGTCAAATACCAGTTCAGCAGCAGATACTTCCCTCCTGCCAGCAGGACCCGATCTGCTACCGTCTCGCATGGAGGCTGGCGCGGTGTCCGGACAGTCAGTCAATCACTCCACTTTCCAGTGAGCCACGCTTCATCACGAGGTGGGCGGGGTGGGGGTGGGGGGGGGGGGGGGGGGGGGGGGAGAGCGCGCGCTAGCATGCACAGTGCGTCAAAGTTTGTAGCTGCCAGTGGTGCAGCAGGTACAGTGGCACCGGGGCCCCGAGCCCTCTGGGGCCCATTAAACCCAGATAATTGATGTATTTCGCTATCCCAACAGCAGTCAAAGAGGCCATTTATCTCGTTTGCATCAAGGCCCCTGACATCCTTACTAGGTTGCTGGTGTTAAACAGGTTTTGAGTACAAATTGTCTTATGTTTTTTTAGAGGATTAGCGAAACAGATTCATCAGACTGTAGTTCGAAATTCCTGGTAAAGAACAGTTTTTTAATCTCCTTCTGAACATAGCGCCAGTTTTACGAATATTTGACGAGGAGCAATGCTGCAAGGCAACTTGCTGCACTGTGTCGCGTGGAGAGGGCTGGAATGCGCCATGTCTAGTAAGATATGCCCATTACGGATCTTGCTGCGCTGATGCGCGCAGTGCAACCTAGCACCAACGCAGGCACCCTTGTGCTACGGTGCAACGTGGCCGTGTTGCAGGCAGGATTGTTTTTGTGCAGAGGCTTCTATGTGTGCTGCGGGATGCTGCACATGTAGAAAGAGGAAAAAACGAGGAGAAATAAAGTTATTTCTCCTTGCTGCGCCTCCTCTGGGAAGTCATACCTTTTTGACACAATCGCCGTTTTACTACTGTTAGTAAATCTGGGGAATGTGCCTAAATTCATGTATGGATGCATGGGAACACCCACGCTCAACCCACGCTCCACCCACGCTCCACCCATGGAACGCCTTCCCAAGACGGACTAATCTAGCGGAAGCAACTTGCAATGCATTGAGTTACTTCTGATTTTCTATGCCACGCAGAGCCGTGCATGGTTGCTCTGCACGGCATAGTAAATATCACTTAGGGCGTGCATTGTCCTTGCATCACCTTGCGTAACTCAAGGGCAGTGCAGCTCTTTTGAGAATCTGGCCCTTAGTTCTCAGGGGCGACGTATCACTGAGAATGACAAGTGGAGGACCAGCCGTGGGGACTGAGACTGGCGGTAGAGGGCTGGAGTAGCTGTCAACCAGAGCCGGCGGCAGGGCATTTCATCCATCTCAACAGAAAGAGGCCACAGCTCCCTGGGGCCCCCCAGCTCATGACAGAGAGCGCAATGAGCCGAAGCTGCAGCTAAAGCCAGGCTCGCATCATTCAGAGTGGCTGTGTCCCCCACACAGGTGCTCTCATTTAGTTTACTGGATTTATTTATTTTAATGAATTGACATATTAAGGTGACATTGCTATAAGATCCCAGATACAGGCATGGGGTCCCAAACACATCGATCTGAAATGCCGCCTTCTCATCGTCAGCTGGCCCTGGTGTTATCAAAGGCGCACACCTGTGTTATGTCCCTAAAGCTGGTCTATAATGATAATAGTTGCTGCTTATCCTTCTTGTGTCCCCTCATTCCTCTCTGGCTGAAGCTCATGAGCGGTGTGCGGACTGATAGCATTATTAGACATCTTCAGAGTCAATACTGCATTAAATTGAGGGAAAACTAAATTGTAAAAAAAAAAAACTATGTGAAATAAAAACCATTAAAAGTATGGAAGTAGGTTGAAGCCATACAGAAGTCAGGCGTAAGCTGGGTAGGAGTAAGGAACAGAAATGAAAATACAGTAGGACATTTTTTTAAGCAATGGACACAGCCGCGGCCCCTGGAGGGAGTTGCGGTGGGGCAGAAAGGCGGGGCGGAGGAGGGGCAGGGTGGGGGTTCTAAAAACTGGAATATGGATAATTGGAGGTAAGTAAACCATTTATTTCGTAAAACGAATTTCGTAGCACGCCCTGCATTGCAAAATGCGATGCAGCGCGTGCTACGAAATTCGTTTCAGCCCCACGGCAACCCTCTCCACGGGCTGCGGCTGAATGGACATAGTCTAGTTCAGGGCCATCAAAGGCTGGCCCAGATGTGCCAGACCTATACAAAGGTTTTTAGAATAAACACATAAGAAGCACATGTATATAATTAATCTAAACTGACCTCAATTACAGAGGAAGTGGTTATCATATAATTAAGGACCATCCCTCTTGGACCGAAGTGGAATCCTATTCTAGTGGCTAAACCCCTGGTTTTGGAACCTGGCACCTGGATCCAAATCTTGGCTTCAGCCCTTGACTAAACTTCGACTGAAATGATTTTGGAAAAAATTACTTAATTTCCCACTGCCTACAATTGTAAAGATTTGGAATGATACGCAACTGCAAATATGTGAAAACATGTCAAATGTAATTCTAATGTGTAATTAAAAGGTGTAAATCACGTCTTCACCGTGAGTCATCTTCCAAGCCCTTCACTAACGTGCAGCGCTCCATTGCTCTCTGGCTAGCAGCCGCGGCCCGTGCAGGTAAGAGCCATGGGGCCTGGTTGGGGGTGTGCAGGGGGGATTTGACAGATGACTTCGAAGGGAAAATAAATGAATAATGCATTTTCCCTCGTCGTTGTCTGTCAAAATCCCCAACCCCCCACCCGACCCCACAGCTCAGTAGCGGTCGGCGGTGATAGTGCTGCCCGGTGGTGACGTGGGGCGTGGGAGGGGCGGGGTGGGGGTAATAAACTATGGAATACGGCCAAATGCAGGTAAGTAAACATATCCGGAAGCAATTAAAGACCATGCTCTTCCCTTAGCCCTCCTGGTTCCCCCGTGTCAGTTATTAGCTCTGGGATGCTTCTGGGTAGCCATGCGCTCTATAAATGTCTTCCCATTCCATTCCATATAAATAAAAAACGAATTTCGTTGTGCGCACTGCATCGCCAAATTCGATGCAGTGCGCGCAACAAAATTTGTTTTATATATTTATTTGTTTACTTACCTGCATTTGGCCGTTTTCCATAGTTTATTACCCCCCACCCTGCCCCTCCCCCGCCCCACGTCACCACCCGGCAGTACTCCCACCACCGGCCGCTAAGGCTCCAGCTCTTACCTGCATGGGACGCAGCTGCTGGCTAGGTGTGTGTTAAAGAAATACAAATAAAGGTAGCCGGCGCTGGATAACAGATGGCTGAAACGCAGACCTTTCTAAGCTCACAGGGAGAAAATGCCTCCATTTGGGATGTGCCTGGCGCTGCATTCATTTCAGCTTCACCCTGACCGCATCTTTGAACATTTTTCCTTGAGGAGAGAACAGTCATTCTAAAAGCACAAAAAATAACAGCATGTGCCGTCAGGGGGCAGCAGCTTTTATCTTTTATTTCTTCGGAAATCTATCGGATTTTGGCTAGGATGCTTACCGTGCTGGCGCATGTACCTCAGTACAGGTCATGATGTCCAGCGTTTGACCATAAAAGCATTACTACAAAAGATAAAATGCGTTTTGTTCGGTTTACAATCACAGTTGAAAGCCCCTTTGTACTGCAGCACTTGAAGTCCTGCTAAGACACAAATACTACATGCACGAGTAACAAAAGACATGCCGGTCTACACAATCTTTTTTTTCTTCCTGGCAGGTGCTTTTCTAACTATCAGTAAAGTGTACTATGTAACTAAGCAGTCATCTCTGCTGCGATGATATATCTCAGCAGGGCCGGACTGGGAACAGAAACCGGCCCTGGCAAACTGCTCAGCTGCCCCCCCCCACCCCCCCCCCCTCGGAGTGAGGGGAAGTGCAGCTGAGCAGTTTGCGAGGGCCGGTTTCGGCCGATTATGTTACAGGGGGCTGACATTAATGACCCCCGTAACAAAAACGGCCCGCCAGGGGCCCAAAATCGCCCCCCACCCTAGCGGCCTACCAGGGAAATGCCCGGTGTCTGCTATGGCCAGTCCGGCCCTGTATCTCAGTTTGGAGCCATAAATTGCGACGCACATTAGCAATTCTCTGTACATGGAGGTATGGTAGGGTCCAAGAACTTTAGAGAATCGACTGTATGTTTATGAAATGCATTCCTCTTGTGCATGTATGCAGTAGTATAATGTAAAATTATTCCCCCCCTGCAGAATGTGAAGAGGGGCCCCTGAGGCTCCCATAAAGCACTGACATTCATTAGCCTTAGGCAAAATGGGGCCCCCTCAAGGGTTGGGGGCCTCTCAAGTGTTGGGGGCCTCCCTGCACCACAGGGGCTGCAGGGGCCTATGTTACGCCCCTGCATGTATGCATTTACCAATGAGCGCTAAGATAGCTACAAAGACATGGCGCACCCTACTGTAGAGGGAGGTACATTACCACAAGAGAAGAATGGTTGGAGATAGTGTAGAATGGTGGATGGAGTGGGATATGGGCAGCAGCGGCCCACCGAATAGGGCGGAGGAGCTTCACTCCCCTGCTGCCAGTGCAGCAAAAGTGAAAAATCAAATGGTAATAAAATGAATTACATATTAATTTTCACTGCTCCCAGCCCAAGCACTGTTTGTGGGCAGGGCTGCTGTTGAGTGGCCGCAGGGAAGAGCTGCTCCCTCCACCAGCTTAAACTGTGCAAGGCTCTTTGGCTGGTTGTCTTGCGATGGTCAGCCTGACATCTAGCTTTCTCAGACAGCTGGGTGGAGAGCAGGCACAGGCCTCCTGTGCCAGCTGGAGCATCCAGGTCCCCCGATCTTGCCAATCCTGGCGCTGCTCTCATGCTGCTCATCTGCAGCATGAAAGCAGCATCAGGATTTGCAGAAGTGTGCTGCATGTGCCACCTTGAGGTGCCTGCCATCGCGCTGATGCCAGAAGAAAGGAGAGCGACACATGGGTAAGTGCTCTTACATTTTTGATAACTATCTTTTTGCCCCCCCCCCCCGGGTTTGTGCCTCGTTAACCCCAACACCCCTCCAGTGCTGATGGTCACTGTCCGCCACTGGATATGGGAAAATGTGGACAGGAAGAGGGCGTGGGAGAACCAGCTGCTGGGTAGTGTCAGGGAACAAAGAAGGGGATCAGTGGGGGCGAGGAACTTTGAGGGCATTCATCAGCCAGCTTGGTGAGCAAGAATTCACATGTCGATGAGGTATTGCTTGGATGGTGGTTGGATCACAAGTTTACCTTTATTGCATACATGGTCTGACCAAATCATAGAGAAAGAACCATGGCACAGATTCAGTGGTTGGTCAAAAGACTGGCTTTGTACTGTCGCAGACAATATACTCCTGATGGATGAACGACTGGCATGAAAATCATCCAAACGCCAGACCTCAAAAGGAAGACCAACGCAAAGAAACACTCTAAGCCACCCATTCACAGATTTTGGGAGGAGGGTTTGGTGGAGGCGTGAAGCAGTGAGCATTTGAGAGCATCCTTCCATAGAAGCACCATAAATGAAAGAGTATGAGGTGAGAGCACCGTCCATAGAAGAACCCATAAATGAAAGACTATCAGGTGGCACACACAGTTGAGCTAAAAGAAATGTGACCCCTATGTGACCCATGACTTACTGACCACAGACTCATTTTCTAGGGTTTTTGAAAGGTTCGCCACCTTCCTCCTTTGGGGTTTTCTCCAGTGTGAATAACCACAACATGCCGACTCATGGACAACATCACGGCCAGTGGAAGTGCAACTGGCGCAGCTGCACCTGGCGCTGACCTGGGTGGATAGGGGTAGGGGAGCGCAGTGCTTAGAAATAACACGGGTTTAAACAGCACCTGCTGCAGAGTTCCTTGTGTGGCCAGCAGTTTTCAAGCAACAATAAAAATGTCAAGATAACTCTGGTGAATATTGTTCCTGTTTGAGAGAGATCTGAGTTTGTCTGGTGGCAGTTACTCATGACACAATAGCGCAGAGGGTTAATGTACCTGCTGCAAACCAGCTATCATGAAACCTCTCTGTAGATAACTGCTTTCGTCACATGCATCATTTGGGTACTTGCAGTTTATAGAGTACAACCTTAATATAGTACAGTGAGCTTTGCACTGCCATCAAAGAGCTGCAAGCAAACTGCTTGATATAGGCTAGACCGGTATGTTTTTTTTTCCCCACAGTCTTTCATTAATCACTTGTTTACTAAAAACGATCCATTCGGGTAGACATAAATTCTTATTAGTAAAGCTGATAACTGTGGTATGTTTTAAATCATTAGTTGGTGCTTTGCCAGACTAAACATTCGTAAAATATACCAACTGCTAGTATGGGTGACACGTGACTCCAACGCCTTACAGTCCTCATTGTATTATGGAAAATTTGCTATACACTGAATTACGCATGTATGATTCATCGGCTCAGTGTAATGTGTGTGTGATGTAAAGTGCCCTGACACCCTACACTGGTGTGAGTAATGCTATAGAACAAATGAAAGGCATGTGAGAGCGTGGATATGGAGAGATGGGGGGCACTGGTCCACCAGATCAATTCAGTCGCATCCCCCTGCTTCCACACCCTCCGCCTCCTGCGCAAGACCTTCAAATGCATCCCCCTTGAGCACAGAAAGACCATCACACACGCCCTCGTCACCAGCAGACTTGACTACGGCAACATACTGTACGTCGGAATCAACAAAAACCTAATCCGCAAACTTCAAAACATCCAAAACGCAGCTGCCAGACTAATCCTCAACCCCCAGCACACTGCCACATCACCCAGCACCTGCGCACACTAAACTGGCTCCACATCGAGGCAAGAATCACCTTCAAGATTCTCACCCACACACACAAAGCCCTCCACACACCTGACCAGCATACCTTAATAGCCGCCTCACATTCCACGCACCCCAAAGGACCCAACGATCAGCCCAGCTCTCGCACGCCGTGGTCCGTCGCACCAGGAAGTCCAGATCAGGGGGCCGCTCCTTCTCCTTCCTCGCGGCCAGAGCTTGGAACGCCCTCCCGCTCCACCTCAAAGAGGCTACATCACTCCCCATCTTCCAGAGGGACCAAAAGACATGGCTCTTCGATAGACCTCCACCTTGAAGGACAGGACCCTGCACCTCCCCCCCAGCGCCTTGAGACCCTTACGGGTGAGTAGTCGTACTCAACAAACCTATGATTGATTGATTGACTGGTGGAGCGTGGCAGTGAGGGAATTAGTGGAGGAGTTTTTTGGGGGTGGCGGCAAGTGCTGGCAAAGAATGTCTCACTAGGCGCCACAAGCATTTTCAATCTTGGTTTCCAGCCCATATCTCTACATTCTCTCACTTCTTATACCCAAGCAAGCAGCCTGAAAAATAAAACAACACTCACATTAAACCATGTCCCAAGTACCTCTTAGTGTAGGAGCGAGCCAAGCAAACCTGTCAGTCATTCAGGATATCGCACCCTCAGAGGGAATTTTGAAGTTATGAATTCTCTTCCTTCTCGCAATCCTTTCTGTCTTTCTTCTGCACTTTATTATACATCCAACTATACATCCATCCCTTCATCTATTCATCATCCTTCTTTGTCTTTTCCATTCACCCATCTTTCCTTCTGTACATATTTATTTTTGCCATCCTTCTTTGTCATCCATCCATCCATCACCCATCTATCTATGCATCCATCTACCTTCCTTCTTCCTTTAAACCCCTTACTCTATCTTTTCTTTCCATCCATCTTTTTCGTCATTAATCCTTCTCTCATCCATCCACCATCCATCTCTCCATTTAGCCCTCCATCCATCTCTTCATTAATTGATACATCTCTCCATCCCCCTCAATCCTTCTCTTCATCTCTGTTTTCTGCCCACCCTCACCTCTTTCTTGAAAGCCCAATGCAATTTTTACGAGATTCTTAAAGGCCAGATTTACATATCAAACTTAAAGGAGCCATAAATAACAACTTAAATGTTTCATGTTACAAAACAGTGTTCAGTGACACCCACCCGAGCTCAAGCTGCTAAGGTGGAGGGTCGGTGACGCCCTTGCCCACACCTACGTTGGCTAAGCTATTCCCTTCTGAAGTCATTTGATATTCTGTGCCCAAATTCTGCTTTCAAGTGAGAAGTTTTACAGAGCTGTAGGGTCTGGATATGTAAGACACGCTATACCTCACTCTTGTTGAAGCCCCTTTCCTAAATTTCTTTGACACTATGTAATATGTAGTATGTGTGACCACACTGTTGATCAAACTTTGCATGCTAATGGAAGGAGCCAGAGACTGCTTTCCATCAGATGGACTCACGACTGACTCTGGACCTTGAGGTTTTAGTCTGACCTCAAAGAGGCTACTAGGACTTCACTCTCGACTCCACATCTGCTATTGTCACACTCACGATCATCTACTGAATGCTACAAACAGGAGCCAAGGCTGCATGCAGTAGTGGGGCTTGAGACCCCTGCATCTTATTTTCATGAACCAAGGATAACTAATAATTGTTTATCAATGCTCAGTCATGAATGATGCAGACCTACCAACTTTGAAATTGATTTCCCTGTGTGATGACGGGGTGGCACCATGAAGGGGTGGGGTCTAGAGTCGGGCGGAGAGCTTTCAGAGCATTACCACCACACCAAACATGGAGGTTTAGGGAGTCCAAGGAGAGGGGATAGGGTTTGGAACATAGCGCTGCCTGAGCAGATCTACCCACTCTTCAGCAAAAACAAATTACAAAGGTTTGTGACATTACTGCCAACATCCTGGGGGGGGGGGGGGTTAAAACCCCTGATGGATGCCAGTTGCTTTGCACTTTCAACAAAATGAGTTGGAAACCTTCTCTCTGCAGGAGTTTCCAGTTCACTGTGAAGAGACTGTGAAGACAGATGCTATCATGTGCCACACAAAGGCGTCTTGTTAGTTAGCAGTTCTGATGATGAGAGTTTGACCATGCTTTTGACCATCCATTTTACTGGGTCCAGTTCTCAATGTTTGCAGATTGAGCCTTATTTTCATGAATATTTCTCAACATCTGCCTTGGTTTCATTCATTTTGCAAATATTCGGTGCTCCGCATTCTCCCTCATCACCCACCCTCCTATTGAAAAGGCACCAGCCAGAATTAAACAATGGCACTTCTTTGTGCATGGGAGCTAGGATTAAATATAGCACTTACGATGAAAGTATCAGTCTCTACAACTACCCCAGTATCCTCTTTGACTTTCATTCATTCCCCACATAGGTTGCCCAATTATCCTATCAAACTGTAGATGCCAGAAGCAGGAGCCTGGAGCTGCACACGAAGCTTCAAGATTTCAATCTCTTTTCATCAGGCTACTCAAGCCTGTGCCACATGTCGGATTAATCTAAAAATTACCCCAGCTGGGCTACAACTTCTTTGACATCATCGGTGCTCATTTCAAATGTATAAAACCAAAACCTAGATTCATATTCTGGCAGATGTTCCTAACATTCCTCATTGGCTGGGAGAGTGTACTCTGCTCTTTAGGGATGGTTGATACCCCACCCACAATAATATTCGCTTTCCACAAGTATTTCCGCTAGTTCATACCACCCTTGACATCATCTGAAATGCCTCTATTAATATGTAGAGACCACAGCCTTCCATAGTTGGCCATAGAGACTCCACAATGACTTGTAAATTCACAACAGTTAGTGACAATGGAACATTTTTTTTTCTTAGCCAGAAGGAGGTGCACTAACACAATGCCAGTCAAACTCTCTCGAGACCCAAGCTCATGAAAGATATGGGCCTTCGAGGATCTGTTTTTTCCGGATCTTTCTATCAGATATATGCTTCTGGTAAGCCTGGTCTTAGCTTAGGTCAATTGAACCAATTGGACTATTCCACCTGAAAAAAGGATTTGTGATAGGATGGTCAAAGTCTGAAAATGCCAATGTGAAACATTCACATGGTGACCCTACTTGTGCAGGTCATAATGTAGCCAACCACTAGGGTGTGTTTGGAGGAAATATTCAGGACTCCAGACAAATCTAAGCGAAGAACCATCCACAACTCTTACCAGTACATACGTGCAGGATCCACTTCTTTTAAAAACATTTGAATTAATGCATAATATTAGTAGATGTCTTTTATGACAGTGATATTTCATCAGAGGCCTGCTTTCAAATGTGCTAGCCCAATAGGGTAAACTGAAGTGTACCAAGATTGCAACTCCCAGGATGCACTGCTCTGTTAAATGAAAGACCAGGACAGGTAAAGTGGTGTTCTGCCAACACAGAGGGATCTGGCAAACTTAACATATTTAACAATCTGTATCATGTCTACCCCGACTTAGTGGTACTTACTCCACTCACCTTGGGTGTAGGAATATGAAATGTACCTGTAGGGATCTAAACCAGTGACTTGTAGGTTGCATGCAGGTCTTAAAACAGATGCCACCCCACTGCAAGATGCTTCTTTCCATACATTATATAAATAAGCTACTGTGGGAGCAAAATTGGAAAATCTTAAATCTAAATCACCATTTCCTCCATTTTGACATGCAGCAAGAAATACAATATTTTTGTTTTTAATACGTTCTTGTTGTTAGCAAACAGAGGAACACACACGACAAAGGAAGGCGTATGTAGCTCTGTTAGCGTACATATCACACCTTCCCCCCCAGACAAGATTTCTAGCTGTATATCTCCTTCCACACCAAACCCTGCAATACACATATTTTGAATATGCAAAACATGTTTTGCAAAGTACTAATTGGTAAGCAGTTATTTCCCCCCGAAGTGTTAGGTCATTAAAATTAAAATATGTGCATCCGTATGCACAAATTTGTGCTGCAATTAATGGCATATTTCAAGCGGACTTGAACCAATAGAAGCGAAGGGTTTAGTTGCATACATTTATCTGGGTGTTCCGCATCAACCTGGAGCATTTTCCTCCCCCAGTCTCTCCCTCCCCCAAGAAATCCCTCCCCACCCCCACTCCCGAGGCAGAAACAGCACCAAGATCCCAAACATGAACAATTTCCCTGATGTAGCAGGAGGGGGGGCACCAGCAGTCCTTGGCAGAAGAGAGACTCTTTTGAAATAAAGAACAGGGCCTGTGATTAGAAGTGTTTGCTGCAATATTAGATTGCTTTGCAAAAAAAAGCAGCACCTCGATATTTGTAGTCCAAACATACTCAGCACTAAGTCAGAATCATCTGCTGCAACACTTCATTTTAATTCTTCCTATTGATTTCGCCTCTGCAGCCCCGGCTTCTAACAGTGCAATGGAGGAGCGAGCGAAAGAACCCCCTCCCTCAAGTCCCCAAGGCTCACTTACCGTATACCTTACTTAACAACAGATTTCCATCCGCTGCAGCTCCCAGACCAAATATAGAAGCCATGTAATGAACACGTTGCTCAGAAGCCACTGTAAGCCGGGGACTTATTGTTTTGTATTGCAGACAATAGCTTTTTAAACCTACATCGGTGTGCTGTTCTGAGCAGACCTGAACTAATATTTCCAAACGAATGGTTACACTGTGTGTTCTTGCACATTTTGATTCACCAGGGAGCTAAGAAGAGGGTAGGTTATTTCATTATATGCTAAGGGCCAGATGTATGAAGCTCAAATGGGTTCGCAAACGCCGAAATTCGCCGAATTTCAGCGTTTGCAAACTCATTTGAGCAAAATGGTATGTATGTAGCAAATTTCAGTGCAAAATAAGGAATAGCAAATTTGCGATTCCTTATTTTGCGATTGCATTTAAGGAATCTCAAAATTTGCGATTTCTTAAATGCAATGTATGAAGCAAAAAAAATTTGCTAATTGTCCTCAAGGAATCACAAATTACCACCAACTTCAAGTTGGTGGTAATTTGCGAATTTCTTGAAAAATGCCAATTTTTGCATTTTTCAAAGTGCCATGTGATGCACATACATGCCCTTAGAGCATGTATGTGCACCACATGTGCACCCATGCTTATTTCTGCACCCTTGAAATTATTCTCAATTTGCGATTATCAAATTGCAAATTGAGAATAATTTCACATTCATTCCTATGGGCCTCCTGGCCCATAGAAATGAATGGGAAATTATTCCTTAATTGCGGTTAGCAATTTGCTAATCGCAATTAAGGAATTTTAAGAAATCGCTAAAAAATAGCAAATTTCTACATACATACCATTTTGCAATTCTCAAATAGCGATTCCTTAAAAATCGCTATTTGAGAATCGCAAAAGTCTATCTTGATACATCTGGCCCTTAGTGAGAAATGTTACTTACGTCTAAAAGACCATAATATTTCTGGACCAAGACTGGTAATCATTACAACTAGGTCTGAGCAAATATAATCTGCCCAAAAGGTGGTTGAGTAGATTTTAGACCAGTATTTGATACACAGCTAAATTGTCAATCAGCCCCATTTTAACCAAAGAAATCTGTATGGGGAAAATTGATGAAACAGATTGACTCTTAACCGCTTCCGTGCTCCCATCGGCCGTTGGCCGTCGCGAGCACTACCTCGCTGGTGCTGCGAACGGCCAACGGCTGACGCGGCCCCGCCCTCTCTGTGGAACGCCCGCACTGCGGCGAAATAACGGCTGCGGTAAACGTGTTAAAAAAAGAATACATTTTTAACTTAACAAATTTTTTTTCGAAACAAAAATGAACCAATTAGCCATGTTTATGTTTTCATTAAATTTTTCACTATTCCTCAATTGAAATAGTGGAGCTTAAAGAAACATCCCCTTTTTGGTAGTACAGTGTAAAGGTTGATGAAAAAGACTTAACAGTTACAGTTAAATTTCAGTGCAGTTTTACTTGCTTGTTTTTGAGCAATGCCTCTATCCAAAGTCAAAGAGATATCCCCGGCTCTAATAGAACTATGTGTGAAGAACTATGGGCCTAATTAACAAAAGTAACTTACACTTTTGGGTATGTTTGCTTCTTTTCGATATTCACAAACTTTACTCTTGTAGTAACTTACACTTTTGAGGTGACATACATTTTTGTAGTAAGTCCAGCACTACAGCAGTACAAATGGCGAACCAGTAGTACTACAGCCCTCTCCAATAGAAAATAATTGAGATAGGGACTAAGGGGCCTATTACGATGGAGGATTTTCCGCATCCTCCGGGCCGGCGGAAGCCACTGCCGGCCCGGAGGATGCGGAAAATCCTCTGCGGACCCACCAAAGACCCACCGCCACATTAGGATGGCTGGTGGGTCCTGGTTTCCGTCTGCAGCTTTTCCTCCGCGGTTTGCTTACAACTGCGGCGGAAAAGCTCTAATATGGTGACGGTGTTTCTCAGACACCGTCAGCCAGATTAGGATGGGCTGTGAAACATGCTTTTCCGCTGCGGCTTTTCCGCCGTGGAAAAGCATGTGTAACTTCACTGCGGGGGCCCGTTGCGGGCCCCCTGGGTGAAGGGGGGTTGGTGGGTGCACATGGGGGTACCTATGGTACCCCCCTGCATTTGTATGCAGGAATCGGCAGGCACCGCACGGTGCCTGCCGCTTTCTGCACACAAATGCAATGTATGCATTTTTACCATTGCAGCGGATGCAGCTTGAAGCCGCACCCGCCGCATTGGTAAAAATAGAGGATGTGACCTCCAGGGTGGCGGTCACATCCTAATTGCACAGGAGGGAACTCCGCATGCCATGCGGAGGTTCCCTCCTACTCTATGGTGGCAGACGGACTCAGGTCCATCCGCCATTATAATCGGCCCCTTAGTACTAAAGTGTAAGTTACTACAAAAGTGCAGTTTGCAAATACCCAAAAGTAGTAAACTTATTCAAAAGTGGAAGTTACTACAAAAGTGCAGTTTGTAAATTGCTCTTTGGAGTAGGGTTTGTAGTACTATTGTAGCACTACAAAACCTAAAACAAAGCGCAGTGTGTGAATCAGGTCCTTGTTTTTCTTTACTATTAGTAATGGGAAACAACGTTTACCACGCAACACACACAACGCAGTAGTTTACAACGAGGTCGTTACAATGACTGCATTGTCACCACACATGTCATTACCTCACAAGTCATTTCAACGACTTGCTCTAGGGGCCGTACAACACCAGGTAATATGTTGGATTTTAAATCCAAAACCTTCCCTGCTGTCGCGCAAACTGGAGTAGGAATAGAAATTAATACTATTACTAAGTCCAGCGCGCCCCCTAGAGCAAGTCGTTGAAACGTCTTGCGATGCAATGACACACTTAGTAACAACAAGGTCGTTGTAACAACCGCGTTGTAAACTACTGCTTTGTCAAAGCACGCATTGTAACGTGCTATATTCTTAGTAATGCAAGTTGGAGGATTATGATGTGTATTCATTCAGATAACTAGTGAATTCACTTTGCAATAAATATTTTGGTAGAAACGGTCAACACAATGCCCTAGGTATTTGATTAAAGAATTAGATATTTTGTGATGACAATAGGCATGTGCTTGATGTGACAAATACCACCCAAATATATGCTTGTTTGTTCCCACAACTTTAATGTCAGTGTCTATTCTGTACTCCTGCAGCTATGATGAGCATTTATTATCAAATCAATGCATCTGCTTACTGGACTCATGTGGGCTCTTGTTCTACACTTCCTAGATTTATCACCTTTTGCAGAACCCCCACTCTTCAACATGGATGTCATAATATGGGTAAAGGGATCCATCTGGACTACTGTCAGGATATTTCCACAGTCTGTTCAACACAATGGTGCTGTGACTATGTGTATAAATCAGGTCAGCAGCATGGACTATGTCTACAAGTCAGAACAGTGACGTGGACCATTCTTTTACATGGCCCCAAATGTGCATTATGTGTGTACTGTGAAATCGAAGTGCTTTTTTAAACCAGAGGTCTCCAAAATCTTGCCATTATCTTTTGCACACTATTTGCATTCTATAATCTAGAACAGTTTAGCTGCACCATCACTCCCTTGAGGCTAACTAACTGTGATGCTATGCAATTCAGAATAACGAGCGCTCCCACATCCAACTTCTCCGGCACCTTTATTTACAGGCCCCCAGGGCCATGCTCGGTGTTCCAAGAGTTCCTTCCTGATCTCCTTCCCAGCCTTATCATAGGGAAAAGTACATTCACAGCCCTAGGTGATTTTAACTTCCACTTAGATGATACCAATAATTGATCCTCTAACAGACTTTTGTCAGACCTAGAGGCCCTGCAACTTCCCCAGCTTGTGGGCTCTGCATATTCTCAACCCTATCATTTCGAAGGACCCCAGACTTCAGGTGCTTACTCCGATTTAAATCCACTGGTTGGACCATTTCTTTATACCTTTTCAGTATACTAAACCATCCATACAAAAGTCTACAGGGGGTAACATTAATCTAGGATGGAAATCGCCCAGGGTGGCACCTGGAAGTTGGACCAACCGTTTAGAATCTACCATCCGCTCTCCACCTGAAGACCTCGATGAGGCACATAAACAGTGGTCAGATTGTTTTAACAGCTCAGTAGACAATTGTTTTCACAAACCCAGAATGACAGCCCAACGCAACCCTAAAAAAGCTGTGTGATTCAACATCCACCTATCCTACCAGAAAAAGATTTGCAAGAAACTCGAAAGGAGCTGGAGGAAAACCTATGACCCAGACCTTAAGTTACTGAATAAAAAAGCCATCAGACAATATCATGATGATATTAAGCTAGCACAGGCAAAATTCTATGAGGAGAGGATTAATGAGGCCTGCAACTCCCCCAAAGAAATATTCAAAATTGTAAAATCACTCACCACGATTGTACATAGCTCTCACACGCTTCACCCTTTAAAAGAAAGATGCAACAAGCTAGCCACCTTTTTTTAAAAACAAAGTGGAAAACATATATAACTCTTTTCACAAGTGTAATATAGATAACTCTGAAGAGAGACAGGACAGTACGGTGATGAAGGCCAATTCCCCAGCCCAGAACAGTCTGGATCACCATCGCCCCGCCATTAGGTACCTTCCCACCACTGAGCAAAGAACACACTGCCTCCTCCTAAGTAACATTAAATCTGGGTCTCCACTTGATCCCCCCCCCCATATCTTACTTCAGGGTGGGGATCCCATCCTCTCACAAATGGCTGACCTCATCCCGCTATCCCTAAACATGGGCACAGTGCCCGAAGAGTGGAAGCATGCTATGGTGAAGACTCTGCTCAAGAAGCCTCAACTTGATCCCACAGTACTGGGAAATGTCCACACCATTTCACTACTACCCATTTTGTCTTGTCAATAGCATCATCTGGCAGTTCCTGGAGGAGAATAACATTCTGCACCAGACACAGATGGGATTCCACCTAGTACACAGCACAGAGTCACTAGTGATCACTGAGAAATTGAAATTGATACTTGACCAGGGGAGAGCTGCTGCGATTCTACTTTTGGATCGTAGTGCGGCTTTTGATACCGTGGATCACAAGATTCTCATACATAGGCTCGGAGAGATAGAGGTAGATCATTCCAGTGTATAGAATCGGCTGTCCTCTCAGACCTTTTCCTGGTCCCTGTTTAATATTTATCCGAGTCCTCTAGCACACATAGTACAGGAGTTTGGCCTTGTCAATTGTTTCCTACGCTGATAACACTAGTGGTCTCTGTGTCAGAAGAGAAGAATTCGAACCATCTGCAGCTGGTCCCATGCATGGAAAAAATAGCAAATTGGAAGACCAACTGTAGCCTAAAACGGAATGGTGAAAAAACGTAGCTGATATTCCTGGGCAATGTCCCAGGCCCATGGACTGAGATCAGCTGGCCCCCGCTCCTAAACCATTCATAAAAAACCTGGGGATATGGCTTGCCCAGAATCTTTCCATAAAAACACAAGCCAACAAATGATCTGCAACCTACTTTGGTATACTACGGATGATTTGTAAGATCATGGACCTAATCCCAAAACAGGCTCGGAAGACTGCGGTCCAGGTTCTAGTGGTCTCGCTAGTGGACTACGACTATTCCCTGTATTCCCTGTATCTGGGTTCTCCCAAGTATGAGACCAACAGGCAAAACGCGGCAGCCTGGATGCTCCTAAATATCGCCAGACAGGAATCAGTGAGAACACCCCTGAAAAAGCAGCATTGGCTACCTATTCAATCCAGGGTTAGGCTTAAAGCCCTCTGCCTAGCCCATAAAGCCATGCAGGGTAGAGGTTCTTCCCTGATAAAATCCCTCATCTCCCCATATGTCCCAAATAGGTCCCTCAGGTCCTCATCTGACTTCCTTATGAACATACCTAAGATAAAGAGATCAAGATGGGGTGGTAGATCCCTTTCATACCATGTTCCAAAGCTCTGGAACTCAATGGCCACAGAACTGAGACTGTTCTAAAATGAATGTTGCTTCAAGAAAAAAATTAAAACTTGTTTTTTTCCATAAATTCCACACCTCTACCTACTGCACCTCTCGGTAGAGCTGGGAAGCCCTCAGGGAGCCATGCACTTTATAAATCCCATAAACATAAACATATAAATTAAAATGATTACACTTCTAGTTATTACTTATCACCACTATATTCTCTGCATTCAGGACCCTTTATTCTGCAGATTTGCTATTTATATCCCAAGTGCTCTCCTTGTAAACATCAAAGAGGCACCCAACATTCCTACAGTAGTTTATGCTTCTTGGATTCATAAGACTTTACTATTATAGCTCATTGATGCATGAAGAAATGAAGAAGAATCTTTTGGCTAATAACTTATACTGTATCCATATCCACATTGAGAGTCTTTTAAAAGAAAAATAAGAACAACATTGAAGTATCCTCTTGAAATTATCTGTAGTTGCTGCAGCTGAGTCTTGCTACTATCTGTATGCCGCTAACCTCCTGTGTTTCTTCACCCCACAAATACAACAGACCATGTTTCTGCATCAGTGTTTTTCCTAAATGTCCTAAAACATTGTCACCCTATGCTCTTATTTCCATCTACCTTTCTGTGAACATACCTCAACTCCCACTTGTTATATACATTGGTTTCACAACAGCTATGTTGTTTATACAGTGGAAAAAACAACACTCAAATCTGACGTACTTATCTTTTAATGACTAAGAAAAAAATTCTTAATGATAGTCACAAATTTACAAAAACAAATCTTTGTATGCCTTCAAACTATCCCTTTCAAATTACACTTAAATAAGGCCATCCTTCCACTTAAATAACAAATTCAACAGGGTGCCTTCAGTCTGTGGTTACCAGTTAACTTCATGTTACTGGTCATATTACATTTCTTTTACTGGGCTCTGTTTTAAAGATCTTTGTCATTTAGTACTTTATTCCAGCTGAAGAAAACAGAGACATATATTAGAAAGTTGTGTTATATATGGCAAGGAGTCATCTTGTAACTCTATATAAGACCCACAATATTGGTTCTTTGATTAGATTCAAACCCGTATGGCCTACGCCAGCCATTCCCTATCCCATGCAGAATTAACTACATGCTCTGAAATGCTATATGCCCCATTCTGGCACTGAACTATGTGAGCATCAAGAAAATGCACTGAGTGCTTTCAGCCTTTTATGCCTCTGTCACCCAAGTCTGAGAGAGGCTGTAGTGAAACCTCACAAGAGCTAAAGGTTTCATTTACTACTCCCTGTAAAAAAGTTTGTGTGATACAGATTAGCCCTTTTGGTAAAACCTCTCAGTAAAACCTAAATCAGTACATTTTTAAATTCTCAAACACTTGACTATGTTTTCAGTCATATCCCCTTACCCTAATGCAGTCCATTGATATGATTCACGTGGAACTCTCCCCCTCTTGAAATACCTCCTCTCAAAGACTTGAACACCTCTCCCGGAATACAGGAGGGTTTTGAAGATAATATATTTTCCTGAAGACTTTAGACCTCAACACATGTGTTAGACAATGAAATAACTCTAACTGCACACCTTCCTACAGGCTGTTTGTTTCTCACCCATTCGTTTTCTCTTTTCATACCCGTTGCCCCTCTTCCTCTGTCCTGTTTTAGTACTTTAAAATGAATGTAAAATGGTATTATGTGCACTACAAAAAATGTCCACATACAACTATCTCCATGAGAAACAGCTGTTTTATTTTTTTTGCCATAGGGAAAATATGTTTTCCTTTGGATACATTCCTTTCCCTATGTCCCAACAAGTTTTAGGGTGTCACTTAGTTCATCTCAACTTGAAAAGGGATTTTCTCTTTCAATTGACAGGAGTAAATCTGCTGAACCAGCCCATGCTGTAGTTTCTACCAGACCCACAGCCAGCTGACAAGGACTTGACAGTTCATTGCAGCAGACCATCCAAGGAAGAAATTTGGCAAGCCATCAAACATCTGAGAAACGGGAAGGCAGCAGGACCTGACAGAGGCATTGATGGCGGACATTGAAACATCAGTAGACATACTCTATCTACTCCATGTTTGGAATGATCTGGGAAGAGTAAAATGTGCTATCAGACTGGAAGGAGGCATATCTTATCAAGATTCCCATTAAAGTTGATCTCAGTAACTGCGCAAACTAAAGATGTATAACTCTTCTATCAACCCCAGGCAAAGTGTTCAACTGAGTCATCCTGAACAGAATGAAGGAAGAAATTGACACTCAGTTGCAAGACTAGCAAGACAGTTTCCTCAAAGATAGATCCTGCACAGATCAGATTGCAACACTGCACATCATCATTAAGCAGTTGATGGAATGGAACTACCCCCCCTCTATGTTAACGTCATAAACTATGAGAAGGCATTCAAAGACAGAGAGAGACCCTTTGGAAACTCCTCTACCACTGCACTGTGCCAGATAAACTAATAAGAGTCATCAGGAACTTTTATGAGGGAATGACATGCAAGATAGTCCATGGAGGACAAACTCATAGAGGCCTTTCAAGTGAGCACCGGAGTTCACTAGGGTTATTTGCTCTCGCCGTTTCTCTTCCTGTTGGCCATAGACTGAATGATGAAGACATCCGCATCAAGAAGAAGAAATGGGATCCAATGGACACCTTGGACGCAGCTCGACCAGCTGGACTTTGCAGACGTCCTGACCTTACTCTACCATACACATCTGCAGATGCAAGAGAAGACCGACAATGTGGCAGCCACATCAGCACAACTTGGCTTCAACAGCCACAGGGGGAAAACGAAGATTCTGAAAGCTAAGACAGCCAGCAGAAGTGCAGTCACTCTTGCAGGCGATGCACTGGAAGAGGTTGAGGCCTTCACCAACCTGGGCAGTGTCATAGGCAAGAAAGATGGCACAGACACCAACGTAAGGCAAGAATCTTCACAGCAAGGGCAGCCTTCATTTAACCAAAGAAAATCTGGAGCTCACAGGACCCAATGCTCCAAACCAAAATCAGACTTTTTAACACCAACGTAAAATCAGTCCTGTATGGAGCAAAAACATAGAGGACAACAGTGACCACCAACAAAGTCCAGAGCTTCATCAACTGTCTGAGGAAAACTCCAGATCCACTAGCCAAACACCATCAGCAACAGCAACCTATGGCAGCAGAGTTTCCAACTCCCTGCTCATGAAGAAATCCTGAAAAGACGCTGGTGCTGGAGAGGTCACAGTCTCTTCAAGCTTGCATCAAACACCAACAGACAAGCCCTGGGCTGGAAACCTCAAGGGAAAAGGGACAGAGGAAGGCCAAGAAACAGCTGGTGCCCAGTCTGTAGGCTGTCTTCAAGGAGATGGGTTACACCCAGAGTCAGATTTAAAGAAAAGCACAGGACAGAGATGGCTAGAGAGACCAGATTGACGGCCTGTACCCCAGGAGGGATAGTAGGCATAGGTAAATAAGTAAATCTGGGACCCTTTCAATGCTTAGAAGGGGTCAGAGACAAGTTTGTGATTGCCCACAAATATGTAAGTGTGGGATGTGAGAAACACACAGAGGATTCCTTCAATAACATTCAGTTGGTGCCACAGGGAACAGATTTTCTCCAGGAAAATGCTTTGTGCAAGTAAATATTTTATTAGTACGGTACCAACTTTTGAGAATTTCAAAAGTGATTTGACTCTTGTAAAAAAGACTATTTGTATGTGTAAGCCAAATTTACAAAGCAAACAGATAGGTAAATCGTACCCAGTGGAAATAACACCATGCAACAAAAAAAGTCCAAATAATGCCTTCCCCTTCTATATAGTCATGCAGAAACGCTCCGAGCATATCTTAAAAATATTTAGCATTTGAGTGCAACATTAATATTCATGGCTCTAAGTGTTATGTGGGTGAAGATTTTCCCTAAATTTGGTTTCTTCGAAAATGCTTTCACGCCTTCAGTGCGAACAATAACAGGTTTTTGTTGACAATTTTTTATTTTCACTTTTTACAAGGTTTTGCATGCTTTATTTTAACTTGGATAGATTCCCCCTCTCAGTGAATGTTTTTGAGGTCCATTTATATACATTTCACTGGCGCTGAACAAGTTTCTTTGGGCATGGTGCAATCAGTTAATGGCAAGACTCTGACTGAGTGATTTTGCTTATGATTATCCTCTGTAGTCTCTCTATTTTATCGGTGTTGTGTTGTGTTAGCCTTGTCAAAGCGCCAGGACGCCCCTTCGCTGGGGCAGCTGTGCGCGGTATAAATAAAAATAACATAATATAACATAACATAACTACATGGAGTGGCCAAAAACTCAACATCAAGTGAAAACTCATTGGATGTGCTTTAAAAAAATACTATTCTACTTTTAGGTTCCTTTGAACCTCTGGGTGATGCACTAGTCTGAGAATGCCCTGTGGAACAGCAGTTACAATGACACGGTCCATGTTTCCTACATCACTTTCACCAGGATGTAAAACAGAGCAGCTGCCAAGGATGGCAGGAGATTTTAAACTTAGATTCATATTTAAAACTATGTTGACAGCTTGACAGCATCTGGTGCCCACTTTCTCATTTACATGGTAGTGAAGGAAAGAAACGTATCTGTCTAAACTGGGGCCAATCATGGCGTTGCAAGGCTTCCCAATCCCTATATTCGGACCATATTTTAATGTGAGGTCTTGACTACATTAACAAACCAAGTATTGCCAAAGCCAATAGGTCTGGCACTTCCAGTCAGCATTTTGACCTTTTCAGTCCTTGTTTTGTTATGCTTTTTCTAGAACTTTAATGTTAAGGAAGCTGCCGGTCCATCATCAATATAAATGGCTAAAAATAAGAATACTTTTTGTTATACAAAAATGCGTACACAGGAAGAATGGTCCCTGGCGCTTAACCAAGCTATTTTGTGTGATTGAAATCTCCGAGCACCCAATAAGTAAAAAAATTGTTATATTTGTAGTATTCGAACATCCAGGCATTTCACATTGCCGTTTATAAATAAAGGGGCATATTACCAACAACTAGCGATAATTATCGCAATGTTGGTTTAGCGGCGATATTTTTATCGCCGAGCTGCGGGGATTTTTATCGCTTAGGAGCCTTGCTATTATCAAGGTTTATCTCCTAAGCGATAAAAATCGGCCGAAATGCATGAATATCGCTGTAAAGTCAGCGATATTCATGCATTACCGAGCTAATGCTCTTAGCCATGTTATCCACCTACCATTGGATAACATGGCTAAGAACTGCTTAGGGGCAGGTGTTAGCTTTTGTAGATATTCGCGCTTAGCGCGAATATCTCCAAAAGTTGGTTATAGGGGATAGCGATGTTAGCGACTGTTTCCAGTCGCTAACATCTTGGCACGCCCACTTTGCATGTCATTAGTGATAAATATCACTGACATGCAAAGCGGGGCCCAAGATGGTCGCTATCTCCTACTAGCTGTCGCTAACTGGTGTTAGCGACAGCTAGGTAATAGGGAGATCATTTTATCTCTGCTTTCTTGGCTTTTAAAGCCAAAAAAAGCAGAGATAAACCCCCTTGATAATATGCCCCAAAGTTCCTTGCCATCAATGCAGCTGGTTGTCAACACGTGTTTCGTCTGTTTTTAATTTAAAACAAGACTTCATCAGGGCTGAAGCATAAAATAAAGGCATCATAAGGATTGGGGACAGATCATGTAAAAATAGGGAGGGATATAAGATACATCACCAGGGTACATCACCCAAATAGTGCCATGAACGTCCCTTTCAAAAGTTTAGGGACCAATGTGAGTCTTGTGAGAAGAAGCTAGTCAAGAAAATTGATATGAACAAAAGAAAAAAGAAATAAGAAAAAATAAAAGGTCGGAAAAATTATAGTGTCTAAATTGTGTGAATTCAGTCAACTTTAGTACCATTAATTCCCAATTGTGTCATGAATGACTCAAACTCATGCTACTAAGTATTATATGGCCGCATAAAACGGTGAGCTTACTATTTTGTGTCTGGGTGTGCTCCTCGTGAAAGGGAAGAATGCAGTCACTCACAGCAAAGGTAACCAATGGCTGAAGTGTTCTACCCACTGCTCCATGCTGAATGCTGAAGTGGAAGGAGAAACATGTGAGAGACTAGATATTTGACCAATGGATGAATAGGGCTGACTGAAAGCCCAAATAAGTATGTGTAATATTAGTAAAATCAAAAGATTTTGGCTAACACCACACCTAAACCAACCAAGAATGAACTACACAGCTTCTCTCTTCATGTAGCTATTCATTCACTGTTACCCAATGAAGTATATCTTTCCGCCAGCCCCATATTCACTTGCACTTATTGGGACAGACTGCATACATTTTCACCTGTTCGGGGCATTTTTACACTGGTATTAGCAATGACCAGCCAGCATGAAAGTAACATGCTTGCTGAATAGCCAATCCAAAAACATATTTTTATTTTGTTTTTTTATGCAACCTGGCCCTTTATCTGTGAAAAATATGTTTTACTTGATTTTATATATAGCACTTCATACCACACTTCTAAAGTTTCTAAGCACTGGACGTAGCGTGTACTTCTATTATCAAATGTAATGGCACACAATTAGCTGATTTTGAAAGGACAGAATCTGCATCACCCTCGATGTATCCAAAGTGTGAGCACAGGACCTCTGTATGTTTTCAGTTGTGAGGGTTCAACTGAGTGAGCCTTCCTGCTGGCCACCAGTTCATGTACCTTGAAAACTACTTTCCCGTGTCCCTGTATCTTGTGTGTGCTCCCAATATGTTACTCTGTCCATATTTTTCAAATCCAGCTCTTTATTTGTAAAATATGGTTATTTTTGGTAGTTTAGATGTATTGTATTTAAACACTTGTATAGAAACACTGAATAAGGACGATGGCAAACGTGTTAACAATAATTGCCATGCCTATGAATATACTATGCTGTTTGTATTCTTTTCTTTAGAGTGTCCCTATGGTCACATTGAGTATAGATGTAAATCTTACCCTTCTTTATATATCAAACATCAGAAGCTCTTTTTTGTCTAAGTTCTTTGTTGACTCTCTGAATTAATATCTTAGCTCTACTCATTAAGTCTCATCTTCCCAATTCTTCTTCTTTTTCGCCTTTGTCTTTCACCTTTCATGCAAGTCTAATTCTTTTCACCCCTGCTGATCATACCCTGAGTGTCTACTTCACTCTGTGTTAGGCTTCGGTCTATTTATTCACTTTATTGTCAGCTCCTGCAGCATGTCTTTACTGAACGTGAACAAATTCCCTCTGACAATGCTGGACTTGAAACTTCTTTCAGCTCTCCTTCTGTCCCGAGTGAATGCTGGGTGTTCTGATTGTTCTGCACCATCAATGTGTCCTCTCACTGTACTCAACAGATTGCAACGCTATGGCCTTTCCTGCTAAGATCTCCTTGCAACATGTGCAAGCTCAATGCTTTCAATCCACTATAGCCATGCATGCACGTGCGATTGTATGCACCAACACACACACACACACACATAATACAACACACACCACACACACACAGTTTCTACCATGTCGGTGAAGATAAATGAGGCCAAATAACACAGTATAAGGAACAAATTTACTAATCAACAGACATTCACAAATAATATATTAATACAGTGCAAAGATGAAATCAGATACTATTAGCACAGTAAAGAAAATTGGTGTGAGAAAAATGCTGTTTTGCAAACTTGCTGCTTGCATTTTACAATGACTTTACTCTTGAAACTAGTCACAAAACCTCTGGGGTGTGATTTTACTTCTCTGCACATATGTAACCCCTTGCATCCTGGCTTCCATTAAATATATATATATATTTTAAATCAAATGCTTGAATTAATCTCAGCCCCGGGCAATTGCTTGTGGTGACATCCCAGCCCATATTTGTTTGCCCAGTAAGCCACTCTAGACAAGACCTGCCATATGCAAATCAATCTGGGGAGAGGAGTTGGCCTAACGGCTAGGGCGGTCGATCTCTAAACTGGGAACCGGGTCCGAGTCTAGGCAATGACGCTGAACATTTTGTGATTCTGGGCAAATCACTTTATCTGCCCGTGCCTAGCAAAATAAAATATGAGTGTGTCCTCATGTAATGCAACGGGTGCTATGTAAAGCGCTCTGATACCCGATACTTCGGGTCAAGTTTGCGCTATTTAAAAAATGCTGTAAATAAAAAAAACTCTGTAATCTTGATCCTCTTCTAACATGAACCGTCTAGCCCCTTCACTGGGCAACACAAGCTGTTTAAGACTAATTTTGGCCTAACTAGGCCTTGTCAATGAGATATAGTTTGAGTCCTGTGGCGTAGTGAACACATGATCAATATCTTGACATCCCTCTCGCAGGTAGGCTATCTTCTGCAATAACAAAAATGTAATGGAAGGAATGCTTTAATTATTCTCAGCTCCTGGCAACTGCTCCAGTCCACATCCCTGTCTGCCTGGACATGGAGCACTTAATATATACTGTTGCTGCTTTCCACAGCTTACATTCTCAGATTTCTGGCTATCGTAGACAGCCTTCTCCCACCACACTCCTAAATTCCTGCATGAAAAATTGACCTTGATTTACTTTCGATTGATTCCTGTCCTTTGTTTCTAAAGAGTGACCCTCTCCTTATCTTCAATCCTCTGCATGCCTTCTATTCCCGAATATAGCTGTCTCTCAGTCACATGCTTGTCTGTCTTAATCTCTGTTATTATATTTCTGCAAAGGGCACACAATCCATTTCATAGACCACAGCCTCTCCTTCTTTAAAACCCTATCCCTGCAACCCAACAATATCTAACCTCCCCCAGCTTAGTTACCTCACCAAACATTTACCTGATTCATGTGGCCCCCGCTAATATTCACAAATAGCTGGCATTACTTTTAATCTACCACAAATAAACCTAAGTAAATGCACATAACATTGTTTTTCTTCAGCACATGACTAATCCCAATAGCCAACAATACTAATTATTTACCATTAATCTTGTGTTCCATTGTAGCATCTTATGCACCGTAAAGCACTTCAGCACCTAGTTATGGGTAGTAAGTGCTACAGCAATGCAATTAAAATTGCAATATTCCAGTCTATCATTTTCTACCCACTGAGCCACTCTAGACATAGCCATGACATATTTAAATTGACTTGGTCCTGTCAAAAAAGGAACAGTCCTGCCCAAACCTTCAGGGCAGGTGCCCTCCATATTGGAACAGAAGCAACCACAGACACATACTGGTTCCAGCCTGCATAGGCCTCATCAATAATGTGTAGCTTGAGTCCTGTGACACAGTGAGCAAAGTACCCAGGTCTTGGTATACCCGTCGTACCTAGGGCATCTACGTCACAAAAACACAAGGTGACAAAAAAAACCCTGTGGCATAAAGCAATCATGCAGAGAGTAATATCCTATTGATTACCATGTTGAGAGAGGGGAACGGCAGCATGACCCATTCGATGCTTTGCCTCTTGTGAAAGTTGGCCTCACCTCACACTCAGCAATGCAAACAAATATCGTAATACAATATGTGTGTGTTCTGTTTTGCATTAAGCACTTTATTATATTTGAAAGGAATTGTCCTAACCAATATTATTCAACTTTATATGCACTTTATAAATTCTGTCAGTGCACTTTATTATATCTGAAAGGAACAGCAGTAATGAATATTTTTAAATGTTAGTCTTTTTATGCATTTTTCAGTAACCTTAGTAATTAATTTTTGCTTTTTGGATATCATGCTTTAATGATTGGGTTCAAAATGACTTTTTCTGAATGCTTCTCTTCTTTTTTGGTTTATATTAGCTACACATACCCCCATTCTGTGATTTGTAATCATGAATAATGAGTGAGATGTTTCTGCTTTTTAAAGTTCTGCTCAATAAACAAAATTCAAATAAACAATGTGTGTGTAAGTGTATATACATATATATGTGTATATAGATATTAATACATGTATTGTGTATTTATATACATATGTGTGTGTGTGTATATATATATATATATATATACATATATATATATATATATATATAGGTTTCCAGAAGGTAGCAAATCAAATTTCATAATATTCACTCAAAAGGCAAATCCACTGCCAACAAATCTATGTATAAAAATGATCACTCACTCTAAACTTGGTAAGTTAATTTTACAAAATGTATTGCCTCATTGGCTCTGATTTCCCTCCCACTCAACTTGGTGCTTCCACCCCAATTTGCCATCCACTTCATTTACAAAATCATATCTTCCATGCACCTTCTCATTAGAATTCCACACCATCTCCACCTAATTCCCTTAACCCCTTCCACACTCATGACGAGCTGGGCTCGTCATGGTGTAGCCTCCTCGTACACTGATGACGAGCCCAGCTCGTCATGAACAATGGGAAACTCAATAAATCAGCACAGGGGGGGGAAAAGCCTTAGCAGCCATGGAGTTAATCAGCAGTGCTCTCTTATAGGCCACTAGCTTACCAGTCGCGTGTTGCTGCGATCTCAGAAGAAAGGAAATTTAAGGAAACTTGTTATGATAACATTTAATTTACATTGTGTCATTTTTATTGAAACGTATTCATTTTAATATGGAAAACATTTTAAAATGTTGTTTTAATTCTGTTTATTTATTCGAGTGCTTGTGGATACACTGTATTTTTTTGTTTTTCCGTCTGGTGCGTACATGAATAAATCAGAAGCTTTTCCGACGCGTGAGCTGGCCACATACAGTTGTCCATGTGAGAAGCACGGATTCTCCAAATCTAGTCCACACAATTGCAGCGATTGTCCTTGTGCTTTGTAGATGGTCATTGCAAAAGCGAGTCGCACCGGAAACTGTAAACGTTCAGTATTGGAAAGATTATGAGGGTCCTGGGGCCGGGGGGGGGGGGGGGGGGGGGGCGATATTTAACAAATTTTTCTTTCTTTTTTGCCAAAAACCTTCGCGGGAGTGTACTCAGCAACTTTTAACAATTTATTATTATTTTTTTTTTCTTTTTTTGCCAGAATCCTTCGCGGGAGTGTACTCAACAACTTCCCAAAGTTTCATGGCGATCGGATGAATGGTGTAGTAATGCATAAAGGACAAACAGACATACTTTTATTTTTATATATATAGAAGATAGATAGTCTTCAGCAGCATCCTTTAGACGCAATGTTAATCTTCACGGAAGGTTTAATAATGTGATGACATTGTGCTACTGGGAGTTGTGTGGAAAAAAATTTCACGGTTGTCCTTTGTAATTTGACATCCCTTTACTTTTTGGCTACTTGAAAATCACTAAAAAAACAAACTACTGATGTGAAATTGTGTGGTTAACTGCTGGTAAATATTTAAGGACTGGTAGTTCATTTAAAAGACAGAAAACACCTCCATCATAAATGCATTTTACCTGAATATCTCAGTGTGTATGGGACATAGAGTGTGGCTATGATATATGCGCCCGTGAGACATGTATTGTCACATTTATTTTTGCAGCAGAGTGAAGGCTGGACTTGTCTTATGAAGTGTGTAAGAGGCACCCTGAATTATTTTAGTTGCCCACTAGTTAATACACTGTTTATGACAAATTACTCCAAGATTGCAACAAGAATTGGTAGCTACATTTGTTTTAACCTGTTATTTGAGTACCTGAAACATTCTGATAAGAGTTCTCACACAAATATAGTATCTGAAACTATTTTTGACTTTGTAAGGCATGCTTGCAACCTAGTGTGCTTTGTTTTATAATTTGTGCAGTGTGGTAGGGCACCTAAAATATGGCAGCATTTACAACCACTAAATTAATAACAGATTTAGGTGCTTATTTACAAGCCTCGTGCGCCGCCGGTGAGTCACTTTTAATATGGGAAAGAATAAGCCCCTTATTGTTTTCCTTTGGGACAGGGGGCAGTCCTTACCTTTTTTAAGTCACTTAATTTGCAAGTCACAGAATATCAACCCTCGCTCCAGGGTTGGTGACAGCTTATTATCACTTAAGATTGTGTAAACTGTGTTACCTACTCCAGCCGCACAGAAAGGCGCTAAATTTAACACCATCAAAGAGGAAGTCATAAAATAGCACTGTGCTCAGGTAGGGGGTACCCGCGTGTGTGCCAGGATATAGTTTAGTGTGGAGGGAGAATAGCAACGAGTCACAGCAACCCATATCAACATCGGTCTGCTAGGCATATGTCCACTTGCAGGTAGTTTTTTGCACTGTGCCACAATCGACAATTCCACATAAGTAAAATAATACACCAGGCAAATAAGCATCCATTTTTCAGGTCAGTAACAGCCTCCACAAATTTGCCAATGTGTAGAATGAAGCTCCTTTAGGCATTTGCTGATAGATAATCTATTCAATATAAAAATCTATACCCGCGCTGAGCCATAGGTTGAGCTGCACCGACCCGCTTCCAGGAAGTGAAAGTGCCACCTAGCTTTTAGCAGTTCAAACTGTTGAAAATTAAATTCATAAGCCACACCCTATTTCTTCTCAATAAGTCTACTTTGCGTGCAGTAGGTACAGTCAGCGGCAGGCAAGTAAAAAACCATTGTAGAACAGCTCTACAGTACACAATACACCTGCCACACTCAGAGGAGCAGAGGACATCTTGAGTTTATATGTCTTGTCCATATTGATGTGATTGAGGCACATTTCCAGCTTTAATATTATCATGAAAATCTACATTACTTTTTATAAGTAGCCTGTTCAACGTGGAATAGCACGCGTCAAAAGATAGAAAAGTCCAGCATTGGGCACATTTCCAGGTTTTCTCCATTCCCTTCAGGGGCGGCCTTAGGCATGTGCAAGCTGTGCACCTGCACAGGGCCACCAAACCACAGGGGCCACCACATCAATATATATCCTTAACACCATCAGTGCAGCAGCAATTCATCCCGGATGCTGCACTTTCTTGAATCCCATTGTTCATGACGAGCTCAGCTCGTCATGAGCACACGAGCAGTGTACTGCATGACGAGCTGAGCTCGTCATGAGCATCGAAGGGGTTACTATAATAATCCTCTGAGGATGGATACATATTTGTGTGGCGGCCCCTGGCAGGGATTTGGTGGCCTCTGGCTCTATTCCACTTCCAAACACCCTGACCCCCCTCTTCACTGGCCTCCGCGCTCCGCCCCGCCCAGACCCCCTCTTCCGGGGCCCCCTACCTACGCTCCCTGCCCAGGGCCACCATGAGCCTAGAGCCGCCCCTGTTCCCATTGTGTCTTGATGGGCAACAGCATTCCTTGTTGGGAGGTGTTTGTTTAGCTTTAAAGGAGCAGAGCTCTGGCGCGCAAGTAACAATTTAAAAAAACATATGTTTTTGCTTTTTTTTTTGCCCCTCTCAGATCCTAATTTGGATATATTACTCCTTACCAAATTACATTCAGCGTTTTGCTAGGCTTTAACTCCCATACTCGAAAGGTGAAATCTCCGAAAAGGAGAAATTAAATCACTCATTAACTGAAAACGTGGTCGAAACAATCTGAAAGTCAATCATGCTCAGCGCTGGTATTGTAATTACAGTATGCAAAGTACTTTCGAGGAAGCGTGTTCTAATGAAGCCGGGGCTGGGCTCGTCGCTCGCCGGGAGAATGCACACTCCGCTGCTGCCGGGTACTATATTAGCGCGAGCGCTTTCAATGCCACAGGCGCAGTGATACCGAGACATGTGACAGCCTAGATGGGCTAACAACCTGTCTTTAATGAGAGCTCCCGCGCAGGGTAAGGAACCCTTAACACAGTGTTATTGAGCAGCTGTATCATTCACATCATGGTGTGTTCCTGCACCCCCTAATAATAGCACGAGCCATTTATATAAAACATGTCAGTCTCAATTGCTAGTTACTCCGCTCAGTATTGTGCTGTTTTCAGCAGTGCTGTCCACATCTCCTTTCCCAGCTGCCTGGAGGTCCTTGAGTGGGATTTCCAGCAGCGGGTAAGGGAAGTGGCGCAACCACAAATAGAAGCTACATTTCCCAATTGCAACTCATGGCTCAGACAGCCTTCTTGGACAGCCAGAAAACACATTCCATTTCGCCTGATGTCCCATCCATATAGAGAAGCAGGATGTGACGAAATTTATATTACGCCCAGGATGATGTCAGGGAACACTGGAATTCTTTGCAATCTGTACAAGTCACTGGCATAACAGACATGAAGCTATTTTCTGACCACCCCCAATTATATACAGATGCCTGTACCAATACTAAGCCCATATCATGTTGGCATGTCTTACCAGCTTTTTTGCCATGACACATAGGGGTCGATTAGGTTGGGGTCGGACCTGAATCCACCAGCCATCCAAGCGGTTTTGAGACCGACCGCCAGACATGTGGCGGTCCTGCACCACGAATCAGGATGCGACCGACACCCTGGAGGTCGCATTTCGCAGTTTTTGTTCATTTCCATGCACAACGTGGCAGGCACCACACGGTGCCCGCCACCTTGTGCATGGAAATGGAGGGGGGACAATGGGTACCCCCAAATGCACCCCCCACTGCCCCGGTGGCTCGCAACGGGCCCCCAAAGCAACTCCCGCCAGCCTTTCCATGGCGGCATCGACGCATTGGAAAGGCCTTACACCGCACACATCCTAATATGGATGCTGGTGCCTGCTAGGCACCGCCACCATATTGTGACCCAAGTCTGCCTGCCGTCAACCGGAACGATTGCCGACCGGCGGAAACGCACCGGACGCACTTTGCATCTGCGGCAATACCCCACCATTATAATATGACGGGGGTATTACTCGTTACGCCATCATAATGAGCCCCATAGTGTTTGAGTGTCTGGTTGGCAATGATACAGCATGGTAGTACATGAGACCGTCCACAATTTACCATTTTGTAAGGTATTTGCTGGATTCTCCGTTCAGGCAACACATTTCAGTCCACAATGATATACAAAACCTTTGTGCCTAAGCATCAGTGAAGCCAACCTACTTCATATATGAATCAGCCACTTGGACTTTGTGTAAATAAAGCTGACAACTAACAAGAGACACACAAAAAGACAGTATGCATCCGCAAGGAAAAGATCAATGTAATTCTAAATGAACAGGAAGGTGATAAAAGGTGCAGAATTGATTAAGTAGGGAATATAAAAAAAATGTCTGAGCAGAGTGGGCAGAAAGAAATAGTGTTGGTGGGGTTGTGATTATGAATTGTCACGTTGACGAAACCTGCAAACCAAGAGTTCACATTCTGTTGACATGTGTAAAAGGAATATTGTTGTTAGAGACTGCACGGCCATAGCCTGGAAAATGGACTCAGGGTCAGAGGCTAGTTGACATCTATTTCGCAGATTGACCTACTTTAATTCTCAAAATGGAAAGTAAACTAATAGAGTTAGTGGCAATTGAAAAGGTATGATTAATGTAATTTCCTCTATTTTTAGCTCTAATTACACCAGCAATTTGAGCCAAATTCCTCATTAATCATCCATGCTTGCAATCACTTAAGCAATAATGCAATTCACCCAGTAGTTTCTAGATGTCCTGCTAAGTTTGATACATGCTTGGCTCTCTTGCTCACCGCAGAAAGATTATGTTATGTTATGTTATGTTAAAATGGGACTTTTATAGCGCAACGGCTACTCCAAGGGAGTGTCCCGGCGCTTTGAGCTCCAAACCATAGAGGAGAGCATGAAACATAACAGTAACAGAAAGGGGCCCAAGGAAGGAAAAGATTATCCAGCAAACAACCAGGTCTTCAGGTCTTTCCTGAAAACAAGCAGATTTGAGGTGTTTCGCAGGTACAACGGTAGCGAGTTCCATAGCTGAGGAGCGAGGAAGCTAAAAGACCGGCCGCCTAGCCGAGCCTTTTTAATACGTGGTACCCGCGCCAAAGCCAAGGCTTCTGACCTGAGGGATCGTGCAGGTCGATAGAAGTCCAGCCTCCTCTGAAGATACTTGGCGCCATTGCCATGTAAGGCCTTATGGGCAAGAGTCATGGCCTTGAACAGTATCCTCTTCCGCACCGGAAGCCAGTGGAGGGATGCAAGAAGGTTAGAGGCGCTAGTGCGACGATGAAGGCCAAAGATGGCACGCGCAGCGGCGTTCTGGGTAATCTGCAGACGCTGGAGGAGATATTCAGGCAAGCCAAGATATAAGACATTGGCGTAGTCCAATCTGGACCCTATAAGGGCCTGAACAGTAATCCTCCGATGTTGCTCCGATAGAAGGGGAAAAAACTTGCGCAACATTCTAAGTATCCCAAAACATGTTCCCGTGAGAGTGGAAACCTGGGATTTGAGCGAGAGCTCGTTGTCGATTTTAATTCCCAGGTTTTTAGCCCACTTAGAGGACTGTGTGGGAGGGAACATGTCAGCAGGCCACCATCCTCGCCAATCTGGTTCTGATGGGCATCCGAAGAATAGTATTTCGGACTTGTCCGAGTTGCACTTAAGGCTGTTTTGTGAAAACCAGCTGAAAACAGCCCCAAGGCACTCGCGGATCCCTTCACCATCGAACTCTTCACCCTTGCGACAGGTGAAGAGGAGCTGAGTGTCGTCAGCATAAGAGACGATCCGGGCCCCATAGGACTCCGCCAATGTCGCCAAAGGGGTCATCAGGATGTTAAAGAGAGTGGGGCTCAAAATAGAGCCCTGAGGCACTCCGACTCCCAGTGGCGGCATCTCGGCGGATCCGGGTGGGACCCAGACCGTCTGGCGGCGGTTGGCCAGAAAGGAAGAAAACCAATTGAGCACCGTCCCCCCTAGCCCGATGTCACGGAGCCTGGTGAGGAGATCCTCATGGGGGACGGTGTCGAACGCCGCCGACAGATCTAGCATAACTAACAACACCCTGCCTCCCATGTCCAGCACCTCTTTTACGATCTCCGAGACTTCCAAAAGCGCCGTCTCGGTGCTTAAGTTGGAGCGGAATCCCGATTGGGATTCATGAAGTAAATCATTAGACTCCAGAAAGTTGGAAAGCACGCTGTGCACGTGTTTCTCCAAGATCTTAGTCAGTGCTGGAAGGAGCGAGATTGGCCTGTAGTTGGAAGGCGCCTCTGGGTCAAGATTGGGCTTCTTAATCAGAGGGATGACCATAGCTTGCTTCCAGGTCTGAGGCAGAAAGCCCTCGCTCAGGGAAAGATTAAGAATGGGATTGGCTATAGGGTTTATGGCATCTGCCATTTTTGCCAGAAATTTTGCCGGGCACGGATCTAGAGGTGAGCCCGACTTGAGGTTCCTCATCAAGGCTAGAGATGTAGCAACCGAGAGAGGAGGAAAGTCAAGCAGAACTGGGCCTGAGGGAGACAGAGACGCTGTCTCAATCGGCATTGCAGACACATCATCTGGGGCTCTCAGCGGAAAGGAAACCTGGATTTGCCTAATTTTGGTGGTAAAGAAATTGGCGATAGTGTTAGCCCAGGTCTCTGCTGGAGCACCCTGAGTAGAGATGGACCGGGGGCTAGTGAATTCGCGCACGATAGAGAAAATCTCCTTACAGGAATTAGCGGCATCATCAATCCTTTTGGCAAGATAACGTTTCTTGCTCTGAAGGACAAGTTCGTGGTATGACTTTAACGTGGTTTTATACTGTTGTTTAGCCTCAGGCTCATACTGGACTCTCCAAGCCCGCTCCACCACTTTACATTGCCTACGGGCATTGGCTAGTTCCTCCGTGAACCAGGGGGCAGAAACCCGACGGGCAGCGGACCTGGGTGACTGTAGGGGAGCGAACTCATTTAGTCTGGCAAGAAGCCAGGATTGCAAGTTCTCCAGATCTTTCTCCAGGTCCCCAGTACAGGCCACAGGGTGATCAATCAGAGCATGTGTGAGCATATCTGTGGTCACCCGATGAAGTGCCCTATAACTGCTGCCCTGCTGTCTCGTGGCGCTAGCAGGAGAAGCCAAGGCAGAAGGTATTTCAAAATGGGCCAGGAAATGGTCAGACCAAACGATTGGCAAAAGTGTTACATTCATGATAGGTATGGTGGAGAAAACCTGATCAAGTGTATGGCCTTTATCGTGGGTCGGACAAAAGAGATAAGGGGAAAGACCAAGGGTGGATGCAATATCCAACAGTTTGATGGCATTTTGGTCATTGTGGTCGTCCATATGGAAGTTAAAATCTCCCGCAAGTATGCATTGCTCCGATCTCAGGACAAAGACCGACATGACCTGTTGAAGATCGTCAAGAAAAGAGCCCACAGGGCCAGGAGCTCTGTAGACAATCAGGCCCTTCAATGCTTGTTGCGGCGATAAGGAGATGGTAAAAGCTAAAGAGTCAGCCCCTTCGATGGTGTGAGTATGCATGACCGTGCACGGAAAAGTGTTCTTCACAACTAAGGCAACTCCTCCTCCTCTGCCCTTGTCTCTATCCTGCCGATAGATGGTATAATCAGTGGGAATGGCAGCCACAATGTCCGGATGGGAGGAATCATTGGTCCATGTCTCCGTGAGCATCAAACAGGTGGGACTAGTTGTTGATAAGAGATCAAAGATCTCTTGAGTGTGGCGATGCAACGACCTCGTATTAAGGAGTAGGCAGTGATGTTTAAAGCCACTCTCCTTAACAGGATCAGGGGAAAGGAAGGAGCGGACAGGGTGCCAAAGACAAACAGGGCACTTATGCTTACCCCTATGTCGGCTTGGAAAGACTGTCAGACACGACTCATTCCAATTGCGTAGCGAAATGAGCTCCTGAGCGGAGTAGGAAAGCATAGTGGCCAGAAGTACCTGCCACGCCAAACGCCTCCGGGACGCTGACGGGCGCAGACGGGCAGGACTCTGGCACGACTCCGGCGCAGATCCGGCGCGGCCGCTGATCGCGTCCGCTGCGCGGAGGAGGGGGTGAGCTTTTTGTAGCGCTGCTAGAGCGCGAGGGTGAGTAGTCCTACCCCCAAGATGGCGGCCAAAATGAGATCCCAGCCCTCGGCGTCAATGCTCAGCCGAGGGCGGTCTCAGAGTCCCAGGCAAGGGAGGGGGGGGAAGCGAAGCGCTTACAAGCGCTGGGAGATCAAATAACAGGCAGCGCTGTGCTCCTACACGCTTTTAACACAAGCGCGAGCACGAGCTGCAAAGGCACACAATAAAATGCAATGTTAAAATTACACGAGCGAAATTATGTGATAACACTGACCAACTGTTTTCTTTTTTGTAAAGGTTTTATTTTGAAAATGCAAATAAACAACGTTTTAAAAAAAATAGTTTGGTACGTGCAAAAGATGATGTCTGAGAGATCCTCAAAAGTTAATTCTGTGTGGAAGAATTTCTAATTTCCAGTGCTATCCCACTAATATTCCCTTATGGATGCTTACTTTTGTACTCCTGTTATATTTGCATGCATCCAAGCAAGTAGAACATGTGTAGATTGCTCTTTTGTAAATTGTGTGAAGCGCCTGCACAAATATCATTTCACGGTTTTCCAGAGGGAAGACACACGCTTGGAAAAGATTGGTGGAGAATCCAAATGGTGCTAGGGTTTGTCCCTACTGAACTAATAGCTAACTGCAAAAGTAAAGTGATGTAGGGAATATCTACTGGGAATATCTACTGCCTCAAAGTTCTACTGTAATCATTAATGGAGAAGATGGGAAAAAAATGGTTTGGGGTAACTGTATCTTACGCAATTAAAGTGAAGACATTATGCAACTTTCAAAGGATACAGCGTCTTTATGGGGCATATTACCAAGGGCATTATCGCCGCAATAGCGGGACTTTTTCCCGCTAATGCAGCGATAATTTTATCGCCCTATTACCAAGCTGTCGCTAACACCAGCGACAGCTTGTAGGCGATAGCGGGCATTTAGGGACCCACTTTGCATGTCAGCGATAATTATCGCTAATAACATGCAAAGTGGGCGTGCCAAGATGTTAGCGACTGAAAACAGTCGCTAACATCTCTAACTCCTATTAACAACTTTTGGAAATATTTGCGCTAAGCGCGAATATCTCCCAAAGCTAACGCCTGCTAAAAGCAGTTCTTAGCCATGTTATCCAATGGAAGGTGGATAATGTGGCTAAGAGCATTGTCACGATAATGCATGAATATCGCTGATTTTTTAGCAATATTCATGCATTTCGCAGGATTTTTACCGCTTTTGAGATAAACCTTGATAATATCAAGGTATCTCAGCGGTAAAAATCCTCGGTGCTCGGCGATATTTTGTCCCGCTAACCAAGCAATAGCGATAATTATCGCTTATATTCCTCTGATTAATCAACTCAATAATTCAAGGCCTAAGGACTCAGCTTCAGTGTACTACTCTATGCCAGCAATGGGCCCTTGCTAATGAGTGAGACATACTGCATCCAAAGCTCCCCACCAAATCTATGGGATTTTGAATTGCAGTAAAGGCTAGTAAGCCCATCCCCCTAGTGTCACCAGTTCTATGTGAATAGACCGTGCAGGCTGGTAGGGGAGACCCTCTGTGCTGCTTGGTTCTTTGTGTGTCGTCCCACTCCATACCAATACAAGCATGCGCTCAGAACGAGGCCATTCACTTCAAAGTCAAGGTAAGGATGTGCTAGCTTACCAAAACAAAACAGATATGTCCCTGCCTTCACTGAAGCAGCTCAGCGGCACGGTCAGTCCCATAGCGTGGTCTTCCCCAGAAGCAGTTATTGTTATTTATTTATGCATTTGTATCACACACGCGGACAGGGCCTGGGGACCCCGCGCCAGAGCGTAGCGGAATACAATGTCAAAACAACATGTCTGCCACCATACAATTCTCAGAGCTGCCCTTGAACCTGCCAGGTGGACTGTCTACATTTTCCATTGACAGCCTCTGACAGGCAAGCGAGGCAATGTTTGCACTAATATGAGCCTTTCTGTAGAAAAATGAAGTGGGGACTGGCCAGTCGTGAAGTAGGGGGAGGGGCTTAACGAATCACGCATCCTTCTTTCCTCAGTTTATAATGCAAAGACACAGAAGCACAAACAGCTTAAAAAATATGAAGAATATTCTGCAGTCTACATGCATGCTTGCCGCTTGCGCCATTGACTGGTTCTGTTTCGGAATGTACTACAGTTTATAATTTCAAGTTCTTCCATTTCGAATTTTGCAGGGAGCATTCGAATGTGTGTTTAGGTATTTTACCCGGGCCCTCTGGTGAAGGATGACACAAATATGTCACAATAGGTGTCAAAACCCAATCAGTCAAATGAACATCCCAGCACACCTATTGTTGGTGATTGTTGGAGATGCAGCACTGGATAGAGAGAACCTTTTATTACCACTCACAAAAGTGCATGTTCTATAGGGAGATGAGATGCATGATGGGAAGAGATGCTCCAAGAAGAAGAGGGGCTTCAGTCAGTAAGCCCTTTGAGTGAAAATGCAAAGAATACATTTCGTATTGGCTTATACCACTTGGAGCAAAGCTGTTACCAAAAGCTGTGCGCATGCGCTCTAGTTTAAGGAAGTAATTGACTGTGATTGTTATTGCTATTCGAACAATATCAAGTCAATATCACTGAACATACGAAATGGTGCAAATCATTGCGTAACTTTCATAGATATGAACAAAATAACAGCACAGTGTACAAGACTGAGAGATTTTACAAACACAAGGATCTAAGTAGATTTCTTCTTAAGTAACATAGAGCGGGAAAAATAACCCCCAATATTGTTAATATGCAAAATTACAGCTCATTCTCGTTCCATCCGTTTCATACACTGCAGCATAGAGTACAATTGACGTTTTGGAAACTCATATATAACATACATGTGTTCTACATGTTAGTGTGGCTACACAGTAACATGCTTGAAGCTCCCAGTTCTGCTGCTGGTTGATGGGGTGTTTGTTAGCTGGGCCATTTAGTGACGTCATGGACAATACATGTTTGGATGTGGGATGAAACAAGGGAATAGCAGAATGTTGATTTGTAAGCATACGAAAATGGCATCCCTGTGTCATACTATGTGTCTCACTTAGTAATCATTAAATGTTCTGTGGGGGAGATTGGGCATGGCACTGCAATGGCGAGCCCCAAGGCCAAACACCAAGCTTTAAGAGTTACGATACATTAAGCCAATCCTTGCTGGGGGTGTATCTCATCAAATTGGATTCCAGTCCCTACTAAGCTGTATTGATCCCTGCCCCAAACCATGTTCCATATTATCTCCCGAGTGACATGAAACTCTGCAAAAGTATTCCCCAACAAGCCAACCCATCACTGATTGGCAAATTCATGAGGCAAAAACACTTTTCACATGTCCCACTAAGACGTCCAAATACTGTAGCAAGGCAGCCTGTGTGACCTACCAGATTAGACATAGATTAGGAAAACCCTTTCTCACACATATAGACCCAACTGCCTTCTAATACACAAATACAAAAGGCCCCCAGAGTTCACTTTTCAACACCTACTCTGACATTTCCCTCTTCTAAAAAAACATGCATCTGTTGGTTGACCTAAGCCAGAACTAAGGCCACATCAACCACTTCTGTGGGTACAAATTTCAACCTAGAGTCTTAGTACAAATGTTGCATGGTTCCAGTTTTCTTCTCCAATAATTGAAATTGTATTTATATAGCGCTTGCTACCCTAACGCGCTTTTCGATGAATACCACGCTACTCCGCAACCCAAAAGGATTGATTAGTGGATGATTAGTATACTCAGGATCTGGACACAGAAAACCAGATATTCTCATGGGACTGAAGAAGGTATGTTTTAACGAGAGATTCTTTTGGGGCCGCAGTTCAAGTCCAGTCCAAAGTCCCCTGCAGCTCTTCGAAACCTTGCAGCAAGCCCTCGCTTTAGTCCACTGTGAGCTCGCCTTGCCTTAGCCCACTCTAAGAACTTCTCACCAGGGATATATCCACTCCTAAGCTTCTTCCTCACATACTACCGATGGCTAGTCTGCATTTTGGTTTGGATAAAATAAAACGCACAGGGTAATGGACTGCAAAAATACAGCGGCTCATGTAACATTTATGACACCTATCAGGTGCACTTTTCAATACTATTGTAAGTGTTCAATATGGGGAATAACATGCTCAGATGGTATTTATACTAAATTTGCAAGTGTTATTAGACATAATTTACTGTTTTACAGTGGTAAGCACCACTGAGGAGGACTTGGGCCTCATGTACCAAGGGTTTTAGCGTTCACAAACCCTCTCATTCAGTAAATCAGACTTTTTCAAATGGACTCAACCTATTTATAACAATTCGGAAATGGTTTTCTGAATCATTAGTTGGGTTTAGGAAACTATACCTGCTTAGGCCGTCCCTTCCAAACACAGATTCCTTATGGTTTGTATTAATGTTTTGTGACTGAAATCTGGCCACAGAACATTAACATTTCACCAGTACCTCAATGGAGGCGGTTACTCATTCGCAAATGGAAAGAAGTCCCCAATGACCCTTTCGCCTTTGTGAATGTTGAAAACACATTTTTAAGACTAGGCAGTGGTTCCATGGTCCATTGCCTCCACTGCCTAGTCTTAAAAAAAGTTTGCAAAACTTTTCATTTTCTTTTGAATGCATCCCATTTTTTTTGTTTAAAGAAAATGGGTTGCGTTTTGTTTTTTAATGATTGCTCAATTTAAAAGCAATCACAGGCATGGTGGTCTGCTGACTCCAGCAGGCCACAATTCATGTGAATGGCAGTGAATCATAGTTGGTTTAAGTTTGCTAACTTTCTACTTAATATTTACGAGGTAGGTTGAACTGTGAACCGACTTATTGGTAAACAGATTAGTTCGCCAAATACCAAAGCACTCTGTAAAAGTTTTTGCGCAAATTGGGACCACTTTTACCAAATGCATTGTTTGTCCTTGAGGCCCCATGTTCCCGGTGCCTTATGCAAATAGAGGAATGAGTCAAGTTTGCACTCAACTGCGTGAGTGCTAAAACAGACACAAATCTGAATTGCTCCTTGTTTACTACCAGCGTTCAGGTCTAAATGATCCCACTATATTCATTTAGGATATTCTACATATTAAATGGCCGTGGTTGAATTTTGTTGTTTACTTTTAGTGCTCAGGCGTAGTTCAAATGCCCTTTTCCTTTTTTCTATTGTGCTATTGCTACAATTGCTACATATTAAAATGAATGTCACAGCAGCTGGCGTCATCTCTTTGATGCCCAGGCCACACTGATCCTTTGAGTTGCTGTGATGACAGTCTCCAAGCAGTGTGACATTTATTCTATTTTCCATTACAGTGAGGGCGTAATCTCCACAGGTTGGAAATATCTATCTGCTTGACAACAACTGGATCTACCATATCTCAAGCTGATTAAACATCTGTACATCAGAGCCAATGGATGAGCACAGAACAATAACAGAGGACCGGGCACACAATCCCACAACCTGGCGACTTTTGAACCAAAGCACTTCTGTTTTGTAGGCATCAAAGGTGCATCCTGTTGTGAGACACAGAAACACAACATGACTTGGCCGCCTCACATTCAAGAATTCTAAGTGTTAGAATATATGTGAGTATTCACATACATGCACAACATAGCATGTGTATTTGTAAAGCGCATTGTCACCCAAGGGTATCTTGGCGCTGAATAATAGATGTTTATTGTTACTGACCTCAATTGTACTCATTTTATCGATTTCAGAAGGATAAAAGGCAGAGTGGACCCACCGGGATTTGAACCTGTGACCAAGAGATGGAACACATATCCCTACAAGAGACAGATTAGTCCACTGAGCCACCAGCCCCAGCTTGGCTTGGTACTTCAATAAATGTTAATGTCTGAATAAGATACAAAGACTCTTGACTACCGTATATATCTACTGGAAATGGGTCAGAATTAGCCTCAAGATGCTCTACTTGGCTTACAAATGCCTCGTCTGGAACCTCCATTCTTACCTCTGCTAGAAACCATCCCTTTGCTCCCCGGGAGGTGATTTTAGCTCATATATTCACCAAGGTTATGGATGAGTGAGTATAAGAACTGAGCAGCAGTGCTGCCTCTGAGACACAGGTCGCCTGGGCTACATCAGCACTTTGGAGTTACAAATCCCAGCACACAATGTCCATTGCAGAGTGCAGTGCACACATTGGGAACCCCTGCATTGCTCCATTGTAGTGACGTGTGACGTCACTCACAAAAGCATGCAGCAGTCAGTGACTCCTGTATGCACACTGTAAACTGTCGATTTCTGCCTGTTTACACTTTGCTTGTGCAGGCTGGAGTTATCAGAAAGGGCATATACTGGTCCAGTTGACAGCTGCACGCTCCCCCCAATGTCGCATTCGCAATGTTCCACTGTGACTTGCTGCACCCTTAAGGGACAAGGGTCACAAAGGACAGGCCCACGAATATCAGTGCCCCCTCACTCAATTCAATCCGAAAAGAAATGATCCCTGCCTCACCATTCCACCCTAAATGTCTTCTTCAACACGGGTACACACATACAGACAATAAAGTTTGCATATGGCACACATCTTTGCAGCACTCTTGAATTCAAAATACTCAGGAATGTACACTTTAAGTGTCAATAAACACCTCTGGAGCTGGTCCATCTATATGCATCTTAAGCTCGGGGCAGGAGGAACACGGGACACAAGAAAAGCTGTCGATAAGCCATCAGGCACCACAGTCAATGGTGTCTGAAGGAGTCCCAGAGACATCCGTCAGGAGACACTCTGGGGCCGATGCACAAAGGCACGTCAGAGGATGTAAAACAGTACTCCTGTGGTACTATTTCATGTACTCTTACTTTCCTTGGTGATTTGGCTTTAAAACTTCTAAACTGGGAATAATGAGGTCATATTCATATGCAATTTCTATAATTTGAAAGTGCTTTGCTCTTTTTTTTAAATAGAGTTGGACCTTTCAGGGACAGTTCTTAAAGGCCTGAAAGAGTGTGTAAACCGGATTCCTGCAGTACAACACACACTCTCCTAAATGCTTCGGTTCATGTGATGGATATGCTGAAAGCAATATACAAGCTAAACCTCATCCATCACTCAACTTGTATTCCTACATTCACCAGACATCCTACCTTACCTGGCCAGACTTGTGCCCACAACATGTCCTAGCCGCGTCTGAAACTCTGAATTGTTCAGGCAAACAGAAGCCATTCAGTAATTTTGGTCTCAGCCTGGGTAAGGTTGATAAATGGTAAGAACTGTATTGAATGGGTGGTGGCGGCGGCCTGGCAGAAGTCACATTATATACCACCTTGTGCTGTGGAAAGGGCAATTGCAGCTCACTTCCAAAGCAAGTTTACTGGCTGGATTTGTAAAATCAGATCCGGTTTTCCCATACCCAGGCACGATACAACAAGCTGCTATAATTGGGCAGAGCCGTATCCCATCCATAAATATTGTTCCACTCAACTGGCAATCGGCCCCATAGTGGGCAATGTAATCCTAATTTTGGTTAAGACAATGCTGCGCTTTTTCCACCATTTTCTTTGTGTTAGCTAGCAGGTTAGGTTGCATTAACCAATGTGGTGCAGGTTGATTTCTACACCGCATCCATGCATGCGGCTCGTTGATTGGTGGTATCTCGTGCAGTGGTATGCTTCCAGCGATACTTTGAAGCCGGGGTTCCTACAGTCTCAAGGGAAACCCACGCTCATAGGATCTTGGAAGGACTCCCCTCCCCCACACTAAGTCTGCAGGCATTGGCCGCTGAGCCCTTCTGATATGCAATGCTAATGCGTTTCAAGCTCCCACACTATTTCTCGCGATTACCGACATTTTGCGTCTGTTGCAGAATACACAACCAGCTCAGGTGTGCCTCTTTTTTTTTTTTTTTAAAGGTGCAATTTGTGTATTTATTACCCTTCCGGCAGGTTTGAAGCTCAGACGACGTAAGACACGGATTTTTCTCATCTTGCCTTGAAATAATTAAGGCGAGAAACATAATGAAAGAAGGATGAACAGTTGTCACCGTTCCAATGTAAACACGTTTTTAATTGCAATAAATATATATATTTTTTTAAACTTCAGTCGCGCAGAATGCAATACACGGGGAGTGAATGGCATTGTTCTCCTTAACACATGCCGCAACGACTGAGGGGAATAGTGTGGGTCAAGCTAATCTTCGGAAATATGCCCATCAGCCGTCTCCCCCACGGCCTACCACCACCGTGTCCTTCAATGACCTTTCAGGCACTCCAAGGCTCGCTAACACGGTGCTCGCATCAGATAAATTAATCATCTGCCTTCCCGTTCAGTGGACAAAGCCTTGTGTGCACCAGAGCGTTTTAACACATTCCCTCAGTTTCATTTCAATATGTGTATACAGATCTGTGCATGCCTTTTTAACTGCATCTATTAAAGCAGAGGTTGGATATCTGTACAGTTCACGCATAATGGCATCGAATGTGACGCCATCAGAGGACTCAAGGGGTGAAGGTCGACAGTAACAATCGGTGTGCAAAAAGCAAAATGTATCCTTGTTCATGTGAACCTTTAGGGCAATGGGGAGGTTGTCGAATGTTTCTAATGCAAACTTACTTGTGTGGCCATATTTGTTAGTGCATGGGGAAGAAGTCACATTGTATCACACTCATGTTTGCATGCTGATCGGGAAAACCAGACTAGACAGATAAAATGTATACATTGTAAGTTCCCTGGACACAGAGAGGACTTGAGTGTGACACACACACACTCGGGCACAATCAGAAAACACACGATGCAGCCCCAACAGCAGATCACCGACATGACAACCTTTCTGCTTTCAACCTGTCCGAAGTCAGTGACCACTGCCTTCATTTCCACACCAGCCCTTCTGCTGTGCCCCCGCTACTGACGTCACTTTACCGAACGAGAGGAATTTCAGGCTGAAGCAGAGTCCAGGTTCACAGACCGCTTGCCCACAAACCACATACATGCTTTTTTTTGCTTAGGCAACAAACGAGCAAGAATCTGAACTGCGCATGTGGCTGAAATTGATGTGCTTGCAAAAATACAGGAGCAAGGCAGAAGGGAAGGGATTTTTGCCACACACTAAGCTTTTTATAGGACATAAAAGCAAGGCCTGGCGATGCCTTCAGTAGTAAATGTACATGCGCATAAAAATCCAAGACGCCACACATGGAAGTGTAATAGACTGATTATAAATTTCAATTTAAATGCTTCTTTGTTTATTTTTTAGCTTTTTGAAACATGTAGCTTTCAAGTCACAGTTAGAATCATTCCTTCTACTGGTGGTTGAAATGTTGACATTACAACACCCCTCACCCATCCCCCCGCCCCACTGTGGTGATGTCATAAAGCCACTTCATGCAGCTCCCCCTGCAGTCCGACCTCCTGGTGCATCAGCCATGTGGTGAAAAAGGTCACATGACCTTTGCTTATACAGTAAAACAAAACCAATGTTTTATTGTCCCGTACGTCAGATATTCTATCCTTTGATATTTAAGTGGCACCCAGGACAAAAAGCAATAAAAACTGCTGCTGTGACTGCCAGTTATTTACTTTCATACACAATAGTGGAAAGGATTACTGTTTTGAAAACCTGGTAGAAAGCAATCCAATCAAATTCAACCACTCCATTTCAACCTAGCCCAACCCAATCCAATTGAATACAATCTAAATGAACTAAATCCAACACACCCTTCCCTAACCAAAGCAAGACTCATTCAGTTCAACAGAATTCTGCAGAAACAACTTAAACCATAACCAACTCAAACCTTACCAAAATATCCAACCAAACTTTATTTAAGTCTAATTTCACTCAGGCCAACCAAATCCTATCCAGCTCAACCTAACCCTATCCAATCCAATCACATTCAGTCCAGAAAAATCCATTCCAACCTAATCCTATCCAATCCTGTCAAAATCAACCAATCCCAATCCAGTCAAATGGATCCAAATTCAGCCCAAACTCATTCAATGCACTCTAACCAAATGCATCTCAGCTCAATGCAACCAATGCAACTCAAGCTCGTCCACTTCAATCTAGTCCAGCAAACTAACCTGTGCCCAATACAAGCAAATCCAACAAAACTCAATCCAATCTTACTAAATCAAAGACAACTCCACCCAGCCCAAGCATACTCAACACAGTCCACTCAAATTCATTCGAAACAAATCTTATCCAACTCAAACCAACCTAGCTGATACAACCCAATTTAACCTTATCCAATCAAATCTAACCAAATACGTTCCAACCCGATGCAACCAATCTAACTCAGCCTCATCCAATTAATTAAAATGCAACAAGCCAACTTCAGCCCAATACAACTCAATTGAAATCACCTCAGCCAAAGCCTGGTCAACCCAGCCCAGGCATATCCAACTCAATCAACTGAAATCCAATCCAAACAGATCTTATCCATCTCAAACCAACCTAATTTGTCCAACCCGGTTTAATCTTATTCAATCAAATCTAACCAAATACACTCCAACCCAATGCAACCAACCTAACGGAGCCTCATCCAACAAAATTAAAATGCAACAAGCTAACCGTAACCCAACACATCTCAGTCCAATTCACCTCAACCAAAGCCAAGTCAACCCAGCCGAGGAATATCCAACACAATCCACTCAAATCCAGTTCAAATAAATCCTACCCAACCTCATTGATCGACCTTGACTTAACCCTATCCAATTCATACTAACTATATACATCCTATCCAAGTTCAACCAATCCAAATCAGCCTCATCCAATTCAGTCCAGTCCAACACATCTTCTTGAGCCCAACCAAAATCAATCCAACCCAGTTCAACTAAAATGCAGGAATAAAACGAATTTGTATGTAACATTCGCTAAACTAACATTTGTTTAATAGATGACACTATTAGGTGTCAATTTGTTTTCTTTCATTTCTCTTGGAACAGCACGTGATTGCCTGTTTCTGCTATCACAATAAACTCTCTGAACAGATTTTGAGAGGTACTTAGAATGAAAAGCACTATTTGCAGACAGCGTGGCTGTTGCATGGCTTTAAACAAATGTTCTGACTGGGAGCACATTGCTTCAAGCACACAGCTCAGCGCTGTGAGTAAACCCTTAGGAGCCACAGCAGGTCTGTCACAACCAATGTAAACAAAGAGCTCCCTGAGTCTGCAGGGCGGTGAAACTGAATCTGGACGGGGATTAGTGTGAGCTGAACCGCACATGTTCATTCCCCTTTAGAAGTCTGTTTATTTGAAAGAGTGGAACAGGCTCGAGACAATGCAGGACACAAGGGTGCTGCTATTCAAAGGCAGACACTCACAAAAACACACGGTGCATTTTCCAAATGATGGCTGCTAGTGCCAACTCTGGCACACATCTGCAATGTGGCCACCAGACAAGTACAATACATACACACTAAAAAAATAATGTGAGTTTGCTGTCAAAAGGCAAAGGGGGATGGGTGGCTGTAATGTAGAAACCTGCAACACTATGCATTTTCTCCTAAGTGGGGGAGCAGGGCTGGCAGGCACAGGTGAAGGCGCTCCCGGGAATGAGTTTACAAGATCGGCTCTCAGTCCGGAAGCCCCATTCCCAAAGCGTTCAGTTGTTTCACGATTTTCAGTGACATATATGCACATTTCTGAACACGTCACGACACAACGTAAAAGAATGGACTTAACTGACATTACATAAATATAGCAGAGGCGCGTGACACAACATAACACATCAAAATGGCATCACAACATTTGACACAACACAAAAACGCAACCCCAACCACAAGAGGGTGGTCGCGAAGTGCTCACATAACGTAGCATGCCACCGGAACGTGAGCCGAGATTTTCAGTAACTGCCTAGGAAGTATGCAAAGCCAGCCCCGAGCAGCATGACAAAAATATTTGAATCTCGCCTCACAGGACAGATGCGAGATACCAGCGATGCCAGATAAGGGGGCTGTCTCTTTGAAAGGAGTCCGGACATTGGGACGCTCTCACACTGCACGTGCGGGTGCCCTGCAACGTTACAAGGCAGTAAGTAACGTATCCCCCTCACACGCACGCCCCCCTGTTGTGTTTATACAGACACGCAAAGGTGTCGGGCAGACGCTGCCAACATTCGGCTGCCAGATGTACACAAACTGGAGACGCTGCCGTCCTCCTTCAGATGGCAGGAGCGGCAGAGGCAACCACCCCGCACCACCCCGCGAACACTCACACAATTAAACCGGTCTCTGTGGAAACCGTTAATAACCGTCCCCAGCAGTAACCGTAGCCAGGTAATCTTTTTAGAATAGGTCCGAGTGGCAATCCGCGTGTACCACGCCGCGCTGCCTGGCAGAAAAAAGTGCGGACACGAACCAAGGGCAAAAGAAAGTTAGAACCTCAGTGCCACATGGGGTTGAGCTCACATAACCTGACACTATTGATTCATCCTGGGCGCAGGTTGTTCTCGTCAGTGAAATGTAAACGAGACTCTGACAGAACACACACCACGCCGCGTGACACGCTAATAACAATCAAAACCTGGTTTATACATTACTTCATCTCGCGGTTGAGCAGTTTCGAACCGTGGTAAATAAGTGGCAGGTGTTCATCTGATGTTATTGCACTGCAACATCTGTATAGTGCTTCCTACCCCTATAAGGGGCGCTGAAGCGCGTATCCACACGGACAGCATGGTACATACACTGTGTGGGTGTGTGGCTGGACGGGTGTTGGGTTTGCTTTGAGTCTACGTGGGTAGTTGTCCCTGGTTGCTGAACTCGAGGATGCAGGGCTGAACTGGCATCGCCGACTTGAAGTCGCGACATGCAGATCACGACAGGTGTCAACAGTTAGCGCTTCAACTCACTGAACAATTTTAGGCTCTTCAGAGGCACATGCCAAGCACAATCTCAGAATATTATTTTCGGGCAGGTCAATAAATGTATAAAAATATGGAGTTTTGGGCGGTAAAGATAATAGCATATGTGTGATAATCTCGTGTTTAATGATAGCATTGCACAGAGGGGTGACGCACACCCAGATAAGGGGCTGTGTTACATAAGGTCAGCGAGGTGTTAGTGCCAGAAGATTAATAATTCTGCTGAACTTCAAAAGCTATGCACTGTGCGATATTCCCATATTATTCCCATTTCCCCACATAAAATCCTTAATATCTGGATCTAGAATAACACAGTGGCACATCTTGTTTGCAGAAGTAGCGCAGGAATCCCGGAAAGCTTACCTCTGGCCGGAGCAAGTGAGAGAAAACACGCCGAGTCAGCTCCCCGGACATGGCTGCTGAACACACCCCCAGTCCACGGAGTCCGCTACTGCTCCCAAAAGCAGGCAGCCCGGGCTCCCGGCTCCATTCCCGGCTCCGCGCAGAGGCACCGGCTACCACAGCAACGAGAGGCGGCGAGAGCTGCCAAGCCCCGCCGGCAGCCTCAAAAGCCAGCAGCAGCCCCCCACCACACTTTCACCGGCAGCAACTGTCCGGGCAACATGGTGCCCAGGCGGCGCGGGGGCACGGGGCGGCACAAGTTTGAATCTCCCAGCTCGGTGGCTTCGGCGAGGACCTGTCTAGAGGGGAGAGGAGGAAAAAAAGCGAGAGCGAGAGAAAGCGCACCAGTGGGGGGAAGGGGAGCGAGGGGGGAGGAGAGCACGGAGCCGTGATGTGACATACATATGAAATGAGCAGCAGAACAATGCTGACAGGACAGCCAGGCAACTGCACTCTGGGGCAGCAGCAGTTTTCCAGACCGGGCTTTGGCGAGAGGGGGAGAGAGAGGGCGAGCAGGCGTGAGAGGGGAATGGCAGTCTAATTCAAATAAGCAGTCTGGGCGAGGAAGGGGCTGCCAAGCGCCGGGCGCATTCCAGTGCCAGATCCGCTGGGCGCCTCGATGCCTCCTCTCACACTCACTCACATAGCGTGCCTCCGCGCGCGCACGGTTAGTGCTCAGAAAGCAAGCCGTGTCCCAGGGGGCGTTGGGAGGCCGGGCGAGGATTCCTGTGGACCCAATTAACGCTGTAGTTTTGCTGGCTTCTCGGTGTGTGATCAATACGGAGCAGGTAGCGCTTAGCAGCCATGGGAAAATAAAACGCTCGTCAGGTTTGCAGAAGGCAGGCACCCACCACCCTCTCGGAAGGATTAGGCGAAACATAACCAAACCACGTGAATACTGTAACAGCCTGGCACTAAAACACTGTAGCAGGTACCACTGCGAGGAAAGGGTATGTTGCGAGGGTGTGTTGTGTTACTTGTCAATTCCAATGACAGAAACCACAAGCAACTAACTGGGCACCACCAACCCGGCATCCAATAATTATGCCTTTTGAGGATATGCGTGTTATTTTTGTCTTTCATTACCAAATCAATTTGCCAACAGTTTTATTCGACTGAAACGAGGTTTCAAAACTTGGGGTGCTTTTCACTTTATTAGAAAAAAGGGGGGGGGTCAAGGATTTTTTTTCTTCTCACCATTAATGCGCTGGATCTCGCTCGCACTGATCACTAGTCGCCGTTTGTTGTTTCATGGCAATTTCAAATAATATCCTTTTGAGGAAAAGCAGTTACGGGTATTAACCGTTTCATCGCCGCAACCAGCTGGAACCAGAGTACTGCTTTATACCTGTCTGGGCATAACATATGAGGCAATTCTCGCTGTCTGAAAGTGAAGAAACTGGATGAATAACCCATTTTAATGCAATGCTGGTAAGAGATCTAACGTGTCAATAAGCGCCTTCCTGGATGCAAAAGAAACCGGAGGCAGGAATTCAAAGGACCAGGGACTAAATACGGCTGAATTCCAAACTCGAGCAGACATGTTGCTTGAATGTGAAGTTACCTTGGAAAAATTAAAAGACAAAGGCGTTTTTCAAAATAGGAACAGTTGGTTTAATTAAATGCACCGGCCAGGAGAGCAGGCAACAGAGTCCCGGTTTGAAAACTGCCTCAAGGCGCATTGATTTTGACCATCATTGTATACATTACATGAAGCATCATAAAGCAATTTGTACATTCCTTTGGAGACAGAAATCTGAGCCTAGTCACAGGGCCATAAATCTGGTTATTTGATAATGAGCACAGGTGGGTCTCGACCTTTCATGGACACAATATGGGGACAGTACATGTCCACATGTTCAGCCTGGGGAGCATGTGATCACTGCGTGTAGTGTGCATCCTGTGTTCTGATTGGCTAAGAATTCCTAACTTAGTATTGTAGTGTAGTTCATATATTCCCAATAGGCTCTGCGCATTGGAATAATATATCCTATAGATGTGACGTAGGACTTATGTCAACTAGGTCTCTATCGAAATATATTAGACTTAATTGTGAGTGCCAGCTAGCTCAGAGGTCACTAGAAACGTTCTCGAGTTCACAAGAAGGGATTTAGTTTCTGACAACCGCATAAACATGACAACTTTGTTTCCCCAAGATAAAACTGATCTTCAGAGTCGTGGAAACAATAGATAGATATTTTACTCAGTCATTCGTGCATGCTTCGTTTCACCAGAGGTGCAGAGAAATAGAAAAGCGTTTTCAATAAAAGGATTTATTGAACAGTCTTCTTTCTCAAGCATAAGAAATGAACTGCTACAATCGTAAAACTGGTTGCAAAATATGATGCATACAGTAAAAAGAGTAGAATAAAATAAAACTTTAAGAGCATTGTATGGTTCCTAGACCATAAATAAATACATACATAAATAACAGAGGCTAGAAAGTACTCAACTGGTCCTTCTAAAATATGCCTACCCAGATGTACCTAACCTAAGCTTAGTACGAGGGAAGAAGTAAGTGAGGTGTAGTATAAATGTAGTATATTTTGCCAAGAATCTATCCAAGATTTCTCTTAGGGTCTAATCAGCTCTGTGCCTTGGTTTAGAATGAAGAAGGTCAATCTCAGGACTCGATTTCCCAACAACCCACAAGGGTAGCTTGGAAACGCTGGAGCTGGATTTCTCGGCAGGAGAAAAGACAGCGTCTCTCTCAGTGCGTCTGCTAGAGGGTCGGTTTCCTTCGGCACTTGCTATAGCAGGATGCATCCGGCAAGTAGATAGTCAAACTGCTCCAAACCACTGTGTGTTTGCTATGGCAAGTGTGGGCATATTTATACCTTGAAGGTGCCGAGTTTGACGTAAAGGTGGAAATAATAACGTCATCATAGAGTCTCAGTTCTTTGAAAACTGCATGAGTTCTTGGAGAAGTCAGTATTCGAGCAAGGGGAAGTCCCTAGCTGCTGAAGCCGAGTTTTCCAAGAAATTGTTGTGGATTTTCGGAACTAGCGAAAGTAGCCCTGCCGTATTTGGACTGCATTAGCTATGTATAAATATGGTTATGATTTCTATGCCTATATAAGGATATGGTGATTTATACCTATATAAGGGCATGAATCGGGAAAATTACAATGGGGTCCTAAAATGTTATACAACACCCACTCCACGCTATCATGTTCAACTTAAGTTCAAGCACTAAAATATATAATCTAGAGCATGTGTTTACAATCTCACCCCAAAATACATATAAAATGCAATTGTAATGGTTGCACAGGAAAAATGAGCATTTGTACTGAACGCATTTAAACAGAATGATTTAATCGTAAGCACATAATATCATATCGGGAATGCTAACTAAATGAATCACTAAGTTACGTTTATTAAAGGGCTCTCAGTTACAGAAGAAAAAGTCGAGACCATCCCATAGCAGAATATACAAGCTGTTTTGGTTTGTGGATTTAGGTCCATATTGTTTCTAGGAAGTATTCAAAGAATTCTTTTTCTCTAAGAATAGTTCTACTTTAAGCAGATTGCTTTGTGCCAAGGTTCATTGTGTTTGGGAAAAAGTCAAATAAAAAAAGAGTTCCAAAGTTAGAAGCTTTGTTTTGAAAAAAGTGAAGGTCGAATTTCAGAGTTGAAAGAACGCTGTGTGCTAACTTCAAAAGTTATTCTTGGAGTCAGGAGAAAACATTAATTCGTCAAGGCTGGCAAAGAAATCGTCTACCACAGTAGATGAAAGTTGAACCACTTCATTAAGTAGATCAATCGTACACAGATGAGAAGCATCACCGTCAGCGTCAGTGGCATTAGCAATGTTCTTAGTAGATGGTACCTGTGTGACTGTTGGTCCTCGTATCACACCTTCAGCTGGAATTGCAGGTGAGATCTCAATGAATGCCGTCATCAGGATTGGTAGCCGTTGTGGGCAACACAATACATGAGCCGTTACTGGACCCAGTAAAGCGTCAACATCCGTTGGCATTGCTGATGAAAGTGTTAGACAGATATCTAACACACATTCCTCTCCACAAAGCAGGCATCGTAGAACAGGTAAGATGCAATCTTGCCAGATTGGTCTGAATGACAGGAACTATTTGGTATTCAGATCTCTCAAACGAGCCAAGCCAAGGAGCTGTGTTATTCTTTCACTATACTGCATTGCCAGAAGAGCATTCTCCATGGTAATTTGGGTATCGCTGGTGACTGGACTTGCCATAACGAAGCTGAAGAAATAAAAATAGTATACCTGGCTGCTACAAGTCCCAAGATGAGAGGCAGGCCGCCGAACACAGAGTGGACGAAGTTAGGAAAAATGCCCATGACTGCTCCAAAGGGTGCTAACAGTCCCAAAAAAATCGTCTTAAATACATGTACAATTCCTCTGGTATCAGACATGTTTAGGATCTGACCTAACATTTCTGCGAAATGTATGGGGCAGTTTGTTGATAATAATGCATGTATCTCTGCAGAGGACCTTGCAACTTGCAGATCATACGTCTCTCTGGACGAGGTCAGTGGCACAGTTTTTTGCAAAAGAATGGCTTTCATTCTGCTTAAAGTATCAATTCGTATAGAAGAGATGTTCAGTGAAGGCCATAGTGGCAACTCCCTGTCTGTCTTAATTTTAGGAAACAATACTTGGATACAACAAGTGACCCTGGCTGACACGCTAACGAGATAGGCTGTCCCTGGCATCATTCCACAACAGCTGTGATCATTCAGCATTATGTAGCTTCCATTGGAAAGCAGCCTAAATATTGGATCTATCACTGCTGCCGGGGAACCATGCAGGTGGCATGATAAGATGTTTGAAGAAACACCAGAGGCTCCATGTAAATTAATGCCTTGACAAAGAAGTGTTCAGCTCAATGTTGTTTTACAGTTTTTACCACTAAGAAACACCTCCTTTTCCCCACTCCAACATTTGTGTGTGTATGGTAAATCCCAGGTTGACTTTATGTACTCCTTACCCAACCTGTCATACAGGCCTGCTGGTATGTGTTTTAAGCAATACTGAAACTGGAAAATCGTCACTGGTATCGTGATGGTTCCATGTATTATCCATTCAACGGCTGGTTTCTCAGAAACGGTTAATGGTAATCTTTCCAGTTTTTCTATGCTCAGCACCATATAGTCTGCTCCCCTCTGTGCCAAAGAGATTTGTTTATCTGTAAGGTTAAATACAGTAAACAATGACGTAGTGTTGATTAGACGCCAAGGCACATAGCCAGAACAAAGGTTTTGTAACGTCCAGCCTAGCAGCATCATAGAACGTAATTGAGACTGGCCATGTTGTAGCATTAGCAAGTCCTGTACCAATATGTCTATGGCAGAGGATACGATGCTGTCCAAAGAATACATTCTGGACGACAGAGTTGTTAACCCATTGTCAATTACAGAGAGAGCATTCTCTAAATTAATACGATCAATTTCCCGTATTTGTTCTGCAGTTTCCATTTGTGTGACTTTCCATGCTTCATTTTAAGCAGCGTAAATACCGGCGTATATGAAACGTTTATGATGTGGTTTGCGAGGTCCAAGTAAGAATTCTCCTAAGTCAATGTAATTTTAAAGTAAAGTTAAGTGTTGTTTTATTTCATGGAGTGTGGATTTTTGTAGCCATTCAAGGCACCGTTTTCCTATACTGTAAGTTGTTATTATCCCTGGATGTTGTCTCTGGACATATCTTGGATCTGGCCGAGTTACTGTTAACCCTTGTGTCTTGTTCAGGAATCTATCTTGACAGTTATTTGTGTCTGTGGGCCAGATTAACCATTGTTTCCATTCAGGATTAGTTCTGTTTTAATGTAAAATATAATTTACGTCTACCTCCTCATCTATAGCTTTATTACTATCAGGTGTGGGCTTAGGTATGGATGGTTTGTTTAAATCTTTTATCCTAGCCAGGCCAAGACAAGATGTCTGTTGAACAGTTTCATTTAAGAACAGTATTTGTTCTGGGATGATGCAGGCTCTGAACAATTCTTCTAAACCTTGTACCTGCTAGTCTTTTGGGCCCCAGACAGTTTTTGTCTCAATGTTGTCTTTCCAAAAGTCAAAGCCTAATGTAGACAATTGAGCATAAAAGGTCGCAGAATAAATTTGTTTAGTATTTGTTAACATACTTTTCATGCCTGTCTTATTAACATTTTTAAAGTAAAAGCTTTCTGGATTTGTGACATTAAAACTTACAAATTATGGAAATTTACTATAGAATGTTTTAGAGCTACCTTTTGGAGGTGTTGGACAATGTTCCCATTGATTATAAGTTAAAACATTTCTAGGATTCGCAGATTTGTGCAAATAATGATGACCAAAATGATTAAAACAATACATTTCCTCTTAATTTGATGAACCTTCTAAGTATTCATGTTTTGGAAATTTTGCTGACATTTCTAAGTCTGCCATCATGTTAGTAACAGTCTCAAAGTCCCAATCATCAGAAAATGTACTCGGTGAAACAAAATCGCTCAAGGAAACCTTAAATTGGTGTGGAATCTTCAGTAGCTCGACAGGGCCATAAATGTCATAATCAGTTCTATCCCATGCTATACCACCTGGTAGAGGAACGGCTGTGATGTTTACTGATGACAGGTCTCTTTGTTCACGATGAGATGATTTGTGTGGTTTCAGGAGCAAGTTGATGTTCTTACTTGCTGTGTCCATTTTACTATATTTTCCGTCTATCAGCCTTCCCAAACTTAAAACAAGAATCAATCAAATCAATCAAAGACATTTATAGAGCGCACTACTTACCCGTAGGGTCTCAAGGCGCTGAGAGGTGGGGGGGGTGCCATTACTGCTCGAACAGCCAGGTCTTGAGCTTCTTCCTGAAGGAGAGGTGGTCTTGGGTCAGGCGCAGGTCGGTCGGGAGGGAGTTCCAGGTCTTGGCGGCCAGGTAGGAGAAGGACCTTCCTCCTGTTTTCGCTCTTCGGATGCGTGGGACGGCGGCGAGGGCATGGCTGGCAGATCGGAGGTGGCGTTTGGGAGCGTAGAAGTTGATTCGGTTGTTGAGGTAGCTCGGGCCTTGATCGTGTAGGGCTTTGTGTGCGTGGGTGAGGAGACGGAAGGTGATTCTTTTGTTGACGGGGAGCCAGTGCAGGTCTCTCAGGTGTCCGGAGATGTGGCTGTTACGTGGGATGTCGAGGATGAGTCTGGCTGAGGCGTTCTGGATCCGCTGAAGTAGAGGGCGTTGCCGTAGTCCAGTCGGCTGGTGACGAGGGCCTGGGTGACGGACTTCCTGGTCTCCATGGGGATCCACCAGAAGATCTTCCGTAGCATGCGCAGGATGTTGAAGCACGCCGAGGAGACGGCGTTGACTTGCTTGGTCATGGAGAGGGAGGAGTCCAGGATGAAGCCCAGGTTCCGTGCGTGGTTAGTCGGTTTGGGTGCGGTGCCCAGGGCGGGGGGCCACCAGGAGTCGTCCCAGGCGGTGGGCGTGGAGCCCAGGATGAGGACCTCCGTCTTGTCTGAGTTCAGTTTCAGGCGGCTGGTCGTCATCCACTCGGCTACCTCCTTCATCCCTTCGTGCAGGTTGGCTCTGGCGGCGGCGGGGTCGTTGGTCAGGGAGAGGATCAGCTGGGTGTCGTCGGCGTAGGAGATTATGTTGAGGTTGTGTTGGCGTGCGATGGCCGCGAGGGGGCTCATGTAGACGTTGAAGAGGGTAGGGCTCAGCGAGGATCCTTGAGGGACGCCGCAGATGACTTCGGTGGCTTCTGACTTGTACGGTGGTAGGCGGACTCTCTGGGTTCTTCCGTCGAGGAAGGAGACGATCCATTCCAGTGCCTTCTCCTGGATACCGACGTTGCTGAGACGTTGCACTAGGGTGCGGTGGCAGACAGTGTCGAAGGCCGCGGAGAGGTCTAGGAGGATGAGGGCCGCTGTTTCTCCGTTGTCCATCAGGGCTCGGATGTCGTCGGTGGCGGCGATGAGGGCGGTCTCGGTGCTATGGTTGGCTCGGAAGCCGGACTGTGAGGGGTCGAGGGATCCGTTCGTCTCGAGGAAGGCGGCCAGCTGTTTGTTGACGGTCTTCTCGATGACTTTGGCTGCTGTGGGTTTCTTGAGAAGAGCGCTGAGTTCTGCGTGCTTCCAGCTCTCGGGGAAGGTGGCGGTGTCGAAGGAGGTGTTGATGATGTCCCGCAGGTGGGGTGCGATGACAGCGTCGGCCTTGTTGAAGACGTGGTGAGGGCAGGGGTCGGTCGGAGATCCGGAGTGGACGGAGTTCATCATGCGGACAGTGTCTTCGGTGCTGATCGGAGTCCAGGTTCGGAGGGCGGCGGTGGGCGGCGTTGCTGTGGTCGTGGCGTGCGTTGGTTGGGTGCTGAAGCTGTTGTGTATGTCCGCGATCTTGTTGTGGAAGTAGGAGGCGAGGGAGTTGCAGAGGTCTTGCGAAGGGGTGATGTCGTTGTTTCCGGCGTTGGGGTTGGAGAGCTCTTTCACGATGTTGAAGAGTTCCTTGCAGTTGTGTGCGTTGTTGTCCAGCCGGTCCTTGAATGCAGTTTTCTTGGCGGCGCGGATCAGTTGGTGGTGTTTCCGGGTGGCGAGTTTGAGGGTGGTCTTGTTGTCCGGTGTTGGTTCCCTTCTCCAGACTTTCTCGAGGGCTCGGCAGTTCTTCTTGGAGCTCTTGAGTTCGTCGGTGAACCATGGGGCTTTCTTGCTGCCGGGTCTGCTGGGCGGGGTCCTCAGCGGGGCGAGTTCGTCTGCGCAGTTGCTGATCCACTTTGTGAGGTTGTCGGCGGCCTGGCTGGGGTTCGCTGAGCTGGCAGGAGGGTGCTGGCTCATAGTGAGCCATAGTAGGATAAAAAGTACACCTAACCCAATCCAAAATTCAACCCATGATGAATCCAGATATGTATTTGCAAGCTGGTGACCAAGTTCTGATAATTGTTCCTTGAAAGTTTTGCTTGTTGGCGTTGTTTCAGGCTCACTGGGATCCTCAGAAAAGGTATCAAAGTTGATGAAATAGCCAGAGGCAGTTCTGTCAATAGTTGGTATCACATTCGGATTGTTTAAAATCCCTGGAGCTGCTGGTTCCCTTGACATGTTAGTATAGTCAGATGCAACTTCAATGTAGACGAGAGTTTCTTGACAAACTGTTATTTGGGTTTCAAGAGGCACAAGTTCCATGGCTTTGTTGCATAGTCCTTCTTTTCTCACTGCAGATTTTTCAAAGGTGATGAGTCTCTCAGTTTGAACCTCTTGGATGGTAGCAAGATTTGGTCGTCTGCTACATCTTTGGAGTCCACTGGGCCTATTACTTATTATTGGCCACATAGTGTTGTTTTACCAGGTCAATTGATACAAACCGGTTCTCCTTTCTTCCAGCAAGGGGCGGCAGTAACACTGTTCTTGATCCGTGGACTGATAGGCCCAAATTCCTTCTTATACACTATTTTCTCTCTGACCAGATCCCCAATCTTGGGAATCCAGACAGGTCTTGCTGGGAGAGGTGGTTTTTCTTCAGTGGTCATTGACTTTTGTATGGTGTTGCTTAGACTTCTTCTTGTTTCGTTTAAGTCCTGTAAAACAGCCAAACGGTCTTTGATATCATAGGGTTTTTGTTCTCCCACTGAAGTATGACGATCAAGGTCTTCAACCATCATTCTAGTACCAAAAAGGATTTCATACGGAGTGATTTCACCCAGAGAATTTCTTGGCAGATTATTAAGACTACGTTGGACACTTATTAGATGTTTGATCAACCCGTCACCCGAACCTAATACCCTAGCTGTTTGATTGCTTTATGTCACGTTTTTTTCTTTCCACAACCGAATTTCCCTCAGAATGGAATGGACTTGAGTACTGCAATGCAACGCCCAATCTGGCCATGGCCTCCTTGTAAGCCCTGGAGCTAAAAGCAGGACCCTGGTCAGAATGTAGCATACCGATAAAGACTCACAAATCTTTTATAATAGTTCGGGCGTCAGCCGAGCGCTGAGGCCACATCCAAATGAATCTCGTCCTAATATTTGTGGGACCGCTTTTGTCCATAGGAATGTAGGAGCGTAGATAGTCTAATGCTATCTAACAATGGTGTCTGTACTGGGCTGGCTACAATGCATTGGATCTGCTACATGGCGACGATTCAACCAAACGGGTTGAACGATAGGATGGAATTCCTATGTTATCTATGACCATAAATGAACTGTTGAGCATTTGCATAGTACTATAAGACTGTTTTGTTTTAGCACATCATGCTTATTTATTCATTGTTTACTCTTTACATTTATTGTCGCTTTTTCTTTGCTTCACCATCTTTCTACTCACTATCACTTGCCATCGACTTATTTCGTTGTACTAACTAGCATCTCCGGTTTCAACATCCAACACTTCAAGATGGCGCCCACTACCGTGGTTTTAGTCCATCATTTGTGTTTACAACAGCCGTCACGCCGGCATAACCTTGCACTTTCAGCCGACTTTCACACGCCATGCACACCAGAGGGATACCGTTACGGATTAGTTTGACGAGTTACACCACACCAGAGGACCTTTGCTATGTATCTACCATGATCACCATTGAGTTCTAACCACTTGCATGTTCCTCTATGTGTTTACAGGTCTTTGGACCCACATTTGCAACGTATCAGTGAGTCCACGTCTTATCCCTGCATGTTAGATACTAGGGAATATGGTTTCTACCTCGCCTGTTTGACGTAAAACCGATCACCGGGTTCGCTTTTACAATCTTTGGGTCACATTTCCTCCACTTCGATATCACAATCCTATACCTGCACCGTTGCATGTTTTTATCCTTTATTTTCCCACTGACCTCACTTACAAGGCACGTATGAATTCCGATAGCCATCCGAGCTATTTCACAATCCGGTGTTTTTTTAATCACGTCCGTGCATGACACTATCTCAGCACGAATAGTACCACCATTTTACTAGGCTCTAGTTGACAGTCATTCCTTTTCTTCTTGTAGAGTAATCCCCTGACGAAGGGCTGAAGGATAGCCCGAAATGCATTGGGACTAACAAGTTTTGATGAACGTGTATTGGATTACATGTCTGATATACTTGCAACTATGATAATAATGTGTTGAAACAGAGGCAATCAACTGAAAGACATTTTCATGTTCTAAAAACTTTATTAAACTCACTCAAGTGAACAAGACTTGTTTAGTCTTTCTTGCAGTGCTCGGAGGAGTCTTCCCCCATGTTGGGGCAACTTTGCAATAGACTTTGTCACAATACAGGCTGTAGGGACTAGACAGCAATACCTCTTCAGCACGCTACAGATCATTATAATATGGACAACCATTGATCAACTGAACGGTGCAAGCACCATTCATTTTCTTTGTCTGGCTACAATGTAGTCAGGAGTCTGGTGGCGCTCCAAGCTATGATCTCTGTAACAGACATCGCAATTAATTCTAAATTCGTAAATGTGGGTGCTGATCCCTGGCCACCAGTACATCTCTTGTAATTCTAGTAGAGATTTAGAGATCCCTTGATGTATCAGACCCTCTCCCATATGTGCTTCTTGAATCAAAGCACCTGTCCGATTCCTGTTTGGGATTACCCTATCCCCCACTCCAGGGATTCGAGCAAAAGGAACAGAGTTTGCATCAATTATGTATGTATACCCGAGTGGATAGTTTAGAGGTAATGCAGCTCCGCTGCCTTTGCTTGTGGCATTGACCGCAAGCATTGTTTCACCATCTATTTTTGTTTTTGAACGAGTGATTGCAGCTACAGAAGCCGTTTGCGCAGCTGCCTTCGTGGCTTCACCAGCCAATGAATTCCCTGCAACGTGAACGCCATCACGCTGATGACTCAGTGTATGGATCACGTGAGTCTTTTGTAGTTCTTTCTGTAATATAACTACTTGTTCCCAAAGCATTTTATGCTTGATTGTGCCACCTTTTGCGTCATTAAAACCATTTTGAACCCAGTTCTGCAGATATTCATTATAAGAGTGGATGCAGTAATACGAATCGCACACTATGAGTGTGGGGAATTTGCGATCGGTATTCTCAAGCGCCATCTTGAAAGCCTGGAGTTCAGCTCTCTGAGCTGTACAGTCTCCGAGTGATTGAGTTTTAGTGACCATAGATCTGAATTTACCATTGCGCCAGCGACCTTTAACAATCACTCACGCAGCACTATAAGCTTGTTTACCCCCAATTGCAGGCTGTGCTGATCCGTCTGTATATATATCATACAGCCGTAATGTTCTAGTGGCAGAAATCTAGTGGGCAGAGGACATTCTTGTTCCTATTGGAGAAATTCTTGTGTCTTCAATAGGGGTCAAAAACGTATTCAACGTCTGTTGCAGCAAGATAATTAACCCATTGTATCCATCTTGGATGTAAAGCTTTTATATTTGGAATGCTTGCCTTTGTCACTGCCTCTAAGGTAGGTATGGGAGTAACGTTTTCCCTGTGCGAGGGCTCTCTCTTTTGCTACTGCAGTTTGAACCGCTTTCAGAATTTTTTCTGTTGAAGTGAATTTCATTTCAGCTTGTGCGTACAAGTGTGATTTGTAAGCTATTGGTACCTTTTCACCTTCATTAAAGGTTAGGTTTTGTGAATCCGCATCTCCCTGGAATGATTCGGATTGCAAGGTTGCTTTCATTTACGTGTGTCTGTAAATGTGTTGTTGCTAACATGTCTGTTTGCACTGAATGCTAAATTTCTGTGTGTTTTTGAGTCCAATTAGTAGGTTTGAAATCAGGTTTGATTAATTCGTAGAGAGCTTTAACCCTTTCTGCGTAATTTAGAATGTACGTTCTTCCGAAATTCATGAATCCTAGAACTGACTGTACATTTTTCAGCGTTTTTGGAGGTTGGAGCAGCGCTCATTTTTCTAAAATGTTTGCTGCAGGCTTTTGCCTTCACTTGAAAGTTCATATCCCAAGAATAGGACATTGAGGTGGGCAATTCTTGATTTCTTAAAATTGAATTTGTAACCCTCAGAAGCAAAACCAAGTATTATGGTATTCACCCTGTTCAAGTGCCTGTCCAAATCATCGTCTGTAAGATAGATGTCATCGACATGAGATAATGCCTCATCATCATACATTTGTAGTAACTCTGTTACTCTGGCTGAAAATAAACCTGGACTATTCTTGAATCCCTGGGGGAGACGACAAAAGTGATGTTGTGTCCCCATTATTGAGAAAGCGGTCAAATACCTGCTTTCAGGTGCAATGTTTTGACAGAAGAAACCGTTTGAAATATCTAATGTGGTTTTATATTTTTGGGGCACGATGTAATTCATCAGTGCTGCACTGTGTGCATTTTGTACTGCAAACGTTTTGCAACAAGAGTTTGAATGTCTGTAGTCCAAAACTAGAAGATATGTATTGTCTGGTTTGGAGACAGGAAACAAAGGATTGTTCATCGACGAGGTGCATGTTTCAATCACCCCTTGGTAATCAAGTTGATCTAGGATCTCCCTGACCTGTTTTTTAGATTCTTGTTTAACTGGGTACTGCTTCTGAGCAGTTGGTTGATTTTTCATCTGGATTTTATGGTGAGAAGAATCCTCATCCCATCCCACATGATTTTTATATAATGCTGGTGCCTGGGCCACAGCCCATTTTCTGGCATAAGTGTATTTTTTGTGAATAGGAATATGATTTGAGACGGCTGGCATAATGATCTCTTTGCCATGTGGGCACTCCCTGACAAATTCAGGTGGCCAGTCTTTTTCAGCCAGAAGAATGTCATAACCTTTAGATAGTTTTTCCCAAAAGAGTGCTTTTATTTTCCTAGTTATGTCCCCCTCTATTCGGAGTGTGACTTCATATAACTTATGTGGTACAGTAACCCTGGTATCCGCAGTTTCAACCTGAATGCATTCATTCAGGTCCACTGTCTCCAGATGATCCTTCAGGATCTTGCGAGCTATGGTAAACTCTGCTGCGCTGTCCAGCATTGTCTGGGCCCACTCCCCGTTCTTGAGTTGTGTCCTCAAGATCCTCGGCATGTCTGATTTTAAGACTTGCTAACCTTCTTTTTGGTGAATTGAGTTTCCTTATTTTCAGAACGTGTTGATCATCTTTGGACTTCACGCGTTCTTCCTTGTGCTCTAATCGTCCTCTTCTTTCGGATTTCTGCGAGGAAGTCTGAAAGATACGAGAGGAACGTGTATCAGTATCTTGATATCAGGTTTTCTCAAATTATCCCTGTTTCTGAGGTGATACCTCTTTCCAGAGGGCTTCTTTTGAGGAGACCTACCTCTCGATTGAGAATGCTTCTCTTTAGGAAGTGTCTGTCTAGTATTTTCCCACTTCTTTTTAGGAGTAGTGAGTGTGTTTTTAATAAAAACTTTTTCAGGATTTTCTGTTAGTTCGGGTTTTACCGGTTTCCCTCCCAAACTATCTCTTCCTAGGTCTTCAAAGGATTTTTCTATAATTCTGGCAAGTTCATATGTTTGCTCAGTTACATCAAGTTCTTTTAGTTTTTGGCAGATTGCCACGGATGCTGCTTCACCTTTAATATTAGCTAATATTATAGCTGAGATCTGTTTAAAATCCTTCAGTAACTTCATACCGAGATTTAAAGCAGGCTCTGCCCCGTATTCATTTTGAATCTGTTTCAGGACATCTGGTATTACTGCCATGGATAGAACACCATGTTTTTTTGTGTAGATTGCGCAAAGACTGTACCCCAAGTGTCCTCCAGGTGTGGTGCAAACCCCATTGGTATACAGATTTTTAGAATCCTGTGTTTCTCATGAGGTGTACTATCGGGAAATACTGCCTCGATCTGAGTAATTTTTTGAGCTAACCAGAATGGAATTTGTTCCTTTTTTGTGGATAATTTACCAATGACTGATTGTATGGTCTGTGGTGTAATTTTGTTTGTGTTCCCCTGATGAGGGGTGTGCTGTGGAATTCTTATAGCAGATTGGACTATCCGCATGACATATTGTACCAATTGTCTATGTATTTTAATAATTTTTTTTAACTGAGCTGACATTTCTACATCTGACATTCTTTCAATGTCAGGATGTGGTGTATAGCTGTCTAGTACTGGCCATATTGCTCCTGGTCTACCTCGTGGACCGAGCCTGGTAATGCGATTTTGATGTTGTACCCAGAGCTGTTGCTCTTGGTAAGTTAGTGGAATTTCAATGTCGTCGAAAGGAACGTATTCCGTTGGAGGTTCCTCTATCTTATAGTATTGGAACACATGTGTTATTGGATTTGCTTGTGGAAAGATAATCATGAATAGAATACCTCTGTCTGCCGATATTCATGTGCCTCTATGACAAAAATTACCCTACCACCTCTTGCTGATAGGCTATTTTCTATAAGCTTTAAAGCTATTGCTTTCCGCACATTTTCCGGGATGTTTATAGCAATACATCGTTATATCGGAAACCTGTAATGTCAAAACCTGGTTGGTTTGCATTTACTGCAGTTCCACTGCCCCCAGGATTGTCATCGTCTGACATTTTGTTAAGAAGTTCTACAGAGCAAGTTTCAAGGAAATAAAGATAAGGTGCACAATATTTTGGACCACTGTATCCTTCAACGTTGAACAAAATCAAAAACTAATAAATAGGATTCTTCGTCCTACTTAGTTTAAGGCGGGTTTTTATCCTTTAACCCACTCCAGATGTCTATTGCAGTATTTTACGGGATAAAGGGGTCTCTGTGAAAAGCACGACTGAGTTACTTTAGTATTTAGCGTTAAATTAGTGCCAAACGTTGGGCGCCATGTAGTGTAGTTCCTATATTCCTAATAGGCTCTGCGCATTTGAATAATATATCCTATAGATGTGACGTAGGACTTATGTCAACTAGGTCTCTATCGAAATATATTAGACTTAATTAGGAAGGGCCAGCTAGCTCAGAGGTCACTAGAAACTTTCTCGAGTTCACAAGAAGGGATTTAGTTTCTGACAACCGCATAAACATGACAACTCTGTTTCCCCAAGATAAAACTGATCTTCAGAGTCGTGGAAACAATAGATATATATTTTACTCAGTCATTCGTGCATGCTTCGTTTCACCAGAGGTGCAGAGAAATGGATAGACGGGCGTTTTCAATAAAAGGATTTATTGAACAGTCTTCTTTCTCAAGCATAAGAAATAAACTGCTACAATCGTAAAACTGGTTGCAAAATATATAGCATACAGTAAAAAGAGTAGAATAAAATAAAGCTTTAAGAGCATTGTATGGTTCCTGGACCATAGATTAATACATACATAAATAACAGGCTAGAAAGTACTCAACTGGTGCTTCTAAAATACGCCTACCCGGATGTACCTAACCTAAGCTTAGTACGAGGGAAGAAGTAAGTGAGGTGTAGTATAAATTTAGTATTCTTTGCCAAGAATCTATCCAAGATTTCTCTTAGAGTCTAATCAGCTCCGTACCATGGTTTAGAATGAAGAAGGTCAATCTCAGGACTCGATTTCCCAACAACCCGCAAGGGTAGCTTGGAAACACTGGAGCTGGATTTCTCGGCAGGAGAAAATACAGCGTCTCTCTCAGTGCGTCTGCTGGAGGGTCGCCTTCCTTCGGCACTTGCTGTAGCAGAATGCGTCGGGCAAGTAGATAGATGAACTGCTCCAAACCACCGTGTGTTTGCTATGGCAAGTGTGGGCATATTTATACCTTGAAGGTGCCGAGTTTGGGATCACTGACAGAACATCGACAGATAAAATATTGAGAGGACAAATTATCGAAGTCAAAATATCGACTGCAAAAATATCGACTTCCTATCTTCAAAAAGGTAAGTACAAAAATATCGACTCCAACAAATCGAGTGTAAAAAACATAGACTGTCAAAATATCGAATTTTTTAAATGTCTTAAAAGTAAAATAAAAGTAATATAATAATAAATAAAATTAATTTAAACACATTTAAAATATTTAAACGTAAAATTGAGAAATAATTAATGTAACTTTTTTTTTTTTAAATATATAAATATATATATATATACATATTATTTACAAAACGTATACAATATTTTTACCGTAGGATAGCGAAAGGGTTACATTTACTGTAACGCCTCCAGTGAGTGCAACAGTAGGTAAAGTGTTGGATAGCGTAGGTATAAAAATTACTATTCCCACTCCAGAAAGTGCAACAGTAGGGAAAGCGTTATAGCGTAGGGGTTTAAATTACTATTCCAACTCCAGTGAGTGCAACAGTAGGGAAAGCGTTGGATAGCGTAGGGGTAAAAATTACTATTCCCACTCCAGCGAGTGCAACAGTAGGGAAAACATTGGATAGCGTAGGGGTAAAAATTACTATTACCACTCCAGAGAGTGCAACAGTAGGGAAAGCGTTGGATAGCGTAGAGGTAAAAATGACTATTCCTACTCCAGTGAGTGCAACAGTAGGGAAAGCGTTGGATCGCGTAGGGGTTTAAATTACTATTCCAACTCCAGTGAGTGTAACAGTAGGGTAAGCGTTGGATAGCGCAGGAGTAAAAATTACTATTCCAACTCCAGAGAGTGCAACAGTAGGGAAAACATTGGATAGCGTAGGGGTAAAAATTACTATTACCACTCCAGAGAGTGCAACAATAGGGAAACCATTGGATGGCGTAGAGCTAAAAATTACTATTCCCACTCCAGTGAGTGCAACAGTAGAGAAAGCGTTGGATAGCGTAGGGGTAAAATTTACTATTTCCACTCCAGTGAGTGCAACAGTAGGGAAAGTGTTGGATAGCGTAGGGGTAAAAATTACTATTCCCACTCCAGTGAGTGCAACAATAGGGAAAGCGTTGGATAGCGTAGGGGTAAAAATTACTATTCCAACTCAAGTGAGTGTAACAGTAGGGTAAGCGTTGGATAGCGTAGGAGTAAAAATAACTATTCCAACTCCAGAGAGTGCAACAGTAGGGAAAACATTGGATAGCGTAGGGGTAAAAATTACTATTACCACTCCAGAGAGTGCAACAGTAGGGAAAGTGTTGGATAGCGTAGGGTTAAAAATTACTATTCCTACTCCAGTGAGTGCAACAGTATGGAAAGCGTTGGATAGCATAGGGGTAAAAATTACTATTCCCACTCCAGGGAATGCAACAGTAGGGAAAGCGTTGGATAGAGTAGGGGTAAAATGTACTATTCCCACTCCAGTGAGTGCAACAGTAGGGAAAGCGTTGGATAGCGTAGGGGTAAAAATTACTATTCCCACTCCAGTGAGTGCAACAGTAGGGAAAGCGTTGGATAGCGTAGGGGTGAAAATTCCTATTCCAACTCCAGTGAGTGCAACAGTAGGGAAAGCATTGGATTGCGTAGGGGTAAAATTACTATTCCAACTACAGTGAGTGCAATAGTAGGGCAAGTAAATACTTATTATTTAAATATAAATAATATAAATAGTAACACCAATTTCAAATGAATTAAAATATTTTACAATTGTGTAAAATATATTAAATAATCAATTTAAAATACAATTTAAAATTATTTAATAATAAAAATTACCTACTAATAATAATTATTTACCTATTAATAATAAAATAATTAACAATTTGAAAGTATTTTTAAAAATTAACTCAATAAATTAGTTATTAAAACATATAATTACTCACAATTAAATTACTTCACAAGCTATTCCCCTAAAAACACACAACCCACTACAGAAATTAATAAAAGTAACATAATTATCAATTAATCAATTACAATAAATTTTATAATTAATTACAAATTAACAATTAATTTATGATTCGTTCTAAATAAATACCAATAATTAAATTAACATATTTAAATAATTATAATTAAATTACTTCCCACCCTATACTCCTATAAACCCACAACCTGCTACAGAAAATAAATTACTAAAATTAACATATTTATCAATTAATCAATTAAAATTATTTACCAATTATATTTTAATTAATTACCAATTAATAATTAATTAACAATTAATTCTAAATAAATAACAATGAATAGAATAACATATTTAATTAATTATGATTAAATTACTTCCCACCCTATTCCCCTATAAACCCACAACCCGCTACAGAAAATAAATTACTAAAATTAACATATTTATCAATTAATCAATTAAATTTAATTACCAATTATATTTTAATTAATTACCAATAAATAATTAATTTCCAATGAATTCTAAATAAATAACAATGAATAGAATAACATATTTAATTAATTATAATTAAATTACTTCCCACCCTATTCCCCTATAAACCCACAACCCGCTACAGAATTATATTACATAAAAAATAAAAATTAATATTAACTTACCTTAAATTCGATAGTTTTGTTGTCTATATTATGTCTAGTCGATATTATGTCCATTCTATATTTTTGATTCGATATTATGTCCATTCTATTCGATATCAAAAAATTTCTAGTCGATATTTTGGTAGTCTATTTTATGTCTAGTCGATATTATGTCCATTCTATATTTTCTACTCGATATTATGTCTAGTCGATATTAAAAACTCGATATTTTGACTCTACACCCGAGTTTGACGTAAAGGTGGACATAATAACATCAACAAAGAGTCTCAGTTCTTTGAAAACTCCATGAGTTCTTGGACAAGTCAGTATTCGAGAAAAGGGAAGTCCCTAGCTGCTGAAGCCGAGTTTTCCAGGAAATCGTTGTGGATTTTTGGAACTAGTGGAAGTAGCCCTGCCGTATTTGGACTGCATGAGCTATGTCTAAATATGGTTATGATTTCTGTACTTGTATAAGGATATGGTGATTTATACCTATATAAGGGCATGAATCGGGAAAATCACAATAGGGTCCTAAAATGTTATACAACAGTATGATATCTGACTTTATGGTGTTTTGGGAACTGGCACACCTCAGGCCAAACATGTTTTATTGGGGCCAATCTCCTAAGACCGTTGTGTTGCTGCCTATCTGTGGGATCGATCTGGGTTTTCCAGTTTGCGCATTTGTCTAAGGGTTACGTGTCACCCCACCTGTGACCTGTCCATCAGTTGCTACAGGCCTAGGTTGCAGGGCCTGCCTGACCACGTACCTCTGACTCGAGGTTAAGGGGAGGTCATGTAAGACGAATTCTACAACAGTGATGCAAGTTTTTTATTATAGGTACATATATCATGACGTGCATTGATATTGCATGTTCCAATATGAACATTACCCCTCTAGTTGAATTTTCAACTAAATCAGTTACCCCATACTTCATGACAGTCACATTATTTGAGGCTTGCTGCTTTCTGTTGTGTCTATTACTAATTCCCTAATTACTTGCATTCTTCTTAACATGAGTACCGTATTTTTACAGCAGGAATCCCCCACTTGTAGGAAACCACGCAAAAATAGCACAAGAAGAGCAATTGGAAGCAATGACAGCCACAGTCTGATCACCCATTGGGGAAACTTGGAAACTAAGGGCCAGATTCACAAAAGTATTCTGAGACATAATACAGAAAGTCGTAAATTTAGGATTTTTCTCAGTTTAGTAGTAAAGTTAGGATTCATACCTTTACTACTACTAAATCCCTTTTGTGAAAACCAAAAGTCGTAAAGTTAGGATTTTTCTCAATTTAGTAGTTGTAAAGCTAGGAATCCTAACTTTACTACTACTAAATGCCTTTTGTGAATACAGAAAGTAGTAAAGTTATGTCCTGGGGTGTTTTCACACCCATTAATGGATATCAGCAGTTCAAAAGGCTCTAGAAATGAGCTGGAAATCCCCTGTTCACAGTGAGTTTCAGCTTGTTTTCACTGCCATCATGTGATATCAGCTCCTCACCTGGAGTGTGTGAGTTGGCAGGTCTGAAGTAACTCTTTTTTTAAAATAGTGTACAATACCTTTTATCATCCTTGAGTTCTCTGATGCAAAGCCAATTTCATTCTGCCCGGCCTTCACATTGTGAAGAAACAGCACCCAACCCATATGCTCAGGCATCAATCATCAAACAGCATTTCTTAGTGGGATCATGTGACTAAAACAGCTTGGATAAAAAATGTATTTTTGATTTTCTGAAATACAGCCTCACCTTCATCATACTGTTCAAATGTCTTATTTTTATTCAGTTTTAGTGACAAGTCTGACAAATTTCAAATAATGTTTGTGCATCCCTAAAAATGAAGACACACGTCCTTTGTTAATTGAGGCTGAAGCTTCAACAACAGCTCTTACTTAACTAAGTCTTGTTTCTAATTCATAGGTGCTTCAAAATTTCCTCTCTCAAGGCACTCCTCAGCACAGTAACGCTGTTTCTTGCTCCTTGGAACAAAATAAACATTGAGATGTGGACAGTGGCGGCTCCTCTGCTAAGCATCTCCCCACTGCTTTAGGAGAAGTGCAGCTGAAAAATAAAATGATAATAACCTGGTTATTATCATTTTATTTTTTACTAAGGGTTCGGTTTGGGGTGTGGCCAAGATGGCGGATCAGTAGAACACTCCTGCTTGCTTCTCTACGAAACCGCCTAAGCCCCGCCTACTTCATTAACTCTAGCCGCCGGTATGCAGCATAGAACCTGTGCTCCCCTGACTACTGCCACCAGAGCGTAGATTGTGCCGGAGAGGACATTGGCCAACGGTCCCTATAATGCAGGGGACTGATGGCCTTACTGGGTGCTGCTTGGCTAGAGTCGCAGCTATCACCATCGGCCGAGGCGTCGAGACTGAAGCGGCCGGGCTAGGCCTGAGCTGGTCCGGGAAACAAACAGTCTGCCCCCACGGCCCTGACAGTACAAAAGGGGGTGGTGATGGACGGAGCAGCTGAACCAATCAAACACTCACACCCAGTCAACAGATCTGGGTTTAATCCATCACCGTTATTTAGCCCACTCTGCCACCCCAGTTCAGACATGGCCATATGCAAATCAGTCTGACCCTGTGCCTCGTGGGAACAGTCCAGCCCGAACTGCCAAGCCATGCCTTCGCTAGACCGGAAACAAGCTTCCTAGGACCAGTTTCTGACATTACAGCCGTCTTCAGACAGGCTTGCTTGAATCCAGTGGCAAAGTGAGCAAGGGTCTTACGTCTGATTCAGAAAAGGGGGCGGTGATGAACAGTGTCTGAATTAAGCAGACCACTCTTACCCAGTCCAAAGATCAGGGCTTGATCCATCACCGTTATTTATCTCACTGCACCATCCCAGCTCAGAACCTGGCTATATGCAAATCAGTCTGTCCCTGGCCCAGTGCATCATGGGAACAGGGCAGACTAAACTACCAAGCCAATTCTTCACCAGAAAGGAGACAAGCTACCGGGGACCGGTTTCTGGCATTTCAGCCGTCTTCGGCCCGGCTTGCTTGAATCCTGATGGTGCAGTGAGAAAGGGACTCATGTCTGAGTCCCTAGCTCATTGCACCATCAGGATTCAAGCAAGCCGGGCCGAATTCTGGTATTTCAGGGACTCAGACATGAGTCACTTTCCTGATGGTGCAGTGGGAAAGGGACTCATGTCTGAGTCCCTAGCTCATGCACCATCAGGATTCAAGCAAGCCGGGCCGAAGACGGCTGAAATGCCAGAAACCGGTCCCCGGTAGCTTGTTTCCTTCCCAGTATAAGAATTGGCTTGGTAGTTTGGTCTGCCCTGTTCCCATGATGCACTGGGCCAGGGTCAGACTAATTTGCATATAGCCAAGTTCTGAGCTGGGATGGTGCAGTGAGCTAAAAAAACGGTGATGGATCAAGCCCTGATCTTTGGACTGGGTAAGAGTGGTCTGCTTAATTCAGACACTCTGTTCATCACCACCCCCTTTTCTGAATCATTTTTGTCCACCATAAGCGTGGAAGGGTATACTCAGATGTGAGTCCCTAGCTCATTGCACCATCAGGATTCAAGCAAGCCGGGCCGAAGACGGCTGAAATGCCAGAAACCGGTCCCCGGTAGCTTGTTTCCTTCCCAGTATAAGAATTGGCTTGGTAGTTTGGTCTGCCCTGTTCCCATGACGCACTGGGCCAGGGTCAGACTAATTTGCATGTAGCCAAGTTCTGAGCTGGGATGGTGCAGTGAGCTAAAAAAACGGTGATGGATCAAGCCCTGATCTTTGGACTTGGTAAGAGTGATCTGCTTAATTCAGACACTCTGTTCATCACCACCCCCTTTTCTGAATCATTTTTGTCCACCATAAGCGTGGAAGGGTATACTCAGATGTGAGTCCCTAGCTCATTGCACCATCAGGATTCAAGCAAGCCGGGCCGAAGATGGCTGAAATGCCAGAAACCGGTCCCCGGTAGCTTGTTTCCTTCCCAGTATAAGAATTGGCTTGGTAGTTTGGTCTGCCCTGTTCCCATGATGCACTGGGCCAGGGTCAGACTAATTTGCATATAGCCAAGTTCTGAGCTGGGATGGTGCAGTGAGCTAAAAAAACGGTGATGGATCAAGCCCTGATCTTTGGACTGGGTAAGAGTGGTCTGCTTAATTCAGACACTCTGTTCATCACCACCCCCTTTTCTGAATCATTTTTGTCCACCATAAGCGTGGAAGGGTATACTCAGATGTGAGTCCCTAGCTCATTGCACCATCAGGATTCAAGCAAGCCGGGCCGAAGACGGCTGAAATGCCAGAAACCGGTCCCCGGTAGCTTGTTTCCTTCCCAGTATAAGAATTGGCTTGGTAGTTTGGTCTGCCCTGCTCCCATGACGAACTGGGCCAGGGTCAGACTAATTTGCATATAGCCAAGTTCTGAGCTGGGATGGTGCAGTGAGCTAAAAAAACGGTGATGGATCAAGCCCTGATCTTTGGACTTGGTAAGAGTGGTCTGCTTAATTCAGACACTCTGTTCATCACCACCCCCTTTTCTGAATCATTTTTGTCCACCATAAGCGTGGAAGGGTATACTCAGATGTGAGTCCCTAGCTCATTGCACCATCAGGATTCAAGCAAGCCGGGCCGAAGATGGCTGAAATGCCAGAAACCGGTCCCCGGTAGCTTGTTTCCTTCCCAGTATAAGAATTGGCTTGGTAGTTTGGTCTGCCCTGTTCCCATGATGCACTGGGCCAGGGTCAGACTAATTTGCATATAGCCAAGTTCTGAGTTGGGATGGTGCAGTGAGCTAAAAAAACGGTGATGGATCCAGCCCTGATCTTTGGACTGGGTAAGAGTGGTCTGCTTAATTCAGACACTCTGTTCATCACCACCCCCTTTTCTGAATCATTTTTGTCCACCATAAGCGTGGAAGGGTATACTCAGATGTGAGTCCCTAGCTCATTGCACCATCAGGATTCAAGCAAGCCGGGCCGAAGACGGCTGAAATGCCAGAAACCGGTCCCCGGTAGCTTGTTTCCTTCCCAGTATAAGAATTGGCTTGGTAGTTTGGTCTGCCCTGTTCCCATGATGCACTGGGCCAGGGTCAGACTAATTTGCATATAGCCAAGTTCTGAGCTGGGATGGTACAGTGAGCTAAAAAAACGGTGATGGATCAAGCCCTGATCTTTGGACTGGGTAAGAGTGGTCTGCTTAATTCAGACACTCTGTTCATCACCACCCCCTTTTCTGAATCATTTTTGTCCACCATAAGCGTGGAAGGGTATACTCAGATGTGAGTCCCTAGCTCATTGCACCATCAGGATTCAAGCAAGCCGGGCCGAAGACGGCTGAAATGCCAGAAACCGGTCCCCGGTAGCTTGTTTCCTTCCCAGTATAAGAATTGGCTTGGTAGTTTGGTCTGCCCTGTTCCCATGATGCACTGGGCCAGGGTCAGACTAATTTGCATATAGCAAAGTTCTGAGCTGGGATGGTGCAGTGAGCTAAAAAAACGGTGATGGATCAAGCCCTGATCTTTGGACTGGGTAAGAGTGGTCTGCTCAATTCAGACACTCTGTTCATCACCACCCCCTTTTCTGAATCATTTTTGTCCACCATAAGCGTGGAAGGGTATACTCAGATGTGAGTCCCTAGCTCATTGCACCATCAGGATTCAAGCAAGCCGGGCCGAAGACGGCTGAAATGCCAGAAACCGGTCCCCGGTAGCTTGTTTCCTTCCCAGTATAAGAATTGGCTTGGTAGTTTGGTCTGCCCTGTTCCCATGATGCACTGGGCCAGGGTCAGACTAATTTGCATATAGCCAAGTTCTGAGCTGGGATGGTGCAGTGAGCTAAAAAAACGGTGATGGATCAAGCCCTGATCTTTGGACTGGGTAAGAGTGGTCTGCTTAATTCAGACACTCTGTTCATCACCACCCCCTTTTCTGAATCATTTTTGTCCACCATAAGCGTGGAAGGGTATACTCAGATGTGAGTCCCTAGCTCATTGCACCATCAGGATTCAAGCAAGCCGGGCCGAAGACGGCTGAAATGCCAGAAACCGGTCCCCGGTAGCTTGTTTCCTTCCCAGTATAAGAATTGGCTTGGTAGTTTGGTCTGCCCTGTTCCCATGATGCACTGGGCCAGGGTCAGACTAATTTGCATATAGCCAAGTTCTGAGCTGGGATGGTGCAGTGAGCTAAAAAAAACGGTGATGGATCAAGCCCTGATCTTTGGACTGGGTAAGAGTGGTCTGCTTAATTCAGACACTCTGTTCATCACCACCCCCTTTTCTGAATCATTTTTGTCCACCATAAGCGTGGAAGGGTATACTCAGATGTGAGTCCCTAGCTCATTGCACCATCAGGATTCAAGCAAGCCGGGCCGAAGACGGCTGAAATGCCAGAAACCGGTCCCCGGTAGCTTGTTTCCTTCCCAGTATAAGAATTGGCTTGGTAGTTTGGTCTGCCCTGTTCCCATGATGCACTGGGCCAGGGTCAGACTAATTTGCATATAGCCAAGATCTGAGCTGGGATGGTGCAGTGAGCTTAAAAAACGGTGATGGATCAAGCCCTGATCTTTGACTGGGTAAGAGTGGTCTGCTTAATTCAGACCCTCTGTTCATCACCACCCCCTTTTCTGAATCATTTTTGTCCACCATAAGCGTGGAAGGGTATACTCAGATGTGAGTCCCTAGCTCATTGCACCATCAGGATTCAAGCAAGCCGGGCCGAAGACGGCTGAAATGCCAGAAACCGGTCCCCGGTAGCTTGTTTCCTTCCCAGTATAAGAATTGGCTTGGTAGTTTGGTCTGCCCTGTTCCCATGATGCACTGGGCCAGGGTCAGACTAATTTGCATATAGCCAAGTTGTGAGCTGGGATGGTGCAGTGAGCTAAAAAACGGTGATGGATCAAGCCCTGATCTTTGGACTGGGTAAGAGTGGTCTGCTTAATTCAGACACTCTGTTCATCACCACCCCCTTTTCTGAATCATTTTTGTCCACCATAAGCGTGGAAGGGTATACTCATATGTGAGTCCCTAGCTCATTGCACCATCAGGATTCAAGCAAGCCGGGCCGAAGACGGCTGAAATGCCAGAAACCGGTCCCCGGTAGCTTGTTTCCTTCCCAGTATAAGAATTGGCTTGGTAGTTTGGTCTGCCCTGTTCCCATGATGCACTGGGCCAGGGTCAGACTAATTTGCATATAGCCAAGTTCTGAGCTGTATGTATGTATGTATTTAAATGTATAGGCATTTTATATAGCGCACTACTTACCCGTATGGTCCCAAGGCGCTTCGACCGCTGCGAAACCCTTCCTGGCTTCCCTGAGAGATGGTCCCTTAATGGGTATCTCCAGGGTGAGACCAGGCATCCCCGGCGGTCTGGTGGGGCCGTTAGTGAATATGAGGCAAGCTAATGCCCAGAGTTGCCGAGTGTGATCGCTGATCAGAGTGGGCACCGAGGCGAGAGAATTATCGAGTCCGCTGACCCTGGTCCAGAAACCTGCCGCGCCGGGAATCGAACCCTGGTCCCGGGCCGTCCTCTGCTCTCGGGTCTGCCGCCTCTAACCAGTGAGCCACACTACTTCACGAGCTGGGATGGTGCAGTGAGCTAAAAAAACGGTGATGGATCAAGCCCTGATCTTTGGACTGGGTAAGAGTGGTCTGCTTAATTCAGACACTCTGTTCATCACCACCCCCTTTTCTGAATCATTTTTGATCACCATAGGCGTGGAAGGGTATACTCAGATGTGAGTCCCTAGCTCATTGCACCATCAGGATTCAAGCAAGCCGGGCCGAAGACGGCTGAAATGCCAGAAACCGGTCCCCGGTAGCTTGTTTCCTTCCCAGTATAAGAATTGGCTTGGTAGTTTGGTCTGCCCTGTTCCCATGATGCACTGGGCCAGGGTCAGACTAATTTGCATATAGCCAAGATCTGAGCTGGGATGGTGCAGTGAGCTTAAAAAACGGTGATGGATCAAGCCCTGATCTTTGGACTGGGTAAGAGTGGTCTGCTTAATTCAGACCCTCTGTTTATCACCACCCCCTTTTCTGAATCATTTTTGTCCACCATAAGCGTGGAAGGGTATACTCAGATGTGAGTCCCTAGCTCATTGCACCATCAGGATTCAAGCAAGCCGGGCCGAAGACGGCTGAAATGCCAGAAACCGGTCCCCGGTAGCTTGTTTCCTTCCCAGTATAAGAATTGGCTTGGTAGTTTGGTCTGCCCTGTTCCCATGATGCACTGGGCCAGGGTCAGACTAATTTGCATATAGCCAAGATCTGAGCTGGGATGGTGCAGTGAGCTTAAAAAACGGTGATGGATCAAGCCCTGATCTTTGGACTGGGTAAGAGTGGTCTGCTTAATTCAGACCCTCTGTTCATCACCACCCCCTTTTCTGAATCATTTTTGTCCACCATAAGCGTGGAAGGGTATACTCAGATGTGAGTCCCTAGCTCATTGCACCATCAGGATTCAAGCAAGCCGGGCCGAAGACGGCTGAAATGCCAGAAACCGGTCCCCGGTAGCTTGTTTCCTTCCCAGTATAAGAATTGGCTTGGTAGTTTGGTCTGCCCTGTTCCCATGATGCACTGGGCCAGGGTCAGACTAATTTGCATATAGCCAAGTTGTGAGCTGGGATGGTGCAGTGAGCTAAAAAACGGTGATGGATCAAGCCCTGATCTTTGGACTGGGTAAGAGTGGTCTGCTTAATTCAGACACTCTGTTCATCACCACCCCCTTTTCTGAATCATTTTTGTCCACCATAAGCGTGGAAGGGTATACTCATATGTGAGTCCCTAGCTCATTGCACCATCAGGATTCAAGCAAGCCGGGCCGAAGACGGCTGAAATGCCAGAAACCGGTCCCCGGTAGCTTGTTTCCTTCCCAGTATAAGAATTGGCTTGGTAGTTTGGTCTGCCCTGTTCCCATGATGCACTGGGCCAGGGTCAGACTAATTTGCATATAGCCAAGTTCTGAGCTGTATGTATGTATGTATTTAAATGTATAGGCATTTTATATAGCGCACTACTTACCCGTATGGTCCCAAGGCGCTTCGACCGCTGCGAAACCCTTCCTGGCTTCCCTGAGAGATGGTCCCTTAATGGGTATCTCCAGGGTGAGACCAGGCATCCCCGGCGGTCTGGTGGGGCCGTTAGTGAATATGAGGCAAGCTAATGCCCAGAGTTGCCGAGTGTGATCGCTGATCAGAGTGGGCACCGAGGCGAGAGAATTATCGAGTCCGCTGACCCTGGTCCAGAAACCTGCCGCGCCGGGAATCGAACCCTGGTCCCGGGCCGTCCTCTGCTCTCGGGTCTGCCGCCTCTAACCAGTGAGCCACACTACTTCACGAGCTGGGATGGTGCAGTGAGCTAAAAAAACGGTGATGGATCAAGCCCTGATCTTTGGACTGGGTAAGAGTGGTCTGCTTAATTCAGACACTCTGTTCATCACCACCCCCTTTTCTGAATCATTTTTGATCACCATAGGCGTGGAAGGGTATACTCAGATGTGAGTCCCTAGCTCATTGCACCATCAGGATTCAAGCAAGCCGGGCCGAAGACGGCTGAAATGCCAGAAACCGGTCCCCGGTAGCTTGTTTCCTTCCCAGTATAAGAATTGGCTTGGTAGTTTGGTCTGCCCTGTTCCCATGATGCACTGGGCCAGGGTCAGACTAATTTGCATATAGCCAAGATCTGAGCTGGGATGGTGCAGTGAGCTTAAAAAACGGTGATGGATCAAGCCCTGATCTTTGGACTGGGTAAGAGTGGTCTGCTTAATTCAGACCCTCTGTTCATCACCACCCCCTTTTCTGAATCATTTTTGTCCACCATAAGCGTGGAAGGGTATACTCAGATGTGAGTCCCTAGCTCATTGCACCATCAGGATTCAAGCAAGCCGGGCCGAAGACGGCTGAAATGCCAGAAACCGGTCCCCGGTAGCTTGTTTCCTTCCCAGTATAAGAATTGGCTTGGTAGTTTGGTCTGCCCTGTTCCCATGATGCACTGGGCCAGGGTCAGACTAATTTGCATATAGCCAAGTTGTGAGCTGGGATGGTGCAGTGAGCTAAAAAACGGTGATGGATCAAGCCCTGATCTTTGGACTGGGTAAGAGTGGTCTGCTTAATTCAGACACTCTGTTCATCACCACCCCCTTTTCTGAATCATTTTTGTCCACCATAAGCGTGGAAGGGTATACTCATATGTGAGTCCCTAGCTCATTGCACCATCAGGATTCAAGCAAGCCGGGCCGAAGACGGCTGAAATGCCAGAAACCGGTCCCCGGTAGCTTGTTTCCTTCCCAGTATAAGAATTGGCTTGGTAGTTTGGTCTGCCCTGTTCCCATGATGCACTGGGCCAGGGTCAGACTAATTTGCATATAGCCAAGTTCTGAGCTGGGATGGTGCAGTGAGCTAAAAAAACGGTGATGGATCAAGCCCTGATCTTTGGACTGGGTAAGAGTGGTCTGCTTAATTCAGACACTCTGTTCATCGCCACCCCCTTTTCTGAATCATTTTTGTCAACCATAAGCGTGGAAGGGTATACTCAGATGTGAGTCCCTAGCTCATTGCACCATCAGGATTCAAGCAAGCCGGGCCGAAGACGGCTGAAATGCCAGAAACCGGTCCCCGGTAGCTTGTTTCCTTCCCTGTATAAGAATTGGCTTGGTAGTTTGGTCTGCCCTGTTCCCATGATGCACTGGGCCAGGGTCAGACTAATTTGCATATAGCCAAGTTCTGAGCTGGGATGGTGCAGTGAGCTAAAAAAACGGTGATGGATCAAGCCCTGATCTTTGGACTGGGTAAGAGTGGTCTGCTTAATTCAGACACTCTGTTCATCACCACCCCCTTTTCTGAATCATTTTTGTCCACCATAAGCGTGGAAGGGTATACTCATATGTGAGTCCCTAGCTCATTGCACCATCAGGATTCAAGCAAGCCGGGCCGAAGACGGCTGAAATGCCAGAAACCGGTCCCCGGTAGCTTGTTTCCTTCCCAGTATAAGAATTGGCTTGGTAGTTTGGTCTGCCCTGTTCCCATGATGCACTGGGCCAGGGTCAGACTAATTTGCATATAGCCAAGTTCTGAGCTGTATGTATGTATGTATTTAAATGTATAGGCATTTTATATAGCGCACTACTTACCCGTATGGTCCCAAGGCGCTTCGACCGCTGCGAAACCCTTCCTGGCTTCCCTGAGAGATGGTCCCTTAATGGGTATCTCCAGGGTGAGACCAGGCATCCCCGGCGGTCTGGTGGGGCCGTTAGTGAATATGAGGCAAGCTAATGCCCAGAGTTGCCGAGTGTGATCGCTGATCAGAGTGGGCACCGAGGCGAGAGAATTATCGAGTCCGCTGACCCTGGTCCAGAAACCTGCCGCGCCGGGAATCAAACCCTGGTCCCGGGCCGTCCTCTGCTCTCGGGTCTGCCGCCTCTAACCAGTGAGCCACACTACTTCACGAGCTGGGATGGTGCAGTGAGCTAAAAAAACGGTGATGGATCAAGCCCTGATCTTTGGACTGGGTAAGAGTGGTCTGCTTAATTCAGACACTCTGTTCATCACCACCCCCTTTTCTGAATCATTTTTGTCCACCATAAGCGTGGAAGGGTATACTCAGATGTGAGTCCCTAGCTCATTGCACCATCAGGATTCAAGCAAGCCGGGCCGAAGACGGCTGAAATGCCAGAAACCGGTCCCCGGTAGCTTGTTTCCTTCCCAGTATAAGAATTGGCTTGGTAGTTTGGTCTGCCCTGTTCCCATGATGCACTGGGTCAGGGTCAGACTAATTTGCATATAGCCAAGTTCTGAGCTGGGATGGTGCAGTGAGCTAAAAAAAACGGTGATGGATCAAGCCCTGATCTTTGGACTGGGTAAGAGTGGTCTGCTTAATTCAGACACTCTGTTCATCACCACCCCCTTTTCTGAATCATTTTTGTCCACCATAAGCGTGGAAGGGTATACTCAGATGTGAGTCCCTAGCTCATTGCACCATCAGGATTCAAGCAAGCCGGGCCGAAGACGGCTGAAATGCCAGAAACCGGTCCCCGGTAGCTTGTTTCCTTCCCAGTATAAGAATTGGCTTGGTAGTTATGTCTGCCCTGTTCCCATGATGCACTGGGTCAGGGTCAGACTAATTTGCATATAGCCAAGTTCTGAGCTGGGATGGTGCAGTGAGCTAAAAAAACGGTGATGGATCAAGCCCTGCTCTTTGGACTGGGTAAGAGTGGTCTGCTTAATTCAGACACTCTGTTCATCACCACCCCCTTTTCTGAATCATTTTTGTCCACCATAAGCGTGGAAGGGTATACTCAGATGTGAGTCCCTAGCTCATTGCACCATCAGGATTCAAGCAAGCCGGGCCGAAGACGGCTGAAATGCCAGAAACCGGTCCCCGGTAGCTTGTTTCCTTCCCAGTATAAGAATTGGCTTGGTAGTTTGGTCTGCCCTGTTCCCATGATGCACTGGGCCAGGGTCAGACTAATTTGCATATAGCCAAGTTCTGAGCTGGGATGGTGCAGTGAGCTAAAAAAACGGTGATGGATCAAGCCCTGATCTTTGGACTGGGTAAGAGTGGTCTGCTTAATTCAGACACTCTGTTCATCACCACCCCCTTTTCAGAATCAGGGTCTTACGTCTGAGCATATCCTGCCAACTTATGGCGAACAAAGCGGTACAAAAGGGGGTGGTAATGGACTGAGCATCTGAACCAATCAAACACTCACACCCAGTCAACAGATCTGGGTTTAATCCATCACCCTTCTTTAGCCAACTCTGCCACCCCAGTTCAGACATAGCCATATGCAAATCAGTCTGACCCTGTGCCTCATGGGAACAGTACAGCCCAAACTGCCAAACGAAGTCATCCCTGGACCGTAAACAAGCTTCCTAGGACCGGTTTCTGGCATTACAGCCGTCTTCAGCCAGGCTTGCTTGAATCCAGTGGCAAAGTGAGCAAGGGACTCAAGTCTGGAGCATATCCTGCCAACTTATGGTGAACAAAGCGGTACAAAAGGTAGTGGTGATGGACGGAGCATCTGAACCAATCAAACACTCACACCCAGTCAACAGATCTGGGTTTAATCCATCACCCTTCTTTAGCCCACTCTGCCACCCCAGTTCAGACATGGCCATATGCAAATCAGTCTGACCCTGTGCCTCATGGGAACAGTCCAGCCCGAACTGCCAAGCCATGCCTTCCCTGGACCGGAAACAAGCTTCCTAGGACCAGTTTCTGGCATTACAGCCGTCTTCAGCCAGACTTTCTTGACTCCAGTGGCAAAGTGAGCAAGGGACTCACGGCTGAGCATACCCTGCCAACTTATGGCGGACAAAGCGGTACAAAAGGGGGTGGTGATGGATGGAGCATCTGAACCAATCAAGCACTGACAACCAGTCAACAGATCTGGGTTTAATCCAGCACCGTTCTTCAGCCCACTCTGCCACCCCAGTTCAGACATGGCCACATGCAAATCAGTCTGACCCTGTGCCTCATGGGAACAGTCCAGCCTGAACTGCCAAGCCATGGCGTCCCTGGACCGGAAACAAGCTTCCTAGGACCGGTTTCTAGCATTACAGCCATCTTCAGCCAGGCTTGCTTGAATCCAGTGGCAAAGTGAGCAAGGGACTCATGTCTGAGCATACCCTGCCAACTTATGGTGAACAAAGCGGTACAAAAGGGGGTGGTGATGGACAGAAGAGAAGGCGGCTGGACCAGGAGACGCATCCGGGAACGCTGTGATCAGCTGGCTGAGTGGACTGTGGAAAGGACTACCAGAATTAGCGGGAGGCAATCCCAGGGCAGCCGAAAGGAGGAGAGGCCCAAATGACAGAGCCCCACATGAGGCACCGGAGAGAGGTGAGCGGGGCCAGGTGCCTCTCCCTGCCGCCCTCTGCATGAGCCAAGCAGCGGCAGAAGCACTGAAAGTCGGAGACTCAGGGCCTCTCCTGGGCCTACAATGAGCGAGCTCAACCCAGTCTGACCCCCGATGAGAGGACTAGGCCCCAGGGTCATGAAAGCGAGCGTGCAGCGCTGCCTGTCCGGGACCGGCGGGACCCGGAGCAAAGAATATACTGTCTGCAGTGCGGGACCTGTTGAGACCCAGGTTGTGCCCTCCACCCATACCCTGGGAGAAATCTGGAATGTGCCAGGTTGGGAGAATAGATCTGGCAAGAACAAGAAGAGTTGGAGGGTCTGTGAACCAAACAGCCGAGTCTACAAGGTCCTCATTAGAAAACTACACTTTTTGGATTACACTGAACCAGACCAAAGTGGTCACAAGACACTTGGTGTATGATAGATATCCTATCAGCCCACCCACTTGGCGGAGCCTCGTCATGTAGGACGTCTAGAACCAGGATGGTGTGTCCAAGCCTAGATGAATTGGCTAGACAACACACAATTATGGTTCATACAGTGGAAGTGTCCATGCCACTGGGCGGTGCTGGTAAAGTGCAGTGCAAACAGGAAAAAGTGAATAAGTGATGTTAAAATGACGGTCAAGGCAAAAGAATTTTTTTTTATTGATATTCACCAGGACGCCAGATTAAAAAGAGATGCTGGACAGTGTGACAAAATCACTGTCTACTTTGCTGTGTTGTTAAATAGGCCAACATGTTTCTGCCAACAGGTGAAACTACACCGGCATTCTTCAGGGCCACTTATATGAGATGTTGCTACTGCAAAGGTACACTCTAATAATAGTATAAAAAGTGAAGGTGACAGACCAAAAGTAAAGGACTGTCAGACTAATGGAGTGGTCACTCGGACCATCCTACCGTATCCTCTTGAACCATTTGTTGATAGAGGATGCAGTCCTGTAAACAAAAACAGAAAGACAAAAACTACTTTGTGTTCTTCAAACATAACAAGCTTACAGGAGCAGTTAACCCCAAGAAGAGGGGTTATGTTATTATGTCATAAAGGACCAATATAGGACTCAGCAAGGCCAGTCCCTATTAGAACGGCCACTCAATTTAATTACAGGTTGCATTTAGAATAAACCACAGACATTTCTGAGTACAAACGTAAATGTAAACATGTAAGCCAAGGCGACTAAAAGGGTCTGTAAAGTATCCTAAGTCAGTACTATGTTTCTAAAGAAACATGTTTACATTTATTTGTTTGTGCATAGAGCGGGGCCTCAATCTCCGAGCCGTTGCCGGGTGAGGTGAGGCTTGACTCCCACATATTGCTGGGTAAGTCTCCTTTACTGCTTTCAACGTTTGTACTCAGAAATGTCTGTGGTTTATTCTAAATGCAACCTGTAATTAAATTGAGTGGCCGTTCTAATAGGGACTGGCCTTGCTGAGTCCTATATTGGTCCTTTTCTTGGGGTTAACTGCTCCTGTAAGCTTGTTATGTTTGAAGAACACAAAGTAGTTTTTGTCTTTCTGTTTTTGTTTACAGGACTGCATCCTCTATCAACAAATGGTTCAAGAGGATACGGTAGGATGGTCCGAGTGACCACTCCATTAGTCTGACAGTCCTTTACTTTTGGTCTGTCACCTTCACTTTTTAAACTATTATTAGAGTGTACCTTTGCAGTAGCAACATCTCATATAAGTGGCCCTGAAGAATGCCGGTGTAGTTTCACCTGTTGGCAGAAACATGTTGGCCTATTTAACAACACAGCAAAGTAGACAGTGATTTTGTCACACTATCCAGCATCTCTTTTTAATCTGGCGTCCTGGTGAATATCAATAAAAAAAAAAATCTTTTGCCTTGACCGTCATTTTAACATCACTTATTCACTTTTTTCTGTTTGCACTGCACTTTACCAGCACCGCCCAGTGGCATGGACACTTTCACTGTATGAACCATAATTGTGTGTTGTCTAGCCAATTCATCTAGGCTTGGACACACCATCCTGGTTCTAGACGTCCTACATGACGAGGCTCCGCCAAGTGGGTGGGCTGATAGGATATCTATCATACACCTGCTTGCTGGGAGAACCAGGCGACGATTCTGCGCTGGGGCTCCGGGGTGGGGCTGGACTGAGAGCGTGTCCCACCCCGCCATGCCTGCGAATATCTCTGCGGCATGAAGTTGGGCTGAAGGGGCTCGCCAGCAAGGTGTGAAAGGCAGTGAGTCTTCTGCCCGGCGCAGGGTTTCACCTCTAAGTCACCTTGGGTTCATTACCAAAATAAGGAGGCAAGCGCTGGAAACTGGAAGACAAGAAAAAGGTTTATTTCTCATGAGGAGACCACGTTGACTGCAGACACCGGGATGTCTGAGGGAGGTGTTCTGCCGGCAACACCCTTGGCTCTTCCTTTTATACAGGTTTGACACAATGCATTTGTTTTCAACAACATGGTTACACGAGCTTGGATTCCCTGCCTCGGGCAGGTTGTCAGACAAGCCCAACATTGTTTCATCAACATGGTTACATAAGCTTGAGTCCCCGCCCCGGGCAGGTTGTCACACAAGCCCAACATTGTTTCATCATCCCAACCAGGCCAAACAGACAATTTTATCTTGCAGCTGGACCTTGCTTCAGGGTCTAAAACATGTGAGACCGGCCAGATCTAAGAGTCTGTTCTGTTGATAGAAACAGGTCCCATTGTTGGCAAAAACAAGTCTTGCCGGGCGCTCCCTCTGCCAGGAGCTCACTTGTGGTGCTGCGGGGACTTCCATTTGGCCTGAGTCTGTCCCCTGCATGCCGCGGGGAGCCGTCTGCCTCCCTCCGTCCGCCTCTTGCCTGCTTGGCGCTGTGGCCCCCGCTCGTCACGGAGTCCCATCCTGGCTGACTGTTAAGGGTGTCGTGAGGCTCTGCACCCTTCTGAGGCGTTGCTGAGAGGCTGTGTGGTGCCCTAGGTCTCCGTTTCGGGCCGTCCTGCCTGCGAGGCAGAGTGACGACGCCCCCCATCTCTCCCTACTTCACAGAACGGGCTCGACATTGTATAGGCCGGCCACACCCGACGGCCACACCCTCTCCTCCCTCGCGCTCCGACCTCTTCCTCTATAGCCACGCTGCTTGGGCTTGGCCCACGTTCACCTAGCCCGACGCTGAGCTGACTTTGACGCCTATCGGCTGGTCGAGGTGGTGATTTATGTCTCTGCTGGATGTTGCTGCTCTTTGGTATTGGGGGTGAGTGTGTCCTAGTGGTTTTGAGGGGACACAGGGCTGTTTTTGACACGTGGTCCCTTATGTGTGGTGCCCATTTTGTCTCCAGTTCACGATATTTGCCTATGGGGCCTCCATTTTGCCTCCTACTTTTTTGTTGTTGTTGTCCTCTGGCCTTGCTGAGGAATTGACAGAGAGATAGGAATCTTTCCTCCTCCACAAAATTGGCTGCCATCTTGGAAGTGAGCCCTGCCTTGCTGAGGAATTGACAGAGAGATAGGACTCTTTCTTCCTCCACCAATTTGGCGGCCATCTTGGTAGTGAGCCCTGCCTTACTAGACACTCATCTCAATCTGCCCACAAACAGTCCACCTATTGTATTGACCAACACTGGCCCCTATCGAAATGTTTGCTAGTTGCTTTTATTGTATGCTACGTTCATTTTCTTTTTATATGTTATTGTGCGCAATCTGTTTTAATATCAGTGCGAATTGCTTGTTGTTCCTCATTTTACATTTTAGGTTTAAAGCATTTTATTAAGGCAAAAAAGAACATAGGAGGTAAGGGAACATGAGGGGTAGGGTTGCATACATTTAGGTGAAAAGAGCTGAGTTAAATCTAGGAGTGCGATGGTGGACAAGGCTACTGCAAAAAGAAAAATCAAATGGTAAAATGATAAGGGCTGAATCCAGTCGACACCATCGAGCAGATTAGAGAATGAAAGGCAATAAATGCGAGAAACCAACCCCACCACCCCCCAGAACCCCTCCCTCCAAAGTTCCCCAACTCACCCCTACACCCTCCCACCTCCCCCCCGTCCAGTACTCGGCGATAACGCATCCTGCCCTCCCGCCACGCCCCCCATTCCGTGAGCCCAGATCTTGTGTCCCCTTAGTCAGTTGAGATCACCGGTGGCGTTAGTCTCAGAAGTCTGAGGTACCTCGGACAGGTGAGTTCTCTAAATTCTGTAGTTAAAAGCGCATGAAAGGGTTGCCATAGCTCATCAAATTGGTCCACGTCCCCCGCCACCATAAGCAACAGTTTCTCCATACCCAGCACATGCCAAAGCCTGTGTAGCCAGCCTGTGATGGAGGGGACCGTGGTGGTACGCCAGTGAATCAAGATGTTCTGAATCGCTGAACTCAGCGCTATCGCAATTTGCCTGCCCCTGCGGGACTTCAGCGGGTACATCAGGCCATTCGGGAGGCCCAGCAATACATACGCCGGGAAGCGTGGCAATTCAGTCTCAAAATGAACATCAATCTCGTCGAGGACCTCCTTCCAGTAAGCCTCCAACAAGGGACAGTCCCAAAGTATATGTGTAAGGGTCCCCACTCTACCACAACCCCTCCAGCACTCCTTCTCAATATGCCTATTCATTTCGTGTAGCCTCTCCGGGGTATAATACCAATACGTGGACACCTTGGTGAGTGTTTCCGTGAGACCTGTATGATATGCAGAGTGTCTCGCCCGGTGCGCAATTTGATCCCATTCTTTATGATTAAGCGTCCTTCCCAGTTCCCTATTCCAGCGTTCCCTACCCGGGTTATAGAAATGAAACGGAGGGGGCTGCAGGAATTTGTAAAGGTCGGTAATGAGCTTAGCATCAGAGGCGCGGGTCACTAACCACCGCTCGTATGGCGTTATCTGGCGATCAGCAGTGCCCCGCACCTGAGATTGAAGTGCCCAGTGCCTAACCTGCATATATCGTAATCTATCCGACTCAGGCAGTTGGAACTCCTGTTTCAATTGCTGAAAAGGGACCACTCCCTCCGGTCCATATATCTGGAAGAGCGCTCGGCAGCCCTCTGCCCTCCAGTGGGAGAAAGCACCTGGTTCCATCCCGGGGGAGAAATCAGGGTTATCCGCTATCGGCGTGAAAGGCGAAGGGAACGTGGTGAGTTCACGAACTTCATTGACTGTATCCCACACCCTCAAGGGGACTCGCGTGACGAAGGAAGCATAGAGGTTGGGGGGGCGATGAATCCGACGCAAGAATGGAACTTCCTGGAGGGGGCGCCCCGCCACCGCCTGGTCTTGAAAGAGCCAGTGCTTGTTGGATTCCCACCTGCTCCACTCCACTAGGTAGCGCAGCTGCGCCGCCTGGAAGTATTTCCGGAGGTCCGGGATACCAAGGCCCCCCGCCTCCGGGGCCAGCGTGGAAAGAACCCTCTTCATCCTCGGCTTGCGGCCTTGCCAGACGAAGCGTGCAATGTCGGCTTGTGTCTGTCTAATCCAGCCCACCGGTGGCTGAAGCGGCAAGGCTCGAAAGAGGTACAAGATTTGGGGCAGGACCGTCATCTTGACCGCCGCAATCCTGCCGAGCCAGGACAGCAGGCTTTTACTCCAGCGGCCCAGCTCTTCCTTGTTTTCCTGTTAAGAGAGGCATAGTTGGCCGTAACCATCGCTGGCAACGTTGGTGCTAGCAGAATCCCCAGATACGGCACCAGGGATGATGACCACTGCATAGGGAAAAGCCGCTGCAGATCTTGTCTGGTATCCGCGGCCAGGGACACATCCAGAGCCACCGACTTGCCCATGTTCATCTTAAAACCAGCCACTTTCGAAAAAGCGTCTAGTTCCTGAATACACGCGGGGAGGGCCCGTCTAGGATCGTCCAAGGTCAACAGGACATCATCCGCATAAAGACTAATCGTGTGGACATACTGCCCCATCTTAATCCCAATCGCGTCCGGGTTTTGGCGAATTCTCTGGGCAAACGGCTCCATATAGAGAGCAAAGAGGAGTGGGGAGAGCGGGCATCCCTGCCTAGTACACCCCTTTCGATCGCAAAGCTACGGGAGATGCACCCGTTAACTCTCACTGTCGCCGAAGGGGATTTGTAGCAATTGAAGACCATCGAACAGAATTTGTCTCCAATACCCAGTTTCCGGAGCACCTGCTCGAGATAAGGCCAGTGAACGCGATCGAACGCCTTCTCGGCATCTACCGCTAGCAACATCCTTTCACCTGGGATCCGCGAGGCTTTCTCCAGAATGTGTGCTACTCTCTTAGTGTTATCGACGGTTTGTCTGCCAGGCACAAAGCCAGCTTGGTCAGCCTCAACCAGACCCGGCAGATGCAGGGCCAATCTAGATGCTAGAATCCCTGTGTATAATTTAAGGTCAAGAACAAAAAATGGAGGGAGAAGGAGGTTAGACCGAACCAGGTCGGCCTCCAGTCAGTATATGCAATACAGGAACCCAATATGAAGGGTCCAGAGACCTGGTTGGTGTTTTGTGGTTACTGCTTACTAAGTCAGTGTGTACCAAATTATGTAAGAAAGAAAAATTTCTTTCTAGAGTCCCCTCACTCACCGGGGTTGCCCCACGGTGACATGCTTCATCATTGGGGCCATCCCAGTTCTCTACGAAAAGGGGCGTGCTGCGACAAGGCGACTACGCTGGAGCACTGGTTTTGTGAGATGACTATGTGTGGTGTAAGTGTGGTGATGGTGGAGTGGGTGTGAAATTAAAAATACCGTGCTAGTGGGCCTCAGTATGCGGTCGGGTGAGGAGTTATCAGGTAGTACCGAGCGGGTTTGCCGATAGGAACAATGTTTCCACGAGGCGATCCTGCCCTTGCCTAAGACCATGGAGTGTAACCAAACACTCGTTTATCATTTCGAGTAAATTACAAACCGTATATACAGAAAAACACGCATGTTTTATTATTAACAGCGTACAGTATAAATAATTAGTATTTATTTTTATAAAACACTTTTTTCATTTGAATATAGGAGTGGAAATACAGGGCTGGACCCTGTATGGTCCTGATGAAAAGCTTGGGGGAGCTTGAAACATGTCGACCATAACACTGATCTAGCTCAATTAAAGTTAGAATACAGTGTTACCCCTTTTTAATTTTATACCACACTAGGAGAAAAATAAATTGTTGAGGCCCACTAGCCCGGTATTTTTAATTTCACACCCACTCCACCATCACCACACTTACACCACACATAGTCATCTCACAAAACCAGTGCTCCAGCGTAGTCGCCTTGTCACAGCACGCCCCTTTTCGTAGAGAACTGGGATGGCCCCAATGATGAAGCATGTCACCGTGGGGCAACCCCGGTGAGTGAGGGGTCTCTAGAAAGAAATTTTTCTTTCTTACATAATTTGGTACACACTGACTTAGTAAGCAGTAACCACAAAACACCAACCAGGTCTCTGGACCCTTCATATTGGGTTCCTGTATTGCATATAATTTAAGGTCGACATTCAGAAGTGAGATAGGCCTGTATGAGCCGCAGAGGGCCCGGTCTTTCCCAGGTTTCGGGATCACTGAGACCGTTGCTCTTAACAGGTCCGGTGGGATGGCTCCTGGCTCGGAAAAGGAGTTAAACAGGCGGGTGAGAATAGGGGCTACAATCGGGCAAAAGGTTTTATAAAACAAGGACGTGTACCCGTCCGGGCCCGGAGCTTTCCCGTGTTTGAGCCTGGCTATTGCGGAGATCACCTCCTCCACATGAATGCTGCGCTCGAGGTGTTCCGCCTGTGCTGAGTCCAGCGCCGGAAGGGCTACTGACTCCAAGTAATCCGTGGCATCCTGCGACGAGGGGGGTTCCCCCGTGTAAAGCGCTTCATAGAAACTACAGAACGTTTCTGCCACCGCGGCATCATCAGAGACCGCCATCCCATCAGCACCGAGCAGTTCCTTCACCACGTTACGCTGGTGCGCGATCCGGAGCCTATTTGCCAAAAGTTTGCCACACCTATCCCCACCCGTGTAAAACGCATGTTTAAGACGCAGCGCCGCGTATTCCGCCCTATCCATGTCCAGCGCCGACAGGAGCTTCCTGGCAGCCTTCAACTGCCTCCACACCCTAGGAGCTCCGGTACGGCGGTGGACCTGTTCCAATTCCCGGACCTGGGAAGTCAGCTCCTCCCTCTTACGCTGCCTCTCCCTGTTTTCTGCTGAGGAGATGGAAATGAACTCCCCCCTGAGAACCGCCTTCAACGCCGCCCACTGCGTCGCTGGCGAGGTGTCCGAGTTATCATTGTGTGCCTGGTATTCCCGGATCGCTTCCTCAATATGCTTCACAACCGCTTTTTTATGCAGGAGGGTGTCCCTAAGACGCCACACCCCGAGGGGGGGAGGCCGTCGGAAGCGCAAATGTGCCCACGACTGGTGCATGATCAGACAACGACAGGACCCCAATGTCCGCCGCCGTAGCAGCGGCACACATCGGTCCGCTAACCAATAAGTAGTCTAGCCGTGCGTAGGTCCGGTGCACATGTGAATAATAAGAATAGTCCCTATCCGTGGGGTGGAGGGTGCGCCAAAGATCATGCAGGTCCATATCAGTGATTCGAGCCTTCCCAGCCTGTGAAAGTTCCCCAGTCTGCGGGTATCGCTGCGCCGATCTATCGAGTGTAGAGTCAAAAACTATATTCAAATCGCCCCCTAGAATGAGATGTCGATCAGGGGAGGCAGTCACGTCTACCAGCACCGAGTCTAGAAAGCGCTCTTGGTGGTCATTTGGGCTATATAAGGAACCAATAGTGAACGTTGTGTCCCCCAGCCGGAGGCGGTATGCCAACAGCCTCCCCTTCTGTTCTGCAAATTTGTACAACACCTCCCCCCAGAAGGAACTCGCTAGCAAAATGGCCACCCCCGCGGTCTTAGATGCAGCAGAGGAGAAAAACTGAGTAGGAAACTTATTAGAGCGCATCCTATGACAATCCTGTGGTAGTAAATGAGTCTCCTGCAGGAGGCATATATCTGCCTGTGTCCCCTCCAGCAAAGATAAGATTGCCCTTCGCTTCACTGGGTTGTTCAGACCCTTAACATTAAGGGTCACTACTTTCAGTGTCGACATATCCCCAAGTGACCGTAAGTGCCAAGCCGCGGGCAGTCAATGAGCGGGGGGGGAGCGGGGGGTGGCACGGGACAGCAGTGCAGGACAAGCAAAGTAAAACCAAGCAATAACATTTGAGATATTGGACGGTACCCCTTCTACCCCTAAACAACTCCCAACCCCCTCCAAAACAGACCCATGGCAACTAGCCAACTCCCCACCCATGCTCAAACAACCCATTGTCCCAGTCATGTCCCAAAACGGACAAGTCTGTGGAAAGTACAAAAAGTGGACGTCCGGCCACTCGTTCTTCCCGCCTCTCCCCCGACCCTCCCTCCAACCCCCAAACCTGGCATTGCAGAAGCTATGTCCATCTCCCCCCGGAGTGAATCTACGCCGTCATGGCGACTCCGTTCGTGGCGGCCGAGTCCCTGGCCGCTTCTCTCAGGGCGTTGACCATTTCTGCCCTGATGGTGGGTGAGTCCGGCCGTCCAGCACTCGCCGTCGATCTCCTCCTCACTGATCGCCGTCGCCCTCTCCGATCAGAACGCCTCCAGCCCGGTGTCGCTTCACTCTCTTCCGTGGGCGTGAGACCCAGGACACCACAGACATCTTGCAAGGAACGCAGCTGGTGCAGCACGCCATTCCAGCGGAATATTAGGCGAAAGGGATGCCCCCAAGAGTACAGCGTCTCATTCTCTCTCAGGAAATCCGTCGCGATTTTTAAGGACCTGCGCTTCTGTAGCGTGATGGCAGACAGGTCCTGAAACAACGCCACAGGCCGCTCGCGGAAGGTCAACGGCTGTTTCTTGCGGGCCTCAGCCATTATGCGTTCCTTCACTGGGAAATCCGGGAGGCAGGCCAAAATGTCCGGTGGAGGTGCCGTTGACTGTCGCTGTCGACCGACCCTGTGGGCCCTGTCGATTCGAATCGGGAAGTCCGCGGGCTCTCCCAGAATCTCCCTGAACAAATCCTTCAGGTAGCCCATCAATTCTGTCCCTTCATCTGTGGACGGTACACCTCGGACTCGAATGTTGTTTCTTCTCAACCTGTTCTCCAGGTCTTCATTATGTGCCTGGAGTTCGACATGCTGCTCCCTGAGACGGAGAACGTCTTGCTGCAAATGGACAATCTCCTCGTCCCTCCGTTGGGCCGCGGCCTCCACCGTCTCCATCCGCTCACCTAGGCCTTCCACCTCCCTACGGACCTCGCGTACTTCGCTGGCCACCTCCTGCTTCAGCGTCTGAAAGTCAGCCTTAAGCGAGTTAAACAGGTCTTCCATGAAGGACCTTGTGACGGTGGGCTCACCCCCGGCCGGGTCCGCTGCAGTTCTAGAAGAGCTTGGGGACGGTTGCGCCCTGTCTCGTTGTTGCTGGGCTCTGCTGAGCATGTCCGGCAGGGTGCGGTCCCCCTTCCTCGATCCTCGGTTCCCCGACATTCGTGCTCTGTAGACTGCCGCACTCCACACAGTCAGATATGCGATCTCAGGCCGCTGGCAGCAGGTATCGGCATCGATGAATCTCCAACGGCTGGGAGAGCACCGCCGGGGGGAACGTCCGTTGTAGTAGGGACACCACGGGTCCTGCGCCACCGAGGACAAAATGGCGGGCCAGCTCTGTCGCAGAGGCCGACTCGCACTCCAACCAAAGTTCAGGCGCTGGCCACTACAGGGGGGACCCAGACCGCAGCGTCTCCCAGGACGAAAGAGCTATACAGGGCCAGGGGTGTAGGAGCTATCCCCGGGCGGCACTGTAGGAGGGCCTCGTCACTGTCGCAGTGAAGACAAGATGGCGGCTGGGCGTAGCCTGGTAGACCCTCCGAGCCCGATGGCGCCGCCAAGGCTATGTCAAGAGTCAGTGCCCCTGAAAGGAGCCCCCTCCAGGCTTGCCGAGTCGAAAAAGAGTCAAATGACCTGGCCCCTAATCCTGAGTGCTGTCCCAAACTGGTGACGAGGTCGGGGCTCACGCAGTGTATCAAGCCACCGCCGCAGATCCAAGTGCCTCCACGATCAGACACTAGGCATCCCCCTTCTCGACATCTTGTGGTAGCTACCCATCCGGCGTGCCATACCGGGCACAATCTGATGCGAGAATACAAGCGAACTCCGTGCCAGGCCACCAGACACCAGCATCCGGGTCCACTCAGGCCTCCCGGCCAGCGCTCCGCTCCACTCCGCCTCCGTGGTGCTCCGCAGTTAGCTTATCGGTCTCTGAGCGTGCCTCCGCCGGAGCGTTCGGGACCAAAGTTGCACCAATGTGTGCCCCAGGGTCTCTGCCACCCTTCCCATGGCCGCTGAGCTCCAGCGGGGGGAGAGAAGCTGCCGAAAAAGGGCTCGGGCCTAGTCGGGCCAGAGGAGCTGCGGGAAGAAGCGTCCGCTCACCCCGCCATCTTGGCCACGCCCCCTCATCATGTTACATTTTACACCTGTTGTATTTATCCCATTTTTGGTTATGTTATTTTGCACAATTGGGTTTTTATATCTGCTCGAATTGCTTTTTGTTCCACATGTTATATTTTACTTTGGTTTGTATATATCCCCTTTTTTGGCTATTATTCTATTCTGCACAACTGGTGCTTATACCTGCTCGATATGTTTTCTGTTCTTCATGTTTGATTTTACATCTGCCCGATATATCCCAGTTCTTGCTGTTTAAATGTTCCCTCGCCCCCCCTCTCCTAGCTCCTCCCTCTACTCCTTATGGTTGTCCTTGGTCAGACTGTTTGGCATATCCGACTTTAACACGCTGCCCTGCGTCACCCACTCCTCTCACGGTTAATATCTAAATTAACGAAGCATTACCTGACTCCCTTTGATTGCTCACACTTGTGTCCCGTAATCTGCTTGCATCCACTCCTCTTATTGTCTGAGCCTGCTCTGGGCTAACTTCACCATACTGGCTGAGCCTGCTTTGGTTTAACATCATCCTTTCCCCCCCCCCCACTCCCTCATTTCAGTATCCTGTACTGCAACCTATCTGCTCCTACTTCCTCTCCCTATATTCCTACTCATGCCTCCTATCTCGCTTCCCCCACTGCCGCAGCCTCACCCATCTCTAAAATCGGCCCTAACCCTTGGTCTATCCACTACCCCTCTCATCTCTCCAAACCTGGTAAGCAAACCCTCAAGCACAAACTTCTCTGTCTTCACCCAGAAACCTTATTTGCGGACCACCATAAAAAGCCCGGGCTTTATCCTATATAGCCCCCCTACTCTGGAAAAAACTGCCCCTTCATCTGTCGTCCCTATCCAACCATTCGGCCTTTCGGAAGGGTCTGAAAACATGGCTCTTTCCCAACTAATCTGTGCTACTCTCTTGAACCCATGGTTGTCGTCTCTTTCTGCTAAGCGCCTTGAGACCTTTCTGGTGAATCGTGCGCTATACAAGAACCTATGATTATGACTATGACTATGGCTATGACCATAATAACCTTAACTCCTCCATTATCACCAACTATATCTTCTACACCAAACACACTTCCAAATGGAAAAGCCTTTTTCTCCGTCACCTCCCCAACACTAATTTCCGCAATATCCCATACGGTTTGAAACTGTCCACGACTCCCTCCCCTTTCTTTCCGGATGAAATCGATATCTCCATCTTTAAATCCGGAAACATTCTTATCCAAGCTTCTGAGAATCACCTACACATCTTTAAGCATCACTTCAGCACTCTATCACATTCCCTCTCACAATCTGTCCTGGCCCCCTCATCTCCCCTCTTGGTCCCCCCCTAACTTAGAGCTCCATCCTATCCCATCATTGCTCCTACCCCCCTTTCTCTTCCCCCTGATACACCCTCCCCCTCTTTCACACCCAACTTCATCACCCTTTCCCAACAACACCCCACTCCTGTCCCTATCAGTGTAACAAATAATGATCCCCCATCTCTCCCTCCACCTCTATTCCCTCCCTCCATTCTGCACTCCCCCTCCCCTAATCTAGCAGACTACCCCCTATCATCACTTAGCACCCTCGCCCCTAACAATATAACTTGTTTCGATACCCCTGTCCCCTTATCCCCTTATGTCTCCGAATCCTCAAATGTCTCCCTGCCCTCCAATTATACTTGTCCCCCTTTCATCCCCCTCAACATTTGACCCCCTCCACCCCCATTACTTCCCCTAAATCGCAAAATTCCCCACCAACTCCACCTCCTCCTTCAACGTCATCCACCATGCACACTCCTTTGCCCCCTCTATCATCCCACATCTCACCAGGTACCCCACCCCTTACTGGCTTTCCACCTCATTCACCTAGTGATCCTCTTAAACTGAATGCCTCTCCTACGCCTACTTCAGGTATACCCCCTACCTCTATAAATTATCCACCTCCTCACTACAATAACCCCCTCCTCCCTCCTCCAGGCTTTCCCCCCTTCCGCCCCACGCTATCCCCCACCATGATAACCCTTACCCTACCACTATCTTTAACTTAACTGATGCACGTTACGCCTCATTTCCTACCCAATCACTCCTTAAAGTCGTACTTCTCCTTTCGTCCCTCGTCTTAGAACTCTCCTCCCTCAGAAGTGATGTCTCTCTCCTTCTTAAAGCCCATCCGTTGGAGCCTGACCACACTTCAACGATGTCACAATGCTCCGAACCCTCGCAAGACGACACTCATCTCAATCCGCCCACAAACAGTCCACCTATTGTATTGACCAACACTGGCATCCCTTATCTCCCCTGTAAATTCACTGCCCAAGATAAAGACAATGAATGCTCCCTAAGCATCCCACCCTGCAAGTCTAACACATCCTCTCCGCCTCATCGTGATACTCGCATCCAAACCTCGGGAACCAACTCTTCTAGTAACCCCCATGGCTCCCCCTCTCCATCCTCGCCCACCATCCCCTATCTATCTATCTACTATACCTGTTCTCTTAAGAACTAACCGACTCCCCCCTCACCCGACATCCCCTAGACCCCCACAACTACTTAGACCTATCCCCCCTGCCCCCACCCCTCCTCCTGTCCCTTCTCCCCTCCGCTGCATGTTGATAAACTGTAGATCCGCCTCCTGTCACGCAACTGAGATTGCAGAAACCATTCTCAGTGAAAACATTGACATCGAATTCCTTACTGAAACATGGCTCACTGCCCACTCCACCCCTATCTTCGACCTGCTTGTCCCTCCAGGCTTCGCTATTATCAGGAAGGATAGAATCGAACAATTAGGAGGATGCCTTGCCCTTATCTTCAAGGAGAAACTCTACATATCACCCGTCCAGCTCCAAGACCCTTCATCCTTTGAATACCTTTGTGCTGACCTCTCTTTCCCTGGCTTTCCCACCACTCGGCTGCACACCATCTACCACCCCCCGGGAAATTGCCTCCCCTTTATCGAAGAGATGACTGATCTTATTATTCAAGCATAGGCCCATTTAGTTCAAGAATTCAAATACATCATTGCTCAAATTTGGTCCGACATATTCAACTCCTCACTTTCTTCTGGCTACGTTCCAGCCTCCCTACAGCTAGGTCAAATCTCCCCCATTCTTAAAAACCCCACTGCTAACCCTAATGATCTGAACAATCTACGCCCTATCTCCAACCTTCCCTTCCTCTCTAAAGCCCTTGAAAAATGATTTCTGTCTCAGCTAGATAACCATATCTTCTCCTTCAATCTACTTTACGTTTTCCAATCTGGTTTTAGAAAGGGATGCAGCACCGAAACAGCGATGCTCAATATTACCAATGACATTCATCGCTCTCTTGACAAAGGCGAATCTTCATGGCTAATCCTCCTTGATCTCTCGACTGCCTTTGATACTGTCCAACATCCCACCCTGCTTAACACCCTAAAAGATTGCTTTGGTTTTGAAGGCACTGTACTCAAATGGTTCTCCTCCTTCCTCCAGAATAGATCACAACAAATTAATCTCAGTCATTGCCTATCCAAACCTCAACCTGTCGCTCTTGGGGTCCCCCAAGGGTTTATCCTCTCTCCAACCCTTTTCAACCTCTTTATGGAACCCCTCACTCTCATTCTCAAACAAGCCAAAATCATTTACCACCTCTACGCCAACGATACCCAACCATACTACAAGATTAAATCCCACAATTACATCCTTCACCTTAATGGCACTCTGTTGAGAGTCCAAGCCTGGTTCCATCTGAATCATCTCAAACTTAATTCTAAAAAACCCGAAATCATCCGTTTCACCCCAAACTAAATTCCCTCCCCATTTAACTTTGGATTAAAGACATCAAAGCACTTAATTGCTCCCTTTCCACCTCCAATTCCGTCAAATCTCTTGGTATCAGCATCCATCAGAATCTGACTCTCATCCCGCACATTAAAAACTACAGCCAAAAGTGCTCTCTTCACCCTGCACCACCTCAAAAAAGTTAAACCCTTCATTCCAGCTGATGAGTTCAAAATCGTTGTCCAATCTCTTGTCCTATCCAGGATTGACTATGGTAACGTCACTCTGGCTGGCACCCCCAAAGTCCACCTGGCACTGAATAAATCGGTCCTCAACCTAGCAGCCAGACTTATTTCGGACTGTAAATAATTTGACCAAATCTCTCCAGTCCTCAAAAATCTAAACTAGCTCCCAATTGAAGGTTGATCCACCTACAAGATTGCTTGCATTACGCACAAAGCTCTTCACCAAGACACCCCTTCTTACCTTTCAAGCAAACTACAAAAAGCAGGGAGCACTAGATCCCTGAGAAGTACAAACTCTCTTGTCCTTATCCCTCCTAAACTGAAATGTAAAAAGACCCAATCTCGTGCTTTCTCTGGTAATGCCCCTACAATCTGGAATTCACTACCCAAAGACCTTCGGTGCAACCCTTCTTACCCTCTCTTAAAAAAAAGACTCAAAGTACTTCTCCTCAATAAATATTGAGGCTCTTAATGTTTATCGATCCTGAACCTACTCAACACCCTTCTACTCTGGGTCGCTCTGCTACCCCTCTCCCCCTTCCATCTCACTCTCCCCCACCTCACCCTCTTCATTAGCGCTATTATTATTATCATTATTATTTTTGCATTTATAACGCGCAACAACTACCCACAAAGGGTTTCCCGACGCATACATGAACTAATTCTGTGGTTCTGCTGCAAATAAGACATGTTTTAGATGTTAAACAGCCAGGTCTTTAAGGCTTTCCTGAAGCTCATATAACTAGTCTCGTTACGTGCCTTAGATGGCATAGAATTCCACAGCATGGGTCCCAAAAAAGGATTTGCCACCTACGCGTGACAATTTGATTTTGGGAATTACAAAGTTCTTTGCTGTGGCAGATCGAAATACACTGGAAGGACAATATGGACGCACCAGGCTTTGAAGATATTTTGGGGCTCTTTTTGTGTAAATTTTGTGCATAAAGCTCTCAACTCTCAACACCCCCTGTCCCTCTACTATTTCTTTATTATTTCTTTTAATTTTCCTGTTTCTCTTTCAACTGTACATTGAACTTAATATGTTCTTGTGTTATCACTATGTAAAGCGCTCTGATACTCTCGGGTCCAGCAGCGCTATATAAAACCTTTTAAATAAATAAATAAATAAATAATAAATATTTGGAACCTGTTTGTGTAAGAATGTTAAAGGGTTTGCCTATAAACAGAGATGAGAAGAAAAACAAGTTTGTGGCAGCAAGTGGTGTTGATGTTCATCGCGGCAATAGAGTTTATAGCCCCCAGCTCACATACCAGGTTGGTCAGAGGGATGCTAGTAAGGGAAGGGTGAAACAAAGGTGACCAACAGAATAAAAAATGGCTGCGGTTGGTCAGAATGACTGCAGCTTATGTGCCGTAGGAACATCCACCAGTCAAGATGGCTCAGGTAATGTTTATGATTGTCATTTTGCTATTAACAGTCATCCCTTTGAACATAACTAGCCAGCTTGTCAGTCTATTTCGATCTCTATAATGTCCTGTATCTCTTGTTCATACATTACTCTCATTTTTGTTAGCCGAGTGTCCGTAGTCTTAGGGCGCAAGGTACTTATGCAGAGAGAACACACAGGTGGTATACAGTGTACACCCAAACAATAACCACATATTGCCAATACTGGGACCAAGAGAATCAATTTTATTTTCCAACCCCAGTCCTTCAAGATGCCCCAAAGCCAACTTCCAATTGTCCAAGTCTCTGATCCTTGATGAATTTCTGAAGACAGTCTATGGAGATGTTCGATTGCTTCATAGACAGAAGGTGAATTATCCGGAATGTATACACAGCAGCTGGAACCGATGATGCGGCATGCTCCTCCACGGTCCGCTGGTACCCCGTCTAGGACCATACGATTCTGAAGAGCCATCAGACGGACCGCTTGGAGCTCAGCAGTGTTGTTGGTGAGGATGCCAGCAGTGACGTTTAGGGCAGTCTCTACTGCCTGGGACAGATATCTGATGGCTCGGCTGTTTGCCATCGGACCCCATAGCAGGACGAGCCCTTTTGCTGCGTCGAGGAACTGTGATACGGCAGAGTCTGCTTGATCAGTGTCTTTTGAACGCTTTTCTCGATGATGCTCTGCATGGGCTATGTAGGTTGGTGGAAAAACAAAGGCGATGTAGCACGTGCCCCCCCAGTTTCTTGGGAGCCAGGTGTAGGCTTTGGTTCCACAGACAAAGTACATATTGGGTGATGCAACAAGCGCTGGAGGGTTGGCAGTGTTCAAGGCCATTACAATGCTACAGGTGCTGTGACCCACATTCTTAGTCCCACGGCCTTCAATGCATACAAGGCCAGAGACATTCACCACAGAAAGGGCCACAGTCAGTGTTGCAGCAGTTCTTTTCTTCAGGTAGGAAAATCTAGCTCTGTTGGGATTGTTGAACACTTGCATTTCCACTCATTCTTTGGAGGGGACATTCATCGGGACATGTCGCATTGGAGGTGTTAGGGCAGAAGGGTGTGGCTGTTCTTCCTGTTTTGTTTCATCAGATCTCGTTGTAGGACTGGGAGATTGTGCCGTCGGAAGTGGCATTGTCATTGTAACTTTCTTGTAAGAGCATCATCCAGGCAAGGCATGATCCGTGAATAGAAAAGGGTGAAGGGATGAAAGGGATGGAATGTTCAGTGGCATGTGGTAGCAGCCCACAGACCCAACAGTTGGTAGCATTGGTAGCAAGAATGTGCTCGTGCAACATCTGCACAAAAGAATTATTCCAGAATTCTTTGCGTCGTTCTCGGAGATGCGGTGGTAGTGCTACCAGGTAGTGTTCTTTCTTGGTGATTGGTGGCATGGTTGGTGACAATGTTCTGTATGCAGGTGCATTCTCTTCAATGATCCAGAGTGTGACCATTAGCAGGAGACAGGTGAGAAATATGGCTACAAGTTCAATTGTCTTTGTACTGTGCAGTTCAACGGTCTCGGTGTCTTTGCGGTGGCTTTGCAGGTGTTCAGTTTCTTCCATCATCTTCGAGGAGCTCACCAACTGTTAGGACCACAGACTTTTGTCTGACGCTTTTCCTGGTAGCGTTGTTTGGCTGTGCTACCGATCTGAGACTCTGACTCAGTTAGTGGACTGGTTGTTGGAGCTCCCCCTTTTTGTCGATCTTGGGTTGTACCCTTTCTTGGATGACACCGTGGGGTTGGGAAATTCAGACAGTTGGAGGGTGTCTTCTTGTGGGTAGCAACTCAGAGCTGGTCGGTCCTTCGCGAGTACTTCCTCTTGCACCTCCACCTCTTCACAAGTTGCCAGCATTGGAGGGACTTTCTTGCAGTGATGGGTGTGCAGCCAGTTTCGTTTTCCTTTCACTCGGAGGGCAGTTCGAGTGGTGATCAGGACTTGCCAGGGGCCCGTCCACCTGGGCTCCAGATTCTTCGTTCTTTGGAAGTTGCGAACTAGGATGAAGTCCCCAGGCTTTATCATGTGTCCTGGGCCCCTGGATACATCAGGCAAGGCTTGTTGCACCTGTTGGTGGATAATTGTTAGCTCATTTGTCAATTTATGCAAATAATCTGACATTAATATGTTCGGGACATCGTTAATGGAGGTTGGTCTTGGTGCCGTCCAAATGCTCATAGGCCTGCCGAAGACCACTTCATACAGGGTCAGTCTGTGTTTGGTTGGGGTGGAGCGCATTGATAGCAATGCCAATGGAAGGGCGTTGGGCCATTTCAACCCGGTTGTGGCAACTATTTTGGCTAGCTTTAGTTTCAATGTTGCATTGTGTCTCTCTACCAGGCCCGCTGATTGGGGGTGGAAGACGGCATGGAACTTTTGTTTTACTCCCAACCCTCTCAGTATGTTCTGTATCACCTCGGCTACGAAGTGGGGGCCGTTGTCTCTCCATAAAATTCTGCAACGGCCGTATCAGGGGAAGAACTCTTTCAGCAACACTTTTGCAGTGGCTATGGTAGTATTACCGCGGGTGGGATATGCCTCCACCCATTTGCTAAAAGCGAACACAACCACCAGGACATATTTTAGACCATGGCATCTCTATAGTTGGATGTAATCCATTTGAAGGACTTCAAAGGGGTGGTCAGTGATTCCAAACCCTCCCCATGGTACTACGGTCCCCTTCCCTGGGTTGTGTTGTAGGCAGAGTATACATTGTTGTACTAGGCGTTTTGCAGATTCTCCTATCTTGACATTATGCCATACTCTAGTGATTAGTTCAATCATGGGGGTGGAGCCTATGTGTGCTGGTAAATGTGCCATGGTCAATATGGAGATGAGGTAGGCATTGGGTAACAGCCATTTATTTCCGTCTTTAGTTCTCCATCAATCTTCCTCGTCTTTTAGTCCCACCTTTTCCCACTCTGTCAATTCGTCTTGTGTGCCTGTAGTCTGTATGTCCCTTACAGTGGTCCTAGCATCAGTCCATTGTTCAGCTTGTGACCTGGTCACATACATTTGTGTCGTAGTTCTGTCTCCTGCCGTGGCTTGGGCAGTAACGTCTGCTAGTGCATTTCCCTGTCCAATGAGATCAGTCACTTTCCTATGTGCTTGGCATTTTATCACTGCTAACTTTTTGGGGAGGGGGACTGCTTGCGCCAAGGCAGAGACTAAATCTCCATGCAGGATGGGTATACCGTGTGAAGTCAGGAACCCTCTTTCTTTCCATAAGATCCCAAAATGGTGAACCACCCCGAAGGCATACTGGCTGTCGGTGTATATGTTAACTGTCTTGTCAGTCGCTAAGATGTACGCTCGAGTGAGGGCAATGAGTTTATTTATTTATTTAAAGAGTTGTATATAGCACTGGCTAGACCCGAAGGTATCAGAGCGCTTTACAAGAGAATCAACAATGTAACAGAAAAAGTTCAACAATTACACAATACATCAAAAAATAGGCAATACAATTAGGAGAGGAGAGAAAGGAGAGAAAAAAGTAGTGGAGGGGGCAGGGGAGAAGAAAGGGAGAATAAGGGACGAGAAAACCGGAGAGATGGACGGAAGTCTGTCTAAAGACTGACTGGGTAGGTGACGACCAAGGAGAGAATCCACGCCTCATAACCCCTATAGCTAAACCAGGTCACTTCATCGGGCATCAGACAGAATAGTTCAGTCTCAATCCATTGAAAGAGGAGAGAAGGAGAGACATAAATAGAGGAGGATGCGGGAGGAGACGACAGGAGAGACGCAAGGAAGTGCAACAATGTGGTTCCACAATATAAGAGAAAAAGATCAACAATTACACGTTACATCAAACAATCAGCAATACATTAGAAGAGGAGAGAAAGGAGAGAGAGAAGCAGTGGGGGGTAGGGGAGGTGAGAAAGTGAGGATAAGGGAAGAGACAACAGTAGAGACGAGAGGAAGTCTGTGTAAAGACCGACTGGGTAGGTGACGACCAAGGAGGGAATCCACGGCCCATCTCCCCTATAGCTAACCAGGTAGCTCCATCGAGCATCAGACAGAATAGTTCAGTCTCAATACAGTGAAGAGGAGAGAAGGAGAGACATAAATAGAGGGAGGATGCGGGAGGAGACGATAGGAGAGACAAAAAGTGCAACAATGTGGTTCAACAATAGAACAGAAAAAGATCAACAATTACACATTACATCAAACAATCAGCAATACATTGGGAGAGGAGAGAAAGGAGAGAGAAAAGCAGAGGGGGTAGAGGAGGTGAGAAAGTGAGGGTAAGAGTAGAGACAACAGTAGAGACGAAGGGAAGTCTGTCTAAGGACCGACTGGGTAGATGACAACCAAGGAGGGAATCCACGGCCCATCTCCAATATAGCTAACCAGGGGGGGTTATACAGGGGAATACGGGCTGTTTCCAGAACGGTTCGGACTGTGGTGACAGCGTATGCAGCTGAGGTGGTGCCGTCGGGGAGTTTGCTGCATGAACCATCCACTAATAGTTCTCCATCTTGTTCTAGAAAGGCGGTGTCTCTGAGATCTATTCTACTCTTTGTTTGTTCATCGGTTAGTGTCACACAGTCGTGTAGTGGAGTCCAGTTAGGATCATTTTCAGGTAGGGGTAACAGTGTGGCTGGATTGAGGATGGTGCATCGCTTTAGGGGAAAGTGCGGTGCTAGCAGGGTCAACTCATATCCTGTCAGTCGGGCACTAGTCAAGTGTTGGGTTTTGGTCTGGTTCAGTAGTGTGTGGACTGCATGGGGTACTAAAACAGTGACTGTATTGGAGAGCACTATTCCTTCGCTTTGGCGAGTCGATACTGCTGCAGCTGCCACAGCGCGCAGGCACGCTGGCAGCGCTCTGGCTACTGGATCAAGGGTGGCAGAAAAATATGCACAAAGACGTTGTTTGTGATCAATTGATTGTGTTAGGACAGACAATGCACATCCTTCCCTTATGTGTGTGTAGAGGAAGAATGGTTTGGAGTAATCTGGGGTTCCTAGGATGGGCTCTGAACAAAGGGCATTGGGTAGTTCTTTAAAGGCTGTCTGGCGTTTGGGGGTCCAGGGGAGAGGTGAGGGGATGTCTTTAGCTAGGAGGGAGAGAAGGGGTTTGACAATGAGGCTAAAGTTCAGTAACCAATGTCGGCAAAATGAGGTGAGACCTATCAATGAGAGGACTTGCATCTGATCTTTGGGGAGAGGGGTGTCTAGAATTGTCTGGATCCTGTCAGACGTGAGTTTTCCCCCTTCTTTTGATAAAAGGTGACCCAAATAGGTCACTTGTGATTTACAGAACTGCAATTTCTTTCGGGAGACCTTGTGACCATTCTCAGCAAGGAAATGGAGTAGTTTGATGGTGGCTGTGACGGCTATTGGTATGGTGTCTGCTGCTAGAAGGATGTTGTCTACATATTGTATTAGTGCCACTCCATCTGGCAATTGTATGGCGTCCAACTGTCTTTTAAGTGCCTGGCTATAGATGCTTGGGCTCTCAGTGTACCCATGAGGTGCTCTACAAAATCTATACGAACGGAAATTTAGGGTGAATCCAAAAAGATAGCGGCTGTCCTCGTGTATAGGTATGGAAAAGAAGGTGTTCTTGAGGTCGATCATGGTGAAGGTGGTGGCAGTGGAGGGGATTAAAGTCAAAATTGTCGTGATGTTGGAAACCACTGGGTATTGTGGCACTACGAATGTGTTTATCCCCCGCAGGTCAATGATGAAGCGGTAGGCTTTCCAATCTCCCTCTCCCTGTCTCTTTACAATCGGTAGTATGGGACTTTTACAAATGTTGCTCACTACTTACTCTACCACCCCTGCCCCTACCAAAGAGTGTATGATCTCTGTCAGTGCTTTCTCACCCTCTGGCGATATTTTGTACTGCGGTACCCTCGGTAGGTTTACGTACTGTCGTATTGTTACGTGTTCTGGGTCAATCATCATTTGTCCTACATCTGAATCAGCCCTAGCCCATAAGTGTGATGGCAAAGTGTCTAGTGGGAATGCGTCAGTCATGGAGATGGAAAACATGTGCTGAAAAGGTTTATCTCTATGGCGTTGGGGGTTGTCATGCAGGATGACATGCACTCCGTCTGGTGAGCATCTGATAGTTGCATGGAAGTGTTTCAAAAGGTCGAGACCCATAATGGCTTCTGGGATGTTAGATGAGAGGAGGAATGTCGTTTTGATGCCATTGCTGTAAAGATTAAAAGGGATTGGTCGGGACAAAGGGTTGGTGGAGGGCCTACCGTCAAATCCTATTGAGGTTACATGTGAGCCTGACAAGGGTGCCCTTGGAATCAGTCGTTTGGATAGTGCACTAAGTGTTGCTCCCGTGTCTACCAAAATAGCGACTTTGTGCCGAGGACCTCAGCGGTAACATAAGGGTCTTGCTGATCAACATAGAGCTTGACTGGATCCCTCCCTTTCCCTTGGCTGTCCTATTCAAAGTCGTACTTGTTGTCGTAATCTGTCTATAGGTACTGATTCTGTCTGGGATGGTCAAATGTGTTCACTCTTCCTGGCCTTTCCTCGCTTTCTTCATTCGCATACCCTCTCCCACGTCCTCTTCTTCTCTGTCCACTTGCTATTTCCCTCGCCCCTCTGCCCCTACCAGCTCCTAACAAAGCCGGGCATTGGGATTTCCAATGTCCATATTCTTTGCAAAATGCACATTGATCCTGTCCTAGTTTTGGCGTCCTACGTATGACGTAGATGGATTGTTCCTAGGTGGCTGTTCTCTAGGGGTATTCTGCTGGTTTCCTCCCCTATATTGCTCCCTTCCTATATTCGCCCCCTGAAGTTGTGCTATCATCACTACTTCAAGTCCTTTTTTTTCCTTTCTGTAGCCCTGTCATTTTCGTTTCTCTGATGCTCGTAGTACTGGGCCATTTGGAGAATGGCCGCCGGTTTAGATGCTGCCCAACTACTTTCGTTGGCTTGTAGTTTCTGGGATACATCTGGCAGTAGTCCTTTGACGTAGTTCTGCACAAATTGCGGTGGACATGTCTTGTCCACTATAATCGGAGAACACAGTTTCAAATCTGGAAAAATATTCTGAGACATCCTCTTGTGGTTTCTGGTGGCACGCGGTTACTATGGACCAGTCTATCTTTTTCTCTGGGATCAGCGTTTTCACTTTCTGCACTATTTTGTCAGGGAGGTCCAATATTGCTTTAACCGGTTTCTGACCAGGGTCCTGCTGTTTATCTAGTGTGTCGAGTTGTTCCCAGGTATGACCAAACAGTTCGGTATGGTCTACTTTCCTAATCTGTTTCCACACATCTGCTGGCAAACATAACCAGAAGAACAAGTCTATGTCGGCAAGTATCATTATTGTTGATACCAGAGCGGTACCTAGCTTGGTGTAAAAGGAGGTGGGGTTCTTTCGTAAATCCGGTAAATATTTACGGAATGTCAAAATGTCCTGTCTGTCCCATGGCTGGTACACCCAAATGTAGACCATCCCTTCCTCTAGCGTCTTGATGGTTCATATCGTCATGAGTCCCTTGTCCTCTAGGAGGTACCCAGTAAGGGGCAGCTTCTTTTATTGGCATCATGCTATCTGGTTTTTCCACTGGGGGTCCTGCTATCTTAGTTGTCCTGTCCCTATCTATCTGTCCTTGGTCTATGAGGTGTCGCAATACTTCTAGTGTGGATGAAAATAGTTCTGCAACATCGTTGTCGCCTTCATCTCCGATGTCTACCTTCCTACAGAGAGCCACTAGTCTCTCGGGCCCTACATCTTGGTACTTCTCTTCATATGCAGTAAGGGTATGGTAACAGAGACGTACAATAAAGTATTGTTTGAGGTTTGCAACATTGGAGTCGCATATGTCAGTTACATATTCTTCTGTTTCTTGCCTATCTATGAGGGCTTTAGCTATTTTATCAATGCCTGCTCGTTCATTTTTACTTAATCGCGGGACCCTGGGCGCTCCTATTTCTTTTGTTCCTACCTCTACTACTGCATCCTTTGATGAGGCATTTGGTGTGGGTGACTCGGTGGGAGCAGAGGCGGTGGAGACTGAGGTGATCGTGCCATCTCCAGCTATACTTTGAAGGTCCTGGCGTTGTACTACGGGATGAGTAGGGGCATAAGGGGGTGGCATGTATATCATTGGGGGACCTAACAATAAATCATCTTCTTCCCTCTGTTTTGCTGGTAACTCGGGGTAAAGAGTTGAGGGCGTTCTAACAGGGCATTGACCTGATATTTTTGATTCCTGTTCCTTTTTATCGATTTCCTTTTCTTTTAGTTCTTCTTCTAACTTTTTACAGGCTTGGTAAGCTGATTTTCGGGTCTCTTTATCTTGTCTAGTGTTGTCTCTTTTCTTTCGTGGAGCTGCCTCTTTTCGCCATAAACCAAAACTATCAAACATGGCTGGTCTAGCTTTGTTTTTGTGGAGAGCTAATTCTAACGTTTCTATTTTAGCGGGATCGAAAGATCCCGTCAGTGGCCACTGATTTACCCGGTCCTTCCTAGTGTATTTATGCCATAGTTTGATATAAAGCGATACAAAAGGGGATGATGGACGGAGCATTTGAGCAAATCAAACACTCACTCCCAGTCAACTGATCTGGGTTTAATCCATCACCATTCTGGGGGGCGTGGCTAGCAGCCGACGATGGCGGCCGCTGCTTAGGGAGGCTCCCGTGGAAAGGCGGCATCCCACATTAATCCGTTATCTAAATCCGAAAATTATTGGTGTCTGAAGGGGCGGACCTGGAGTCCTTGCAGCGCCCAGCGGAGCGTTCCAGAGGCAGAGGAGACTGGCGATCGACCCGATCCAGCTCGCGGAGCGGAGAGAAGGAGGGGCCTGCTGTCCTCCAGAGGGCAGCGGTGTGGAGTGCGGCTGGAGTCCGACCGGAAGTTGAGCATCGGCGGACGGGACGAGACGGAAGTGCCGGACCCACGGATAATCTGCCTGCCGGCGACCGGACCTTAGTCCTAAGCCCCAGGAATCGGTGAGGCGACTTGCGGAGCCCAGCGGAGGTCAGCGCGCCCACAGATCCGGCGCGGCAGGACAAGAACAATACGGCAAGCTCCCGGAAGACAACGCCGCCATATTGAGAGCCGGGCCCTTTCACATCCTCAGGTCCTGTCATCCGCACAGCGGGCGGAGGCAACGCACCGGAGAGCGAAGGAGGAGTGGTGGCGACATCCGATTAAGCGGCGGCCGGCAGCGGAGCCGGTGGTGAGTAATCCATCACCATTCTTTCGCTCTCTCAGCCACCCCAGTTCAGACATGGCCATATGCAAATGAGTCTGACCCTGTGCCTCATGGGAACAGTCCAGACCGAACTGCCAAGCCATGTCTTCCCTGGACCGGAAACAAGCATCCTGGGACCGGTTTCGGATTCATAATCCTCATCAGCCAGGCTATCTTGAATCCAGTGGCCAAGTGAGCTATAAGCTACGGTGGCTAATCCATACATCTCCTTGTTAGGGGTGCCTTCCGGCGGCGCCAGATGACTGACCTCTAACAAACGGTCCGGTCCAAAACAATCAAACAATCTAGAGAAAACAGGCATGACGTATTTAGCGATCAAAATGAATATCTCAATCAATTTTAGACAAAATGTCTGCACTACCTGTCCTTCGCTGTCTGCAAAGAGAGAATATTCCTATTCTACATTGTTTGCAAGCAGGGAATGTCTCAAATAACTCATAAAAGAAATACTAGTATTTCTATCAATCAATCAATCAATGTAAGTTGTTTTTTCAGCACCTTACTCGGACCGTATGGACAGTTACTCATCTTCCCCTTCCAGTGCCTTGTTGTCATCTTACTCCAACAATCAATGCGGGGTTCCTGTAAGGTCCCAGCCAGGACTGCATGTCACTCAAGAGTGGTCTGTTCGGAACCGGTGAAGTTTAGTCGATCGGCACCCAGACGAGGGTCTCTTTCAGGCAGATGCACTCCAATCATTTAGTCGTTCACTCCGTTGTTAGGGCCTCTCTATTGGACCCATGTGTCGCTGATGGGCCCCAACGTTGGGTCGCCAATTTGTGAAAGGCAGCAAGTCTTTTAAGACCCCCAATGCTGCCCGGCACAGGGTTCCGCCTCTAATTCACCTTGGGTTCATAACCAAAATAAGGAGGCAAGCGCTGGCAACTGGAAGACAAGAAAAAGGTTTATTTCTCATTAGGAAACCACGTCAACTGCAGACACCGGGATTTCTGAGGGAGGTGTTCTGCCAGCAACATCCTTGGCTCTTTCTTTTATACAGGTTTGACATAATGCATTTGTTTTCATCAACATGGTTACACGAGCTTGGATTCCCCGCCCCGGGCAGGTTGTCAGACAAGCCCAACATTGTTTCATCAACATGGTTACACAAGCTTGAGTCCCCGCCCTGGGTAGGTTGTCACACAAGCCCAACATTGTTTTATCATCCCACCAAGGCCAAACAGACAATTTTATCTTGCAGCTGGACCTTGCTTCAGGGTCTAAAACATGTGAGGCCAGATCAAAGAGTCTGTTCTGTTGATAAAAACAGGTCCCATTGTTGGCAAAAACAAGTCTTGCTGTTTGCAGTGCAATAAACCATGTTTGCAAGAGTCTGTTTGGTATTTGGAACCTGTTTGTGTAAGAATGTCCAAGGGTTTGCCTGTAAACAGAGATGAGAAGAAAAACAAGTTTGTGGCAGCAAGTGGTGTTGATGTTTGTCGTGGCAATAGAGTTTATAGCCCCCAGCTCACATACCAGGTTGGTCAGAGGGATGCTAGTAAGAGCAGGGTGAAACAAAGGTGACCAACAGAATACAAAATGGCTGCAGTCGGTCAGAATGACTGCAGCTTATGTGCACGTAGGAACTTCCACCAGACAAGATGGCGCAGGTAATGTTTATGATTGTCGTTTTTCTTTTAACAAAGGGTTGTGCAGTGGCATCACCTTCGGGCCCTTGGACCTAACCCGCAATGGGGGCCACAGTGCAAGGTTCCGGGAGATATAGCCAAGTGGAGTGAGCTTAAGGCCTGGGCTGGATAGCCGCCCTACCTTCACTGTACAAGGAAGCGGGACACCAGCGGTCACAGGACAAGAGACTTGAAACATCAGTCCCCTGGTTGGCCTAGGCTGCTTTTAACATCGCGATGGAGAGAAATGCAGACTTGTCACCATGGCGTCCAATAAGCTCAAGAAGGAACAGACAGTCAAGGATCTTCTTCTTAAATCTGGTGCTGTAAGCGCTGGGTCTCTTCCACCCCTTACAGGTAGCGCTGCAGACAATGAAGCAGTAGATGTCAATATCCCTGTAACACGTGTTTTCTTGGAATCCCTCTTTGCCTCCCTGAAAGATGAGTTTCACACCATGAAAAAGAGATAACTCAGCAGCTGCGGGAAGTACAGAGAGACCTGGATTCAGTGGGGGACAGAGTCAATGCGCTCGAGACACAGGTGGCAACGAGAGATTAGGAGGTCAAACAGCTCCAACAAGAGGTCTTCCGCTTGCAAGATCAGCAGTTGGACTTCCAAGGACATGCGGAGGATTAAGCAGGACAGAACCCACCTGGTGGGTGCGAAGAGATCTGCTACCGCTCCCCTCGGACATACTCACTTCCATGCACGACTTTCATGTCAAAGAGAAGATCCTCCGAGAGACTCGGGACAAGCACCCGATCAAATTTCAATCAGTTAAGCCCCTTCTGTTCCCGGACTTAGCAACATCCACCCTACAAAACAGAAAGGAATTCAGGTTGATTACCTTCCACCTGCGTTCTCAGGACATATCCTAGTCCAGGGGGCTCTCTTTTTGCTTGATCTTTAAATGGGACTGCTCGCTGGTCCAGACACGTTCACTGCAAGAACCAAGAAGGTGCTCGGTTTCACAGATGAGGACCTGAACGAGCCTTCACAAAAAGGGTCTAGTCGATGAACACCTGGACTCGATGGCTGGAAAAGAGTTGGGTGTTACCCACTTCGCCAACACCCAGATCCACAGACTATTTCGAAAGAGAGGCAAGCGGTTATTGCCTCCCTGGGAGATGATTCAGCTAGTGCGGACTACACTCAGATGGTGATGATGCATTGATGGGGGAGGCAGAGCAGACGCTCAAATTTGGTTGTTCCCAAGTTTTCATTGTATGGAGCCTGGGCAGAGAGGTGGTCCGATCCTGCTGACATCTCACACCTTTCCTGGGGTTTGAACACCCCGGATTTTGCGGTAATTCAAGGTTTCACTTTTATTGTTTCTGAATGTTCTATTTTGGGGTGTTGTGGGTGTTCTCCTCCCTCCTGTGCAGGCTGCCTGAATCAAGACTATCTCACGGTAGACAGTCCACTGTTGCCTTACAGGCTTTTGGGTACTTGCAAGTCTAGCCTTGGAGTTGATTACATTTTTCAAGATTTTCTTGTTGCTTCCCTGAACTTTCCCTATGACCGAGACACTTAAGATCATTTCACTCAATGTAACAGGCATCAATAGCCAGATTAACGAAAGGCTACCCTATCATACCTAGAAAACTCAGGCGCCCATATCAGTCTCCTACAAGAGACTCACCTGCTATCTAGAAAAACTCATAGATTGCGTTCCAGAGTATTCCCTCAACAGATCTTTTCATCTCACAGTGCCAAGTAGCAGGGGTTGCAATCTTAGTTTCCGCGTCATTCCCAGGTAAAATAGGCCCCAAGCGAGCTGAAATAAAGGGGCAGTTGTTGGCGCACACATTCACCTTAGGCCACCATGTATTCATCCTGGCCTCCATCTATGCCCCTAATGACGGGCAGGAAGAGTTACTTCACGAGGCGGTAACTGAAGTTGACATATCTCCGGACATATCACTGATCATAGGGAAGACCTTAACCTTGTCCTTGATAATGAGATGGATAGATCAACTCAGTGCTACAGGCAGACGGGAGCCCATTCTAAAATTGGGAGACAGTTACTAGCAGAAGCTGGGCTGTCAGACATTTGGAGGACCTGGCATCCATCATCTAGAGAATATACATTCTATTTCCACCCCCACAAGACATATGCCAGAATTGATTATATATTGACCATGATAAAATGTCCCAACAAACCCAGCAGATTGAGATTCTCCCTTGCTTTCTTTCAGGCTACTCAGCAGTGCATATATCTCTTGCCCTCCCCAACCCACGCCTTACCCGCCGGCTATGGAGGTTGACGGAGACACTAGTACATCGTCCCAAGGTGGTTCACCGTATTACGAAGGCTGTAGAAGATTATCTTACTATCAAGGATACGCCAGACACTCCTTTTGCTATCCTATGGGACTGCATTGAAGGCAGACATTAGGGGGGAATTTCTAGCCATCTCTGTGAACGATAACAAAATTCGGAGGGAAAAGAGGGATCAGCTCTCAGCTAAGATGGAGGAACTGGAGTGCATACATCAAAGGACGGGAGCCCCCTGGAGGCAGCTGACAGCGGTGAGGGCACAATCAGCAGGTCTCAATATTGATAGGGCAGAGCACGCAACCTTGCGTCTGCGACATGCATTCCACTCCAAGGGTGACAAATGTGGAAGACTCTTAGCAAAAAAGGTGCGGGCCCAGAGACAATTGTACTCTATGTCCATGATCTTAGATCATTCAGGGCAGGAGCAAACCACCGACCACAACATCACAGACAGTTTTTGACAACATTATGAGTCCCTATACAAAGAAAGCAACAAAGATTGTACAGAGTTCCCCAGAAGGGAGTTAACTAGATTAACTCATTAGAACCTCTCTCTTAGGGGGTGTGATAGAGCAGGGAAAGTGGAAGTCCCTTATCGGAATCAAGGATGCCTCACACAAGTCAAAGGCTGGATGACTACTGTCACCCCACCCGATGATTGTCCAGTGTCATCATTGGCTATCCTGCTCCTACGGCGGGCTGGCGATGCAATGCCCGTCGGGCAGCACAAGAATGCTGCACTTTAGCGGAGATCTTTTATTCCTTTAGCCAATGAGTGCATGTGTGTGAGGGACCTAGGGAGTGCAATAAGTGAGCGTGAGTGAGGTTAAGTGAGGTTAAAAAAGGTCAGTGGAGTCCAAAAGAGGAAACTTTAATAGCATGGCTCACTGCCTTGTTAAAAACCGTGAAAAGGTAAGGGGTATCAAGGCGTGACAGTTAGGGTAATCAAGCCTTATTCAACCCTCAGTCCAGGTGTGGTCGACATGTTTCTTGCCTCAAAGGCAATTCATCAGGACCAATTGCTCATAAATTGCTCATGGATTCCCCAGTAATAAAGGAATCAAGTATACGACCTGTGAAGTGTCGCAGAATCAACCCTTCATTGAGGCCCTCCTTGGGACTAGAGAAGGAAACAAAACAAGGGTACAGTCAATCGTGTGTTTGTTGACCAAAGACATTGTTGCATGTGACAATAGCATGCAAATCATTGTGTATTTAAGGGGGTCACAACCCCTGTGGGTTTATCACACTTGTGTCAGAGAGGGTACAAGGGAGTGTAGAACAAAATGAATTGAAGTGAAAAATGTCCTGCCAACAGGCGCCATTGGTGATCCGCAGTTGGCATGCATTATGTCTGATCACAGCTAGGCAGCGTGCCACACCCAGCTGGGTGACACACGTGTGTCATGCAGGTATCAACGGTGTGTTCATACACACCAACAATTTGAATTAAAATTAAAAGGCACCACTAAAGCAACTGATTACGTACAGGAAGGCATGGTTCACACTGATATAGTGATTACGCTTAAGGGGAATTCACCGGGTGAAAAATAATAAGTCATGAACATGTGGGTAATGGCGGAAACGCGGCGCTTACCCGCAGTCCCTGGTTGGATGTCCCACCGGCTGACCTGGTGGGGCCAGTGCTATGCGGTTGGTACCTAGGAACAAAGCAAGTGTACCGCTCGTCAGTAGAGCGGGGAGCGGTGGAGCTTACCCTCATTGCAGGTTCCAGTCCGTGTGTATTCATGGCGATCGTAAATACGATGCCTCGGGTGAGCTGCGTGTAGGTTAAGCCTACCTTACCTGACTAGCTGCTGGCAAGGTGTGCAATCACCTACCCCGCCCACATCGGAACTGCCGCAGGATCGCCGGTAGAAGCGGACTGCCTACCAGCCGCTAAACATAGCCGGTCGCGCGGGCGCCCTGGGGGGCGTGTCCCGTAGGGATTGCTAGGAGACGCAGCACGCTGGGGCCTAGAAAGCAATGATTTCCCCATTAGTATCGCCTCATAACATTGGGCGCCATCTTGGAACGGGATTAGAGAAAGAGTGTATCACTGTTACAGTCAACTCGGCATTCTTAATGGGCAGTGAAACATAAGGATTTCCATGTATGTATTGGCTTATAACCATGGGCGCCATCTTGGAATGGGTCTGGGAGCCAGGTACATTAGGATTACAATTAATGCCTTCCAGGGACGAGTGACTAACTCATGGAATATATTATCTGGCCAGCATAGTCCAGGGCACCGCATCATTAAGGCCAGATTCATCAGTATGTAGGCGATGAACCCATCTTTGTTCCATTTTGAAGAGGGCCTGTTGGTTTATTGAGGGATGGCATTCCAGGACAGTCCATTTCAAGTTCTCAGCCACATGATTTTGTTGTCTGCAGTGCTCATATAGTTTGGTGTGGGTCTTGTGACATCGGATATTGCTATTATGCTCCATGATGCGTAGTTTCACAGGACGCATCGTCATCCCAATGTAGATCTTCTTACAGGGGCATGTGAGTACATAGATACAACGTGAGCTATTGCAAGTAGTGTGTCTATTGATGCTCCAAATGAAGTTCCTGGGCAGTTCAATAGTTTTGCCCTGGATTGTTTGTGGGCAGACTACACATGATCCACAGCGGTAGTGTCCAATGACCGGTGGAAGGTCCCACAAAGTATTGACCGGTCGTGTGCTTGATTTCTTAGGGCGAGTGTGAATCAGGGTATCTTTGAGATTCGCCGTCCTCCTGAATGCGAAACGCGGGCGAGGTAATTCCATGCCAGCTGTATTGAGAATCCCCCAATGTGAATTCACAATCTTTTTTATGAACGTCGAGTGCTTGGTGTAGGACGTGACACATGTAATTACATCCTCCTTTTCCTTGGAGTGGACTTCAAGCAAGGACTCTCTGTTGTTGTTAAGCGCTCGTTTGCATGATGTCTTCAGTAGCCGTGTAGGGTAGCCCCTATCTTGGAGCTTGTGTTGCAGGATACTTGCTTCATGTTTGTAGTCCTGGACAGAACTGCAGTTTCTCCGTATACGGAGAAATTGCCCAAAGGGTAAGTTCTCCCTCAGTGCTCTCGTATGGTGACTATTATATAGGAGCAGACTGTTTCTATCTGTCTTCTTCTTATACATGGTGGTAGTGATCGTTGATGGACCCAATTGGATTATCAGGTCTAGAAACGGTATGGATGTCTCAGAGATGGTACCCGTAAATTTTAAGAAGGGGTTCTGTTGGTTGATCCATAGACAGAAAGCCTCACAGCTAATCCCTATACAAAGCACAGGAACTCTCTGTAGAGGCCGGAGCCTCTACAGGGTGTGCAAACCGCCAGGCTGGTTACCAGTAAAGTGGAGGACCTGGAGTCCCCAATTAGGTTGGAGGAAGTTATATCTGTGATATCTAAACTAAAACCACATAAATCCCTGGGCCAGACGCCTTCTCTTCCAATTTTTATAAAACCTATCGTGCCACGGTTGCCCCTTTGCTCGTGAGAATTTTCAACTCAATCGGGTCAACATCTCCCATGCCACATACAATACTGGAAGCCCTGGTCACGGTTCTACCCAAACCTGGGAAGGATAAGCGGAACTGTGCCCATTATCGTCCCATCCCTCTCCTTAGTGTGGATATCAAAATATTTACAGGAATCCTAGCAAAGAGACTCTCTCCCTGCCTTCCCGGGCTAATTGACCTGGACCAGTCAGGTTTTATATCTGTTCGCCAGTGCTCCGATAATACCAAACGCTTGCTGCATCTAATAGATAAATCCAAATGCTTCCACGAAGAGCGCATGATTTTATCAGTGGACGCTGAGAAGGCATTTGATAGGGTGCACTGGCTCTACCTCAAAGCAACCTTGCAACATTTTGAACTTCCAGATCGATTTATTAACTGGGTTTTTGGTTATACCAAGCCGGTTGCCCTGGTCCGGGTAAATGGAGTGCTTTCGGCCACCTTCTCCATTCAACAAGGGACAAGGCAGGGATGTCCTCTCTCGCCACTCTTATTTGCTCTTTACATAGAGCCCATGGCTCAAACAGTGCGCTATGACCCCTTAATAGCTGGGGTATGATTTGGAGGAGACGAACACAAGGTTAGTCTCTACACTGATGATGTTGCGGCCACCCTCGAATAGCCTGAGCAGTTGCTCCCCACCTTGTTGGCTGAGCTGGAGCATTTTGCACAAGCGTCAGGCTTTAAGGTTAATGTCAGCAAGTCCCAGGCCCTCGGCCTGACTCTCAAACCAGCAACGTTGGAGTCACTCCAGGGGTCCTACCATCTACAATGAGCTCAGCATCAAATTCCCTTCTTAGGTCTACAACTTACAGCCAGTATACAGTCCACTGTCTCCCTAAATTATACAGCGCTGCTTAGACATATCCGTGAATATCTATGCAAATGGAAACCGTACTCCCTCTCCTGGCAGGGCAGGATTGCAGCAATTAAAATGAAGCTCTTGCCCAAAATCATACATATAATTCAGGCTCTCCCTATGGCCTCTCCCTCGGGAGTGCTACATTCCTTGCAGAGAGACCTAGCACGCTTCATTTGGAGAGATCAGCGCCTCCGGTTTCATAAAGACCTATGCTACAGGGCTCCCACCGATGGAGGGCTTACAGTCCTAAATCTACAGGAATATTTTTGGGCAGTCTAACTACGTGCTTTGGTCGAATGGTCCAGGTCGGAATCCGAGAAGCACTGGCTGTTCATGGACAGGGCATTAGCTAAGTAACCATTAAGTGGGATTCCCTTTCTCGCTAAAGCTGACAGACCTCATAGTCTCTATCTTTCACCTTAGTGTCCTAGGATAGGGTTGCTACCACACAGGGCCTCACGACATTCCCGTCACTGATTACACCCATAGTCAATAATCCTGATTTTACCCAGGGTTTGGATATCTATGCCTTTGTGCGATGGTCAAGAGAAGGCTGCTGACCAATAGATAATTTCTTTGACTTGGAAGGGCCGCTGTCCTTTAGCAATCTGAGTGAAACCCATGACCTTCCAGAGCAAGAGCGCTACCGCTATCACCAGACTAGACATTAGTTATTGTAATCTGAGATCCGGGAGGGGGAGCAGCGAAACCGCTCATAACCTTTGAAAAGTGGGTATTAACTAGAGAGTCAGATGCCCGACTGACAACTGACCTTTATAAGTTCATCCGGAGTAGCCCTGACAACGGGAAATCTTCCGGGCAGCGAAGGTGAGAGGGGGAGCTGGGTAGAGTGTTATCACAGAAAAAATGGCAGGATATCTATTACGGAGTCCATCACTCGCGTGTAGTGCAACGAGCATGGAAACTGCGACGAAAATAGCAACATATTGGTATTTGACCCCCCAATGATTGCATAGAGGCAACCCTGCACGTAGCCCCCTCGGCTGGAGGGCCTGCTGGAGGGCCTGCGGGTCACTGGGCACCTTAGCCCACCTCTTGTGGGAATGCCCACACATTTCACAATACTGGCAACAGTTTCTGGTTGATATTGACACCCATTTACTACCCAAATACCTTGCTTCCCATCTTACATCTTACTAGGCCTGCCCTACCCTATCACCTTCCCACTTAGATTTCTGCTGGGTAAGCAGATGGAACTGGCATTGGGAGCAGCCTCACAAAATGTCCTATCACACTGGTGGAAGACGATAACACCTACACATGTCGGATGGCTACACAGATTGTGGGGAATTGTTGGGATGGAAAAAATCTTGTTACAACTTTCTAGCTCAGGGCTTTCTTTCCAGGATATGTGGGAGCCCTTTTTATCGCTGTTAACCTTGGAATTCAGGGTACCCACTTGTCCTAAATACTTAAGACTGTTGCACTTGTCTGATCCACCATGGATGGCAGGGACCAAGACCCAGGAACAGACATCCCAGACCGGGGTTTAAATTGGAAATTCTAATTGTATTTTCCGTTAGTTTTTCTTAAGTAAGTGTGGGAGGAGACCGTGGGGAGTGGGGGTGGGTTTCTTGTCTTCCTGTGTGTGTGTGATTTCGTCCATCCTGCAGTATGAATCGTATCCCCAGCTCATATATAGTACTTCGAAAGCAACAGTACTAGAGTCTATGAAGCACCCAGCAGAGGCAGCGTTTAATATATTTACATTACTCAAGGAAAAGGACAGGATTTAGTCAACAAAAAGGGGAAGCGTTGGACTCAGCAACAGTAGGGAATGCATTGGACACCACAGGGGTAAAATGTACTATTCCCACTCCAGTCTGTGCAACAGTAGAGAGAGAGAGAAGTTCACTTAAAAAAAATAACATATTTTAACAACTCTATTAAATACTCAAACATATAACATTCTAAACATAAAAATGCTATGTCTAAATCTTAATAAAATGTAAGCCAATTAAATGATGATTTCACTTTTCCTTAATAATTATTAATGAAAAGAAATATTATTACTTGAATTAAAACACCCACTATAGTGTCACAAATATAACAGCCAACCATTAAAATGAAATGTAATAGAAATAAAATAACACAATTAACAAATTAAGTAACACATTTTTAGTAAATAAATACATAATTTGAAATTTATTATTACTTACATTTTTCCCACCCTCTTCTTCTACGAACTAAACAACACACATCTAAAACATAACTTAACAAATATGATTATTTCACAATTTGCTTGATTATCAATTAAATAATTAATAATAAATTAATAATTAATTAGCAACAAATTATTTCTCAATTAACTTCCCACTCTGTACACCTGCAAACCCAACTACCCACTTCTGAAATGTAACTTAGAAAATATCTTAATTACATAATTAATTATCAACTAAATAATTAATTGAAAGTTATTAATTATCGATATCAAATAACTCCCCACGCTTTAGTCCTACAAACTGTACGTCAAGCACCAAAATTGCAACTTGAAAACAAATTTATTGCACAATTTTTATAATACATTATGAATTAAATAATTACTATATATAAAAAATATTTATTAATAACATTAATTAACTTCCCACCCTTTGCCCCTACAAACCGAACAACCTGCACCTAAATTACAACTTAAAAAATACATTAATTACACAATTAAGATAATTATCTATTAAATAATTAATAATTATACTTTATTATAAATCAATTATAAATAATTTACTTCCCACCCCCACAAACTCCACAACATGCCATAACACTTAAAATTACAATGAGTAATTAAATTTCATTTAAAAAGAACTAAACATGTACAATATATATTTAAAAACATTAACAATAATTATACAAATAATTTATTGACGAAGGCTTGATGCTGAAACGCATCTGTTGTCTCTGAAAATAAAAACGATGGTGTGAGCATCTACTTTGGGTTTTACGAGTGCGGTTCTTTTGAGCGGATTCTTGGAAGTTGAGCTTTGTGTTATTGCGGGTACCAACTACTGCATGCTGCACCCACCCGTGAGTGCCTTGGACTTTTCAGCGGGACCGGGAGCATTTAAATAATTTAATATATATAGAATTAAAACATATACTAAAATACATTAATATAATAAAAACAGGTATTCCTTACAACAATATTTTTGTAAACGAAATATACAACGTAGATATTTTTGACAACAATATTACTTACCTTAGCAATATTGTTGTAAACCATATTCCTGCATCATAATATTTGTGTATCATAAAATTAAAAACTAGATATTTCTGTGCCTTGATATTTATACCTCGATATTTTGTTAGAATACATTTGAGTAGAGTGCTGTGGCATAAAGTAGAATAGTGCAGTGTAGAGCGTCATAGAGAGTAGAGGCATAAAGTGCACTGGGGTAGAGTGTACTGGTGTAGAGTGGTGCAGAGTAAAGAGCAGCGGTGTAGAGTGCAGTGGTGCAGAGTGTAGTGGTGTAGAGTACAGTGGTGTAGAGTAGAGTGGTGCAAATTGGAGTAGAGTGGTGCAAAGTGCAATGGCATAGAGGGGTGCAAAGTAGAGTGGCGTAGAATGCTGTGGAGTTATGTGCAGTGGTTTAGAGTAGAGTTGAGGGGCATAGAGTGCAGTGGTGTAGAGCAGAGCGGTGCAGAGTAAAGTGCAGAAGTGTAGAGTGCTATGGCATGGAGTACAGTGTAGGGGTGGGAAGAGGGGGCGGGTGGGAAGGAATAGAAGCTACATGGACAGGAAGCAGTGGAGCTCCAAAAGAGGAGCAGTGGATAGACAAGTGGATAGACAAGTACTTGGTCCATTCTTCAAAAGAAAGGGCTAAACACAAGAAGAGGACACAACACCCTGCATGGCAGGACAAACAAGGGTGAAGGAAATGAGATCAATGCAGAAGCTAACAAATGGTAAGCATGTAAACAACATGTCTCGCAGAGGCAGCATATGTGCTGTCTAGACGAACCCTAAAAATTCAAACAGGTAAATAATACTGATTAAAGCAGTCAAGTATGCCCCGGAAGTGTAAAGGGACAGCCTGTGATTGAAAAAAAGGGTTGCCACATTGCGAAATTCTAAGAGAACATGCTGGACATCAGAGACCATAGGCTAAAGGATTAGGGATAAAATAAAAATAGTTACATCAAATATGGATTAAGCCCCAGAGCAAACAAACAAGAGAAGCTCTGAAACACAAATTAAAAATATACTTTCAAAAGAACATCAAGACCTGGATGATTAGATTCCAAGCTCTCCAGACACTCAATAGAATCCAAATAAAATAATGTCACACAACTACAGACTGCTTGATTCAGGGAATAAGAGAAGGGTATCTGCAGGTGTTTCTAAGTCTCAATAAAGCACTGTCGAGAGTGCTCGACAATTTAAAAATTGTGCTGGATAGTCCTGATTATAGTTAGGTACCATTGTCTCCCTATAGATTGCTGCTGTGAGGATGATGGCAATGAGTTCTTGGGGAAGTCGCATGCAGTGACTGACCCTATCTTTGAGATTCAATAATTTAACCCCAATTCTCAACTCATTTTCCTAGTAGGACGGACCACACATCCAAGCATATGGCTCACGTCACACTTTCTGGCCTGCAGTAGTTAAGGTGGTTTATTGTCCTCAATAACATGAACAGATTACATCATTAGATCTTGCTGTCCTTGTCAGAAGTGGTTCACATGTCCTACATAGACATTGTAGGTATCAGTCTTCAATTTTGTACATCTTTCTCTTCTCACCGGTCCTAAAAAATGAAATGTTGAAGAGGAGTGTATCAGCAACTGCTTCTTTTATTCAGTACCCCATCCTTCCCTTCTTTTTATCTAGAGGTAAGGTCAACCAACCCACAACTCATTTGCGGAGGCCCTTACCACTTGCTTGGAAAAAGATGAACAAGAATGTATCAGCAATGTTCTGTTGCATATAGCACACTATTGCTGACTGAAGAGCCCTGCTAGTTTCATATATGGGAATTCTATATAATTTGACCTCACCACCTTGTCCAGTTTATTGGATGTGTATTGGGTCATAGAGAAAGGGTCCAATTTCCTATAATTATTTCCCTATATAGGATCGCCAGAAACTCCTTCCTCTGTAAATAGATGCCCTTCCTCTCTCCTCCCAATGTCTCAGCGAGACATGATGGCTCAGTGGGACCAGTGGGTTTGCCATACAGCATTTTTGCTCACGGGCTCAGAAATGTCCTCATCCAGAGAAACTGGATTTAGATGCTGGCTATGTCATCCACCCTACACCATCAGCACCTCCAACACATGGGAGATGACAATGGAGAGACTAATACTGGTAAACCCTTCAGCCTTGTCTCACAAATGCTCCTGTGTGATGGTGGGCTTTATCCTCTTGGATATTTATCGGGGATGGGCGATAAATGGCAGAGTTTGCAAAGTTTTGCTCACTCCCTATTATGCTTGCAATCCTGAGTTCCAGTAAAACTCTGCCAACCGCCGCTTGTTTTAGGTTTTTCTCACAAGTGGTTTGTCAACATTAAGTTGCAGAGCACGAGCATGATTTTCGGGTGTAAGGATGGCACCTGGCGAGATCTTCTCAGTGGAGGCGATTGTATGCTGTCACTACCATTTGTATTGAGAAAGCTGCCACTCGAGTAGAAGATCTACTCGAGCAGAAGCAAAGAAGTAGCTCTCTCTGGCACTCTTCGTGGGGACGTTTGCACTGAATTTGTAGTGTGGAACAAGCTCCCGGCACTAAAAATCAGCACGACATGCTGATTCTGCCCTATCGCAAAACTCTGCAGAATCTAGCAGAGTTTTTATGTAACTCCATAAGTTCGGCCTACCCCTAACATTTATGAAGGATGACCATACAGTCTTACATGGTAGGTAGACAGCATCCTGTCAGAGAGCCGACAGGAGCGAGGCAGTCTATCTTACATTCTATCATGAGGCTAACAAGGACATAGTGGTGAGGCATGCATTCTTCTGGTGAGCCACCAGGGTATAATGGTAAGGTGCACATTACCATTTGGAAACCTCCAGGGACATAATGGTGATGTGCACATCCTTTTGAGAAATAACTAAGGGGTACATTGTAATATTTCACCCCTCTTCCCATCTAGATTTCAATTCAAGATTTGTTAGTGGTGGGACATTTGTACCTATGCTGAATGTATTGCTCCACTGAATAATTGACTAGTTGGATAATTTTTAATTTTGTCTAAGTATAACAGTCATATTACTTTTCTAAGCTGCCAAAAGTGGTCGTTACACCTCTCTGGGTTAAGCTCACTCTGTGTAACCTATTTCCATCCTATCACTACCTTTGTAAGCCATCACCAACACTACAGATTTAGCAAGCTGAGCATTGCCCCAAACAGCCACCACCTGAAACTTAACCCACATAAACTGGGTTCCTGATAAATTTGTTCAAGAATTGTAATGTACCTGTGCAATCTGGGATTACTTCATATAACAGGCTGGACTTCAGCCCCACTATAGTTGCCAATACAAAGTGTTGTCTCTGATAACAGACTTAACCTCTGATCCCAAATCAATGCCATGGCCAGAAATGCAAGCTATCAACTTATTACATTAGGCAGTTTAGCACTAAACAAGATTTCAAGCCTTCAATTCAAGTCCACATTCTTTTTAGACTCAATTACTGTACTTCATTCCTCACAAAAATACCTAGAACCCATCTCACCCCTTTTGGACCTGTGATCAGCTTAGTTGTCTCTGGATACAAAAAATGGAATACATAAATCCTGTGATTGTATTGCTTCAGTGTCTTCCCAATAATGCTAGATCCCAATTCATATGGGGTTTTATCACCCACAAAGCCCTGCACACAGTTATGCCTACTTTACTGCAAGAAAAGCAGATACTTTCAAATAGGCAACATCTCCTATACCGTTGTTGCTGATTTACTGATGGTGTCATAGGCCCATGGATAGGCTCAGACACATTCTGGGTATTTGTTTGTGCAATAATTGAAGCAATGTTTTCTTCATTGTTAATGTATCAATGTTGTGACGGCCATGCTGTGGAGCCGGTGTGTGTGTCTGTGTCATAGGCGTACATTTGTTGTCTTTGTCCTCCATAACATCTTCCTTGCTGGCCATGCGGTGATGGCCATTTTGTGGAGCTTGTTCGTGTGTCCCAGGTGGCCAATTTTTCTTTCTTCTCCATACCCCTTTCGTTGCTGGCACAGGCCGTGTGGTGAACAACGACCACATTTTTTGTAGTTTGCAGAGATCTCACATCAAATTCAGAATGGCACAAGGGACAGAAGAAACACAGTTATTCAAAAGCATCCAAGCAGACTACCTTCTCCTGTAGGTTACTATTTGGGGTATCACAAATACACAAAGATAACAGCAACAACAACTATCATGGCTATGTTGACAAAGGAGTCACCATACCACCAAACTAATAATAAAGTAAATTATATAATCGGAAGCTGACCAAAATATTAATGCTTAACTTCCTGCCTTTTTCTTTCATGGAAGCAGAGGTGTTTTTCGAATATGTGGAGACTCTTTGTCCAAAATTGAATGTTAATTGCTGGGCCTATTTTTCCACTGTTGCTTTGCCAATGCTGCACCATCAAGTGCTGCAATTGGTTGGCAAAAATATGAAGGAAAACACTGTTAAGTTAATCCGCGGCAGACATGTGGATGAGTTGTTAAGCAACAGATCCGCAGTATGAATAACTATCTGGATTTTTGCGAGGCAATCAAAACGTGCCCCTTCCCTCCGTTGTAGGCTTTCCCTCCGTCACTTGGTTCGCAGTTTTCTGCTTTCAGCGCTGGGACGCCCCTTTGCAGGGGCAGCTATGCACTTTATAAAATGTTATAACATAACATAACAGATTAAATGTGCATTACTGCACGCTAGATCTCGTTCAAGGGAGTGAAGCAAAGGGTAGCTGCTAGTGTCACCACTGATGAAGCTTTTTGAGGCATTCATTGGCATGAGGCAGTTGCAGTGTTCATCATGGGGAAATCACATGCTGCTGCCAACGTCATGCACAGATTTAATACCAAAATCTACGAATGACTTTTACCCAGAGTTCTCACTATTGGATTCATTGCCATTGCCAATAGCAGTAAAATGATCAAAACCATGGCTGATGGAGTATACATCAGAGTCCTATGTTTAGCACATTGCATAAACCTATTGTATAGGACTTCCTTAAAAAAGTAGTCAACAATATTCTGGTCATACAATTTGCACTCATTTTTCTCATTCAAAGCCCAGAAGAAGTTGAGGATCATTTAGCGACCTAACAGAGCACCTGTAAAAACCCTCATACAGGAGGTACCCAACATATTGGAAGTCCGCCTCCTACATGCTGCATCCCCTGTCTAAGCAGTAGAATCCTATCAATGATTACGCACTATAAAGGAGAGGGGATGCAACTGCCAAAACCATAATGAAGGAGGTGAACAAATCAAGTGCACAGAGGCAGACAACGCAGGCACAGTATGTGTCAACAAACAATGATAATTGAGAACATGGTCCAAGACTGTCTTGATGACTGAATAGAGTGTACATAGGTCAAAACCCTTTAACCTATCGGAATGGCAAGAACAAGCAGTTGCTAGAAGTCATCAGGGTGGCAAAAAAGAATGTAGCATGTCCGGTAGTCATACGGTCTTTGGAGCATGTGTTCAGTGCAGCTGGGACAGTTGCCACAGTCAGAAGGACCAACCACTCTCCTTGAAACGTGGAGAGATTGATGATAATTAAAATGAACAAACTCTTCATACTAAAAACATAATGCTTCTAAAGACACCAGCCAGGATGAGGACAGCTGGTCAGACATCACAAGTGTGGAGAGTGATCATCTTCCAGATGACCTCCCAGAGTTTGAGGGTGAACTCAACCTTCTTGAGTAAATGTATAAAACACAAAAGAACAGATATATGAGCGCTATAACAAAAAATAGCTTGGCACAAATTGTTAGTCAAAGAGGATACAGCAATTCTTTTGCCTGGCCTGACTGAGCTGTCAGTTGTGAGAAAGACTAGTTCAACCTGTGGTTCATCTGTAGCAATTGTGTACGTTTGCAATCTAATGGGCCCATTACGATGGCGGGCAGGTGCCCGCCACGTAATAGTATGTGGGACCGTCCGCCAGGGGTGGGCCCCGCACCGGCAAATATGATGCCACCGCCACCGTGGCGGTGGCATCTCCTATTCCCAGCATTGTGGTGGGTGGTGCTCACAGCACCCCCCGCCACAATGCTGGGAATGCACGTTGTGCATTGGCATGCACAAGGTTACAGGCACCGCACGGTGCCTGCCACCTTGTCCATGCCAATGTAGGGGGGTACCACAGGTCCCCCCAAATGCACCACCCACTCCCCAACACCCTGGGGGCCTGCAACGGGCTCCCAATAGGAGAAACTGCATGCCATGAAAAGGCTGCTCACCGCCATGATCATAATATGGATGACGGTGTCTTGCAGACACCGCCACCATAGTATAAACGTTTTCCGCCCGGTCGACGAGTCAACCACGGAAAAGCGTCGTCCGGTCTTCCCGTCCCCCGCTGACCCTCTAACCATCCTAATGTTGCAGGGGGTCCTTTATGGCAGGATGACAGGCGGATCACCCCTGCTGGGCCAGCGGTGGCTACCGCCGGCCTGGCAGAGGCGATCCACCAGCCATCCTAATGGGCCCCTAAGAGTCCATTCAATAAAAAGAAGAAGAAGAAGATGCCTCCCTACCCTGTCCTTTGATTTATTCTCATTCAAGGCTGCCAGAGAAGGCTGCACCGCTTGTATGCATTGTACATCACTTCCATGGGAAACAGAGACAAATTGTTAAATGAACACTACACTTTTCACCAATGAATACCAAAAGATGATGGCTGGGAGGGTCCTTACAGGTAAACTAAACTTGATATGTGATGTTTATTTGATCATTGTGGATCATCAATGCTCTCATGTGTACTTTATTTGATTAGTGCCTTTGAGGTTTCCCCTTGAGGACTGGAGAAAGATGCATTTATTAGGCTAATGAAGACTAGTAGCTCAAGTGGCAAATTCTAAATTAAGTAGTCATGGTCTGAACAAGTCTCATGATGGGTCCAATTATGTTTTTTTAATTGTTTGTGTGATCAGTCCAGGAACATGCATCTAGTTGTCCGGTTGTCTGGATTCAGTACGGGATTGGCTCTTAGTTAATGGTACCCCACTGCAACAGCCTATGGTTCGTTATCTGACTCACCATAAACCATGCTTACCTTGGCTCTCCAATATTGGCCTTATCTTTTTTGCATTGCACAGGCCTTCTACTCTTCTGCAAAGCAACTCCATGGAACTCCAAAACAGTATAACTTTTTCTTTATTATAAATACTTTTTTAATTGTGTGTGTCTTCCCTATTTTGCCAACCTAGGTAATGATTAGCTAACTTGGTAGACTTGGGGCTGCTACAGAGAAATGCTGAATTTTTTAACTGAATTTGTTAACCGAACTGTCATCTTCCTTCGAAGACAAATGGGACGTACTCGTGGACTTGACAAATGTTGTGTTTTGTGTTTGTCTGTCTCTCACATTTCCCAAATTCCACATACCCATCCATTCACAGAATCCCTAATATTCTTTTCCTAAGTTTTGCGATCTGTTAATTTCCACCATCAACAGATCTCATGCTGGATGGGGTGGATATGGTTAAATCTATGACAACTGTTACAGGATGAGGTTACCAAAAATTACACATTTGCCCATGGTCATGGTCAGTATACCAACACTGAATGCACGAGGGGTGGGATGGAGGAGGTAAGTTAGGCAAGCTCCTTAATCTGGGAAACCAACAAGCTGAAGTAGAGAGAGACTAAAGTGAGGATGATGGTGAACAACTGCTTTGTGATGGACCAGGTACTACTGATCTCAACCTCTGTCATTAATCCACTGGTTGACTTTCTTGTTCAATTATTGTGGATGCTAGGCCAACCAGTAATGCGCAACAGTAAATTGAATTAAGAAATAACACATATTCTAGAACAAAATAAAGCCATTTATTTACATAAAAAATAAAATCTAATTTGTCCCCTCACCTCCTGCAGCAGGCCCAATCTTCACACTAAACTCACAAAAAACAGAAAACAAACTACAATCTAAATTACATATCCCTTCCCCAGTTGTTTTTCCCACCCTCCCATCACGGACCAGTCCTCCGTCCCTAAAAAACCTCCCTCTTTAGCCATCTTAAAATGTCCTCCTCAGTGCTGTGGAGGGCCCTATGAGTAACTTTATCTTTTCTAAGTGTTTGTGTAGTTGCAGCAGGAGGTCTTCTGTGTTTGGGGGAGAGTGGCTGCTTGGGAATCTGACTTTAGCTGTCTGCAGTAATGAAGTGGCGAGATGCATACCTGGGACGACTGGGAACCCGAGGAAGCCAGAGTGGGGTAGAGTCTTGCTTCATTTCCTCCTTTTCATTGCCTTCATCCTCCTCCTTGAGGACCTTCGGCTGATGATGCTCCACTGCAATGGCCCCCATCTTTTGGAGGCGCAGCTTAGCACCTATCTCCCAGTGAGACTCCCGTGCCTGGCCTCCAGCAGGGGCAGTTGGATGATCCACAGAAAGAAGAACAAAGAAGATGAATTGTAGTATTATTGTGAATACTTGCTTATATAGTCAGACAGTAAAACAGCATTACTGGTCTTGTGGGGCCACTGGAATTTTTTTGTCACAAGGTTTTTTATCCCACACAGAATTCACAAAATGCAGTACATGGTATGATTAAATCCACAACCACTACCATATTAAAAATATATATTGTTTTGCTAAAAATGGATGCAAAATGTACACATATTCATGGGTTGACATTTTAACCATACACATAATGTGTTATTAAAATGACTTACTTATAAAATTATAATTTTTTGCAGTTTGATATAGCACAAACTCCACCCAAAGGTACTGGTGCACATACATCAGCACCAGTTAAATTAAACAAGATCATATTCATTTTTTCTTTAGACCTCGGAAATTAGGTGATTTGACCAGAATCACAAGATGGTGAGCCAATGCCGAGACTTGAACTTGACTCCCCAGTTCCAGTCAGCAGCTCTGCTATCGCCATACAAATATAATGAACATTAAATGTATTCTGCACAGTTTATTTGACTATGATATGCATTGTGCAACTTTCATTGAGCCATCCTGGCAGGGCAACATGTTTTTTATTCTTGGACAACTAATGGTATGTCATAATAATTCCAATGGCCTGCTCTTACCCTGCTCCCTCTTCCAGAATCCAACCCTGAGTCTTTAGACTTTGCCCGACACCACACCTTCCACCCCAAATTCAATAAATGAGGAACAAATATTTGAAGAAGGAATTGCTTCCATTTTAAAAAGGAGAAGCCTTTTCTTTTTCAAAATTAAAGTTGGGCGCTTGGGAAAAGCACACCACAAAACAAAAGTGTAAGTAGACCTTGCAATTGGGGTTGTCTGCTTTCACTTTTGAAATGTGCTAGGGGGCAAAACTCTGCCAAAAGAGCACTGGTCGCTGAAGGAGAGGCTGTGTCCCCAATGCAGAGCTGTCTCTCTGCAGTGGATCCCTGTTTGGGATCCCCCAGCTGTCTAGTTTTAAAAACTACTGGGTTTAGTAAGTCTTCCTAGATGCTGGCTGATTTCAGGTCCAAATGCTGCAGCAACCACTGTTGCCAAATCATTTCATTTTTGACAGGCAATGTTAATGTTTCTACAATGCGTTTCGGGGCTTGGTGTGTTCTAGCTATGCAAGAGGTTGTATCGGTTTATCAAGTCAAGTGTGCGAACACTGGCTGGCAGGAATTTTGTGTATCCCTGTAGATTCCAGATGTTTCTCTCATAGACGTTTGCAAGGTCTTATGGGTAAAAACACTTAGTGGGATCCACACGAGTCACCCTACCAGGGACTCCCCTGGGTATCTAGTTTTTAGAAATGTCTGAGTTTCGTTGGCTTCCCCAAGTGGTGGTGAAGCCGAGGCACATAATCTACAATTGCCACAAAGCAGAAGACAGGTCGGTGTTGAGTGGAAAAATTTGAAATCTCCATGTTGCATATTATGGGCTTTCTATTGAGGGTCCTGGGCCCACCCACACAAGTGGGTTACTGTTTTTATTGGGACATGTGTGGCATTGGTAATTTGTGGATCCTCATAGTTTCCGAAACGTCCTCTCACACAAATATGAGGAAGGCACATGTTTTTACCTATGTTTGAGGTTTGAATGGTATTTTGGAAATAATAGCTAGAGGGATTCACAGAGCCAGACCACTCTGTAATCCCCACGGTGTCTAATTATCAGAATAGTCTAGGTTTGGTAGGTTTCACTGGGTGGTGGCTGAGCTAGGGCCCAAATTCTGCAGCTACCGACATTGTAAAAAAAGTTGATTTTTGATGAGTGAAATAAGATGTTTCCAAGTCGAGTTCTAGGGTGCTTTTTGTTGTGAGCCCTATGTCCAGATACACAAGTGGGGTACCCTTTTTATCCTAAGACATGCAGATCTAAGATTAGTAGAACATTTTTTAATATGAGTTGGATTTCCCTACAGTATTTTACTTACAAATGTAGCCAGCATGGAAGGCATACCACATTTTGCAAAATGCCATAAAAATCACATAATAATATGGTTAACCCCAAATTCAGAGATATACAAATAACCACTATTGCTAAACCCAGAATCTTGTGCACATTTCAGAAATAGAATGGTTTTTTTCTACCCATTTTCTATTCATTAGATTTTACCACAGGAATTGCTACATGGTTGGCACACAATGAAAGATCATTGTAAACTGCAGTTCAGTTGTTTGCTCTGAGTTTTATTTGTTTTAAAAAATCTGCATACCCTTTATATCTTTGCAACCAGAATTTCCTGACATGCATAACAATGTATTGCTTTTGTAAATCGGCAATTGTGATACAACAGTAAAGGTAAAAACATTGCACCAATTGCTATATGTTTCTGCTTATTTTCATTTTTTTTAATTTGACGATTAGTTAATTTGCAAAATTTTATAGGGATCTACACAAATGGCACCCTTTCTCAATTTAGAATTTAGTCTCCTTTTCAGAAATGTATATTTTTCTGGTATCAGCCATGGGGTTCACACCTGTTTCCACCAGAAACTACAAGTAGGTTGAAGCCAGGAGCTAAAGGAAAATGGACAACCTCTTAAAAAATTGAAAAACCGTGGCATAAAAAGTTTTGTTTTTTTATAAAACTCAGCTTGTTCCTGAAAGCTGGGACGGTTGGGATCCATCACAGAACATTTTATTGATGCCACTACTAGAAAAAATATATTTTTTTTGCACAGCAATTTTCACATTTTACTCAAAACCCCCCAAACTAAGCTATATTGAATCTATTTTTTCAGAGCCTTCCAAGAGAATCCTCAAACCCTGGGTACCTTTAGAATTCCAAGGATGTTGATAAAAAGGATGCAACTGTGGCTTGATACCTTACGTAGGATAAAGGTTTTGAAGGTGTAAATGCAAGTACCTCAAATATAAAAAAGGGCTCAGCCTCAGCAGATAAGGTGTTAAAAATCAAGTAGTCAAAAATTGGACATTATAAAACACATTTTTAATAATTGAGGGAGGTGGCTAGAAAATGATTAGAAAAATAATGATTAAATGTAGGGGAAGAGAATGGAAAGAGATAAGTGGAGGAAGGGTGAGGAAAAGCTTTATGCCCCAGGAACAAAAAGCATTGGCAAAACCAATAGGTCTTGCGCAAAACCAATAGGTCTTGCCCTTGTGAGATTTATTGGTTTTGCTAATTTTTTTTAGCTATGTTGCAAATGGCTAAAAGTAATAGAAAAAAAGTTGTGTGACACAGGCAGCATTGTCCGCGTTATGGTACTTTTTTAATTTTCAGTTATGCTGCACTGAAGCTAGTACTGCTGTATAATATGGCTAAAAATACATTGACAAAGCCAATAGGCCTTGCCCTTGTGAGATTTATTGGTTTTGCTATTTTTTTTTAGCTATGTTGCAAATGGCTAAAAGTAATAGAAAAAAAGTTGTGTGACACAGGCAGCATTGTCCGCGTTATGGTACTTTTTTAATTTTCAGTTATGCTGCACTGAAGCTAGTACTGCTGTATAATATGGCTAAAAAACATTGACAAAGCCAATAGGTCTTGCCCTTGTGAGATTTATTGGTTTTGCTATTTTTTTTTAGCTATGTTGCAAATGGCTAAAAGTAATAGAAAAAAAGTTGTGTGACACAGGCAGCATTGTCCGCGTTATGGTACTTTTTTAATTTTCAGTTATGCTGCACTGAAGCTAGTACTGCTGTATAATATGGCTAAAAAACATTGACAAAGCCAATAGGTCTTGCATAAGTGAGACCTATTGGTTTTGCCAATGCTTGGTATGGAATGCCATATGGTAAGCTATAAGAATGTATATAGCATTTACATAGAATAGAGAATGCCCTTGCCAAGGTGTTAGAGTGTCCAGATTCAGAATTTTTTTAGGACCATACAAAAACTGTGAAAATGTGCCGTATAAATGCGCTGAATATAACGTAAGTTGTAGGTAGACAGAATAGTCAAATAGGTTGCAACTTTTATACAGTGGTGCTTTAGGCTATGTCTTACTTTGGGTGCAATGGTTACAAAAGCACCAAAAAAGGCACTCCTGACTGCTTGTTTAGTAGTAAAATGTAGCAAAAATTGTGTTCAGTGGGTTTCCTAGATCTTTTGGCCCCTGTACCACTGAAACTGCAGCACCACTAAAATCAGGGCCCTAGTGCCTGCAAAGTAACTACACTTGTGACTGCGTCTTTAGTAGGAAAACATAGCAAAATCGGTGTTTCCTAGACCTTTTGGCCCTGTGCCACTGCACCTGCTGCACCATTCAAATCCTGGCCCGGGTTCCTGCAAGGTAACTGCACTTGTGACTGCTTGCTTAGTAGTAACATGTAGCAATATTCGGTGTTCAGTGCGTTATCTAGACCCTTTGGCCCCTGTGCATCTGCACCTGCTGCATTCAAATTATGACCCTAGTACTGGCAAGGTAACTGCACTTGTGACTGGTTGTTTAGTAGTGAAATATAGTAATAATTGGTGCTCAGTGGTTCACCTAGACCTTTTGGCCCGCCACTGCACCTGCTGCATTATTCAGATTATGGCCGATGTGCCTCCAAGGTAACTGTGCTTGTGACTGCAGGGTAATTACACTTGACTGCTTGTTTAGTAGTGACATATAGCAATAATCAGTGCTCAGTGGGTCACCTACACCTTTTGCCCCCTGTGCTACTGGACCTGCTGCACCATTCAAATCATAATCCTAGTGCCTGCAAGTTGACTGCAATTGTGACTGTTTGTTCAGAAGTAACATGCAGCAATATTCCGTGTTCAATGGGTTTCCTAGACCTTTTGATCCTGTGCGGCTGCATCATTCAAATCATGACACTAGTGTCTGCAAGGTAGCTGCACTTGTGACTCCTTGTTTAGTAGTAACATGTAGGAATAATCAATGTTCAGTGGGTTTCTAAAAGCTTTTGGCCCCTGTGCACTGCACCTGCTGAACCATTACAATCATGACCCTAGTGCCTGCAGGGTATCTTCACTTGTGACTGCTTGTTTAGTAGTAAAATATCACAATAATCAGTGCTAAGTGGGTTTCCTACACCTTTTGACACTTGTGCCACTGCATCTGCAGCACCATTGAAATCATGACTCTAGTGCCTGAAATGACAAATGAGGAAATCACTTATATGCAGTACTCTTATGTGTTCAGAAAAAGACCCAGTTGAAGACAGAATACATAATTATTGGGTAGGTAAACATCAACACAAAAGCTTTCATAAAAAGTGCCTTTAAACTTATCCAACTCTTCAAAACAAGTTGCCACAGATGTCATAAATAAAGCATATGCTTTACACATCAAAGTGAAAACCAAGCATTGTGCATTTCAATGTGGCTGTCTCTTTCCTGTGAAAAGATTTTCAGCCAGATTCATCATTGTCCCGTTTTGCGAGTCCTTAATAGCGATTATTAAGGAATCGCTATTAATGAGTTGCAAAACGGGATTCATGCAGGAATCGCAAAATAAATTGCGATTCCTACAGCTTCCTTATTTGCGATTAGCAAATTGCTAATCGCAAATAAGGAATAACTCTCCATTCATTGCTATGGGCAAAGGCCCATAGGAATGAATGGGGAGTTATTCCTTATTTGCGATTAGCAATTTGCTAATCGCAAATAAGGATGCGATTTCAAGGGTGCCAGGGGTGTCCAAAGGACACCCTGTAGCACCCCTGAAATGAAAACGTAGACTGATGTTGCGCACACACATGTCCAGAGGACATGTGTGTGTGTAACATGCAACTTAGAAAAAAGCATTTAAATGCATATTTCTAAGTTTTCGCTATTTACCACTAGGTTTGACTTTGTGGTAAATAGCGGTCCTAAATTGCGAATTCGCAATTTTTAAATGTTTCATGAATAGCATTTAAGGAATCTCTAATAGAGATTCCTTAAATGCTAATCCTCGCAAATTTGCGAATTCTTTATCAGCGATTTTTGCATTTGGGATGATGAATTCCAAATGCAAAAATTGCACTGGCAAAGGGCCAGATTCTCAGAATCTGACCCTTTTGCGAGCGCATTTCGCTTGATGAATCGGGCTGCTTATCCTGTGCTTGACGGTGTATGGGCCATAAACAGAGTAAATTGCCCCAGACCACCATGTGATAGGGTGAAGCTGAGACTAAAATGCCGTTTTGTACTCTGTTACTAAAAGGGCAGTTTCACAAATTAAGAGGAATTTTTCAAAAACGTGCAAATGTTTTGTGGACATGAAGAACAAGATGCAGTTTGAGATAGCTATGTCTAAAGTGAAATTTCAAAAAAGGGTCCATTCAGGATCCATGGAGAAAGTACCAGCATTCCTCTTTCCGGTAAACGCTCATTTTGAAGGCAGCTGAAATCAAAATAACCAGGCTTCCACGAAAACTCAGCTTGACATTTAACCTCGGTCTTTCAATTGCCAGCAAATGTGATGAGATAACAACAAGCTTTAAAGGCCTGTGTTTGACAGAAAATGAGTTCATGGAACAATAATGTAATATTGGCTTTAGCATGGGGAGGTCCGACCTCAAGCTGCACAGCCTAAAGTAAATAACACCAGCAAATTGAAAGCCAGTAAATGTGTGTTACAAACCACAAAGCCAATGCAAACCACAGGCAAAATGCATTCCCAGGTCACCTTTCTTAAAGTCCCCAAGATATCTTTCGCCTACTAGCAGCCGCGGCCGTCTGTCGTCCTCCTACCTTTAGCTTCTTTCCCCCACCAGCCTCCTCGCTGCCTACCAGACAATGCAGCTGTCTGGTAGGCAGCCGCGGCCGGTAGTAGGTGTACCTGCAGGGCAGTGACGTGGGGAGGGGGAGGGGCAGGGTGGGGGGTAGTAAAGTATGGATTACGGAGCTTGACAGGTAAGTAAACATATAAATAAATAAAACTAATTTCGTTGTTTGCACTGCATCACCAAATGTGATGCAGTGCGCGCAACGAAATTCATTTTATTTATTTATGTTTACTTACCTGTTAAAGTCCGTAATCCATACATTACTACCCCTACCCTGCCCCTCCCCTTCCCCATGTCACCGCCCTGCAGGTACACCTACTACCGGCCGCGGCTGCCTACCAGACAGCTGCATTGTCTGGTAGGCAGCGAGGAGGCTGGTGGGGGAAAGAAGCTAAAGGTAGGAGGACGACAGCTGAGGAAACAGAGGGAAAGAAAAAAAAAGAAAACACAAAGATGTATGCAGGATTAACTGACATTAAAGTAGATACAGGGAATTTGGGGAAAATGGAAAATACAGGAGGTCAAAATGCATAGTGAGCAACAATTGTTAAAAATAAGAAATAATAAAGATGATGTAACATACTTGCAGGAATGGCGACTCTGAAGCCTCAGGCAGTGATGTCTTCAGGAGCCTTGTCTCCTTGGGCTGTGGTGGGCTTCTTGACCCTGTTGGCTCTCTATAGTTTTCCTGAAAGGAGGAAACATAAGAAGATTTGTTTAGTAGTACTCTCTACAAAAGACCATTTTACAGTCAAACAAATCGAATGCCGGACTAACCAATCCTATTCCTCCCTTCAACCACCACCTTAAAAATAATTTCTGCCCTACACATTGCTTCCTACAAATAATATTGCTCCTCCACCACACTTCATTAACTTTTTATGGTCACCACTGTGTAAGTATAGCTAGGACCTACTTAGCATAGGAAACAGATTTTTTGTTTTGTTAATAACATTGGTGCTCTTTGCCAAATATTCACGAAACATTCCAAAAACAAAGTTCATCCACCTCAGCTCCTTCCTGGAAAATGTATCCATCAAGCAGGAACTGAAGGGGGTTCCCAAAACACAACTTCCAAGTGCAATTTTCATTGGGATTTTTGAAGAGCAGTACAGCCAAAATGGCTTCCCGGAATTACACCAAATTTTGCAGACCACTAGATGTTAAGCCCAGAAAGCATACTTTTTGTGATTTTGTGTAAATCAGTTCAGTAGTTTTTGAGAAATTAAGGATCAACATTTTGTAGATAACTTTACAGTTGTGCTAATATTTTAAAATGTAAACAATCTGATTGGCTGGGGGGGGGGGCATTTCAGAAAAAGAGTTCTGATTGGCTGACCATAAAATGAAAAAAAAATTGTAGTAGCCATTACAGGACACGTGAGCTTGGTCCCCTGCACTGAAAAGGTTTTTAAAAAAGGACATAAGGGACCAGGCTAGGGATACACTGATCCCCTAGTCTTGTGTGTGTGGGTCCCAAATGGACCACCCAGTACAAAATAAAAAATAAAACATGCGGGGAGTGTCTGCAATCCTTCAGGGCTCTTACAAGACTCCCAAAGGGAGTCCTGAGGGAGTCTTGAGAGACAGGGACAATCAATTAAAAAGAAAATGTGGGGTGCTGGTTCGTGGGGGGTGTGGGCAGAGTCTGGCCTCAGGCCAGACCCTGCTCCCAACTCCACCCTGCACAATTCAAGGCGTGGTGCGGCAGGGCTATGGCTGCCTACTGAGGATTAGGTATGGGAATAAGATATAATTTTATGTTAAAGAAATGCAAGAAATTCACTGAAAATCCAAAGCTTAAAGTCAAGTTATATTAAGGTAGGGGAATAATATGTTAAATTCACTGGCAAAACTAAAGGTTAAAACAATGTTATAATTAGGAAAGAATGTTAGTTAAAACTTAACATTTATACTAAAACAACACACAAATTCCTCAGTTATAGTTTATTGAGATAACTATAACTTGTTCCCCGGCCACGTTCTGCTTATGAACTTACATATCACATAACTCATGATGACATATTCAATGACTTAATGGAGGATAACATCTTAAATGCCATCATTGATGATATCACTAAGGACATCATCCAACATATTGGTCCACAATGTAGACAACAAAGAGTTAGCTAATTTAAAAGAAAAAGGTCACAAAAACACTGTTTTGCCAATACATATCCTACTAGGCAGAACTGACCATCTACAAAGGGATGTCAGTGGATAGACCATCATATCACCATACCCTACTATTCAAAGTCATCAACTTGCACATAGACCTAACTGGACAGACAAGTCTGTCACCATTCCCTGCTACACACCTCTATTGCCCTACACAGAGCTTTCAGTGGAGAGGCCAGTTCATTGCACCACATCCTACTAAGCACAGATGTCGCCGTGCACAGAGATCTCAGTAGAGAGCCGAGGCCACTCCATTACCAAACCCAACTGGGCACAGTCATCGCCCTGCACCAAGGTCTCAGTGGAGAGGCCAGTATCTCCCCGCAACATGTTAAGAAAACCCTTCATTTGGAAAGAGGTCTCAGAAGAGAGGACAGTCCATCACAACATCATACTATGTACAGCCTTCGCTTTGCACAGATGTCTCAGTAGAGAGGCCAGACCTTCACAAAACCCTGCTTTGCACAGTCTTTGCCCAGTAAAGAGACCGTTGTGGTGAGGCCAAACTCTCTCAAAACCATACTACACATAGCCTTCACCCTGTACAAAGGCCTTTGTGAAGAGGCAGGTCCCTCATCACACCGTACTATCTAAAGCCATCACCCTGTGGACAACATTTCATGGAGAGTCCACCAACTAAAGACTTCCAAACCCTGTTAAGTGGTGAAGCTCCTAAAAAGCACAGCATTTGTCCTGTGGACAGCTTTTATCTTACGAGACACCCATTAGGGGCCAAGCATGTTGCAATAACTTTCACTCAATAGCAGTAGAGAAGTTGAAGAAAATTTACTTTAGATGATGCCATCAGTGATGTTATCAATTAAGTCATTTAAGATGTCATCAGTGATGTCATTGAACACATCATCATGAGTAATGTATTCTGTGAAGACAGAAGCAGCTCATGTCAGCGGCGCAAGTTATAATTAGCTCATTAAATTGTAGCTGGTGGATTTCAGTGCTTTTTATTAGTTTAAATGTTTCCTTTTAACTGACATTTCATATTTAAAATACAATTATATATACATTGTTTTACTTATATACATTTGTTTATATATATGAATTAGGGTGGTGGGAGATCGCCTCATGGGAAAGCATAGGGAGAAAGAAAAAAGTGATTCAACTTGAAAATTCATATTAGAATTTTTTATATTAAATATGAATGTTATTAATGCCATATAGTTATTTAAACGTAGAAAAAATAGAAAAAATGCTGCAGCACTTTTTTTTAACACCTTGGCTGCTAGAGGTTTTCCCCTCCTGTGCTGCAAAGTGGGATTTATCATTGTTTATGACGAGCTCAGCTCTTCATAAGCACAGCTCCACTGTGCCTCATGACGAGCTGAGCTCGTCATGAGCAGGGAAGGGGTTAAACTGTGTTTGTTTGCATTTCAATTGCACAGTATGCAACCATTTGTTCCCAATGCAAGTACTGTAGCTATGTTAACAACCATATACATAAAACATAACTTACTTAATCAGGTACAGTACAGTTAAGCTACTATCTATCTATCTATCTATCTATCTATCTATCTATCTATCTATCTATCTATCTATCTATCTATCTATCTATCTATCTATCTATCTATCTATCTATATCCCAGTGGTGGCTGACACTGGCTAGTTATAGTTAGGATTGTGTTTCTATTGGAAATGCATTTTTGTGTTGCTAATAACTTTGACATGTTTAATGAATCTCCACAAAACTTTTGAAAAAAAGTGCTCTTTTTTGCATTGTTTGTGCATGGAAAGTTTTGGGCTGATCCATCAAGCGGGGGCCGAGAAAAAAGGGGGTCCCCAAAACATGTTTTCCTGACTAATTTTCCCATAGGAACTTTAAACACAACTACAGCCTAAACCGCTGAAAAGAATTACACCTAATTTGGCAGAAAGCTAGATCCAGGTCTAGAAAGAGCGCTTTTTATGTTTTGTTGTAAATCTGTTCAGTAGTTTAGGAACAATAAGTGCTAAAAAATGTTGTATATCTAGGGAAGCGAAGGCTCAGCAGATTCCCACTGAACTCAAACTGAGATCTGATTGGCTGCCACCACCTAAACCAAGAAGTTGTGGCAACCATGTTAGGACTCGGGACTGGGGTCCTGAGAGCCAACAAGGATAAAAAAGCTAAAACAGAAAAAGAATATCCTGACCCCTTAGGCCTTGTGGTGGGATCACAGAGGGAACCCGCCCTGGGAAAAAAAAGGTTTCTTTAAAGTTGGCTGGAAATTCATGGAGGATCCGCAGCAACATTTTTATCCCTCTGGGTGGATTTCGACAGACAACGACGAGGGAGAATTAATTATTTATTTAATTTTTCCTCGTGGTCATCTATCGAATCGCCCCCCTACCCGGCACCACTGCCCCACCGCTCTTACCTGCATGGGCCGCGGCTGGGCCCTGCCACATTCCCCCTGCCTATGCCATTTTCCACCCCAGGCACACAGCCCCCCACCACTGGGCCAATTTCAGCATCGGAGACCCCATCCCCAAGGTTCCAACCATTATTTCAAAGGGGGAGGGGGCACGTTCCCCCCCTCCTGGGCCAATTTCGACCCTGTAAATCTCATCCCTGAATGTGGAAAGGAGGAGGGTGACTGCTCAACCCTCCTCCCTAAGCAGTTTATGGCCTTGGGGACCCCATCCCCTGGGCCGACTCAGGCCATGTCTTGGGGTCCCCACCCCAGGACACAGCAGACTCCAGTCTGCACTGGCACGGGCAGGGAAGCCTGTGTTTGCTATCGCTTGGCAGGAGCAATTTTACTTCTCCTGCCAAGCAAGAGCAAACACCAAGTCCACTTGGGTGGGAGCTTGTAAAATGCTCCCGCCCACTGGGAGCGGACTTTTCACCTGTTAAAATGATTGCTCCTGTCTGCAGGGAGAAGCATTAGTAGATTTTTTTGCATAATTGTGTGAATGGAAAACATTTGAATTTATCCCTAGTTAATACCATTCCGTATGTAAGTGTGCCGTATGAATGTATGTGGTATTTCTATTGCACAAAGGCTGCAGAGCAATGCACAGGGTCAAAGACAAAGAGTGAGGAGAAACAGCTGGTTTGTGAATTGTGTTGCAGTGTTTGTTTTAAAGATGGTTGTCTTGAACTGTTTCCTAAATTAGAGCAGCATTGAGGTGGTTTAAATGGAAATGTGGAATGTTGTTCACAATGTGCATAAATAGTAAAAGCTTGCTAATGTTGTTTTAAAAAAAATACTTTTTAGTGGGCAGGCTGGTGGTGTCCTAGCTGCAGGTGTGCTGAGAAACACCATAAATGGTGAGCTTGTCTACAAGATATGCGTGGGTGCTACTTGTGAAAGCTTTGTAAATGATACAACTGGTTTGGAAGAAGATGTGGGTCAGAAATAGGAACCAATCGAATTCATCAGGATGGAGTAATATGATCATATTTCTTCAGGCTTTGGATGAGATGTGCTGTGGCATGTAGGATGCCTTTAAGGGGTGCCAGTGTAGAGCCTTCGAGGTCCTAGAGCAGGGTATTACAACCTTCCAGACAGCAGTACTGAGGCCGTATTACAGAGAGTGCCCCGGGGGCGCAACAGGCGTTTGCGACAGCCTTGCCTGACCCAGGGGCACTTGGGTATTACAGAAGGGGCCGCATACACGTGTAGGGTGACGCACTGTCAGTGGGCCCACTGAGAGCAGCCATCTGCAGGGGATAATTCCCTTGCAAGCAGATGCAGTCACAGACTGCACCTGCCTGCAAGGAGATCTCTAATCCCCATACAAAGTGTAGGCAAATTGCCGCCTACAGAGTGAAACACGGAGCAACTGCTTCAAAGCTGTCCGTATTTCACTTGAATGAGCTGCCCCCAGGGGGAGCATGAGTTTGTAGCAGTCCTGGGGGCAGGCGCATTCTATGTAATAGGGCTGATGGAGCAAGGATTTGCATGTAAGCAACTTGCTGGATGAATCCTCTCATAAAATCAAAATTAAGTACTTATAAATGTTTTTAATACTAATTTACACAAAATTCGTACACAATGTAGAAGAAGGGGAAGCTTGCCTATGTGTCTACTAACAAGGAACCAGATTGAGACTAAAATGGCCGCTAAAAACGCTAGAATTGAATTTTACATGCGCCAACTGCATGATGTCATAACGCTTGGAGGGAAAGCTTTGCTTCTGCGCAGTAACATAAAACATGGCCGCTTCAGAAATCACATGCTAAGCATCTGCTCTGCTCGAAACTAAACTGTGTTTATACTAAGTGCTAATGCAGAAAGAATTATTTTTAGTTAAATGGGATTAGAGTAGAGATAAGTGGTATACAGTGAAACTATTTAATTTTAATCTAACATCGTCTTTCTGACTTCTCTGTTAGTTCATCATTGGGCCTAAATTGAGAGACGCAGCTAAATATCATGTGGTCCATGAGAGCAGTCGCATTAGAACCCACTCTGGAGTTATGATCTCGAATCTTGGAACACGATCAAGGACGACCTTTTCTCATAGCCTTAAAGATGACGGAACATCCTGAAGACTCAATGAACAAATGTATAAAGAGTTATACAATGTTAAAAAAGTAATATGAAAACGGGTGGGAATAAAGCTTGGGTGAAATAAATGAAATGGGCGGGAACATAAGGCAATGCTCTTTAGAAAAAGAAATAAACTGGTATGGTGTGATGATCATCCCCTTGGCTTGCCCAATCAGAACTTACAACTTGAAACATTTGGGGAGTGGAACATGCGACCAAAAGGTATCATTGGGAAAGTTACCTAAATAAAGTAGCATGATCGCTGCCAGAACGCTGGGAGACAGAGATGCACTCCGATTGCTGATCAATTTACCTGAGAGGAGACTTAGAATTTTCCCAATTAAAATTAGGAACGAGATATGAGGAAGAAAATCGAGGAGGCGAGGGAACTAGGAACGAGATTTGCGGAAGAAACTCGAGGAGGAAACAAGCATCAGAGAGGGGTTTGACGCTGGCGTTAAATACAGAAGAGGTAACCTGTCTTGTCTTGAATCCTGTCCTGAACCTGTTACCTGTTATTTTTGAGGGGCCCAAAAACTTGGCCAGAGGGGTCTGATCTTGCACCATCCTAGGTAAACATAATCTTTGTATTTTGTCAATGTGCCTTTTCTCTCTATCCTCTTTTTCCTGAGGTACTCGTTGTGAGAAGTTGGCCTGGCATATGCTGTCCACTATTCTAGTGGGCACCTTGTACCAGTCCAAACGACCCTTATTGATGGTAGGTTTAAAGACAACCTATATAGAAAGCTATCCTAGTGGTAGCTGTGGAGAGCAGCCTTCAGGCTAAGTCTTGAAGAAATGTAAAGCAGCTTGTTTTACCAGTCTATAATCTCATGAATGACCAAATCAAAGGAGAACCACACTAGGTATATATATAAAATATATGTATTTATTCTAAACACATCCCTCTGGTCTCTTTATGCTTCTAGAGGCAAAAGTACATAACGTAAACTTATTTAGCACACAGTAAATTAGCACAATATATGATTAGCCCTAGGTGCGTCAAAAACCATATACTGAGAAAGTGGTATAAGAACCATGACTGACATAGACACAAGGCCTAGAGCCTTTAGAACCGCTGGGGCCACCAGGAACCACCCAAGGTAATGACACAGGGGACCCACGGGGACGCGTGCTGTGTCTAAACACAGAAACAAATCACCATGTACTTCTATGGGGAAAGTCGCAGTTGGAAAATTACAAAGGAAGGGCCCTTAGATGAGGACTTAGAGAAAACCCCTTTAGAACTATGCAGTTCTGGAGTCAATACCCACAGGAGCACCGGAGTACTCGAGTTACCTCACCCAGGGAAGCCGGGTGCATAGGTGTCTTTTTTTGATCGTGTTTCGTCGTCGTCGTTTTCAATGGCGAGGTGCTGAAAAGTGCTGCAGGCGACTAAGTGGAAAGTGTCCAGATGGATCCAAGCCTGGATCGGAGTCGAGAAGAACCTGAAAGAAGAGGGGACAGAGTCTGGGTCACTAGCCAGTGACCAGGAAGGTGAAGAGAAGATGCCAATCAATGTCGGGTGATTTCAGGGGAAGAAGGTGAAGCTTGACTCTTCAGCCACAAGGACCAAGGAGCATCGACGATGACCAGGAGCGGGATTCAAGCTGTCCCACAAAGGATGTCGAGTGCTACGGTGTCGGTTTCTGGATTGGACTCAACAAGCCTTGGCAACAGCAACCCATGCAGAAAGAAAAGATTGACTTGGTGCCGACCAGCAAGATCTGAGGGACTCACCCTTTGGAGGGGAGTCAGGGCACATCTGGAGCAACCAGAAAAGCCCAAGAAACAGAGGAGTTACCTTTGTGGGGACCCACCCGTCAACTGACCACCGATCAGGAAGGAGCCTCGAGCGGAAATGCGAGAAGCGGGCCCATGGGACACTTGTGGAGTGTAGGCCCACAATCATCGGTGCAAATGGTGCTCGGGCTTGTACTACAAGTAGCCGAATGCACAACTTTGGGAAAGCTCAGGAAGTCGATGCACTAGCAAATGTGCACGGTGTCTAGGGGTTCCGGTCCCACGTCACTCGTAAGGGTTGAGGGTCTCAGCTTTGATGTGATCTCGTGTCGGCCTCAGAGAAGTCTGAGACTTGTGTTGCGAATCTGTCAGGATCCATTGGGAACCTTGGAAATGCAGACCGGCAAGATGCTTCTTTGGTGCCTGTTTGAACAGTGGAGTCACTCCTTGACCCCAAGGGAGATTCTTCCGTCTTCTAGTCGAAATAGAATGTTGAAGTTCCAGGATATATGTTGCAGAGATTCGTCCAGGGTAATCTAAAATCTTAAGGACTACTGGGTTCCTATACTTATACTAAGTTTAGGGGTTGGGCTTACTCTAGGGTCCCACCTATGGGAGGACCCAGGGTGGGGTGGTTACACCCCTTTCCCTTTGTCCAGTTTTGTGCCAGAGCAGGGGCTGAGTGCCCCTGCAACCGGTTTGAACTGGGATATGCACTGGGATCCCAACTGTGCCCAGCACTGTCTGAAAAGCATTCTCTGAATGCACCCACCCAGCCCCAATACACTAAAGCCTGTCTGGGAGGTGGTTACACCTCCTTGTGACAGGAAACCTATTGTCCAAGCCTCCCCTGCGGAGTCACGTCCAGCAGTAGGAGGTCAGACTTGTGTCTGTGGCTGCAGCATCCATTTTGTGATGCCAGGGCTCTTTTAAACTATTACCGGTTAAGTAAGTGTGTACATGTCTTCTCCCTCTAGAAGGGTGGAATACTACCCCTGCGGCGAGGAGTGGCGGGGGAGGGTGGGAGGGTTCCAAAGTGTTTGACATCAAAAACATCATGTTTCCATGCAGCCATTCCAAAGTTAGCATTAACCGCATGGTTATAATGCACTTAAGAGTATATGGTCTGGCTGCATCACAGAACAGCTACAGAGAAGTGATTCTGAAAGCTCCAGAGGGTTCCTACACCCTCTCACACAAAACCAAGCACTCCGCCTTCAGGATCGTTAAGGCCTGCCATCGGAGTGACTTATACGTGTATATGTGTCAATGATATAAGGTAGATATAGGTAACCTACATCTTAGTAAGGGGTGCATGCAAAACCATACCCAGGTGGCAGTAGCAGACCTGTGGTGCCATTTTGGAAGGCTTCCCAGGGGTGGCATAATACATGCTTCAGCCCCTGGTAGGTCTCTGGGGTACCTATGCCCTTAGTACCTAAGGTATCATATACTAGGGACTCACATGGGTAACCCTATAACCAATATGGAGTGTACATAATGTACATGCAATCAATTTAGAGAGGAAGCAGCTAGACTGGGGTCCTGGTTAGCAGGGCCCCAGCCAGAATAAAGTCATAAAAGAGTGAAATATCAGCAAAAAGTGGGGGTAAACATAGTAAGCAGATCCTACTCTCTTACACTCGTCATTAAAATATATAGCCTAATTAGGGTAACCAAATCTTACCTCTGCAGAATGATGGAGTTAACACTGTAATTGTATTTGATTCACTAAACATACGTCAGATAAAACTTTAAATTGAAACTGAGTCTGTGGTCATTTAATGAATAACCAGGTGAAAAATTTCTGTAATTAATTACCTAAATCTAATCAACTAAATAGATCCATGAGTAAGGGCTTAGTAATTAAATAGGTTCAATTCATTAGACAAATCAGACATATAGAAAGCCCCAAAGTTGATCTCCAGCGAGGTTTCATCGACCGGATACTGAAAGTGTGGTTCATGGGCCCGAATGTGTATTTTATTGATACTTGTCCGTAGGTTGGTGTCCCGCTGGATCAGGGCACACTTTCTCTGTTTGAGCCTGGCACTCCTGTTTTAAGGTGCGCCAGGCGCAAACAGGGTAAGCGCTCCCTAATGCATAATATGGGCCCTGAAGTCTCTTTAGGTCTCGGCCTAGCGTACACTGCGCAGCGGTGTTCGCACAGCTAGAGTCCTTTTCTCAGGGTTTTCAAAATGGACCTGGAAATTCCTCACGCTCGTGTGTGTGAATTTCCTAGGTCCATTTTGATTGGGCTTTGCGTGCGTGTTGTTTTTTAACAGAACACGCAATAGGCCATAGGACGTCGCGCAGCTCCGCCCATGGCCTATTGCTGTCTGTTACGTGCACCAAAGCCCATATGTTTTCAAGTATTGCGCCGACACGGGAGTGATAATTGAAAACATATGCTCTGCAGTGGTGCGCGCGTGCACACCACTCGCGGTAGCTGTCTCTGCTGAACTGTTTGTCTTCATTCAGACATACACTGAGTAAAACGAGATACTCACTCACGCCTTTTTCGGATAATAGCTTATTTTTCAATGTTTTTGGTAGTCTATTCAAGTGGGGTTGGGAGCGGAAAACCAAGTATTATTGTTTTTTTTCTCTTTGCACTCCGGCGGCATCTACGGATACCTTGTCAAGTTCGACTAATGCAATTTTTCTTCTCTTTTGTTTATAAACAAAGAAAGCATTGGTTAAAAGGCAAAGATTTTGTATAACTGCGCGTTATTTGTCTAAAAGCAACACACAGCTAAAAGTATAACTTTGGTAAAAGCCGAGCCACTTCATGTCTGCTAAAGACCCGATTTAATACATGTGCGTTTTCTACAATTAAACACGGCTCGGCGAGGCGTCAGGCGCGCGATTATAGGATATTTAATAAGACTGGGAATGGTGAAAAAAAACGATTGTGGATTCTCGATGAGGTGACTTCTAACCCGTGCATTTGAAGAGCAGGAAAGACACTCTTGTGGCGGTCTCTGGATGCCCTGTGCTCGGGAGGTCTGTGGATGTGTGGTTACTAGTGAGTCAGGTAAAACAACAACCAGCGCTCTCTCAAGTGGAACAATTCTCAGAGATGAAAAATGACAAACGCTTTGAAAACACAAGATTCATTCTGATTAAATACGTTAATTTTAAAGCTGACAGTGATATTCACAAATATTTAGGTCAATTTCTCAATTTTGGTTCTTGTGGTAAAGCATCTAAAAAGCGCCTCTGAGAACGAAGCTAGGTACAATGGAGACGTGGCGTGCGGGTTCTCGTCCGTCCTATGAAAACTGGACGTTTCCTGTGCTCTTCGGGGGGCACGCCCCACCCCCTCAAGACTGGGAAGTTCGTGTGGTCTCTGTTTCCGACCGGACAGTTTGCAAGCTCTTGGTAACTGCCCACAAAACGAATATCTAGGTGTGCAGTTCCGTGTGGCGTCCGCATCCGGACAGTGTGTCTGCCCTCTGTGTATAGCATTCGGACTCAATACCAGGACAGTTTATGTGCCATACACTTGCTTGTGGCCTTGGCACACCAAAACTTGTGTGCATTTTCAGTGTGGCCTCTGTACACGGACAGTTTGTGCACACACTGTCCATGTACTGTGTGTGACTTTCGAACCAGTGACACTGCGTGTCTCCTGTGGCCGATTTCCTACCCTGGACAGTTTGTGTGATCTACAGGAACAATAGCGGGAACCCTGTGTGTGTGACATCCGAACCAGAGCGGTTTGTGTGTTCTGTGTTTGCCACCCGAACTAGACTGTGTGTGCTGCAGCACAACCAGCGCTTTCTGTGTGTCCTCTGTGTGTGACATTCAAACTCAAAGCAATTCCTGCACTCTCTGTATATGGCATTTGAAATTAGATAATGTGCGTGCCCTCCGTGTGTGGCATCCAAGCTTCAGGAAGTTTGCGTGCGCTGTGTGTGGCCAAGAGAGTTACATACTCTCCGCCGTGGCGTCCGAACCAGAAAAGTGCATCCGAGCTTGTACAGTCTGGGTTCCCCTCTCTTTGTGGCACTGACCATAGAGATGCTTGTTTTTATTGCGATAGCGGGCTGCACCGCTCTCTTTTGATGTATATGAACATTGCACCCTCCTCGCGTTCTGTAATAGTTTTGTAAGGGGCGAATCACCAATGCATTTTTTACGTGAGGCAGTGAACATAGCACCGACTCTTATTCTTGCCATACAGTCCGCCCATTCTAACTAGTTTTGTGCTTTGAGATTCCATCTTCCCACCCGTGGAGGGCATGTAATCTTTGCATTCCGTGGTGGCATTGCATGCTCACAGAACACCCTCTGTATTGTCCATACCGTAGTGGTAGAATAATTTGTTGATGGTGCTTTAGTGGCCTTGTGCGGTGGTGTCGTTTGTTATCAGCACACTTTCTGTCATTAGGCTTTTGCAGAGCCCTGTTTACCACCCCTGTATTCTGTGGTGCAGCGTCACATTGGTAGATCGCCCCTGGATTATGCACTGACTCCTGTGGATCCGGGGGCAGGTTGTATTTTTTTCCAGGACTGGCACGGATTTGGGTGCAAATGTGTGGTGCGCACAGAGCAGCCCTCCTTGTATCTTGAGTTTTAGTGCAATAATAAAGGTGCCCATATCCGCCTTTCTCTGCCAGCTGGCATTGTATGTGGGTAGCACATTCCTTATTGATACTTATACAGGCTCCGTCCCTTTATCTGCGGTGGCGCACTGAACACCCTCTGTGCTTTTGGAAGTGGTGCACCTTTCTGGTTGTTAGCAGTGCAATAGCACGTGTGGCCAATTTCACTTTCTTGGAGCACAGGCTGTCTGTATTCCACCCGGTGTGTTACAACAATGTTAACTGGTCAGGTTGGTTCTCATCGTGCTTTCACAGTGGATCTCCGTTTCCTTAGAGTTTCAGTCTTGTAACTAGGCTCGGCCGCTTCCCATTTACGGATAATGCCCAACCGCAGCCGATTGAAACCTGAATAATATCC